>NC_071389.1:25657643-26267107 GCF_022682495.2 Desmodus rotundus
GTGCTCTATTCTGTTCAGACTACTTGATATATAGCAGGCGCTCCGAGAATATTATTTTTGGTTGATGCAAATTTGACAAAAATTTACTGGTTCTTTGTGTCAGATACCAAGGCTCTGCCTGAAGTGGTCCTGTCCTCAGAGCTCACGGCTGGGAGGGGGAGGAGGAAACAGAGATGTAGAAGGGACTGAAATGAGTGACAGAACATGGTAGAAAGCCTGGTCTTGATGGCAAGGGTTCAGAGGACATTGTCACCGGAGAGCAGGCGTTTGAGCCGAGACTTGGAGGAGGAGCAGTGTGAAGGAAGGCATGAAGAGGTGCACACATACATGGTGCATCCACAAAGGTGAGCAGAGCCCAGGGCGTGGGGATACAGGTGAGCCCAAAACAGTAGGAAGGTGCCGGTTGCAGAAGGCCTTGTCTCAGGGCCCCAGGAGCTCTCAGAACTCCTTCACCACCTCCAGTGGAATGGAGACAGGGGTGTGCCATCACAGACAGCAGCTGGGCCCTTGGTAATCCCTGGGGAGGGTCAGGATGTGGGTTCCCAAGGGACTCCCAGACTCCCCGAGTCCCACTGCATCTCTGTGACCTGAGCTGTACAAGACCATGATTCCCACTTTGCAGATGATGGGCTCACGTTGGGGCCTGCTCCTGAGGGCCCTGCGGGCCACGCACTGGCCCCACTGCTTCTTTCTGGAGTCAGGCCCGGGTTCCACTCAGTTGACAACATTGAGTGATAACCATGTGACAGGCACTGTTCTGGGGACATGGCAGGAAACAAGACAGGTGTGATCCCTGCCCCCAGGGAGCTTATGACCTGTCCCCAAAGCAGCGACTCGTGCCATCCTTTGGAAGAGCACTGTCCGATAGAACTTTCTGTGATAATGGAAATTCCCAGAGCCGTGCAGGGGGCTACCTGTGGCTGCGGAGTAACTTGAAATGTAGCTAGTGAGACTGAGGAACTGAATTTTTAACTGTATTTCATTTTAATCAATTCATATTAAGTAGCTATGACTGGCAAGTGGCTAGAGAGGATTTAAAACCTCTGAGTTGGAATGGAAGACCAAAGAGCTCCCCAAGCTCATGAGGTAGACCTCACTTTGCATTTGACTTTTATTCCCGCCAAGGTGCTGTGTGCGGCCCGTGGGGCTGGTCTAAGGCAGTGGCAGGACAGGAGCCTCTCCCCCCGGGGCTCAGCTCAAGTACTGTCACAGTTGCTGGCCACCACCGTGTATCTGTGTGTACTTGGGCCGGGTACCTTCCAACCCCACCAGCAGCTGTGAGTCTTCAAGAAAAGAAGGTACTAAAGTTAAAAGACCTAGAGAAAAAGAATGATAGAAGGATGGCCAGAGATGGTAAGTGTGGGGTTGGGAGAGTAGGGAGACCCACTCTCATAAACCCAGGAAGCCTGCTGGCCTTCAGGACGGGGGCTGAGTGCCCTGGGCTTACTGTCTTAGGGACAGCGTCCATCATCCCTTCAAGGACAGAGAATCAGCTGCCCTCCCAGCCCCTTTAGGCAGGTTCCCAAGCCCAGGCAGCCAGCCAGCCACGGTTTCACTCCTCTCTGTCCCACAGTCCTTGCCAGACGGCCGTGTTCTGGGTCGCCCCTGGCTGACCTGCCCAGACCCCATCCCATGCTACCTGGGGCCATTGCAAGAAAACTACCCCAGGAGCCTAGGCTCCAGGAGTCTCCACTTCTTTTTATTATTTTTTAAATGATTTTATTTATTTATTTTTAGACAGAGGGGAAGGGAAGGAAAAAGAGAGGGGAAAAACATCAATGTGTGGTTGCCTCTCGAGCACCCCCTACCGGGGACCTGGCCTGCAACCTAGGCATGTGCCCTGCCTGGGAATTGAACTAGCAACCCTTCGGTTCACAGGCCAGCACTCAATCAACTGAGCCACACCAGCCAGGGCCACTTCTTTTAAATATGGGGAAACTGGCCCAGAGAGGGACAGAAAATTACTCTAGGTCACACAGCAAAGTCAAGGCAGAGCCAAGATAAGATCCCAAGTCTCTGGCCTCTTTCTACACAGCAGCATCCCATCCCCCATATGCCCCTTCTCAATAACTCTCACTCAGGAGACCCCAACCCCTGTTACTTCAGCCACTTCCCTGGGATGGTCCTCCCACACAGCCCCCCTTTCCAGATTTGGGAGAAATGGTGAGGGACACAGTGCCCTCACACCGAGGATTCTAAGGGCAGGCCTCTCTTTACCTCACAATGGATTTCCCAAGGGCAGGACCTCCCCTCCCCGCTCAGCCTGCTCTGACACTGTCCAGGTGAGGTGCAGTCTGAGGGCCTAGAGGGTGTGAGCTGGAAGCAATGAGCAGCCGGGGCTGCAGCGGGAACTGAAGGGACAGGTGAAAGGAGTTGGCCAGGGTTGGGTAGGAGCAAGCACTCAGAGACCCTCCTAGACCCAGTTGAGGAGGGAGGCCACCCTGTCACATGTTATCAGGTGAACCTGGGGACAGGTCCCCCAGAAATCAGAAAGAAGTCCAGATTCCAGACTGGGAACTAGGCCAGAAAGACCCTCACCCGAGACCAGAAACTCAGCCTGGCAGCACTGGCCTGCCAACTCTCTCTGCCTTCCACTGGGGCGGGGGCCAGGCTGGTGTCCCCGTCTGACTAGGGGGGTTGGGATGGGGTGACAGTGGAGGGCAGCACAGCCCCACCCCGCCTGAGGAACTCTCATTTAGGCTGATATGATTCTGCCTGTTGGGACCAAAACAGGAACTTGGCCAAAAGCTGTTATTTCTAGAAGGACTTAGAGGGAGAAGGGCAGCTGGAGGATAGAGAGACAGATAGGTCTGTACTGAGGAAGTCCTCTGGCCCCATGAGGTGAGGGCCTCCTATGCATCTGGGGCTTAAATATTTCACTTAGGCTCCTGGGAATGAGAATGAGCCTGGCCAGGCCCTGATGTGGCCCATGAGGCCTAAAGCCCCCAAAATAGCCTGTGGGAGGAGGGGCTATGGCAGGAAGGAGTAGGGGCCAGGAAGCCACCAGGCTCCTTGTCTCTCAGAGAATTGTGAGGGTGAGGGACTGACAGATGTCGTGACTGACAGCTGGGCCTGAGTGCCTGGATTCCTTGGCGCTTGAGGGAGGAAATGAATTGGGGAGCTCCACGGACCACCCTGGTTCCCAGCGCCCATCCCCCTCCTTCCATCCCCAGGCCAGGCCGTGACAGTAGTCTAGCTTGCTCCGCAGACAGGGACCAGCCCCCTTGCTAGCCTGCCTGCTACCGGGCACACCCTCTCCAATCCTTCCACAGCACTGCCCAGGGTGATCCTTCTAAAATGAAAATGGAAACAAGTTAATCCCTTGCTGAAAAATCCTGCATAGCTTTATAATGGCTTCCATGCTTTTTAAAAAAGTAGGTTGACCTTTTATTCAAATGAAATCTTGGGGGAAACCCCAATATGTAAACCAGATATTACCATATCTTATTGACATAAATTTATTTTACAAATTCAAATGTATTGCACATACATAAAGTATTTATTATAATGTCAACCAATGAAAACAACACAGTTGTTTGGATCAGGACAAATTGGAAACTGGGAGTTAGGATGCTGGTGCAGACTTAAGCTTCATCATCTAGTCAATTTGTTTCTGCCTTTGTTGTGTTTTGCACAGTATTGAGAAAGCCCTGATTCACACCAATAAGTGGCTGCAAATGATCAAAGGTATTTTGTCTTGTTGTGTTTTAAGCTACAAATCTCAAGAGACTCAGTAATAATTGCCAGCAATCTCCAGATACTCTTCTATTAAACAGATCACAGGAAAAGCTTTATTCTGAGGTTTACTAAAAAAATAATTATAATAGGGACTTCTGGTCAAGATGGAGGCATAAGTAGACATGCTTTGCCTCTGCGTGCAACCACAAAAAGAATTACATCTAGTCTTGGCTGGTGTAGCTCAGTGGATTGAGTGCTAGCCTACGAACCAAAGTGTCGCTGGTTCAATTTCCAGTCAGGGCACATGCCTAGGTTGCAGGCCAGGTCCCCAGTAGGGGGTGCTCAAGAGGCAACCACACATTGATATTTCTCTCCCTCCCTTTCTCCCCCCCTTTCTCCCTCCCTTTCGCTCTCTTTAAAAATAAATAAACAAAAATCTTTAATAAAAAGAGAGAATTACAACTAAATCTCAGAACAAATAACACCCATAACTGTCAGAAAATCAAACTGTATGGAAGTCTGACAACAAAGGATTTAAAGAAGCCACATTCTCCCTGGCTGGTGTGGCTCTGTGGATTGAACACCGGCCCTCGAACCAAAGGGTTGGCAGCTTGATTCCCAGTCAGGCCACATGTCTGGGTTGAGGGACAGGTCCCCAGTAGGGGTCACATGAGAGACAACCATACATTGATGTTTCTCTCCCTCTCTTTGTCCCTCCCTTCCCCTCTCTTTCAAAATAAATAAACAAAATCTATTTTTTAAAAAAAGACTTTTAAAAAAGCCACATTCATTCAGATGAGTAGGAGGGACGGAGACCTGGAGATGGGGTGGAGAAGAGAGAAGACAAGATGTGGTATAGAGAGGTGCAGTGGAATGGGGCACAGGGAGTCCCACAGTCACGTGTGGTGGATAAAAATCTGGAGGGATACTCTGGGAGCTAGCGATTCCAGCCCCAGGCCAGACCGCACAGCCCAGGGTTCCAGTGCTGGGAAGATAAATCCCAGTAACTTCTGGCTGTAAAATCCACTGGGGTTTGGGGCAGCAGAAGAAACTGCCAGATTTTCAGAAAACTCAGTTTAAAGGGTCTGCACGGTCTTAAAACACGCAACCCCACTCACTTGGGGATTCAATGCCAGGGCAACAGCTGGAAGGGTGCAAGTCACATATGGGGTGTGGGTGAGGTGACCGGAAATGGGGCGCATGCCAGGCAAACCCACAGAAGCCAGGCAGCAACACAGTCCCTTCTCTGAGCCCTTCCCCTCCCCCTACACAGAGCCACAAAGCAGTAAAGCAGGTTGCCCCACCCTAGTGATAACCTAAGGCTCCGCCCCACACAATTTACAGGTGTCTTTTACAGGGAGTCAAAGCAGCTCTACCTAATACACAGAGACAAACACAGGGAAGCTGCCAAATTGAGGAAACAAAGAAATATGGCCCAAATGAAAGAACAGAACAAAAATTCAGAAAAAGAACTAAATGAAACAGATAACCAACCTATCATATGCAGAGTTCAAGACACTGGTGATCATGAACTGATACTCAAAGAACTCATTGAGTATGGCAACAACATAAAGGAAGAAATGAAGATCACACTAAGTGAAATAAAAATCTCTAGGGAACCAACAGTGAAGGGAAGGAAGCTGGGAGTCAAATCAATGGTTTGGAACATGAGGAAGAAATAAACATTCAACCAGAACAGAAACAAGAATTTAGAAAAACAAAGATAGTATAAGAAGACTCTAGGACATCTCCAAAATGCCAACATCCGAATCATTGGGATACCAGAAGGAGAAGAGGAAGAGCAACAAATTGGAAACTTATTGAAAAAATAATAAACGAAAATTTCCCTAATTTGGTGAAGGAAATAGACATACAAGTCCAGGAAGTACAGAGATTCCCAAGCAAGATGGACGCAAAAAGGACCACACCAAGAGACATCATATTTAAAATGTCAACGGTTAAAGATAAAGAGAGAATCTTAAAAGCAGCAAGAGAAAAGCACATAGTTACCTACAAAGGAATTCCCATAAGACTGTCAGCTGATTTCTCAAAGGACACTTGGCAGGCTAGAAGGGACTTCCAAGAAGAATTCAAAGTGATGAAAAGCAAGGACCTACAACCTAGATTATTCTATCCAGCAAAGGTCTCATTTAGAATCAAAGGGCAGATAAAGTGCTTCCCAGACCAGGTAAAGCTAAAGGAGTTCATCATCACCAAACCATTACTACATGAAATGTTAGAGGAACTTGTTTAAGAAAAAGAAGAAGATCAAAACTATGAACATTAAAAAGGCAACAAATTCACAGCTATCAACAACTGAATCTAAAAAACAAACAAACAAAAATCTAAGCAAACAACCAGATCAAGAACAGAATTATAGGTATGGAAATCATTTGGAGGGTTAACAGCTGGGAGGGGTGGGGGGAGAATGGGGGGAAAGATGCAGGGATTCAAAAGCATAAGTAGTAGGTACAACATAGACGGGGATATTAACAGTATAGGGAAAGGAGAAGCCAGAGAACTTATATGCATGACCTATGGACATGAACTAAGGGGGGGATTGCTGGAGGGAAGAGGGGTACCAGGCGGAGAGGGCAAAGAGGGAAAAATTGGGATGACTGTAATAACATAATCAATAAAATATACTTAAAAATAAAATGTAGAATATATACAAATAAATAAATAAAATGTTAAAATAATAACAATCAACCGGCAGCATAAATAATGTCAGTGGTCTCCAATGTGCTACAATGTCCACATAACACATTCGAGTGAGTTGTTTTATTACACATTTTTAATTGTTTAAAATGTACCTTGAAGAAGAAAGAAAATAAATTGGATTCACAGGGGTGCAGACACCCTGAAACATGGGGCTCCATGGAACCTGGTTTTACAACCTCTAGACTCACTGAATAAGGTCCAGGTTCCTCGACATGGCACTCAGGGCCCTCGGTGGGTGTCCGACACTCCTCCAACTCTTCTCCCAAAGACCTCCCCCCCAGGTGCCATCTCCGTGCCTCTTACCCATCCAGTTTCTATCTCTGCCTGGGAAAAACCACCTATCAGGCTTTAAGATCAGCTCAAATGCCACCTCTACAAAGCCTAACCTAGCGGGCAGTCACTCCTTCCCCCCCCCCCCCCCCCCCCCCCCCCCCCCCCCCCCGCTCCCACCTCACTTGTAGGGTCCTTCGCCTGAGCACGCGCCACTTGCAGGGTCTCCCTCTGTGCAGTGTGAGCTCCTGAGGCAGCGACTCACCTACCCCATCTCTCAGTCCCCTTGCTGAGGGGGCCTGGTGAGCTGCAGGAAATGACTGTTAACAGGTGGGCCTCCTGGGGCAGGGGCTTTGGAGGGTAGGGGCAGGACACTTGAAGGTCAGGAGGATGCTTTGTACCAGCCTCTCTTCTCAGTCCCTTTGGCAAGCTCCGAGACCACGAAGTGGGAGTAAGCAAGGCCCAGGGGCCAACCAAGAACTTGATGAGGGTGGTTTGCCCTCATCAAGAACTTATCGGATGAGAAGAGGACCTCTCTCCTGTGTGACTCCTGCAGGGCTGAGACCACCACGGGTGGGCGGGGATGTTAATGCTCACTGCGAAGGGAGCAAAGCCCAGAGCTGGGGCAAAGTTCTGCGGTTGGGAGTCCAGAACCAGGGGACCAGAGCCCTGAGCGCACCCTTAGGACGCAGTGAGCATAGCACCCCAGCCCAGGACTCAGGACCCCGAGCCAGACCCCAAACCGAGAGGCTCTGGTCGGAAGAGAGGTACCCAGATGGCAGAAACCGGAGCGCACCGCAAGGAGCCGGGTTTCTCGAGTCCGGTTACTAGGGCCCGGGTCCCTACCGCAGGGCCCACTGGTCTGCACTGCCGACAAGTACTGTCCGTGCGCCCCAGGCAGCCCGCTCTGAGAGGGGCTGAGCCGCGGGGCCTTGAGCTGCACCCAGGTGACAGCATTGGGGGAGGGGGATCCTGGCGTGGAACACGAGCCCCGGAAAAAAAAAAAAAAACACGGAGCAGAGCTCCCAAAATAAACCCGAGCCTGCGCCAACGGCAGGGCGCATTCTGGTGCTGAGGACCTGCGTCCCCTCCTGGAGGGGCACCACGGGTCCCTCTCCAGGGGGCTTATGGCCCCACCCCCGGTGACTTTCCCCTTCCCTCCCTCCACACCCATGCCCTGTGTTTACCGATTTGGGTTTCTTCTTGGGCGCGAGAGTGTCGGAGAAAGCCTTGGCTTCCTCCCAGCGCGGGGCCGCAGCGGTCTCTGCCCCCGGCCCGGGCTCGCGGGGTTCCCAGGGCTCCCGGGGCTCCCCGCCTTCCATCTGGTTGTGACCCGACAGAGAGGGCGGCAGCGGAGACACGGAGCTCGCGGGGCTGGGCTGCGGGAGGGAGGCGCGTCCCAGGCGTGAAAAGGGGACGGGCAGCGGCTGGGAGTGTGGGCGAGTGAGCCCGCGGGAGGGCGGGGTTCGGGGCGGCGGTGCCAAACGCTCCCTCTCGGTTGCCGGTGTGTGGCTGTGGCATGCGTTATCAGAGGACAGCTGAGCTCTCCTTCCCCGACGCCTCACGCGCAAAGTGAATGGGGTGGTTGCGGGGGGCGGGGTTTGGCCTCTCCGGCTCTCAGGTGCAGGAGGCCTGAAGCGGGGCTTGCGGGCTGCTGCGGATTCAGGATTCAGGGGAGAGGGGAGGCCTGACAACTTCTTTTCCCAGGGTGGTGAATCTCAAAGAGAAAATGAAAAGGTAGCTGCCCCCCCCCGCCCCAAAGCTAACCCTTTCCCCCTCCGTTGCAAGGACGGTGGGACCCTGAGCGGCGTTCCCTTAAACCGTAGTCCGTTCCGTGGAAGAGGAGGAGGTAGTGGACGCACAGCTCCGTCTACCAGCAGGAGCCCGCTTCCAGCCCGGCGCACAGTCGAGGGCCCAGCACGGCAGCTCTTCCCCACCAAGGCAGAAGGGCCCCTGAAGTCCGTGTGGAGACTAGGCTCTCCTCTGCCTGGTGGGGGACCCCGACCTGAGAGACACCCAGAGATTCTGAACCCAAGTTCTTGCTGGGCCCTCGATAGCCAGCAGGGGGCGCGCACTCCCAGGTCCCACCTGCCAAGCTTGGGATGATCAGTTACAGGCTATGACGTGACTGGATGGAAGGAGGGTCGAAGAGAAGCCTCAGAATCAGACACTTGGACCACCATCCTGGAGTTTCAGGGCATGCGTGGAGAGCCCGGGATGCAGACACTAATGCTTTCCATCCCAAGGCACAGGCCAGGAAACCGACAAGGGGCATCTCTGTGTGAGCCTAGAGGTGTGCACAGTTGGGTGGGAGCAGCAGGAGAAAATGCTGGCTTAGCTGGGGGGCATCTGCCTGGAAGAGGGTACAGAACGGAGGGACCCAGACGGACTCTGCCATCCTGGGAGGAACTAACCAAACCTTGTGTGGGAGGAAGGGGGAAATAATAACAAAAGAATTTTAGGGATTGGGGAAGTGTTTCCACTTGCCCTTCTCAAGCCTTGGTAGATTCTTTCCACAGATGACCCAAACTCTCTCCCATCCTACCTGCCCTTTAGCAGTGTGACTTTGACATGTCTCCCATCCAGAGGCAGAATTGAATCTGAGCCGACCTGGTGTCTTGTTTTAACTAATAGAACGCGGTAGAAGCGATGTTATACAGTTTCTGAGCTTAAACCTTAAAGGCCTTTCAGATTCCATTGTTGCCCTCTTGGCACCCAGCTTCTAGGTAAAGAAGTCTAGACTGCCCTTCCAGAAAGCCCACATGGTGAGGCGGAGCAGCCCTGGAGGATAAGTAGCCAGTGGAGAACGGTGACTTCCCCAGCCACTGTCAGCATCAACTGCCAGGCATATGAGTGAGGCCATCACGGCTGTTCCAGCCCCAGCTCAGCGCCAGTGAGATGGTGTGACCCCAGCCACGAAGCAGGAAAACCTCCCAGCAGAGCCCAGCCAACTCACAGAATCATGAAAAAAAAATTGTTGTTTTAAGCGCTAAGTTTTGGGGTCACTTGTTACACAGCAATAAATAATGAAACTCTAGGAAGGGGTCAATTATTCTCAGGTGCCTCATGGAGGAGGAGGAGGCCACTTAGGAAGAACGTATGGAGTGGTTGCTTGGGTGGGAGTGAGCACCTGACACAAGGGTGAGCCATCCGCATGCTGTCCAGCGACCTTGACTTGTGTGGCCTGGGTTGAAAAGTTGATCTGGGCCAGATCAACTTTTGGAATTTGGAATTGGGAAACAGGGACTGGAAAGCTTCACTAGAGTGAAACTGAGGGTGCTGTGGAATACAGTTAGCGTCCAAGAGCTCTGGGTGAGCCTTAGCGAGCTGTGGCCGTGTGCAAGATAGAACTGAGAGGGCAGAAGCTCTGTGAGCAGAACGAGCCAGTGTGCAGAAGGCAGTACAGACCGCATGGGAGAGGGAGCTGCCTCTGGTCCCAGTGGTTGCCCACGTCCCAGCTGAGGCCCTGGCTACAGTGCCCACATCTAAATTTCCATAAGATTCTCCACAGCACTTCAACAAATGCCCCCTGACCCTCAAAAGTTGGTGGCTATTTTTGTTTGTTTGTTTGTTTGTCTGTTTTTGACTAGCAACCTTTCCCACCCTTTTCTTCTGGTAACTGGCCCTGCTTCCCTGCCTCCCTGGTCACAGGAGTAGGCATGTGACTTAGGCCTGACCAACTATAGAACCCTATTTCTTTGGACACAGAGATTAAGCCAAGGTTGGGCATGTGGCCCCAGCTGGGCCACTCCCATACTCTTCCATAGGGGTACTAGGAGATCTAACTCTTACCTCTCCAGGGCTATTAATTTGAGGCGATGGGGTCTGGGAACCCATCTTTCCCTGAGGCAGGTGAAAGATCAGGGGAGATGCCCGTCTGAAGGAACAATAGGTCACACAGATAGGGAAGCAGAAGCAGGGAGTGTGAGGGGGCAACATTGAGCCTCTGGATCCAGCAGAACCTGAACTTCCCAATTACATGAGCCACTAAGCCTCCCTTTTTACTTTAGCTTGTTTGAGTTGGCCTCAACTAAACCAGCCCGCTTTACTTGGAGACTTACACAGGTGCCCAGCTCATCGGACAGGGAGTCACAGGAGAAGCTGTATGATAACTATGGTGGACTGTGTATACATGAGGGGCCCACTGTTTGAGGTTTGGGAGGGTTTCACAGAGGAGATTGTTGAGACGGGAGAATGAATGGGCAGCCTGGAGAGGGGCAATGGCTTGCATTCAGGTGCAGAAGCCTAAGAGATCCCTTAGAGCAATTCAGGGTGTCTCAAACGCAGGGTGCAGGAGAGGGACGTGTGGGAAGAACAGGCTTTTGAAGTCGGCAGGTGGAAGATCACACAGGACCTTGAGGACTTTTCAGGAGTTTCTGCTACTGAGGGCAGAGGAGACTTTTGAAGAGTTGACACGGTCAGCTTTGTGCTTTAGGGAGATCACTCTGGTTTCTTTGGGGCAGGCCAAAGGTGCAGAGAGCAAGCCTGAAATGGGCTAGAGAAAGTTTTTGGGAGATCTTGAACATCCAAGACACAGACAGGAGACAGGACTCCCCCCCCCCCCCCCCCCCCGCCGTGTGGCTTCAGCCGGGAATAGCAGCTCCAAGTTCTCAGACTTCTGAGTCACCTCCTTAGGTTCATGGTTGCCCTGAGGCCAGGTCAACCTCCTTCCTCCATCCTAATTGCTTCCTGCCAAGGAAGCTGGCCCCCTACGAGTGTCCTTGAGAAAGCCCTTGTAAAAAGCAACTGAGCATTTCAGGAGGAAGCAGGGACCGGCAGCTGCCACTGCTCCCAACGCCCCTCAGGGATCAGTGCCTCTTTGAGTATTGAGGGGTCTTCTGAGAACATTTCACCACCAACTCCCATCCCCAGCTCCTACATTTGGGTCACTGGGGGTCTCAGGGCTCTGGGCTGGGCTCCTATGAATGGTGTAACACAGAGGCCCCCAACCTTTTTGCCACCAGGGACCGGTTTTGTGGAAGACGGAGGTGGGGGTAGGTTGTGGGACGACACAGGAGACGGGGCTCAGGTGACTGAGGGTTGGGGACCCCTGGAGTAACAAACAGGTAATGCACTACACAGCCTCTGACCAGCAGGGCAGGTGGGGGCTGAAATTCTGGCCTCGCTCCACGTGCATCCTGGTGTAACAGGCTGTGTTTATTCAGAAGAAGGGGCCTGTTTTTTCTAATTAGCCCAAAGATGTCATCCACTGGCCTGGCTGCATACCTACGGGGGTGCTTCCACTCAGAGGGGCCCCTTTTCCTAATTAGTGCAGAGGGTACCACATGGACACTGTGAGTGACACCTGCTCCCTGCCTTTCTCCCCAGCACCCGCCGTCTACTCCTCTGGGCTTGTATGAAACCCTCACTGGACAGAGGGAGACTCTACGCCCCACTCTCTGCCTCCACTAGCTCCCTTCTGGGGGAACTGCTCCACCTGCAAACCCCACATAGCATCTGGTCTGGCCATGGATGCCTGGACCAAGGGGTCCCACTGAAAGATAAGCTGAACCAATCAGATTCTTTTGCTTGAGACACAGAGGAGCATTGTCATCACTGGCGAGTCTTGATACAGGGCTAGGATGTAGCCGCTTTGTGCAGGGAAACTAGAAAATCTGAAGAGAAACCAAGGAAAAAAACACAGATGCAAATGTTGCCAAGGGGATGAGAGCCTGCGAGGCGCAGATTAAAGAGAGAGGCCCATTCTTAGCTCTGGCTCACGTAAGGCCCAACTCATTCTTGATTTTCCATCTTTAGGGTCCCTTGTAATCTGCTCAATCCTTTCTTTGAACTATCGACTGGGTCTCCGTTTCATGTAACTGGAGTCCTTGCTAGAACAAGGACCTCCGTCCCAAGGAGCTGCTGAGGTGATCCCATGTGTGAGCTCCCCCTCCCCAATCACCCCTCCCCCCAGCCCTATCCCAGCGCAGAGAAGAGTAGGGACCCTCAGCATAGTCACACCTTTTATTCACTGTCCAGGGAAAAAAACACCACACAGCACAGGGTTGAACAATGAGGACAGTCACTGTGGGCACAGCCAGGAGCAGCACATCTTAAGGGGACAGGTGCCACCGTGGTGAGTTGAGAGGGCCCCCTGTGCCACCCACCACCCCTCCTGCCCCAGGCCTCCTCACTCCCAGAACCTCCACCAAGCAGGAAGGGCCAGACACCCTGGGAGGCCTGGCCCTGCCCCCACACTCTGGCAAAGGTAAAAGAAAACCCTGAAAATTTCAGAAAGACAATCCCATATTTTTCTGAGACTTTTCAATGGCAAGATTTGAATTTTTTTCAAAACTGATGAATAAAATATGTAGGAAGTGTATTCTTGCCCCCACGATGATCTCTAAAGCCAGCACAAAGCCTCACCCAGGGTGGGTCTTCAGGAAATATTTGTTGCTTTAGTAAAGTTTTGTGTAAAAATATTTACAGTGTCAGCTTACTACCTTGCCTAGAAACCCCAGCTTATTCTCTTTCCTTTCTCTCCCCTCCCCTCCTTCCTCTCTCTCTCTCTCTCTCTCTCTCTCTCTCTCTCTCTCTCTCTCTCTCTCTCTCTGCAGCAGAGTGAATTTCTACCTCTAGGGACTCTGCCATCATCAGGAAAAGATACAGAGCCTTTGCGTATAAACTTTCTTTTAATTTTTGATTTCAGGTAAGTTATGTCAATCCTGACTAGAGCTCTAAGGGCTGGAGTGGCCATCTAAAGTAGCCCTCACTAATGACTTTTGGAGACAGGAAGGAGCTCATCAATTAGCTCAAAGGTTGAATGAAAGCAGAATACAGTTAGAAGGCAGATGTTAGAATTTTGTGATCCAGAGTTGCTGCAAGAAGATACAGAACTTTAAAGGAGAGTTTGTACATATCGATGTTTTAACTGTCTGTATATTTTTGAGTCTATGCCAGTCATACTTCAATCTCTGTTAACCGTGTGCTTTGTGACAGGTCCCTGTCAGCTGGGGCAGAGATGGGAGGACTGAGTCTCTTCTCACAGCAGGGCCAGTGCTCTACCACAGGAGCTCTGGGGCACAGTCCTTGGGACATCCAGGAGCATATGGGAGCAAGGCCTGGCCTGCCTGTGGCTCCTCCATTAGTAAGATGGTGGGCCTGGTTCCTGGCCTGGCATTACGTGTCCAACACCGATGGGCTGTATGAGAATCTTTGGCCTGACCAGCAAACATCACCCAGGGGTATGTGCCCAAAAGCTTGGAGTGGTCAAACACACCCTCACAGGTAGGACTTGCCTACCAGCTGGAAAAAAACAAAAGCAGTTCTCTTAGGGAGGAAGGTGATGGTAAAGACACTGTAAGATGCTTCCCGGGTTCTGAGTCAGAAGCTTCCTAGGACAGCACTGACTTATTAGCAGAGCTGCCCAGAAACAGAAAACAAGATACTTGAAAATGTGGAGTCTTCAACCAAGATTCGATTTCTTTTTGGAAGACTAGAGCCTTAGCAGGAAGTTTGTAAAAGACCAAAACCAACTTAATTTGCCCCACACTCGACCTCTGTATAACTCAAGAGTCAAATTAATTAACCTCAAGAAAGACTCTGAAGAAACCCGCTTAGAGCTTTGGGTTCAAGTCTTGGTGCTGTGCCAATTCCTGTGTGCTTTTGCACCATGGATACACTGTGCCTCAGTTTTCAAGTCTGGAGAAAGGGAATGAAAATCCTCGCTTCCCTAGGCTTTGAATGCGGAATGGGATGGAGCAGGTGGCAAGCCTTCGAAAGCCACAAGTTCTGTGTGATTGGAAGCTGGGTTAGATTCAACGTTTGGGGGAGAGGGACCCCACTCTGTAAAAAGCCTTCCATTGGAAGTGTCAGCTGAGCCAGGCTGTTGTGCACCTGTACCTGTGGTGCACTGACAGCACAGGACACACCCAGTGGGCGGCTCCCAGGAGCAATGGGACATCCTCCCAGGTGTTACTAGATGGAAGCATGCTGGTTACTCCCTAAGGATGTGAGGTCCCCAGCTTTACCATGTGGCTGGTCCTAGGAGGAGAGAAAGAGGGTGGCAACCCAGTGGCCTTGCTACCTCCAAGAACAGCAAGAAGAAAGGTCCAATAGAGTTGGGGACAAAAGGTCAGCATCCCCTAGAGCTTCCACCTGCAGAGAGGTGGACAGGTGAACACTCAGAAGTAAAATGCATGCTGCATTGCTTTTCCTGCTGGTACAATCCACACCCCCCAACTCAGCAGCCATTCCCTGCTCCCACCCGGGCTGACAGCACCTGTGTACCAGACTGTTTTCACCAGCGGTTCAAGAGAAAATCAACTGTCATTGCGCATCAAAGCTAATTTCTGACCACAGGTACAGGAGTGTAAAGTGAAAGACTTGAAGAAGCAAGATGAGTTTTCTGGCAAAGCATGCAGCTGTATAGTTCACGGATCCAAAATCAGAAAGCAGGCATTGGAAAGCAAAGCCAGTGCACTGAGAAGACGATGAATTACCTGGCAGATTTAGGATTTGGGGTTAGATAAAGCTTTTCAGATGGAGCATGCCCAGTGCACTTTTAAACATTTGGTCCATAAACACAGCCTGGCAGCCTAGAGTGGCCAGGTGGTCCTCTTCTTCTAGCTCCTTCTGCTTCTGTAGCAGTGAAAGAACAAGCCCATCCTTGAAAGTAGACCAAATCCACCAAGGAACTACCAAGATGTGGGAAATGCACAGCCTCACTCTTGGCAAATCTTGTGTGTGTGTGTGTTTCTGCAGACAGCACCCAGCCAGGGCGAGTGTGCAACAGCGCTGTTTCCTGCATTGAAAGAGGTCATCAGAAAGGAAGCTGCTGACGGTGCAGCTCAGGATTTGGCCTGATAAGTAAAAGTGTTTTCTGGTGAGTTTAGTGGTATTTTCCCTCCTTCTTTCTCAGCTCTTTTTTCCCCATGAAAAGTGGCATTTCTACATTCATTTGATCATTTTATAAGAAATTGAGTAATATAAAGTATGTTTTAATACCCTAAACTAATAAAATGACTTCAGCTCCTTTTAAGGGTACTGAAAAAATAAGTATTACATAAATTTAAATTTTTCTTAAAACTTCCACTCACGTGGTTCCTAGACCTCCAAACACTTTTCATTTCATCCTTCTGCAGCTCTGTGTAGAACTGAGTGGAAATATTTAACAGTTCCTTTCAAATTAACCAGCTGTACCGCACCCTTGGCTCAGCTGTGTTCGACATCCCCATCTGTGACTCTGACCACTGGAAGTCCACCTTACTGTTCTATGAGCTTCCAGAGGGCACAAAACGTGTCTTACAGGCTACCATATCCTTAGCACCTGCAGGTGCCTGGCATTGAACAGGTGCTCAGTAAGTGTTAGCTGAGGGATGGACTGAAGGAATGCTCCGAAGACAGGGGCCAGAAGGGTAGAGTCGAGGGGGCAGGGCAGAGACCACCTTTAAGGGATCTAGGTCTTCAGCACAGGACAGAGCCAATTTGGCCCTTTAACTGGGGTGTGTGGGACCACATTCTATAAAGCATAATCCCAGGAAGAACAGACTTTCAAAGCTGAGCACCATCCTCCCTCCTTAACCCTACCGGTAGGGGCAAAAGCCAGCTCCCCTATGCCCAGTGGGTGTTAGTTCTGGGCCAAGACTGGGGGTGGTGCTAGAGCACAGGATACCTGAGGATCTGTCTCTTTTCCAGGGTGAGGTGGTCCCTCAAAGATCTTGACTGAGGGAGCAAGGGCTTGGACAGAGGGGTGGGTGGGCCAGAGAGTGAAGTTGGAGTGCCCCTCCCCCTGGGGAAGGGCCAGCCAGAGAGATCATGGGGTTGAGAGGTGGCCACGCTCCTCCCGGCCAGGGGCCCTGCCCCTCAGCAGCCTCCACCCTCTATTTCTGCATGTCGCACTGCAGCAGCAGCACAATGGATGGGTCGCTCTTGGCCGCCTCCTTGAACTCCTCCAGAGTGATCTGGTCATCCTTATCCTGGTCCATCTTCTTGAAGATCTTGTCCACACGCTGCTGGGGCGTGAGCCCATCCTGGTTCATGCGCATCATGATCACGGTGCCCACCATCTTGTAGATAGCCTGGTGAGGCACAGGGGTGGGCCGGCAGTCAAGGGTGGGGGTTTGGGAGTGGGCAGGGAGAACGCTGGGAGCTGTTGAGGATGCTGGCAGGTGATGTAGGGTCATTCAGGTGGCTTATTTAATGAGCATCTCAAACTAATATGTCCAAAACCCAACTCTTCGCTTTCAACCTGCTCCTCCCCAGGCATTCCCTGTCTCAGGAAATACCAGATTCATTCTTTTGGTTGTTCAGACCAAAAACCTTGACACCATTCTTGACTACCCTTCTTTCACACCCACATCCAATCCTTCCGCCCTAACTTCGCAATAAATCCCGTATCTAACTAACCACTCTCACTGAGTGATTCTCCACAGCTGTCACCTCCATCAGCTCCTGACTGGGCTTCTGTGGAAGTGGAAGCCTCCCAACTAGTCTCCTTGCTTCTGATGCTCTCCCCACACCCCTCAGTCTATTCTCCGTACAGATCAGAGAAGCCGGGGTTGGCTTCCCATCTCACTCAGGACACTCAAGTCTCTACCCTGGGCTGTGAGATGCTAAGTGACGGGGCTCCTGGCTGCCTATGTGACCTCCTTCCCACCATTCTCTCCTTGCTCACCTCTCTCAACACCGCCCCCCCCCCCCCCCCCGGCCCAGCCTCCTGAGCACTCCTTGAACACTGCAAACACAATCTAACCTCAGGGTCTTTGCATTTATTACTCCCTGTGCACAGAACCCTCCTCCCCAGACATCTGGGCAGTTAGCTCCCTCACCTCATTCAGGTCGCTGCTCACATTCCACCTCATCAAATTGCTTTCTTCCATGCTCTCTCTCCCCTGTGCTTTGCTTATCTTCTTTATAACTCTTACTGCCTGACAGAGCATAGTTTTGGTGTTGCTTTAAATTTTCGTCACTAGAGACAATGTCCCATGAAAGCAGGACCTTTGAACAGTGCCTGGCACGTGGCAGGCATTCAATACATAGATGTTGAAAGAATAAGGAGCTAAGAGAACTTCGGCTCTGGAGTCGGACTCCCCTGGATTTGAATCATGAACACCAGTTGCTACGTTTCCTTGTAAAATGGGGTTTCTGACAGTACCCACCCCCTAGGGTCGGTAGGTAAAGCACTTACCTGTCCAACACCAAGCACCCAACCCATGCTACTTAGCCACTGAATCCCGCCTGGAGGGATGGGGGCGGGCTGGGGGGAGGGGTGGGGAGGTGGTTGCCCGGGAGGCTCCCAAGGCCCCGGAGGAGCGTGGCTGCAGACGACAGCACCAGGGAAGGGCCCGCTGCGAAGGCAGGGGGCGCGCCACCCCTGCACATCCCGGCCTCCAGGACCCAACCCCAGCCCGCGCACCTCGATGATCTCCAGCATCTCCAGGCGCGTGATGCGCCCGTCGCCGTCCAGGTCGTACATCTCAAAGGCCCAGTTGAGTTTCTGTTCGAAGCTGCCGCGGGAAGTGACCGAAAGCGCGCAGATGAACTCCCGGAAGTCGATAGTGCCGTCGCCATTCTTGTCGAAGGTGCGGAAGGCGTGCTGGGCAAACTTGGAGGCATCGCCGTAGGGGAAGAACTGAGGCAGGACGCAGGGGTTGGGGCTCCGCAGCAGCCGCAGCTGGTGCGGCTCCGCCCCCCGGGGGCCCGCCCCGCCCCCGCCCCGCCCCCGCCCGCATGCCCTGGCCCGCCCACCTTGATGTAGAGCTGCTGGAACTCCTCCAGGTTGAGGATGCCGCTGGGGCAGTCCTTCAGGAAGCCCTTGTACCACTGCTTCAGCTCCTGCTCGCTGAACTCGGTGTTCTGAACCAGGTCCTCCAGCACCTCCGGGGCCAGCTTGCTGTTGGTCTTCCCCATGGCGGGGCCTGGGGGACAGGCACAAGGCCCTCACCTCAGCAGCTGTCCTCCAAGTCCACAAACCAGGGTTCCCTTTCTCTACAACAGTCCCCACCCGTAACAAACCCACATTCCCACAGCCAGGACCCCTCCTTCCACAGCAGGGTAGTATCCCTGCTCTCACCACCGCGCTCAACACACCCCATCCTCCTGCAGCCGGGCTCTATCCTTCACCCATCCCTTCCCACAGGGCTTCCCACCTCCCCTCTCCGCCCCTCCCCCACAACACGGAGGTGGGGGGGTCCCTTGCCCTCATTACTCTCCCCCATAAAAGGGCCTCCACAGCAAGCCGCTCCTCTCTCCTCCTACAGGTTTCTTCTCCAGGCACCCAGGATCCCTAGCTTTTCAGGTCTCAGCTCTCCTCCTTTTCACTGACGGGCGCTGCGAGCCACATCCTTCATCCTCTCCGCTCCTGTTTAACCTTCCATAGCTCCCCACGCCCATAGACTACAGTCTTAATTCCCTCTTTGCTTTTCAGGTCTTTCACTTGCAGCGCCACCTGCCTGCCTCTCAGGCTCTTCTCCTACCAGGGACCCGAGGCAGGTTCCTCATGTGTCCCCCACTGGCACCATCTCCCAAGTTCTCCCTGAAGGAGAACTTCTAGGCCATCCCAGCAGGAAGCTTCTCTCCCGCTTTCTTCTGTACAAGTAGAAGTCCTAGCTCGTAGCGTTGATGGCCCTGACTACAACCGTCTTTTTGTTAGTTCCCTCATTCCCTGAGCACTGTTGAGGCTGACTGTGTGGCAGGCCCTGTGCTAGTCATGTGGATAAAGTAGACACGCGCCGACTTTCAATAACTCATATTTAGGTCAAAGAGGTATGTGGCTGATTGTAAAGGACCTTCAATCCATGCCAAGGAATTTGGCCTTTACCCAGAGAGGACAGAAGCTCTTGGGGTTTTAAAGCAAGGGCTAGGAAGATAGCATTCATTCCACAACCCTTACAGAATGCTTACAGTATGGCAGGTCCTGAACTAGGTACTGGGGACCCAGGGAGAAGGACTGTTTTAGATTTTTTCCTTTGGCCATCGTGTGCAAGATGACCTGGGTGGGGGCGGTAGGGAGAGCAGAGAGGGGCCTGCTGCACAGTGCGGGTGAGGGGTGAGAGGTGATGACGCCGAGGTAAGGGCTGTGAAGGGGCAGGGATGGGCGGAGAGCTGTTAGGATTGGGCATTGGCAGGGCTTGGTGACTGAATGAATGTGGGGTGAGACGGACAGAGGGGTTTGGGCAGATGCTCAGATCTGGGGTTGAGCGGATGAAGCAATTTTGGGGTGGATGAAGAGTCAGTCCTCAGCTGGAACATGAGCCCCTCAGGTAGCCTGTGCCAGGAGAAGCACTTGCGGAGAGGGGTACAGCCCTCTCCAAGAAGCCTGGCCAGAGTGATGCTGCAACAGGCCCCAGAGGCTGAGTGGACAGCCTGTCTGAATTCCATGGGAGGAATGTCTCTCCACAGCTTGAGTTTCCTAAGACATGGCCTGCGAGGGGACTTTGACCTGCCTGGAGTCTTTGGAATGGCACCAGACTCCCAGCCCCAGGGCAGTCTGTCATGAAGACGCTCTGTTAAAGGAATCCCTCCGGTTCGCAGAAGGAATGCCATGTTTACAGCCCAGCCCAGGCTAGTGTGGCTGCTGATCTTTACTGCTGGGAGCTCCACAAACAACCAGAAATTGGTCTGTTCCATGCCCTCTCCATTGCTGTGTGGCCTCAAGTTAGGTACAGGATATCTATGGGCCTCAGATTACTCTCATGAGCCAGGAGGAAGATCAAGGAGCAGTGGGGGTAGCTACATCCTCCCCCACCTACCACCCTCAGAGGATGAGGAATCCTGTATGCCCCCAGGAGAAGCCAGGGAGAAGGATGCATGACATCCTCAGGAACATGGAAACGTGGGGTTCAAAACAGCTGCACTGGAACCGGAGTCAAGAACCGTGGTCTGGAACACCATGGGCAGAAGGAGGCAGGCTCCAAACCCAGCGGCCCCTCCTCAAGTCCAAAGCACACTGAAGACTCAGGGTATCGTCAAGGAAGCAGAGAACCCAGAGGTGGAGGTGTCTGACGGGTGAGGCAGAGCCACTGTCACTGACTCCTGTGAAAGGCGCGGGAGTTTCTGCATGACGTGCGGGGTGTGGGTGGCAGCACGTCAATGCGTGAGATGCAGATCTGTCAGAGCGCACAGTCGCTGTGTGTGTCAGTGTCTGCGTGGCTCTCACCTTCTGCCCCTTTCCTCCTCCCTCCCACAACTCTCTCTCTGGGGCTATACCCATTCCTGGCTCCCATTTGGTCCCAGGCCCACGGAGGATGCTGTCTCCTCCTTCATCTCTCCTTATTTCCTCTAGCGCTTAGATCAGCAGGTCAAAGCTGGCAGTACCCTTGAATATCAGCCCCTTATGGTAGTGAAAACCCAGAGAGGTACCCAGCGGGTCAGTGGAAGGGCCCAGATAAGCACCTAAGCTGAATCCATGCCACCACCTGAACCACCCCCTCCAAATCATGGTTACTCTTATCTAGTTCAAGCCTCCCCTATCCTACTTGCCTTTTGGGGAAACCATAGCTTTGATCTCCCTCTTAGCCTCAGTGAGACCATCTTGCTGAGCTCCAGGCCATGGTGTCTGACACCCAGGAAATATCCACCCCTTGGGGTAGTCCAACAGCACCTCTAAGCCAGCCCGTCTACAACCAAACTCATCTTCAACTGATAGCTGTCCTTCTCTCTCCATTCCCCTTCCCTCCCCCTCAATCCAAGGGGGGAAATGCCATGTTAGTTATCTTTGGTTTTCCCCTCTCCCTTTTCCCCAGGTCCAACTTGCCACCAAATCCTATTGTTCCTTCTTTTGAAGTGCTCAGGGAAACTTCATTATGTCCGTTCTCTCACCATAGTCAGGGCCAGAGGCACAGCCAAGGGGGCTGAAGTCCAGCTAGGATCCTGCTGGGCAAGCCATGCCCATAGACTCAATTGTCACAGAGGAAATGCCTTTCCTCTGACTCCTCTCTTCCAAGAGAATGTCTTTCCTGGTTTTGCCCAGAAGTACAATATAGGCAAGAGGTGGCCATGTCCACAGGCTCCCTCAAACTCCAGAATCCCCTAGAATCTGGTGTCAAGGTGCCCACCTGCCTATACTCACCTCCCACTGCTCCCCTCACAACTATATACTCCTTTCAAGCCAAGCCTCTCACAGCCAGAACCTACCTCACCTATTGCTTACCTGTTTTCCTCTCCCCTAACACCCTTCCTTCTTTCCTGGACTCATGAAGCTATAATCAGCCTGCGGGCCTGGACAGTCAGCAGCACGGAAGCGGCACTTTGGGCACGGGTAGGCCCTGTGAGGCTATGGAGTTGAGTAGACCCACTCATCTATGGAGACCTCAGAGCTCTCTGACCCTCACCTGGAGCTCTAAGAATTCTACAATGGAGCCTCATTTGGGAGAGGCCTTTGCATTAAACCCTTGCCTGAGCCATAAAAAGTTCTCCAGACCTTTTTGCTCAATGGCAAAGAGCCTATCTCCTTCCAATACAACCCAGTCCACTTTGGAGAACCTTGAAGAAGGAGAAAAGTGCTCTTCTTATTGTTCCTAAGTTTGTCCTCTTGTAGCTGCCCCACATGTGTTCCCACTCTGTCCCCCTGTGGCTGCTCAGAACTGCCCTGCAGAGACACAGGAGTGGTGCCTAGAACCCAGCGATGTTCAGTGAATGTACCTTGGTGGATCACACGAGGGACAGAACCCCGTCTTCCTCCATAGAACAGCATCAGGCTGTTTATCTGTGTTCTCCCGCCATTGCACCAACTTCAGAGACAACGTAAGCCAGACCCGGCAGAAGGAAGGGTTCACCCAAGGTAAAGCAGAGCCCATCAGCAGCAAGGCAAAGGCCAGACTGCACTGGGGGCACGTTCTGTTGGCTCTGTAGTCCTGCTGATTGTGCGCAGGCTCCTCTGTTTACCCCTTGCGGGCTGCCCTCCAGCTGTGAAGGAGCTGGCATACAGCCATA
Source organism: Desmodus rotundus (assembly GCF_022682495.2). Taxonomy (NCBI): domain Eukaryota; kingdom Metazoa; phylum Chordata; class Mammalia; order Chiroptera; family Phyllostomidae; genus Desmodus; species Desmodus rotundus. The sequence goes on from NC_071389.1 coordinate 25,680,186, forward strand.
CACAAAGCCACTGCCCTGTGTGCCCAGAGGCTTCTTCCAGAGGGCAGAGTTCAGGGTTGTGGGCTTCAGTTGGAGAGATGGCAGTGAGGTTGGGAGGGACTGACGGATGCGATAATCCCACACCCTCACCCAGCTTCAGAGAAGCTGGTGCTGAGATGGTTGCCATGGTGACAACAGCTCCCTGGTCAGGAGATTTTTCTCTTTCCTTCCTTTGCTCTTCTCCAAGCAGCAGCCATAGTGGCAGCAGCCAGGTCTTCTCCCTCTCCTTGCTGAAGAGAGGCAGGGATAATAAACAGAGGGTGGGCCCTGCTGGCCATCTCTACCTTGGAGCTGTCCATGCCATGTGGGCTGCTGGTCTAGGAGGGACTCCTACCAGCTGAGAAGGGGCCCAGGCTTGGGGAGTGTTTGTATGGGGGGGAGCGGGGACATGGCTGGGACCTAGGCCTGTGTAAGAAGCAATGTCTCTTCAGTGAGAACTAAAGCTCCCAGGCCTCCTTTCTGAAACATCCTCATGATTCAGGGATAGAGGAAAAGGGTCCTGTTTGCACATGATCAGCCATAGAACCAGAGTGTGTCACTGTTTTGAAGTCTGTTCAATTTCATCTCATCCAGCCCACCCTTAGTCCTGACCCCTTCCTCATTTCATGAAGGATCAGAGAGGGAAGGGACTTGGCCAAAGTCAGACAGCACTGAGGCAAAGGCAAGAGTTGAACCCAGCTCTTCTGCCCCCCAGGAGCCAAATAGTCCACATGGAGCTTTGGCAGAGCCCCAGCAGAGCAGCAGGAAGATAGGAACTCAGAGGGAGTGAATGGGTGCAAGAAGGCCAGAGAAGGTACCAACTAGAAAGATATTTGAAAGGAAGAATGAGAGAACTTGGTGCTTTGGCTGTGAGGGGTGAGGGGAATGGAGGAGGCTGGGACCTTTGCAGCAGTGACTGACAGGTATGGGCGGTCTGCTGGGCAGTGGAGCCCCTGGTTTATCCTTCAGCCAGGATGAAAGAGGCCAAGCATGGGGTCTCTGCCTAGCACTGAGACCATGGAGAGGGGACACTGTTGAGAGAGTGTTGTGAGAAGGCAGAAGGGACAGTTGGGGTTTTTTAAGACAGGGTGGAGCTGAGCTGCTGGTGGGGCTGGGTGATGTGGGTGGGGGCTATCTATGGAGGTGGGAGGTTACTATGGGACTAAGTGGATTACCTATCTCCAAAGGAGGGAGGTTGACTGGTGCCTCCTCTAGTACCAGCAACACTACACCCCCAGGTGTGTGTGGGAGTGTGTGTTGGGGGCCAGAGCTGTGGCTGTTCTTACCTGAGCTAGGGATAAGGAAGCAGCTCTGCCCCCTGTCCTGGCACCCATGGACCTGGACTTGGGTGGGGATCCACCCTCCAGATGCTGCCCTCTATGGCAGAACCTGGGGTCAGGGAGATTAATCAGAGCGGGCAGGACACGAGGCGGAAAATGGAGAGTGGAGGGTGAGGGGACAAGGGCCTCCGCCCAGCCCCACCCGCGTTACCTGAGGCCGCTCGCCGGGTCACTGGATGGCTCCGAGCCTCAGCCGGCCTCGGGGACCAAGACTGGCTCGCAGGTTGGCGGCCAGGTTCTCCAAGGTCCGCGCTGGAGACGCCTCCCAGCTCTAGAATCGCAAAGTGTCTCTTGGAGGCAACACGATTTGTATAAGCCCCGCCTCACCCAGGGCAGGTTGGGCGTTGATTGGCTCCTCTGGGGCAGAGTGGCAGGGGGAGTTTCAGGTGGGGACCGGGTGGCCAGTGAAGCCCCACTGCAGGACCACGCCCCGCCCTCCCGTGCTGACCTTCCCGGAGTCGTGAGGAAGGAGGAGGGCTGTACCCCCCTCAGTAACCCCCCTCGAGGCTCAGACCCCGGGCCACAGTCTAGGGTGAGAAGTGTCGACGATTGAAGTGGATTCTCAAAAACAACCACACGGTTGCTATGGAAACAGGAGAGCCACAGCCTAGTCTCCAAGCCTTCCTTTGCTGGGCCCCAGCGGGGGTGGGGATGGAAGAGGGGATGAGTCACAGTATGTGCCCCCTCCATATCCCACCCAAATTCGGAGGAAGGTGAAGAGGAGTGCCGAAGAGCTGTGTGGGGGAGGGAGGAGATGGGATGGTCAGCAACAGCAACCCATGCCTTCGCATCACCCCTCCAGCACACTCACTCCCCTCACGCCTTGAAACGGAAAAGGAGGGCGGGCGGGCGCCGAGAGCCCGGTACCAGTGGCGAAGGACCCAGCCTCTCCGGCTCCGCACTAGTCATGGGCTCCGTAAACCCCTCATTCCAAGCCCAGACAGCCTTCCTCATGTCTCACGGAACCCCCAAAGACCTCTCGGGATCTCCCCCAAAAGGACCCCTCTGCCTATCCTATAGACCCCTTCACTCTCCCACCCTCCCGTCTTCCCGTCCCTAATCGGAGCCAGTCCCCAGCTGCCGCCAGTCTCCGGCCTCGGATGTTGACACAAACCCCAAGCGGTTTACACTGAGCGGGTCTGGAAGGTTTCAGGGCCCCAGGAACACCTCCTCCCCGCGCTTGAGGGTCTCCCCCAAGTTCGGCCGGGCCACCTAGCTGCACTGGCAGCTGAGACGCCCGGCCCAAGGCTGTGGGAAAGAACTCTTTCATTCCAAATTGGGGGCGAAAGGAGGAGCAGATAGCCTCCCACGTGCAGGGACGGGATTTCTAGGCAGCTGTCAAAAGTGGGGCGGGGCATCTGGGGGATTGGTCCAATGGGAGCGGGAATGCTGAAGAGCCATGGAGAAAGAGGCGGGGCTTCTGCCGAAGGAGCGAAAGTTGAGGGGGTCTGGGCGATAGCCTGGTAGAGGAGCTGCAGGCCAAGCGTGGAGGCAAAGCTTTTCTGGCCGGTCCCAGAAACTCCCGGTCCAGGCTCGCTGAAGATCATCAACCAGTGGGTCTCTTCCCTCCCCTCCCCTCCCCCCTCCCCTCCCCTCCTCTCCCTTCCTCTTCTCTCACTCTCTGTTGGAACAGTCCCATTTCTCCTTAAATCCTTCTTGCTGTCCCATTCTCCCGGATGCAGTCTATGTCTTCTCTCTGGGGCCTGGGCCCTAGCAGCAGCAACATTGGCAGACAAATCCCTGGCCCCTTTGGTTGGTGACTCAAGAGGGACAGGCGTTTGAAAGCCCTGACTGGGTCACTTCCTGAGCACCTCCTCTGCTCTGGGCTAGAACTCATCCCTGCTCACAAAAACACCCCAAGACCTGAGGAGGTGGGGAGAGGCAGTTGGGGATGCTGGAAGTGGTGTCCGAAACTCCGTGGGTCCCATCTTTGCCAAAGATATCACAGCTGACCACCGGCAAGATCCTGCTCTCTCTGAGCTCCCAGCCTGTAAAATGTGGAAGCTGGTACAGGAGCCCCAGGGGAGCAAGGTGGAGAAAGGCTGCCACCCTGAACAGAAGTGTGTGGGCACAAATCTGATTGCTCCACTACACTTGTGAGCTTCTCAACAATAACTACCACAATTGAGAATGTCCTTGTGTCAGGCATTATCCTAACACTTTATACATATTACTTAATTTATTTTCCTCTTAAGAACTCTATGAGGCAGGTACTGTTATTACTCCCATTTAACAGATAAGGAAATGGAGGCACAAAGCAGTAGACTAGCCCAAGTTCACATAGTTGGTAAAACTGCAGAGCTGGGATTTGAATCCAAGCAGTCTGGCTGCAACCAGTACATAATATTGACTCTCTCTTAAGGTCCTTCAAGTCCTTATGGGGAATGACCTTGGATTGGAATATTCTTTCTGATACCCCAAGGCATTAGAAAGGCAAAGCCCAGCCTCCAGGGAGCAGCTTCTCTGTTTCAGGCCAGCGAGACATGGAATTCCAACAGCAGCAGTAGAGCTGGTAGTAGTGAACGCAGAAATGCTCCTGAACTGCAAGAGTGCAGTGTGTGCTTCTCCTAGTGTCCCCACCCTGGCCCTGGAATCTAGCATGTGATCCAGGAATCCCAGGTGAGCAGGGGAAGGAAGAAGGCAAGGGGCAGTTGGTGAGGCAGGATATATTGTTCTGGTTCTAGCTCTTTAAATCAGGCAGGATCATCCATGAATCATCTCAGGGCCTGTGACTGCTTCTGAACTGCCAGTGATAACCCATCTTCACCTGCTCCTAACACTTGAGACCCTGATCTTGATACTGCCCCTGCTCTTTAGGCTCGATGTTTACAACAATAGCAGCTGACATTGACTGAGTTGCTTCACTATGTACCAGACTCTCTGCCAAGACCTTTATCTGCATCATCTCAGTTCCAGAGATGACCACTGCCAAGGGTGATATTAAAAATATCTAACAACTCTTGCCCTGGCCAGGTGGCTCATTTGGTTGGAGCGTCATCCCATGCACCAAAAGGTTTCAGGTTCTGTTACTGGTCAGGGCACATACCTAAGTTTTGGGTTCAGTCCCCAGCAGGGGCATATAAGGGAGGCAGCCAATCGATGTTTCTCCCCCCCGCCATTTCCCTTCCTCTCTCTCTAAAATCAATAAAAATATTCTTGAGTGAGGATTAAAAAATATGTACATATAACAATTCTCTCCAGATATGAGCATTACCAATGCCCGATGCCCTGCTTTAGTGCTAGATCAAGAACTTAGTAGGTTTCTGTTCTGCCAAGAGTTAATACTTGGGTTACTGGATCAGGGGTGGCTAAGCTAGGGAGGTAGGGGCCCACAGGCTACTGCTAACTATTTACCAGTCACTTTGGAAGGTATTTTGATATCTTAACACAGTCAGCTGTATGAGTGCATAGGGACTGAATTTCAGCCCTGGTGTCGTTACTTTATTTCATCGCAGTACACGGAGCTCAGAGAGGTTAGACGACTTGCCCATTGTAACACAGCCAGTTAGCCACAAAGTTGGGATGGCAACCTGAGCCTGACTCCAGAGCCCACACTTTTAACTGTGACTGACCTGTGTTCCTGAGAAGGGGCAGTGTCCAGAACAGAGCTGAGGTTTCCACTTTTCTGCAGCTAGAGGCTGAGCCAGAGTAATGAATTTAAATTCTGGAGCTTTATTGGGCCTTGTTGTTCTCAGGCTTGGAGCCTTGGCAACACTTGTTCCACATTGTTGAAGGATCGGGCACTGCAGAGTGAGGTCAGAGCAAGCTGCATGGAAGAAGAAACAGCATGGTTGTGTGGATGGCCCTAAAACAGGGCGAGAGGGAATTGAGCCCAGCAGGGTTTTCGGTGAGAGCAGAGGTCTGTAGTCAGTGGTCACTTCAACTGGCTTCACGGAAGGGCTAGCATTCCTCCTCTTCTTGGTCACTAACAGTGCCTTTGTGATGGATAATGCCCTCTTGATTCCCTCCCTGGGTTTCCTCAGCCTTGGCTAGTGCAGCCTGGTGACAGCTGGAATTCCCCTGGGTCCTAGATATTTCACAGTCTTCTTTGTGTCTGGGAGACAGTGAGAATACCAGCTTTGGTCTCCTTCCCTTTTTTCTATTAGCTAAGCAGGATTTTCTTTAACTTTCCAAAATAGAAATTTCTTTACTATCTTTTTTTTTTCTTTTTTCTTTCTTTCTTTCTTTTTCTTTTTTTTTTTGCGGGAGGGCGGTCTGGTTAATACATGGTGGCTAAAAAAAAAAAAATGATACAGAGAGTAGAAGTCCCCCATAATTCCTCCCTTGAGCTTTACTAACAGGGGCCTGTGTCTTCACCTGCCCTGCCTTCCTGCTGCCCAAGCCCTATAGTGTAGTGGGAAAAGTGCACAGACTCTGGAGCCAAGCTGCCTGGGTTTGCATCCCAGCTCATCACTTAGCAGCTGTGTGACCACAGGCAGGTTACTTTACCTCTCTGTGTCTTAATTTCATCATCTGCAAAAGAAGGATAATAATAACAGTATCTATTTCAAGAGGCTACTCTGAGGATTAAAATGAGTTGATATATGCAAAGTGCTTAGAACAGATTTCTCTTTGGGGAATTACCCAGCCTGGTTTGTGTATAGTCTCGGGGGACTATCAGTCCAGGTGTCCTGCCTTCCTGTGAGCAAGGATTGGGCATGAGGCTCACATAAGGCTCAGTGGACTCCCTCTTTCTCTCCTTCTTGCCTAAGCTAATCTGAATCTTGGGTAAAGTGACCTAGGGTAGTAGATGGTTAGCACTGGTTTATTATTATAGGGCAGTGCCCTGATGCCACTGTTCGTTCATTCCCACTGTCTGAATTCCCAGGGAGCACTTGGGTACATGTCCTTTCCAAAACCTGCTTCTTCTGCTTTCTCTTTGGTTCTGTGAGCCACTGCACATCTCTCCACACTAAATTTTCTTTTCTTTCTTTCTTTCTTCTTTCTTTCTCTCCCTAAGATATCTAAAGGTGACTTCTGATTGCTTGTAGAAAACACATATGAAATTGACATATTTCTATATCATTTATGACTCTTGGTTGCAAGTGACAGAAAAATCTAGCCCACATGAGTTAAGCAAGAAGAGGATGTAGTGGCTCTAATAAGGGAAAACCCCAGGAGTAGATTGGCCTTCAGGGATGGCTGAATTCAGGAGCTTAAACAATGAGATTGACATGTGACCTCTTTCCAGGTCTTTGTTCCACATAAAGGCAAGATATCTGCCAGCATCTGCAGGCCAACATACTCTCAGGTTAGAGTCCCGCAGAGAAGAAGAGAGCTTCTCTTCCCCAGAGCAGCTAGTCAACATCCTTCGCTGGTTCTCTTTGTCCTGATGTGGGATCCATGCTAAGCTCAGAATCAGTCGCTAATGACAGAGAGATGCAGTGCTCTGATTGGCCAGGGCTGAGTCACTTATCTATCCCTAGAACCGACAGATAAGGTCAACTCCTCCCAAAGAATGTGCACCCAGGGTAGGAAAGCTGGGTCTTCCTACCAAGGACAGCAGAAGTTCCTAAAATATAAAAATACTACAAGTGTACTTATCTGGGTGCTGATGGGAACAAGCAGATGGCACTCAGGTAACTGAAGATAGGTAGAGAGAGAACTGTTTACACAGACATGGGCAGGGCTGAGAGAAATCCACAAGGTGTGGTGGAGCACCATGGGGCCAGCACCAGAGGAGACTAGGCCTCAAAGGGCCAGCGGAGGGAGCAGAGCTGTCGTGGGAGAGAGCCTTCCAGTGGGGGCCCTGGGCACAGCCATTGCCAAGGCATGGCCTGGTAGAGAGACACTGAGGGTGAGCGGAATAAATATCTTGACTTCCTTCTATACCCATGTGCCTTTGTCCTACGTGGGTTTTCCATTAGATAAATCCAACAGGAAGCCGGAGGATAAAGAAATGCAGATGATGTAGTTCACAAGTCAGCCTCACGGGGGCAGCACAGAGAGGGTAGAGAGTGGAGACAAGCAGAGAACAAACTTAATGGGAATAGATAATTGTCTGTACTTACACACCTACGGATGTATCTATTTCAAAGAGTTAGTCCGAACTCTACCCATCTATCTATACAGATATATACACCCACATTACATTGTACATATGTATATCAGAGATCTATCTATTCTAAGTACATAGACTTTCAAGTTAGCTCTTGGACAAGTTACTTAACCTCTCTGCAATTCAGTTGCCTAGTCTGTCAATGGGAATAAGAAAAAGAGCTACTGTTATGTGAGGATAAGGTGCTTAGCAGAGTGCCTGGCACAAGTAGCACTATATTCACACAAATACATAAATCATGGTTAAGATGCTATATTAGTTGGGGCAAAGGCTAAGCTGCTGTAACAAATAGATACAAACATACAATAACTCAAGTGCAATAGAAGCCTATTTCTTGTTTAAGTACAGTCCAGGGTTGGTGGCAGGTTGATGGGTGGCTCTGCTTCTTACAGGGATTTGGGACCGGGGCTCCTTCTACCTTGTGGTTCTACCATCCGCTACGGTCTCCAGCCAGTGAAAAAAGAAAGAGACAGTGGAGGAAGCAGCTCACACCACTTCCTTTCACATTCCAGAGAAAACAAAAGTCATTCTGGTATTTCAAAGAGGGAATTCAGTACAAGAGATTGGACACAAAAGTGTTAGAAGGGCTAGAGAAACAAAACACGGGGAGGTTACCCAGATACTTCTGATTGGAGGAAGGCACTACCACCCCTAGGCTGGAGGGGCAAAAGGGGAAACGATGCCATCCAGAGCCCATGCTCATTGCATTGCTAAGTCAATTGGAGCACCTGCTGCCCCCACGAGAATCACCACCACTGCCACCCTGCAGGAAGCCAGGAGCTCCCATCTTGCTGCAGTCTGGAAGTCTGAAGTCACATGGGGCTGTTGCTGGCACTGCCAGAGCTAGAGTTCATGAGTGCCATGCTGCTGGGGTTGCTGTAGTGCCTGCTGCAGCTGCCACCTCTGGAAGAGCACTGCCTGAGCAGCAACCCAGGAGCCTGCACTCACCCGCCATTTCTGCTCCTACCACTCCTGGAAAAAGGAGAAACAGGTTTTCCCTCTGCCTTCCAAAGTCCCACCAGTGCCTCCCAAGGGCAAAACCTAATGGAAAGCCAGTGGACAAAGAAATCTAAGAAAGGCTTCCAGCCTCTTGCTATACAGAGAAGAGCACATTGGGATGAGAACAGAGTTGTGAGCAAGCCACTAAGTGACAGGACCTGTAAATTCAGAGTACTGAAGGTTGTCGTTTCAGCCATGTTTCTGCAGTGTTTGCTGAGAGAGGCTCAGCTTCAGAACTAGCCCAGGAGTCTCTCTGTCTTCCCACTAGATTCCCATAAAGAGGGCGGAGACCAGAGGAATACCATGACTGTAAAGAGGATACACTGTTCTCACCCCTCTTTCCTTGCGGGTGAATTCAAATAGTTCCCTTCCCTGAAGCTCTTCCTCAAGCCCCAAAGAATTAGCTCATGAAGTTTTGGGGGATCCTCCTGAAGGGGAATCTGACTCCTATTTCCCAGTTCTATCTCCACTGACCCATAGGTGTGCCAATCTGCCTCAGTGCTGCCGTAGCAGAGGTGGGACAAGGTAGGAAAAAGCACTGGCAAGAAAACATGTGGTGGCGACACCAGCTGGAGGGAGGGTAAAGAGTGTGCTCTCGAGCAGTCGATTCCTGAGAATTGCAGAAGATCCTGCAGCCCAGCGCTGACCAACAGAACTTAGTGCATGATTGAAATATTCTGTATCCAGGCAACCCCCCAAAGTAGCTACTAGTCACTTATGGCGAGCGATAGCTACTGTGCACAAAGAAGTGAATTTTAAATTTTTATTTAACTTTAATTTAGATAATCACCTATAAGTTGTGCTTATTAGACTGGACAGTCCATGTTAAGACCTTGAAGTCGGGGGTAAAGAGGCTAGATAAGATTGGGAGCTGTAGGCTTGCTGGGACCACAGCACAGAAACATGGCGTGCTGTCAACTGGGGGTCCGAAAAGAAGTGAGTGTGTGTGTGTGTGTGTGTGTGTGTGTTTCCAGAGACCATCGCTATCTAGGAGTATGGCTTGGGATCTGGCATCTCACCAGCAAGGCCTGTAGGATGTCACTGCTGGCTCTGAGTCAACAGACAAGCAACTGATTCGTGGTGGCAAGGCTGAAATTCAACCACTACATACCAGAACAACCAATTGTTAAAATTAATACATTTCATATCAGTTGGTAAATAGACATTTTCCCGAGTGCTTCCTGTCATCCCAAGCACCCTGCCCCCATGCTTAGGACTTTTGAACCATCAAATGGAGCAGCCACAGCCCCCTACCTCTGGCCTGGCATAGCAGGGATGCTCAGCTGCTGAGCACATGCATACCCACACACACCCTGGAATGCCTATCGGTTCTGAAGACTTCTGAGGGCCTGTGGGAATAAGGAGCAGATCAAGGCACATAGCAGCCAGCCTGGCGGTTAGATGAAGTAAGTGAGCCACCACGGAGGCCTCAGGGCCTCAGTCGGTGCTTGTGGAAACCCCCTGGCTCCAGTTGGGCAAATCAGATGTCGTCTGCTGGGAATTCAGAGTTTGAATGGAGAGCACAGAAGTCTCAGTGTCGTTAGAGCAGAAGCACGTTGATGGTAGTGCTCTAGGAAGAAAGTCCTATAACCTCCTGCTGTGGGGGCTCTAGGCCTGCCCTTCTGTGACAATTTCTTGGCTCTTCAACCCTGTCTTGGAATCCATGAGCTACCCCATGACCTTTCTAATGTCATCCCCTGCTCTCCCCACCTACCCCACCCCCTTCTCCCTTAAATTAGCTAGAACTGTCTTCTATGGCTTGCAGCTAAACAACTCAACGAATAAACGCTGTTTAAGTGCAGACAGGAGGTGCAGTGAGAGGCAGGTGCCAGCAGAGGGCAGGGTGGTCACACTTTGAAGGGCCTTTGGGTGGCCCCAAAGGTTCTGGAAGCCCTTGAAGGAAGATGGGTAGAAGAGCTAGACAGCGTGGAGAAGGCTCTTCCTCGCAGTATTTCATCCCAGCCAGGGCAGGAAAGGCACACAAGGAGACGGCGAGATGGAAAGCCAGAGCCTTGTTCCAATCATAGCTACTCATTCACTTCACTCACTCGGGCCAGTCCCCTAACCTCTCTGGTTTCCTCGTTTGTAAAACTGGGATAAAATTAGAACCGACTTTACAATATTGTTGTGAAGATTAAATGCAGCAATGCCTCTTAAGTTGTCGGGTGCATACACTGCTCACATAGTTTAGCTGTTATCATTGCTGGTTTCACTGAGCACATAATCAAAGGGCCAGAGATGACAGAGCCAGAAAATGAGAAAGTGGCAACAAAAGAGGACCTCTGGGCAGTGGTCACAGACTTAGATGCTTCCAGAGGACAGGGATGTTGTCGGAGAGCCCTTGGTGAAGAGAAGGAGGGGAAGGGATGGACGAAAGATTCTGAAGGCCGAGGTTGGTGGAACAATCTGAAAAAGGAAAACGGGGACACTTTCTCCTTTGAGGTGATAGGAAAGGAAATTAGGAAAAACACTGTAAAGTTGGGGGCAGACATGGAAGTCAAGAGGCTCCCCCCTAAGTGTGGGAATGGGGAGAGAGCAGTGGGAGGGCTCGGCCCTCTTCACCTTCACAACCCTCAGCCTCCTTTTGCATAGAAGTTCTGCATCTGTCTTCTTTCGGTTTGCGTTATTCATTCATTCATTTAATACATATTTATTGGATGCCTATTAAGTTGTCAGCTCTGGGAATACAAATACAAACAAGACTACATTAGCCTAGGTTCTCATGAAAAACAGAACCAAAAGGAGATCTGTATCTATATATAGATAGAGATATTTATTATAAGGAATGGTTCTTGCGACCATGGAGGCTGGGAAATCCCAAGATCTGCAGTCAGCAAGCTGGGGCCCCAGGAAAGCTGACGGTATAAGTTCCAGTCCCAGTCCCAGTCCAGTCCAAGTCCAGTCCAAGACCAATGTCCCAAATCAAAGATAGGTAGAGGGAGTGAATTCTCCCTTGCTTTTTTGTTCTACCCAGGCCTTAATGGATCAGATGAGCCGAACCCACAGTGGGAAGGGCAATCTTGCTACTGAATCCCCTGATTCGGATGTTAATCTCATCCAGAAACACCTTCACAGACACACCCGTAGTAAAGTTCTGGGCACCCCATGGCCCAGGCAAGTTGACACGTGAAATTAACCATCATAAAGACCAACACTGCAGCTCCTCTCTTGGAGTTTATAGTCAAAAAGGAGCAACAGCCACAAACAGTAAACCAATAACTATTGAACGACACCTTGTTGTTGGAACACAGTGTGAGAGAAACGCTGTAATCGAGTAAGGGGCACTGAACTGAATGGCACATTGGAGATGTGGGGGAGCACTGCCAAGAAGATGACATCTAAAGGATTGGAATGGCCAGCGGGGTGAAAGAAGAGAAGGAGGGTTCTGGGCTGAGGGACTACATGGACAGAGACCCCGAGGTGAGGAAGAGTGGCTCCTCGCGGGGGCTCAGAGAAGGCCTCTGTGGCTAGAGAGAAGTGAGTTCGCCAAGAGAATACTGGCCGAGATTCCGGGTGGTATCCGAAGTGCCATCGGACTGTTTTGTGGCTGTGTGTGGGTAACATGAGTCACATTTTGAGGACTACGCAGGTTTCTGGGCAGAGACACTGGTGGAGGGGGCTGGGTGTGGAGGTTGGAGGGAGAGCTGGAGTGGCTGGGGGATGCACCAGAGTGCTGATGGAGGGGGTGAGCAGGTTAGGGTTGTTGGGAGAGTCTGCAGTCCTGCTCTCACAGCCTCCCACACCTATAACCTGAGGGTGACTGGGAGCCTGCCCCCCATCCTGGATATCAGGGATACCTAAGTGCCAGGTGGGAAGGTGCCTGTGCATTCGGGTGCTGGGGAGGGGGCCCATGAAAAAGAAGCAGTAAGCTTGTTCCTGGTAGACAACTTGTAGCCAGCCAGAGTTCTGGGGTCAAGTCCAGATTGGAGCTCCAGCTCCAGCTCTGGGGTGAGCATGTAGGAAGGGCAAGAGCGGGCTCAGGACAGGCCTGACTGGGATCCCAGCGGGTCTCGGCTGATAACCAGTGTCCTCTTTGAAGCAGGATGAATGATGGCCCTGGCTGGACCCTTCTGGTCCTTTTAATTTTTTTAAGATTTTATTTATTTATCTAGAGAGAGGAAAAGGGAGGGAAACATCGATGTGTGGGAGAAACATTGATCGGTTGCCTCTCTTACATCCCCAACTGGGGACCTGGCCCACAACCCAGGCATGTGCCCTGACCGGGAATCAAACTGACAATCTTTGGCTCTGCAGAACGACAGTCACCTCACTGAGCCATGCCAGTCAGGGCCACTTGCAGTCCTTTAGACATCCTCTCCTTTTGAAGGCACCCATTGAATTTCCACCCCCTTATCTGAGCACAGTGCCCTGTGCTTTTCTCTCACAGCGTAATACATCATAAACACTGACGAAAACGGGCATCCCAAAATAGCCACTTGATGTCAGGATGAAATGAGGCAATGTGTGACAAATACATAGCATGGGCACAGGGCAGGGGCTCAACAAATGGAAGCTGCTTCCCAGTGGCTAGAGAAAATTCTAGTTTCTGGCTAAGACTAGAGGGTAACAGGAGGCCGTGAGATCTGGGCTGGGTCTGCAGCGTCACTCACACGCTCCTCTGAGATAGAACTGGTTACTTCGGGCCACCGGTCCTACGAGTGGGGCTGGAGAACATGGCTCCAGGTCTGGAAGGCAGGGAGGGGGCCTGGGGCCAAAGAAGGGCGTGGCTCAAAGGGCCCTGGAGAATAGTACGCTGTCTCAGAATTGGAAACAGGATGACTACTAGAAATCCACATTTTGTGTACGCTAAGATTTGAGGATACTGACTTGTCCATCTTATTTATTCATTTTTTAAAGATTTTATTCATTCGTTGTTAGAGAGATGGGAAGAGAGGGAGAAAGGGAGACAGAGAAACATCAATTAGAGAGGGGAACATCGATTGGTTGTCTGTTGCACACACCCCAACCAGGGACCGAACCCACAACCCAGGCATGTGCCCTGACCAGGAATTGAACCCGAAACCTTTTGCTTCACAGGACAATGTCCAACCAACTGAGCCACACTGGTCAGGATGTCCACCTTATTTATTTTAAGGTCAGGGAAACCACAGGCCAAGAGGAGAAGTAAAAGCTGAGGAGCTCCGGTTGGGAGAGAAGGGATCCCCAGAAAAGTACCAACTCCAGTTATAAACTAAGTGTCATGGGGACATTGTGTACAGCATTGTGACTAGAGTTTATAAAACTGTGTTGCATATTTGAAAGTTGCTAAGAAAGTAAATTTTAAAAGTTCTCATCATGAGAAAAAAAATTCTGTAACTATGTGTGGTCACTTCCCAGTGCATACAAATATCGTCTCAGGTTGTACACCCAAGACTAGTGTAACGTTGTATGTCACTTATGCCTCATTAATATGCTTATATATGGATTTCTTTAAAAAGAAAGCACCCCCAATAAGGACACAGGGTTTGACTGCATAAGGAAAATGTTTTTTCTGTTTAAAAAGAACAAACAAAACACTCCTGCAATTTGAATTCTGAAAGGAGAATTTGCAGGTAGGAAAAGACCTCTAATGAAATCACCCAGTTCAGTCCCACCTTCCACCCCCACGGTGGCAGGCGCTGTGATGAACAGGACTGCTAAGCAGGTATGCCCCGTTGGGATTGGAACAGTTGCCTTGGCTGGTGTGGCTCAGTGGACTGAGTGCCGGCCTGCCAACAGAAAGGTTGCTGGTTCAATTCCCAGTCTACGGCACATGCTAGAGGCAACCGATTCTTGCACCTTCCATCCCTTCTTTCTAAAGGTAAATAAATGAAATCTTCAGTTGATGAAATATTGAAATACTGGCCTACTAGTAGGCAAACAGTAAGTAGCAATGGCAATAAATTGTACAGTTAATTATTTATAAATGTCAGTTATGATGCAAACTCACTAGTTCACTGGACGCCATCGTGAGCATTGATAAGTGGGCCCCCTCAGACAGCCACGTGTGAGGAGCACTGAGGGCCTGCCTGCTCCTTCGCCCACGGCTCTGCAGACAGCAGATACTGAGTTACTCGTTCTTTACGAAGCACCCTCTGCTTGGGAGTCGTTGGTTTATCTTTGTCCTCCACTTACTCGTGTGTTACTGCCTCTAAATAGTGTACCCTGTAGTTTGGCTGTATTGTTGGTGCATTATAACATTTGCGTAAGTAGTAAGTGGGCAGGGTTTCATTTTCATAAAAGACCCAGAACTGATAGAAACATTTTAAAGATGAATGCGCAGAATAAAGAGACAATGGTGTTGGGATAGTGTTTCTTTTAAATATCAGAAATGAAAACCTCCTGAATCTGGGGAGACATTTAAAAAATATATTAATAATTGAAGGTGCTTAGCTTGTAGGGCACTTGTACCGTTCAGAATGGCAATTATGTTTTGTTAAAGTTCATGGTTTGTATCAATTCGAGTTGGATCAGACAGGCAGAAACACTACAAATAATAGAGGAAAAGGAATGTATTGAGGGATTAGAACTCACGCAGTTGTAGGGATTCATTCAGGGAACAGTGCGGGGGGGGGGGGGGGGCAGCTTATCTCTGTTCCTCAGGTTCTGGGGATTCACCTGGGAAAATTTGACAGCTGAGAGCTAAAGTCACCGGGGGACGTCTTTACACACACGTCAGGTGCTTGATGCCGGTGTTGATGGGGACCTCACCTGTGGCTGTTGAGGTGTGGGCACGTGACTGAGACCTGGCCAATAGAATGCGAGTGGAAGTGATGTGTATCGCCTCCAGGCCTGGTGCACGCAAAGCTCCTGTGTGTGATCCCTTCTCTCCTCCATCTGTCCCCTCAATGGAGAAGACTTCACAGACCAAGAAGGAGGCAAAACCCTAAGGCAGAAGAAGTCAGCGTCTCTGGATGACTGCATAGAGCGAAGCCTTCGAGAAATAACTTTCTATTAAGTTACACTTTGGAGTTGTTTGTTACAGCAGCTAACGTTAATGGCCCTAACTAATAACCATCTTTGGTTATTAATGAAGCCGCAAATGCCTAGAGATTTTCACCTGGTAAGATCTGGAGTTGCAAACATCCATGGTGATTCTTCTGACCATCACAACTGTTCCATGTTTTTACAGTTACTCATGATGTTAAGGGTTGGTCTTGTAGCTCATATTACCTACAATGTGTTTAATGGAATTGTGATGATCTCATAAGCCCTTCTTGACTAGTGGTCATAACTCCTGAGGTCATTTTACTGGCTTTGTGTGAGAAAAAAAGAACTCCATTAACTTTCTATCACCAAGCTTCCAAACCACTCATGTCTGAATCCATCTCTCCTGGGCCCATGAAAATGGAGAAGTGCTCCTCTCCTACCTAAAGGCAGTCCAATAGCAATTTTATTTTCTTTTCCCTCTTAATCCCTTTAAACAACTTCATTCGGCGTACCCACGCCACATACGCTACCAGCTGTTAGTCACTGAGTAGCCGTCTCTGTTTATCAGATCATCTGTCGCGGTACCACGGGGCTCAAGTCAGCCTTATTTTACTTAGTAAGGGCCCCAAAGCACAAGAGTAGTATTGCTGGCAATTCTGATAGGCCAAAGAGAAGCCTGAAAGTGCTTCCTTTAAGTGAAAAAATATGTATGTATAGGGAAAAGGAGTATGTACAGGGTGGGCAATAGAAGGTTTACAGCTGTTTATATGGGAAAAGACACGCAGATTATGATTATAACAATACAAGAATAAACTATTGGAAGAACAGTTGGTCAAAAAAAAAAAGAAGAAGAAGAAGAAACTGTGTTTCATGTACTCACAACTGTAAACCTACTTTTGACCACCCCTGTATAGGGTTGGGTAGTATCCTGGGTCTCAGGCATCCATTGGCCATCTTGGAACATATCCCTTGCAGATAAGGGGGTGGGGGGGGGGACTACTGTAGTTGCTGCCTGCAAGATACCTTACTGTTCTCCTCTTGCCTTTCAGGTAGCCAGTCAATTATACCGAGGTAACAATGCTTTCGATTAAATTCTCTCTGCCCAGATAACTAGTGTGGTTTCTACCTCCTGGTCAGGCCCTTCCTGATACACACGCCTTCGTGTCCTTTGACTGGACCCCAGAGCCTGACATCTGCGTACTCAACACCAATAGCAACCACATTTTTCGAGGCTTTGCTCCCATTGCTCTACATGTATCATCTCATTTTATCACTAAAATAGACTTATGAGACAGAAACTGTTATCCCACATAAAAGAAAAGAGAAATAATGACATGCAGTGACTGTTACCCCGAACGTGCTGACAGCTCGGCGAGGACGCTCGATTCAACATGGAAGTTGGGACGTGTGGGGTTGGGTCTTCGGATTAAGTGTTGGGAAACAGCACTGAGAGCTAAAGCATGTAGGAAATAACACACAGGAGAGACAGGCCGCATGAAGTCTGACTCCAGGCCAAAGACCAGGGTGGGCCGATAAGGTCAAAAGGCAGAGTGTCCTCAGGAGAGGTGTTTGGCTGCTTTAAACAAGTCTTTAGCTTGTCGACCCAGGATTGTTTGGTTTGTCATGGAGCTTAGTCCCAATCCCATTGGTAGTTTTTTGGAATTTTATTGATTCAATAAGTCTGTTAGATTGAGTCCAAATAGTACAGCTCTCACAAATAAATACCAATTTCATCAGCAGGCTGAGTTGTGTTTTTGTTGTTGTTGTTTTCTTTTCTTTTCTTCTTGCCGATTCTGACTAGTTCTCCAGGAAGCAGTTACTTTAGTGCCTTCTTCTGGCGCCCTGTCCGATTTCTTTCATGCACTTTATCAGCAACACAGGCTCAGAGTCGCGCGGTAGTAATTCTATCTGTGTATGCTCAACACTCAAGGAAAACTTCCTTTACCATCTCATTTTTACCAACGAGGAACCTGGGCCACAGAGCAATTCAGTAACCTTCCTTCGGTCGCACAGCTGGCAGGTGACAGAGCCAGACTTCGGTAGGTGGGTCACTCACTGTTTATTAAAGATCCATTTCCCAGCGCCATCCTGCCCCATAGGTACTGGTATGGGCCAAGCCTTACTGGTCAAGTAGATTGACTTTAGAGTTTGTACATTCAACCACCTTGCTATAGTTATTTTATGGGAAAGAAATCGAAGGGAAGGGGAGAGACAGACAGACAGACAGACAGAGACTGAGAAAATAGTGTTGGTAAGATCTAGGTTAAAAATCTCAGATCTGCTTTATGCTACTATCGTGAATTAAGCAAGTTACTTAGCTTTTCTAAGGCTCAGTCTTACCACCTGTAAAGTGTGAAAATAATACACATCTAAATAGGTATTCGTTTACTCCATTTCAGGTTATGGTTTTTAAAATAGCATGCCAATTCATGATCCAAGATAGCCCCCTAGAGGTAAAAGTAAAATACGGACTCCATAACTAAGCTAAACACAATCCCCCAAAGCCTTTTTCCTCCCAAACTGGCCAGCCAAAAACTCAGTAGTTTCTGCAAATCCAATGGCCCAACTGGTCTTTAGTGTCTCCAATATCTTTGAATTTCAAGACCAGGCTTCCCTAAAGGGAACCAGGAAGGCTTGGCCCAGTCAGTTACTACAGGGCCAATGGCACCTACGAATTGATTCCCAGGAAAGGCAAGTTACCCCCCACCACTGCCAACACGCACACACACACACAGACAACACGCAGCTCACATAGCTTTACAAATAAGTTTCCCACATTTCAGAGAGACAGATTATCCCCTCTATTATGCAAACTACTTTAAATAACCAGAAAAAAAAGAAAAAGAAAAAGCTGATCAACTCATCTTACTAGGGTAACATAGGTTCACAATCCTTTACCTTCAGCATTGTGGGGTTTGGGAGATTAGGAAGATTATGCGGTGTGTGAGTTGTACATAACACCCCCAGACAACTGGACCAGCTTCCACAATCAAGTATGTTAATGTTTCTGCAGCAACATATACTAAGCAAGATAAATAAAAACTAGAAATAGCCACATATCAGTTTAGAGGACATTTTGCTGACAAAGGAGTATGCTTTAAACACACCTACTCCACCCCCTCAAAAAAACCCTACTGCTAGTTTTCAGAACTTTTTGAATTTTGGAATTGCAAATAAGGGTTGTGGACTTATTAACGAATGCCAAACCAATCTGGGATGCTAGCATGATAAGTGAAAATTTACCTCAAACTCATGAGAATATTTGCAAAAGTCCTAAAATAAAATATTAGCAAATAGAATTCAGCAGTGTATAAAAATTATGTCATAACCACTGGAATGAAAGGTGCAGTATCACAGCTGTGGTTATCAGTTCAAGTTGGCAATCTGACCTGTGAGACAAAAATGATTTAAGCAGGAGATAAGGCAGATATTGTATTTTCATCTCCCTGGGAGGCCCAGCACCGCCCAAGTATACAGGTTCTTTTGTCACTCACCCATAGGACATGTATAGCTACCACTGGGAGAGCCTAGGTGTGTGGGGGTCGTGTTGACTGACAGAAGCTGAGGCCCCTATTTTCCACCAATATTTTATACGATTCTGGTTGTGTAGGCCCACAGCCTATGTGCCCCTTGACAACTCCTATAAACCTACGTACCCAACAAAGGAGGCAACATGATATCCCCCACTTATCCTAATTCTGCAGTTTCCAAGGAAACGGTATTGCAGAAGACCAAGGTCAGTGTCAGGCAGGCGTGCATCATCCAGGCCTGATAATAATTTTCCCTTGACTCACAGAAGGAAAATTGAATACTAGCTAATCTATCACTGTGATTTGCCAATTAACTAGTAAAGGAGAGAAATCATATGATCCTTTTAAAAACAGAGACATGTACAACTAAAGCTGACTCATCATAAAAATTATGTCGTTAAGAATTTAAATTCATTAAAGGATATTTACCTCAAATCTAACCTTTATACGTAAAAGAAACGTTTGGACGTGTTTCCATTAAGTCAGGAACAAGGTAAGGGTAAGGTTGCTCTCTGTCACCACTACTGTTCACATTATCCTAGAGTCCCTGGACAATGTAACAAGAGAAATAAATAAGAGGTATGAGAATTAGAAAGAAACAAAGCTGTCTGTATTTGCAGGTTAGATTACTGTCAAAAAATCCAAGAAAATCTAGAGAAAAACTATTCGATCTAATGAGAGAGCTTGGCAGAGCCACTAGGTACAGGGTCAACATACAAAAACCAATAAACCGCTATCTACAGAACTAAGAAACTAGAAGGTATATAATAGGTGAAAAGATACCATTCTAAATGTCAACAAAAACTGTAAGCGATCTAGGAATACATCTTATAGAAGATGTGCTAGACCTTACTAAGGAAAATACAAAATATTTTTTAAACATAAAAAGAATATTAAAAAAACAAATGAAGAAGTATTATATGTTTATGGATGGGAATACTCACTATCATAAAGATGTCACTTCTCCCTCAAAATAAGCCTACAAATTCAATTCATGTCAACAAAAGCTTACCGGGATTTTGTGTGTAACTAGCTAAGTGGGTCCTAAAATTCATAGGAAAGAGTAAATGTACAGGAATATTCAAGATAATTTTGAAAAAAGAAAAAGTTAGCAAACATAAAGATTTATTATTAAACTATAGAAATTAAATAGGGTAGAATTATTTCAGATCAGTTTAAAGGGGTAGAGAGTCCAGATACAGACCAAACATATTGGAGATTTGATATACGGCAGACAAGGCACAGTCAATTCTACCAGAGGAGTTTGGTAGCAGGGGTGGGTGGGTGGGGGGTTGGACTATACTGTAGGAACAATAACAGACTCTCCATTTGGGCAGTTGTCAGAGAGAACACATTCTAGAACATAAATGTGACCACAAACTCCCTGTCACAACCTTTGGTAGCTTCTTAAGTTTTCCAAATCTTCCACATGGCTTACAGGGAGGGCCCTGCATGGTGTGGCTCCTGCCCACCTTTCCTGCCTAATGTCATGTCCCTCACGTCTGTCCTTTCAGTTAGTTCCTTGAGTGAGTAGAAGCTGTCTCCTCTCCCTGAAATCCTTTTCTCTGCTTCCTCCTCTCTCTGCTCCCCTTCCTTCAGGTTTCAGCTTAAACGTGACTTCAGATAGGCCATAACCCACCACTCTATCTAAAACAGGTAGCCCCCTAATTTTCTACTATATGTGTCAATCTGCGATTTATGTATTAGTTGGTTTATTCCAAGAGTCCGTACACTTTTTTCCTAAACAGCCCGGTAGGCCATAGGTCTCCTGCCCTGGTAGTGTGAAAGCAGCCACAGACAATACTTAAAGGAATGAGCATGACTGTGCTCCCATCAAACTTTATTTATGAACATCAAACATTGAATTTCAATAGTTTTACTGTCACAAGCTATTCTCGTTTTAGTATTTTTCTCAACTATTTAAAAATGAAAAACCAGTTCCAGCTTGCAAGCTATCCAAAAGCAGGTGGCCAGGGGTGGCCCGCGGAACCTAGTTTATTCGCAGTAGTCTACTATTTGCGGCCCCAACTTATTCGGCCTACGATTGTTTCCAGCAGCACAGAGGACCGGCAGCGCGGGACCAGGCAGCTTCTTTCATCAGTGTACCCCTCCCGGGGCGCCAGATGCTTCCTAGGAGACGCAGGCCAGTAAGTTCCTCGCTGGAGTGGGCGGGGTCTGAGAGCACCGGATGCGGGGCCGCCCGAGCGGAGGGGAGGGGCCATGTGAAGGGGGCGGATCCGAGGGACGGGGCCGTGGGAAGGGGGCGGGCCGGGCGCAGGCTTCCGGAAGGAGAGCGCGGGAGCGGGAGCAAAATGGCCACCACCAAACGTGTGCTGTACGTGGGTGAGCAGGCACGGGCGCCAAGCCGGGTCTTGGCATACCCGATCCGAGTGGGGCTGGGTATCGGACCCGACGCGGAGGGCGGCGAGTAGCTGTCTAGGCGGGATCTATGGTGGTATGGCTTTGCTTCAGAGTGTTAGCCCGAGACATAAAGATCTTTCCGGCTCCCTTCCAAGCCCTCTAAACACTAACAGGTATTCCTTCATATCCTGGATCCGGAGGACTGGTAGAGTAATATCATGAGCCTCCAGATCCTCGCGCCCATTTATTTTACAGTCACTTGCAACGATGGCTCAGCCCTGGCCCCTGCCCCAAAAGAAGGGGTCCTCAGACTAGCCAGGGAGAAGTGAGAAATAACTTCAGTAGGTAGCACAGTTTGATGAGCACTTTGGTGGGGACAGACAACGATGACATGCACCTGGGTGCGGGGAGAAATGACCCTTCCATCTGGAGAGGTGAGAGCAAATTTTCAGGATGCGCCGACACTGGAGCGGATGATCCGGATTTAGCCAGGTAGTCAAAATAGAGGCAAGTGTATTTACTGAAAGAGAGCCGCAAGAGCAAAGGCAAAGGCCCAAAGGTTTGCAATACTTGTGAGCAAGTGGGTCATCTTACGGGAACCCAGAGATTTGAGGAAGCAGAGGTGGAGAGGTGGGCAGGGCTGCAATTATGAAGAGCCTGCTAAGGAGTTTGCTCTTTACCCTGAGGACAGTAGGAAACCTTTGAAGGAGTTTAAGCAGGGAAGTGATTGGTTAGTTCCCAGGATCGTCCTAGTTGGCTGTGTGGAGGAGAGGGAGATCATTTAAGAAGCTATTGCAGTAATTCTGGAGCTGGATGAGGGTCTGCGACAAGGGTGAGGAGAGCAGTGTGTTTCATAAGTAAGGGTAAGGGAGCAGATGAGCGGAGTGCTTATGTACCCAAAGGACTGGATGGAACGACCCCTCCCCTTAGCTATAGAATGCTAACTGGACTGCAGGGACTTCTCAAGAGAATAAAGGACAGTGACTCAGAAGGCCCTTGGCTTCTTTGCAGGTGGTCTTGCAGAGGAGGTGGACGACAAAGTCCTTCATGCTGCTTTTATTCCTTTTGGAGACATCACTGATATTCAGATTCCTCTGGATTATGAAACAGGTGAGTCCTTTTACTGTCTCTTATGGTCAGAATCTTCCCATTGGGAAAAGAACTTTAAAAAAAAATTTTTTTTAACTCCCATCACGGTGCCTCAGTAGGGCAGCGTGACCGTGATCTTCATGCAGAGGGAATGTTTTGAGGCTTGGGGTTGTGAACTGGAACAGCGCTCTTCAGAAAGTCCCATCTATTGGATTTGAGATAAAATGGACCTAACGGTTGTTTTAAACTGTCTACTGGGACCCCACCGCACCTGCTTCCTTCTCTGCTATTAAACAGGGCAGCAGGAAAGCCTCGCCTACCGATGGGGCCTCGGCCTCTGTGTACCTGGGTAGGTTTTCCTTTAATAGATATCACCAATGCAGTTCAGTTTTCTGTTTACCTTTGTTGTCACTTTTAAGATTGGGTTTTGGGCCCAGCCCTATCATCAACCCTGCATGGTTGTTAGCAAGGTCTTTAAATTCTCTGGGCCTGGGATCTTTATCTGTAAAAATAATAAGATTATATTGGTTCTATAAGGTTAGTTGATTATTTAAATTAACCCTGCTGTGCTTGGCCTTTCTAGATAGATCAGCATTTTCCTGAGGATAAAGAATGAGTATCCTTATCCAGGTTTTAGGATTCATGCTTTATTTACAATCATTGCTCAAGATGTATATTTAGAATGAATAAGTTAAATGACTTAATTTTTCTAGTTGCCTTGCTGGCAAAGGTTAAGGTTTTAATTTGGCTTTGGTAGAATTAAATGCTTATTTTAAAGAAAAGTATGGTTTATTATTTAGCTGTGTTCACTAAAAAATACAGTTTAATGTAGCTTGAAATGTCTTTTAAACAAGGAAGAATTAAAGAATGAGGTTCCTTCTTCTGAAATAGGGATTGGGTAGAATTTCTAATGTCTGCATGTGGCTTGTGACTGACTTGCCTTTCCTTGTGACGTTCTTTTTTTCCCCATTGCCCTAAACAGTAATTACTTGTTTTTGTTTTCCTTTTTTTTTTAGAGAAGCACCGAGGATTTGCTTTTGTCGAATTTGAGTTGGCAGAGGTGAGAAAGTTCTGTTTAACCTACGTTTCATCTTTGGCTTGTGTTATTACTGATTGCAAAGGGTTAGGTTTCTGGGCCTTATGCTGATGCTTCCACAGGACAAGAAGTGCTGTCCACAGAGAAACTTCCCTCGGCCCTGGCCAGGTGGCTTGGTTGGAGTGTCATCCTGTAGACCAAAAGATTGTGGGTTCAACTCCCGGTTAGGGCACATACCTAGGTCGTGGATTTAATCCCTGGCCAGGGCATGAATGAGAGGCAACCAGTCAATATTTCTCTCACATCAATGTTTCTCTCTCTCAAATCAGTAAACATACCTTCAGGTGAGGATTTTAAAAAAAAAGGAACAACATCAACAAATTTCCCTCACTTAATCAAAGTGTAGACTGGTTAACGCCACAGACCAGCCAGGTCCTGGCCCTCTTGCTCTGCAGAGCTCCTGCAGCCCCGCTCCTGGAGCATTCCTGCCTGGCAGCACTGGGGATTACTTCTTATGCCCTCCACTAGATGGCGGGCTGCTGTACCACCAGCTCTAAAGTCAGCCAGGAACACAGCTAGGTTGCCTGTGTCTCTGTCAGACACACACGCAGCCTAGGCAGGAACTGTAGAGGTGACTTTTTCCTGTTTTGGTTTTTTTGTGGGGTTCTTTAAGTATCTGTATGTTTTAGATACCTAAACACATGCTCAGGAGAAGCTAAACTTGTACTGGCTTTCCTTGGCAGGATGCGGCCGCAGCTATTGACAACATGGTACGGCGGGGAATCTTCATTCTTACTCAAGTTGGTTTGGTGGTACGGAGGGGTCCTTGTTCACATATCGGTTTGCTGAACCTCCAAAGTTACAAGGTTGCTTGGGGAAGTAAAAACTGTCATCGTGTGAAAATACTCACTGGGAAGGAATCACTTATAAGGTTAACCCTTACTCAGACGTCCTTCCCCATTTAATGATAATGTAAACCCTAATCATCCTTATGGGTGGATCTCTCACTGACTACCCCGTGTCTATGTCTAGGATAATAAATTGCAAGCACTGTGCCAACTGATTGCACAGTGAAATCGCATATTTTGCAAAAGAGGCAGGATTTCACAAAGCATCAGGCCAGGAAACAATTGAGAATGGAAATTCAATAAGGATATTGACTGGGTGCGCTACCGATGCAAACGATTGCAGTGCCTGGAGAGGTCCTTGGGGAAAATGATGGAGCCCTTGACTATTTGTGCCCTATTTGAGAGCCCCATGTTTTCATATTACATATAAGGTGTAAAGACAACTGTTGATAGAATTTTGTTGAAAAAAGCCTACAAATTCATCAGTACCTGCTACATATTTGTTTTACAAATTCGTGCATAATTAAACCTGAATTTGAACTACAAGAAATTTATTTTCATTATTTTTAGTTTCATCCCGGTCAAACCTTTTTTCCATTACTTTTTACCATGAAATTTTATTCACTGCTCTAAATGGGTTTACAGTAAGTGACCTTTCCCGGTACCAATTATCTTTGGTAGTAAGGTTCTCCTTTATTCCTGGTCTCTGCTACCCATTCGCTGAACATCGTCCTCAGCTCTCGGAGAGAGATCGCTTCTCACCATTTCAGAGCTGATCTTGACTTTTGAAGGTGAACTCAGGTACTTGGAGACTACATTTACCCTTGTAGCCCTGGACCTAGAGTTACTATTGGTAGCACAGCTCTTCACTGGCCTTGAAAGACAGGTGGAGGCAGTTCCCTGCAGCCCACGGGCTGCTTTGTGGTGGGTGCAGAGCTTGCTGTGAGGGGCTCAGGGATTAAGAGAGAACAGATCAGGAGCATGTCTCAGGTGTATCAGAAGCAAATGGAAAAGCTGTCTCTCTTTTAACCGAACAAGAGTTTAAGCAGCTGAATTTGAAATCTTTTCAGAATGAATCTGAGCTCTTTGGACGGACAATTCGTGTCAATTTGGCCAAACCGATGAGGATTAAGGAAGGCTCTTCCAGACCTGGTGAGTGGGATCCACCACAGATTCCCCATCATGTCCTCCAGTGTGGCCTGCGTTGGGTTTTTAGCCCTATTCTGTGGAAGTAGGTGCCGAGTGCCACACCTAGTGAACAGGAGTAGAGGATGGTCACGTTGACGAAGGGCATGTGCCACTTCTGAGGGGAGTAAAAAGAGTTGGAGCTTCTTGGGGTAATTGTTTCCATTATAGAGAAACCCTGCCTGATCTCTTACCTTCCCCTGTGTTCTTGTCCCTGGGGTGCTCCACCAGGGGCTGGAACTGGCAAGACTACAGCTCTCCCTTTGACATAACTCTTTCACTAGCCCTGCTGAGATCTGAACTTGAGTGACTTTCCCAGGGGGAACCTCCCGTTCCCTTGGGAGTTCCCCAAGCAGAATCCCGTGGCTGAGAGGGCCGCAGGGTACATTCCACTAGGCTGACTAAAGCAGCTAATTAGCAGTCGGCTGACAGTGTGAATCTCTTAATACTTGCTTGATTCTCTCCCTTCAGTTTGGTCAGATGATGACTGGTTAAAGAAGTTCTCTGGGAAGACTCTGGAAGAAAATAAAGAGGAAGAGGGGTCAGAGCCTCCCAAAGTGGAAAAGCAGGAGGTGAGATCAAAGGCGCGTGCTTCTAGAGGAGAGGCCGACACTTCCACAGGAGGCTTCTTTTTAAGTTTTATGGAAACTTGAAAATAATATACAGCAGCAGAGAGAATGAAGACCGAACCCTTAGTACTTTGGCGAAGGCGGTTTTGAGTGGACTAAAGAGAGAAGCTTTAAGCATCTCATTCTTGTGCTGTGGGGAGTGAACCTGTCGGCCCCTTAGCTCAGTTTAGGTGCCGATTTGTGATCGGCGGCTGAGGAGGAGGAAGCCCACCAAGAGGAAGGGTAGTGAGTGCTCCTCTTCACCCCTCCTGATCAGCACCCCCCTCCTTCAGGGCAGTGTTTGACAGCAGACTTGGGGTATTCCGGTTCCTGCCCTGAGACAGGAGAGTCAAGACAGGGCGGAGATACCGTCCCTGCCGTCTGCACGGGTTTGAGGTTCTCCCTTCCTCAGAGAACACTGCTTCGGCACTTTCTCCTGGTTCTCAGCAGTCTCTCCGATCATCGCTTCTCAGGCTTTTCCCTCCCCTCCTCATGAATATTGCTGCTTTCTTGGCTCACGGCATGCTTTCTTCTTTTGGCCAAAATAGTAGCAGTCAGTGGGGTCTTTTGCAGCCTCTCCTGCGCTATCGGCTTTCATGGTCTCTTATTCCTAGTGTTGCGCTTCAGACATTGTGCGGCAAGTCCCATGGGCAGCTTAAAATGCCTAAAATGGGCACTCTCCTTCTCTAATCCTGTTCTTCCTATATTCCCAAGCTTGGTAATTTGCCACCATCCATCCACACGTTGACCCAAGCCAGAAATTCTGATACAAAACAGCATATAAATGGCCCTCACAGTCAAAGGAGTAACCCAGGATCGTCTAGACCCCTCTTTAAAACAGCAACAGTGTATCATCATATTCTGCAAGTTTCTCTCTCAAGTCTTTCTCAAATCCCTCCTTGATTGTTCTGTCGTCCTAATTTAGCCTCTCATCTCATTTGGATAATTAACAGTAACTCTGTAACTAGTCTTCTGGCTGGAATCTCGCTCTCCTCCAGTCTTTCATAAAGACTGCTAGAATGATCTTTTGAAAGCGCAAGACCAATTGTCTGACTCTCCTGCTGAGCACTTTCTTGTGGCTCCCCGTCACCTGTCCCACGGGATAAAGTCCGAGAGGGACTCTCCAAGTTCTTGTCCCTGCTCACCTTACCGGTCTCAATGGCACTTCTCTACATTGCAGTCCCCACTTGAAGCTCTTGTAAAAGCAGGCTTTGCATTTCCCTGTCTTTGCTTTCGTACAGGCTACTCATGTGCTTACTGCCTGTCCCTTTCTAGGCAGCCGACTCTCTGTGAAGATAGGGGCCTGTGTCATTCATCTTGTTAATAAAAATGTCAGGTGGGGTAACGTGATTAAGAGCAGGGGCTGGGTGGGTGGTGTGAGTAGCGTAGGTTTGAATTCCAATTGTACCACTTCCCACCTCTTGACCTTGGGCAAGTGACTGAACTTCATTGTGCCTCGGTTTCCACATCTATAAAGTGGGGATAGCAGTGGTCCTGATCTCAAGGGTGGTTATGAGGATTAAATGAGCTTCTATACGCAAAACATTTAAAGTAGTATTCTGTACATGGCAAGGGCTAGGTAATATTTGCTGCTAATGCTATGCTACTGCTGTCGTTAGCAGCAAATGATAGGGATAATATCCTCAGTACCTTAGTTAAACTGAACCACAGACAAGTTACAAACCTTTGACTTTTCTATTGGAACAAATGTGACAGCTGTGTTAAATGTCTCCTTGTCCTCTGCGTAGCTTTGTCTACTTTAAAGCAAGGCCCCCTTGACCTCCTCCATTGTCTTCTGAGCACTTGAGCCCAACTAGAGGGCTGCCCGCCTTGCTTCCATCGTAGCCAGCCTTTGGATCCACAGGGCTAAGCATAGCAGGAGGAGATGGTGTTATAGAAATGGGTATGTTCACCTGGAGTAAGGTGGACGGGCTTGAGCTGGGGCTTGATGGTGCTGAGAGCTGTGCTGGGCCAGCACCATGCCATTCTGTGACTGCAGGGAGGGTAAAGCGGGCTGAGGTGTCTGAGGATGAGTCACATGATGAGTTAGCATGCCTGTGGGGCAGAACTGGGGTTAGATAGTGCTGAGGTCTCCTGTCACTGGGTGTCCAGCTGGGTGCTCTGACCATGACCTCTGCCTCCTGCAGCCCTGCCTGCTCACTGCAGTTGGGTTCTGGGTGTGGTTTCAGAAGAATCCTCGCTCTCCCACTTGGGGAGTCAGGGAGTTCTCTCTAACTGAGCGATTTCTTCACCCAGGGAGAGCCCGCTGCAAAAAAAGCCCGCTCCAATCCTCAGGTGTACATGGACATCAAGATTGGGAACAAGCCAGCCGGCCGCATCCAGATGCTCCTGCGTTCAGATGTCGTTCCCATGACAGCAGGTGAGTAGGGTACCCATCAGCATGGCTGGGAGGCTGGTGCACCTGACATTGTTTCTAACCTAGTAGATTTGATCCTGTAGTCTAGTAACAGATGAGTCAAGAGCAGGCGTTCTTTAAGCCTTGTAAGTGCTGGTTTACTATTTTTGAATAATTTTTTTAAAGTATAAGTAAATAGACTTCTGGTCAAGATGGAGGCATAGGTAAACACAGCTCGCCTCCTTGCACAACCACCTATAAATCACAAGTAAACTACAGATCAACAGTCTCTCAGGACCATCAGAAATCAAGTTATCAAGTTGAATGGAAGTCTGACAACTATGGAACTAAAGAAACCACGTCCATCCAGACTGATAGGAGATGTGGAAACATGGAACAGGCTGGTCCCATACCCACGTGTGGTGGATAAAAACTCAAGAGGAGTATCTCGGGAGCAAGGAGTCCCAGCTCCACACCAGGTCCTCCAGCCCAGGGGTCCAGTGCCAGGAAGATAAGCCCCCATAACCTCTGGCTGTAAAAACCAGTGGGGTTTGAGTCAGTGAAAGGAAGTACTGGATTCCCAAGAAGTGCCTCTTAAAGGGCCTACACACAGACTTACTCAAGACTCACTCCCTCTGGGCTCCAACACCTGGGTAGCAGCTTGAAAGGCACCAGTGGTGTACAGGAAGGAACTGAAGTGTCTGGCCTCAGGGTGAGAGCTGGGGGACAGCTTCCTCCCAGGCAAAAAGGCAGGTGGGGGCCTATCTGAGTCTCCATCAACCTGGCTCACACAGTTTGCTCACACAGAATCCCTGAGGCTCCGCCCTACCCACTTTATGACCCACCCAAGCTTTTCACAGTGGCTTTTCCACATGAATGGTTGGTCTCAGCTCAGGCTTCACATCATCCCAAATCCTCTCAGACAAGCAACAACCAGTCTCAGCGAACCCCTAGCCCCGTACCTCTGGCTAAGCAGCCCCAGGTCTGGCACTAGCAGCAGCTAGCTTCGGATCACAGCTTGGCTTTGCCTGGGAACTTCCAAGCCCAGCACGAGTAACAGCCATCTGCAGATTGCTTTGTAGCTCCTGCTGTGTGGCCCCAGGCAGAACAAAGGTGGGGGCTGATCTTGGCCTGCACTACCCAGGAAACCCCAATGCACACCCATTGGACAGCTACAGACCACGTCAGAACACCACCACCCTACCCCTGCGGGCTAAAATGGATTGGCAAGAAATACTCAAAGTTGTGAAAAGCAGGGACTTAAAGCCAAGATTGCTCTGTCGAGCAAAGATACCATTTAGAATCAAAAGCAGATAACAAGATTCCCAGATAAGAAAAAAAACTAAAGGAGTTTATCATCACCCAACCATTTTTATATGAAATGTTAAAGAGACTTATATAAGAAAAATAAGATCAAAACTATTAACAATAAAATGGTAATAAACACATACCTATCAGCAATTGAATCTAAAAAACAAACTAAGCAGGACTTCCGGCCAAGACTGAGGCGTGGGTAGATACACTGTGCCTCCTCGCACAACCAAAAGAAGGACAACAACAATTTAAAAACAAAAAAAAAAAATCAGAACTGACAGAAAATCAAACTGTATGGAAATCTGACAACCAAGGAGATAAAGAAGAAACATTCATCCAGACCTGTAGGAGGGGCGGAGACAGGCAGCCAGGTGGAGAGGACTCGCAGCAAGGTGGTGGCTGGTGGACCCAGCGAGGTGGCGGATTGTGGAGCAGGGTGGGCAAAGCTGCAGCTGGCTGGCGAGGCAGCAGCTGGTGGACCGGGTGATAGACCTCGCAACCCAGAGTTCCAGCTCAGGGAAATAAAGCCTCAAACCACTGATTGAAAACACCTGTGGGGGTTAGGGTGGCAACTGGAGAAACTCCCAGCATCACAGGAGAGGACATTGGAGAGACCCACAGGGTCCTAGAACATACACAAACCCACCCACTCAGGAATCAGCACCAGAAGGGCCCAGTTTGATTGTGGGTAGCGGAGGGAGTGACTGAAAACCGGCAGAGAGTGGAGCAAGCGCCATTACTCCCTCTAGGCCCCTCCCCCACGTACAGCGTCACAGCGCAGCGACCAGCTTTACCCCGCCCTGGTGAACACCTAAGGCTCCGCCCCTTTACATAACAGGAGCACCAAGATGAAAAAAATGGCCCAAATGAAAGAACAGATCAAAGCTCCAGACAAAATACAACTAAGCGACGAAAAGATAGCCAACCTATCAGATGCACAGTTCAAAACACTGGTAATCAGGAAGCTCACAGAATTGGTTGAATATGGTCACAAATTAGATGAAAAATTGAAGGGTATGCTAAGAGAAACAAAGGAAAATGTACAGGGAACCAGTAGTGATGGGAAGGAAACTGGAACTCAACTCAACAGTGTGGACCAGAAAGAAGAAAGAAACATCCAACCAGAAAAGAATGAAGAAACAAGAATTCCAAAAAAATGAGAGGCTTAGGAAACTCCAGGACATCATCACTGAAATGTTCCAACATCCGAATTATAGGGGTACCAGAAGGAGAAGAGGAAGAACAAAAAATCGAAAACTTATTTGAACAAATAATGAAGGAGAACTTCCCTAATCTGACAAAGGAAATAGACTTCCAGGAAGTCCAGGAAGCTGAGTCCCATAGAAGCTGGACCCAAGGAGGAACACACCAAGGCACATCATAATTCCATTACCCAAGATGAAACAGAAGGAGAGAATCTTAGAAGCAGCAAGAGAAAAGGAGACAGTTCCCTACAAAGGAGTTCCCATAAGACTGTCAGCTGATTTCTCAAAAGAGACCTTCCAGGCAAGAAGGGGCTGGAAAGAAGTATTCAAAGTCATGAAAGGCAAGGACCTACATCCAAGATTGTTCTATCCAGCAAAGCTTTCATTTGGAATGGAAGGGCAGATAAAGTGCTTCTCAGATAAGGTCAAGTTAAATGAGTTCATCATCACCAAGTCCTTATTATATGAAATGTTAAAGGGATTTACCTAAGAAAAAGAAGATCAAAAATAGGAACAGTAAAAATGACAGCAAACTCACAGTTATTAATGACCACACCTAAAACAAAAACAAAAGCAAACTAAGCAAACAAGTAGAACAGGAACAGAACCACAGAAATGGAGATTATCGACAGGGGAGTGGGAAGGGGAGAGGAGGGGAAGGTACAGAGAAAAAGTAGCATAAATGGTAGGTAGAAAATAGACAGGGGGAGGTTAAGAATAGTATAGGAAATGTAGAAGCCTAAGAACTTATAAGTATGACCCATGGACATGAACTATAGTTGGGGGAATGTGGGAGGGAGGGGGTGTGCAGGGCAGAGGGGAGTGAAGGGGGAGAAATGGGACAACTGTAATAGCATAATCAATAAAATATTAATAAATTAATTTAAAAAATAAAATGAAATGAAAAACAAACTAAGCAAATGAGAACAGAGACAGAAT
The DNA here is from genome assembly GCF_022682495.2 of Desmodus rotundus. Lineage (NCBI taxonomy): Eukaryota > Metazoa > Chordata > Mammalia > Chiroptera > Phyllostomidae > Desmodus > Desmodus rotundus. Next base: position 25,711,981 of record NC_071389.1, read on the forward strand.
CACAGATACAGAGAGCATTTTGATGGTTGCCAGATGGGAAGGGGAATGGGTGAAGAGGTGAGGGGATTAAGAAGTACAAACAGGTAGTTACAGAATAGCCATGGGGATGTAAAGTACCGAATAGGAAATGGAGTAGCCAAAGAACTTATACACATGACCCATGGCCATGAACAGTGGTGTGGGAATTGCCTGAGGGAGTAGGGGGTGCTGAGTGGAAGGGGACAACGGGGGGAAAATCAGGACAACTGTAATAGCATTGTCAATAAAATATAATTTAAAAGAAAACAATGTAAGTAAACATGTATTCATAGTTTTAAAAAATACCATACACATAGTTCAAAAATATTGAAGGCAATAAATTTAAAACTTAAGTCTTTTTCCCCTTTCCACATCTAGTCCTGTCTAGAAGTAAGCACTTTAACTAAGTTATTGTATTCTTTTTTCTTATCCATTTTATTTATTTATTTTTTTATTGTTGTTCAAGTACAGTGTTCTGCCTTTTCCCACCACCCCAGCCCTCCCCACCTCCTTCCCGTTTCCACCCCCCCTTGTTATTGTCCCTGTGTCCTTTATAGTTGTTCCTGTGAACACTTCCCTCTTTCCCCCATCAAGTTATTGTTTTCTTTCCAGTTCGTTAAATATTGAGTTCAATTTATTCTTTTTTAATCTAAATATTATTATACCGACCTGTAGATTTAAAAGTCAACTTCAGAAAGTTTGTTTGATAAGACAGGAGTCCCCAGGTGCTGTCCCCCCCACTCTGCCCCGCCCCCCACCATTGCTGCCCCTCAGAGGCAGCCAGTTTCAACTCTTAGCTGATACTTTTGGTTTTCACTTCTGTATTGGTAGATAACAGGTTTATGTTGCTCCTTCCTGGTTTTTTCTTGATAGACATTATCTATTGGCTTCCTACTTCAGAAGATAAGGAATTAGCTTTTAAAATCACCTTCATTTTCCTTATATAGTTACCGTAATTTTGGTTAGGTTGCAGGTTATTTTAACTATGTAAATAAGCTTCACGCTGTGAGAACAACTTTTATGCATAGCATTTTGTTTTCCCTGGAATTCACAATCATCTTGTTTTCCCTTTCGCCTAGTCTTCTATGCATTCATTCCTGATTCTCTCCCAAATTCTCCTGCCCGTGGAAATCTCTCAGCGTGTTTACACACAGCAGATACTCTGTCGGGTTCACTTTCTCCTAGTAGCCCCTCCGTGGAGGCTTGTGATGTGCTCCAGCCTGGGCCTGCTGCCCTCCCGGCCCGCTCACAGCCACTGTGGTGGGATCCTGTTTCCCCTCTTACGTTGCCACCTCTGTTGTCTTCTGTTTCTTATTGATTCCCTCATTTCAGTAGAGAGCATACTTCCGCAGCTTCTGCAGAAAAGTGCTTGGGAGGTAAGCTCTTTGAGACCGATGTCTGAAAGTGTCTGCCATCCCACCTGATTGATAGGTAGGGTGTAGAATTCTGGAAAAGCCTAATGTCATTCTGGTGCTTGGTCCTTTGTAAAAACCTCTCCTGTTCCCTGTCTAGATCTATGCCATTCAATATGGTAGCCACTAGCCGCACGTGACTGTTTAAATTAAGTTACACTAGCCACTGTACTGCTACCTGTGTCTATGAGTTTGTGTTTGTTGTTTTATATCCCACATGTGAGTGAGATCATACGGTTCTTGTCCTTTTTTGTCTGACTGATTTCACTTAGCGTGATACTTTCAGGATCGATCCATGTTGTCACAGATGGCAATATTTCATCATTTTTCATGGCTGAGGAGTATTTCATTGTGTGTGTATATACCACGTCTTTATCCCATCATCCATCAAAGGACACTTAGGTTGTTTTCACATCTTGGCCGTTTAAACAGGCTTTCAGCCGGACATCCTGTCTTTAGAACTACCCTCGCTCTCATGTCTGAGCTTGTGGCGTTTCCACAACACAAGTCCAGTTGCTTCTCACCTCTGCCAGCCAAAGAGTCGGCTTTCTTAGGTCTGCTATGACTCATCTGTTTCCAAGCTTTCAAAACCTTCTTGTTGCTGTTCTCTCCTCTCCTTTTTATTTACTTCATCCATTGTTAAGTGTGCAATGCAGTGCCATTAATTGCATTGACAGTGTGTACGACCAACACCAGCACCTGTTTTCAGGTTTCTTTCATCATCTCAAACAGAAGCTCTGTACCGCTAGCCAGTGACTCTTCATTCGCCTCTCCCCCCAGCTCCTGCATTTGCCTGTTCTAAGTGTTTCGTATACATGGAGCCATGTAATAGCCGTCCTTTCGTGTCTGGCTCATTCCGCTTAGCAGAACGTCTGCATGTATCAGCACTCCATTCGTTTTCATGGCCAAACAGTGCCCCTTCGTGTGGACGTACCGCAGTGTGTTCAGCCGTTCGTTTGCTGATGGACACTTGAACATTCCTTCCACTTTCTGGCTGTTGTGAATAATGTTGCTACGAACATTCGTAATCCATGTATGTGTTTAAATCCTGGTTTTCAGTTCTTTATACCTAAGAATGGAAATGCTGGGTCGTAAGGTAATTTTATGTTTAACTTTCTGAGGAACTGCCAAACTGTGTGCCTTAGCAGCTGTACCATTTTACGTTTCTCCAGCAATGTATAAGGACTCTAATTTCCCCACTTCCTCGCCAACACTTGTTAGTTTTTGCTTATCACAGCCATCCTAGCAGCTGTGAAGTGGTATCTCACTATGGTTTTGAGTCGCATTTCCTTAATGAATAAGGCTGAGCATCTTTTCATGTGCTTTTCATCGGCCATTTGTATATCTTTTGGGGAGAAATGTCTATTCCCATCTTTTGCCCATTTATTAACTGGGCTGTTTGTCTTTTTGTTGTTGAGTTATAGGAGCTTGATATATATTCCGGATAGTAAACCCTCATCAGATATGATTTGCAAATATTTTCTCCCGTTCAGTGGGTGACTTCTCACTCTTAAGAGTGTCCTGTGATGCATAAAAGTTTTTAATTTTGATGAGGTCTAATTTATGTATTTTTTATTTTATCAGTGCTTTTAGGTGTCATATTTAAGAAACAATTGCCACATCCAAAGTCAGAAAGCTTTGTCCCTGTGTTCTTTTCCAAGATCTTGTTTGGTTTTTCTTTTTTAAAAACATTACTCTACCGCCAGTTTAGTGTGGAGCGGAGCTAGAATGCACTAGTCCCTCTTCCTTCTTTAGGCGGAGTCTCCTGTGGTCCTCCGGCCGCATCACAAAACTTCAAATGAAGTGTAACCCGATCCAGTTTTCAGAGTCTCGTCAGAGGGAGGTTTTCGTTTGCAGCCTGAGCGCCCCTTCCCTCCTCCCCCCAGAGAATTTCCGTTGCCTGTGCACCCATGAGAAGGGCTTTGGCTTCAAGGGGAGCAGCTTCCACCGCATCATCCCCCAGTTCATGTGCCAGGGCGGCGATTTCACGAACCACAATGGCACCGGGGGCAAGTCCATCTACGGGAAGAAGTTTGATGATGAGAACTTTATCCTCAAGCACACGGGACCAGGTGGGACGTGATCGGTGCGGGGTGGCGAGTGGGCTGGGGTGGGATGGCTGCGCGGGATGGAACGCCGGGCTGTGGTTCTGGCCAAGGGGTCGGGGTCTGGAGGAGACCCAGCTAGTGAGCAGAGGAGAACGGTTCAGCCTGGCCAGAGCAGAGTACGTTTGCTTCCGTTCGTACTATCCATCCCCCCACCGTGTCCACACTGCCTGTAGTGCCCAACTTAAGATTCTGTGCTCAGCTATTATCAACTCTTTCTTGCTGCCTGAACCCCACCCTCCACCCTGTGAGACTTACCCAGTAAGAGATCTCAGTGGTTGGTCCCCCGGCAACTAGAGAAAACCGGAGGGCTGTACTGAGTGCTCCCGTTGAAGTTTATGACTATGGTTCTTCAGGAGCCCCGGGCAGACGTACTAGGTTTCCTTGGTTAATGCTCAATCCCAGAGGCGATGGGTCCCTATCTTCCTCCACTCCTGAGACCACCACATCGCCCTCTGCTGCCTCAGCTGTTTCGCATCTCTCTGCATCTCATCACACGCGCCCACTCTGACTTCCTTCCAAGTACAGGGGATGAGCTGTCTCGCCTCGCCATCCCCTCTCCCCTACTTAGGGACCCGGCCTCTGCAGTTGTTCTTGCCGTCCCCTTGCTGCCTTGTATACTCCACTCCCCCGCTCTGCCAGAGCAGCCCATCAACATAAAAACGTGGCATCAGCCCAAAATCATCCTTCGACTCTTGCCCACCCCCCTCAGCTCTCGCCCATGTCTTTGGCTTTCTAGCCAAGCTTCTCGAAAAAGTTCTGTAGACTCCCTGCTTTCCGTTCTCCCCATACTGCTCTCGCCAGACCTCTGGCCCCACCTACCCACTCTTAGGAAAGATGCCAACAGCCAGTCATCGCCTCATCTTATTGCCCCTCCCAGCAGCGTTCACTCTAACCCTGCTCCTGGCTGGCAGGACTCCTCCCTCTTCTGGTTTGTTTCCCTTTTATCCACTTGGCTCCTTTTTCTCAGTCCTGCTCCTGCTGCCCCCTCCTGAGAGCCCCCGTGATGGTGGCACCAGCACACGTGACACAATCCCTGTGTGACTGCCCTGCGCAGCTGTCTGCCATGGCTGTCACAGCACAGTTGTCTTTTGAGTGACTTGCACTAGACTGAGCTCCACCAGAGCCCGGACGGGTCCGCAAGGCTCGACAAGGGTCTGGTCACAGCGCAGACAGTATTTGTTGAGGGAGTGACAGGAAGGACAAACCAGTATAAAGTGACCGAAACAACCCTGCTCCCAGTTGGTGGACTGTCTGTTGAGTGGAGGACAGGCACGTGCTGGTTGGTGCGTCCCAGAGTTGGCCTGGCCGGGGGAGGGGGCTGACCCGCGTGTCTCTCCCCCAGGCCTGCTCTCCATGGCCAACTCCGGCCCCAACACCAGCGGCTCCCAGTTCTTCCTGACGTGTGACAAGACGGATTGGCTGGACGGCAAGCACGTGGTATTTGGGGAGATCACAGAAGGCCTGGATGTCCTGCGAAAGATCGAGGTGGGTGACTGATGCCCCGAGGGGCAGCGGGAGCGGCGCCATGCAGCCTGGAGGGCGGGGCGCAGCGGCTTGCGGGGGAGGCTGCTGTGCTCAGGCTGGGAGTGGGAGGTGGGCTGAGTGTCCCCGAGACCCCCTTTAATCTTCACCCTCTCTGCCCACTTTCTCCCCTCCTGTCCTGCCCACAAAGGCCCAGGGCAGCAAGGACGGGAAGCCGAAGGAGAAGGTGATCATCTCCGACTGCGGGGAGTACGTGTGAGAGGTGCTGCACCCGGGTCCGGGATCGTTCTCCCCAGGGACCCAGCACTTGTTAAGCAGGGGTCGGTGACTCGGCCCTTCCCGGGGTCAGCTTGGAGCAGCTCCCCTGCAGGCCGGCCTGGGCTTCCCCTGGCTCTTTCCCAAGCGTGGCCGTGGCCCGGGAGCCTGTACAGGCGCCACCGTTCCCGCCGTGGTGGCTGGGCGTGGCCTTCATAGGCCTTTCCCGCGGGGGGCCTCCCCTAGGCCCACCGGTGTGGCTGCTGGACATTTCTTGTGGTAAAATGAATCATAATTTATTTTGTCAGATATAATAAATCCCCCCAAAAAACTGGTGACTTCAGTCTTTTCTCTCGAGTCCTTCAAACTGATTGTATGAGGCCCACCCACGTTATGGAAGGTAATCTGCTTTATTTCAACTCTACTGATTTCAATGTTAATCACATCTGAAATATACCTTCACAGCAACATCTGGACTGGTATTGGACCAAAAACGGGATACCATGACCTAGCCAAGTTGACACATAAAATTAACCAGCACAGTCCCAAAAATATTTACTACCTGAACCTTCACAGGAAATTTGCTGACCCCTGAATAAGACACATGGTCCCACCCCCTTGCTGAGCTCTAGTCCTACCTACTGTGTGCGGTCACTGCTGGGAGCCAAGGCGGGCGGGCTTCTCTCCACTCCCCTTCCACGTTCTGGTTGGCTGGGGGCTTTAATGACCCGTCACCTGTGGAAGGCTCTGAGCAGGGACAGGCCTGCTGCCCTCTGGCCCCATGCTCTGAGGATGGGTAGCTCCTGCTGAGGGATCGTGGCATTCTGGCTCTGCCTCTGGCTCCCATGTATTAGATAGACTCCCAGCCTTCGCTGGGCGCCCTCTGCTGCAGGTGGCCAGGTTTCTGTCTCCTTATGGCTGGGATGTACCACACAGTTACCCATGAGCTCCCGAGAGACCCTCCAAGCAGAGGGTCCGGTCAGTGCACACCACAGCCACTGCAGGGCAGGCCTGGTGAACTGGGGACAGTGGCGGCCACTGCAGGGCTTTTACAGAACCAGGAAGAGACGTGTGTGGAGGATTCAGCACAGCCAGCCTCCCGAGAGAGGGCTGACTCCTGCGACGACGACCCTGCCGCCTTCCGCTCTTCCCTGAAGGCCTAAGGAGGTTGAGACGGATTTTCTGAAGTTTGGGGAGCTTGGCAGGTGTGGAGTCATTGGGTGCCACTGGAACCCTCTACAGAGAGAGGTAAACCAAGGATCAGAACATGACTGCAAAGGTCACCGGGGACAATGTGGCCTGTCTCCCACCCCCCCGTCATAATGAAGTCCTTGGAGGTTTACTGGCCTCCTGGCTCAGTCTATGGCAGGGGGCCCAGGGCCTTCCTGCTGCCTAGCTAGGCCCCAGGCCCTAGGCAGAGCCGGGGGAATAGTAACCTGGCTGCCGACTTCGGCTACTCGGCACAGCACCGGCTCTCATTGTTCAGGAGGGCTCTGGTCTATGGGGAAGGGACACCAGGGTGTTGTGGGGCCTTTGCTGCAGCCTGAAGGGCAAAGCTGCTTTCCTAGGACTAACTGACTCCCGCCTGAGGGCGTCCCTGTCCATGTAGCTGCTGTTCCAGGACTGAGGATGTGGGGCTCAGTTTTGCCAGTTCATTCCCTAATTGCTTTAGGGCTGGGCCCTGGCCTTCGACTGGCTTCTGATGGCTGCACCAAGGGAGAGACCCAGGGCTGTGGCCCCGGGATCAGTCCTGTGGCTGCTGGAGTTCCCTTTACCAGCCTATCTGCCTCCGGGTGCTGCTGGCACGAGGAATTGTGGGACCTACTCTTTTAGTGGTGAAAACTGAGTCTCATGGAGTTCAGGTGATAGAAAACTAGAAAGCCATGTTTTCAAAAAATATTTATTAACGGGGAAATTTTCACCATATAAGAAAGTAGGAGAAGCATATCTTGAAGTTTAATATAATATACCAATTTTGTAAAAATACCTACCTATAATATGTGAACCTCTATATGTTTATCCTAAGAGGAAAAAAACTAGAAATAAATTGACAAAATATTAAGTGTTTATCTGAGTCGTAGGACTATGGTGACTTGAATTGTATTTTCTTTGTTTTAAACGTTAAACTTCTTTCCAAAACTGCATTATTTTTATAGTAAATGAGAAACACATTTTTTAAAAAGGGTTAAGTGTTTTTACAAGGCCTTCGCACAAGCAGGAAAACCTGAGAAGGACCATCCCCTGTTCAAATTGCTCAGGGGCCCTGGCCAGGTAGCTCAGTTGGTTAGAGCATCATCCGGATATGCCAAGGTTGCGGGATTCATCCCCAGCCAGGGCACACACAGGAATCCAACAATGGATGCATGAATAAGTGGAACAGCAAATCGATGTTTCTCTCTCTCTCTTTTCCTCTATCTAAAATCAATAAATTAAAAAAAATTTAAGACTCGGTCCAAAAAAAAAAAAAATTGCTGAGGCACTTGTTGAGTACTGAGTGCCCTCTACAGGACAGTGGGGTCCCTGTGTCGGGGATCCCTGAAGTTGCACAGCCCCGGCGGTAGCTGGCAAGGCTGGGCACTTGCCTCAGGCCTTCCAAGCAGGTGAAAATTCAAGTCCTGCTCCCGAACGACTGCAGTGTGTACTTTAGAAGCCCAGCTCTGAAATAAATACACCATCACCTGTAGGACACATTCTGGAAGGAGGTTTAGTGGATAAGCATGGAAGGGGCACAAAATTAGCCAATTCATTTGTAATAATATCAGCAGGTCCCAGTTGTTAAGCATCTATAAGTCAGACATTGTCCTAAATGTTTATGTACACATCTGGTCCCTAGAACAGCCTGGAAGGAAAGAGCCCATATCCTGTTGCGTGGAGGAAGAGCCAGGATTCAAATTCATTTGCCTCCCCAAATCTATACTCCTGCCATGCTGCCTCTTCCCTATTTCTTAGGGATGTTTCCAGAAACTGTGACTTCCCTACCTTAGAAGACAGCTTGATCTTGCGGCCAAGGTTGCACTGCGGATATCAAGGCTGACGTGCATCGCTCCTTAGCCTGTTTTTCCATGTGCCCACCCTTCCTGTCATGTGTCAGTGACGTTTCGCTGCTGTCAGCGGGTGTGCACGGACCACCCTTATTCGTCCCTCTGGTCTGGCGTGACTAGATAAACAAGCCATGTCCCAAGCAAGAGAAAGGGAAATAGTTGCTTCTGAGCTGCGTACCTGCCAGCCTGGGCCACCCACCGGAGCTGCCACACTTGGCTCAGCAAATAAGATACCTCATGGGATACCATGCATGGGCTTTGTGTCCACAATCATTTCACTGCTCAGGGCTTTTTCTGTTTGATTTCATTTGGCGACTAGGTCTCAGAAGTTGCTGGAAGTCTGGTGGCCAGGTGGTACGCAATGATTTGCTGTTTTTCAATTGTTCTGCAACTCCTATTCATTCCTGCTGTGCACAGCCTGGTTGGTAGGGAAGGCGTATGTCTTATCTACAAACCTTTGGGTAATCTGACAGACGTTTCTGGTGCACCCCTGCCTACTCCAGGCCATTGCTGGGCACGAAATATACCGGGGGATGTAAAAATTTAGCTGTCAAAATAATTGGCTAAATTTTAAATTTGCATTCACCTAAAAGACAATCCTTGATGTTGGGAAGACAGAACTGTTATATAAGTACTAGAATGGCAAATAGGTTCCATGTTTGCCAATTCATGACAGCCACCTGGTTCGTGACTTGGATTTGTGAAGGCCTCCGGGGCTCTGCGTTCAGGCTTATGAGGCTGCATCTGGACTCAGTGCTCAGAAGCCAGTTCCCTGGCTGAAGGCCCACTGACGATCAGGAGTGCCCTGCCTTCATGTTAAAGATAGGGAGTGAGGCCGGAAGGAGGAAGCCACCTACAAGTTGGGTCTCCTGACATCTAGGCCAAAGCTTAAATCCCTACACTGATGGAGAGCTCACTACCTTACAGTATGGCTCCGTGGAAGGGTGTCTTCCTCTGCACTCGCTCCCAGCACCCCTCCCAGGTCCAGGTGTGGAGGCTGGTGTCCTGCAGCATGGCCCCAGCCTCCAGCCCCACCTGCTTCAGGCCTGCTCTCCCAGAGCCTGTCTTCAGGGCGCAGAGCGAGCCCCAGGGATGCGCGACCTTGCGCACACGGGTCGTTCTGCCTCTGTGGGCCATGCCTGTGGGTTGGGGCGGGCCCAGGGTCTGCTATTAATGACACAGTATTTCAGGGTTTGAGCAGCTGGACTCTGTCTGCTCCAGCAGGTAAATTACAGGTTTAGCGAGTCAGAAATCAAATAAACACTCCAACTGCCTCCGCTGCTCCAAGGAGAACAGTGGTTTCCGGGAACCTCCCCACCCAGCTCATCCTAATTACTGCCTGTCACTCCCCTGGGACAGGGGCCTTTTCTTTGGCTCACAGGAGCCAAAAAAACAGGATGGGGCTCTTGGGCACAGGGGATGACGCAGACTTTGGTGACCAGCCTGTTTTTGACAACTTACAGACACAACAGGTGCTGACAAGTCCCTGCCCTGGCCCCACACCGGGCCACAGGCTGCCCAGTGTCGCAGACACATTGCTCCGGGCAGACTGGATTGCTCCTTAGCAGGAGATGGCAGAGTCTTTACTTTAAATGCCAACTCGAATGTGCTGGCAGCGGCTGCCGGGAGCTCTGCTGATCACGCTGAAATTCTATCAGATTTGGAAGTACAACTATCAAGATTGATTATCGATGTCTGCCATTTGGAGGGGAAAAGAAAATTATGTCATCTGTGCTGGGCACTGTCATCCCGGCCCACCCAGTGTATTCTTGGCTCAGTGAAAAGATGCCTTTCCCACAGAGCTGAACTCCCCATGGTACAACGTAGTGATACACAATGGGTCAGTAAAGCCCCAAAGATTTCTTGTTTCTCCAAAGGCAAAATTTCAATGCACTGCACATCTTCCCCAGAAAGCGGGCAGATCAAGGACAGGAAGACAAGATAAGTGCCATTGGCCTTAGCCCTACAGCATGTCATTCATTCAGTTCTTTCTGGAGTTGCCCACCTGCCTCCCCATGGCCAGCAGTTTGGTGATTCAGATCTGCAGATATGAAACACGGAGGGCAAGTCTCTGCTCTTTAACGGAAGTGCCCAGCAATGCCTAGGTCTGCCCCTGAGAAGGGCAGGCAACCAGAGGTGGGCCAGACCTGTCTACGTATCCGCAACCCTGTAATGGAGAGCAGAGGGCCTGAGGTGGCCACCTTGGGCTCCAGGTCATTCCACATCTGTCCACAGCCTGGGCCAGCAATGAGCAAGGGCAGGTCCTCAGACAGGACTTTTGTGCCAACTCCAAAGTCAGCACATGCCACTGGGGGCAAGGGCTGGGAAATAACCCAGCTTGATGACTGAGACCACCGGGACTGGAGGCCAGAATCTATCATAGCCTCAGGCAGGGGAGGGGGCAGAGGGGCCCGAAAGGATCCAGCCCAGGTGGGAAGGAGGGAAGAGCATGGACTTGTAGATCTCTATGGACAACTGTGCCAGTCCTGTCTGTGGTCTGGCTGGGTTTGAGGGTCTCAGCCTCTGGAGAGGGGCTGGTCCTGGTGGGAGGAGCTGCAGCGGCCAGGGGCGGGGCCTCAGTGGCAGCCACAGGCCTTGACCACCATGTTGCGGTGTTTGCGCAGGATGACATTGTTGCTGCTGTCATAGTAGAGTACAGAGGTGGCACTCAGTTTGGTGGGCGCGCAGCACGCCTTGGGGACAGCATCTGGCTTCATCAGGTGCACCTGGCCAGGGAGGAGGTGGCACGCAGAGGTGTGAGCACCGTGGATTTCTCCCAGGCCCGCCCAGCCCCTGCCCCCAGCTCCCATCTGCCCCAGGTCTCCAGCTGCTCGCCCCTCCCCTGTTCCATTGACCTGCAGCCCCGCTTGACCCTACTTGACCCCTGCCCTTCCCTGCCCCGAGGCCCTTAGGGCACAGCCTGGGCACCTGCCTGCTCCCTGCCACAACCACACCCCTCAGACCCGAGGCCCCTGCTGGTCCCCAGCACACAATGCACCTGGTGGTGGGTCCCTCTGCCTGAGGCCCCAGGAGCACCGTCCCTCCGGGGTCCCCTCCACTCCTCCCTCCTCTCTGTGCCTCCCTCATGTCCCTGATCATGTCTTGGCCACCTTCGCTGTTTACCGTCTGTCTCCCCCTCCTGTGACCCGGCGAGTGTTCACAGACCAACTGGATAAAGCCTAGGCTTCTAGGTCCGCCCTGGGGTGTCCAACACTGTTATTTCTGGGAGCACTTTCACCCTCTAGCAGCTTCTAAGGCAAGCGTCACTCCGGCAGGTGAAGAACCTGAGGCCCCTCAGGCCCCGTGCGCTGTGGCCCAGGGGGACTTGGGCCCTGGTGCAGTGACCCTGCTACCTCCTCCGAAACAGCTTCACCCACCAAAAAGAGCCTGACTGAGGAGCTATTTCAGCCTCCGTACAAATATTTGTCCTGAGGCTTGGCAGCTTGAGCTGAGTCTACTCTGGACTCCTCGTCAGGGCCCCAAGCTGATGGCTATCGGGGGCAGGAGAGTAAAGGCAACCCGCTCCCCTCCGTGTGTGTGTGTGTGTGTGTGTGTGTAGCTGCTCCCAGCGCCCAGCACCACCCATCCCTCAGGGAGGCTACACAACAGGACCCTGATACAGCTGTCTGATGGGGGGACCTGTCCAGCAGCCTGGTCCTGTTCCCCAATGCCCAGCCTTGTCCCCGAAGCCCCAGCTCTGAGCCCGCCGGCCAGGAGGACTGTCAGCTGGGCACTGGGCTGGCTTGGGGCCCAGAGCCGCCCTGCAGCCCATTGAGGGAGGCCTCTGAGGGGATGTCCAACCAGACTGGGACACGGGGGCCATTGCTCCCCAACTTCCCAGCCTCCACATGTGATGTCAGGCCTTGGCATTCCCAGGCCCACGTGAAAGGAACCAGGCAACATGCCCTGGTGTGCCAGTCACAGGCTCTTAGTGGCTAAAAACTGGGTAAGGCCTTTCCTGACGCGGGACACTGGAGAGTCCCCAGAAAGGCAGGGACGCTGCCGTTGTGTCATTCCGCTCAGAAATGGCTCGTTTATCCGATCAGCGACAGAAAGAGAAACTGCCTTGTAGGGTTCCACGTGACACCAAACAGACCGATCTGCAGAGTCTAACGGGCCGTTACATTCAAGTTGCTTCCGAGCCCCCAGGAGCCCAAATCAGAGGTTCTGTTACTGCGGTTGCATCCCAGTCACCGTGGGCCCGTGTGTTCCTTCTGCGGAATGAGTGACCGGCGCTCTTCTCACGTCTTCACACATGCCCTGCAGCCGCCGTGCCAGGAGGGGAACGCAGGAGCGTCCCAGACGTGGGCCCTGCTCTCATCTCAAGGCCTGTGTTAGGGGCCCTGCCCACCCTGCGTCACCTCCCTGGGCCTTCCTTCACTCCTCTCCCAGCTGCTCCTGTGGGGGGCGGGGGGGGAGGTACCGTGGGTGGGTCTCTGCACAGAACGTTCTTCCTCCTCGTGTGGAGGCCCGGGCTTCCCTTCTCACAGGACCTGGCTCGTGTGTCAACGACAGCCCCCCAGAAGGCAGCTGCTGTCCTGTCTGCACCCACGACAGCCTGAGCACTCACTCCTACCTACCCACAGTGGGGACCTGGAGCCCGGACAGAGGTGTGGGAGATAGGGAAGGACGGGAGGCCTGGGTGGCTGTCACACACGGCCTGTCACCCCTGAGTTTCACCAAGGGAGGCAGCCCCTGGAGTCCAGCAAATCCCATCTGACGTTGAGAAAAGAGTCTGTACGGGGTCAAAGCAGCTTTCCTTACACCCGTTTCCTCTCGCCCTAAAGCACCACCTTGCCTACCTCTTACTATGTAAACATAAGGCTTGGGCGTACCAGGAACTAGGAGTCTAGGTGAACATTCTAGAAAGAAGTCTCAACACACACACACACACATACACACACACACACCATGTAAAACACTGAGCAATAAGCGGCAGCGATCATCCTCATAGAAATTAATGTTCAGCAGTAAAGTTACCCCAGATGTCAGCACATCAAAGGCCACACCATCTGTGGGAACAGGAGTGGGGAGGACCAGGAGAAAGGGCCCTGGGGAGTGACCGGAAGGGGGAGCCCGAGCCCAGAGGAGCCCTGTGCACAAGGGCTCACGGGTGACTCTCCACACTCACCCTGAAGAGGGTGGGTGGACACACACGCCTGCCCCATATGCACATGTCCCGGGAGGTCGAACACGCCGGTGTGCCGGGCATGCGTGTTCAGGGCACACGGGTGCCCAGGTGGGATGCCCGTCTGTTTGGGGGGTGTGCATGGGACCACAAGCAGGCCACCTGGGGGAGTCTGGGTCCCACCACACGTGCCTGCACGTGGGTGCACAGGTGAGCACGCCAGCAGTGAGTCTACAGACACAGCGAGGCCCCACAGAGACCAGCACCTGCACAGGTGTGGGAACTCAACTGCACCTGCGCGCAGCCGAGGTGCCATGTGGAGAAACCTCCCTGAGACCCCAGCAGGGGCTCATTCACCCCCTGCTGTCTGCGCCCCTCTCTGCAGGGCCCCCTCCCCTGGGGTCCAGGCAGGACAGGTTGGGTACTGACCAGGGACTGCACGATGGCGTGGTTGGTGGCGTTCATGCAGGAGTCCAGCGGGAAGGAGCACTCCCCCTCACAGTAATAGGCTGAGTAGCCTTGGGGGGCGATGACCCAATCCTGGGTGGGCAGAAGGAAGAAGGTGAGTCCCACCATGTGGCCCCTCCCAACCCCTCTACTCAGCACCTGTCACAGGAAGATTCAGGGTTGCCCCTCCCTCAGTCTCGGGGACCTGTCAACCCACCCTTGAGCCCCTCCTGGGGCAGGCCCCCCAGAAACCTGACATCCACCCCAGGACCCTCGGCAGACAGGACTGGAAACAAGCTCTGTCCCTGTCACCTGCTCTCAGCACTCAGCACCGCCCTCCCAGCCTGTCCCCCACGGCCGTGTGTCCTGCAGCTGCCATCGCAGCAAAGGCGGAGGCACTGCCGCCGGGCTTTGGTTTCCCTGTTGAAACTCTGACGTTTTATGGCTCAGGATTCAGATGATCTCCATTTTCATAATTTTACTGAAAAGCACTTTTTCACAATAAGAGCAACACATTTGCCTTTTCGAAAACTTGGAAAACAGAAAATAATACATGAGAAAATAAAATCCCCTACAATTCCACCTCCTCCTGGAGCCACGTACAGAGCTGAGGCGGGGATTGCCATTTGAGAAAGCGAGGGGAGCCCCGGCTGGTGGGCTCAGTGACTGAGCACCGGCCTGCGAACCAAAGTGTCGCCTCTTAGGTTCCAGTCAGGGCACAGGTCTCAGTTGTGGGCCAGGTCCCCAGTAGGGGGCACATGTGAGACAACAACACATTGATGTTTCTCTCCCTCTCTTTCTCCTTCCCTTCCCCCCTGAAAATAAATAAATAAAATCTTTTTTCTAAAAAGCCTTAAAAAAAAAAAAGTGAGAGAAAACTAGCAATTACCAGCCAGCCGAGGTCCTGGAAGCTGACATAGAGCTCGTGCCGACGGCACACCTGCCGGCCGTGGGAGCCGTGGACATCATCTGCAGGGGACAGCGGGTTCAAGGTCTTTTCTGGGGTCCTGCTCTGTGCAGCTACCACGGGGGCTCCCAGGGCGGGAATGCCCTGGTGGGCACACTTGTGGGATAAATACATGACGGGAAGCCAAACCCTTTGATCTCATAGGGCCCATCCCTGCAGCACTGCTGGTGCCATGACCCAACTCCAGAGCCTCTGCGGCTCCAGATGGCTCCAGAGTCACCGCACACACAGCCCAGCCCCCTAACGTCAGCCTGTGGGCCTCCTGATGCTCCCGAAACAGCCCCAGGTGCCTTTGTGCCATCAGGCTGGGGCGCCTCCTGTGTTCCTCCTGAGACACATCTTACCCTCACCCCACCTGTCCTGCCACACCCATCCCACAGGTCAGTGGCTCAACGTGAGCCAGCCAAAGGGCCGACTCCCATGAAGGAAAGGAAGGCACATGGGCAGGGCAGGCCCGTCCCCAGCCTGGAGGGTCTTGGCCTGGTAGGGAGACCTTTGCTTCAACAACTGTGTGTCCTGCAAGTTGCCTGGGAAAGAGCCGAGGGCCACAGGGCGGTGCTGCCCAGAGGGAGGACCCCTGATGCTGACGGGGGGCTTCTGGGGAGGTCTGGTGAGCAGGGGGAGGGCAGAGAAGGGACTTCTCTGTAGCAGGGGGCCTGAGACACAGTGCAATGGCTGGCCCACAGGGGTTTGGGGCAAAGGAGGGTGTCAGGAAAGGCGGCTGGAGGGGTGACCATTGGCCTGAGCCCTTCTGAGGGCCAGAAGACTCTGTCATCACCACTGGCCCCAGGCCAGAAGCCTGCGGGCCTCAGACCCCAGCTGCCAGGCCTCACCAAAGATCCCCGGGAGCTTGTGGGGCTGCGGCAGCTCGTTGGTTTTTTTCGGCAGCCTCCTCCTCAGGGACCTCACTGCCCGAGGGACTCGGGTGGGGTTGGGGCTCTCCCTGAAAAAAGTGACCATGAAAGGCTGTTTGGAGCGCGGCGCCCGTCGCCCCAGCAGACCGGCCAGGCCAGGATCCACGCTGCGCCCTGAGACAGAGAGAGGAAAGAGAGCGGTCACTTGAGGGCGGTGGCTCTGCACGGGGACACAGCCGGGACCTCTGCCAGGGCCTGGGCGGGCCCAGAGCACGAAAGCTGAGGGCCTTGGCTTCCTCACCTGAAGACGGGAGCCCCCAGTCCAGCCCCAGGCCCCCAGCAGGCAGGTCTGAAGGAGAGGGAGGGAGGAGGGCCTCCTGAACCACAGGGTCAGCAAGGGGGACAGTCGCATACACGGCCGTTTGTAGGGCATTTACAGCTTTCAGTGTCATTTCGCACTGAGGGTCTCACTCGTCTGTACAGTAATGCTGGACCTCATGCGTCACTGGGAACCTTCACAGTCACTCCGTGGTCTCCCAGACCCCACGGCCAGGGACCCACCTCGGTCTGAGGACTCCTGGCCCCCCCCCCATTTCTGGGGGTGTTAATGTGGGATGGATGACACCCAGCCAATTGGAGCAGCTGCCAGGGCCAGGGCTGGGCCCGTGCTTGCCCTGCTGAGCAGCGCCCAAGAGCGGGGCGCTCACTCTTCCCTGATGCCACAGACCGACTCTAGGCTCAGAGGGGCAAGGACTGGACCAAAGTCCCAGAGCCGGGCTTTAACCGACATCAGTCTAATTCCAGAGCCCAAGTTCTTATCCACGAGACCCGGGCAGTGGTTTAAAAAAGAAAGAAAGAGAGGGCTGCGGGCAGAGACCTGATTGGCACCTCAGCCCCAGGAAGAGTGAGGTCTATAAAAACGGGATTTCACCCACAGCCGCTTAAAGACTGAGGCCACCGTGAAGAACACTCATTAGCCTGCAAGTGTCAGCTCCGCCATGGAAACCGTCTTCCTGGGCCTCTTTGTCTTCCCAAATGAGCACCTGGTGTTTTCCTTGTCAAAGCAATATAGTAACAACTATAAAAAGGCTTCTGAGAAAAACTCATACACCATCATTTACTCGGAGATGAGTTTATCGTCATACTTTTAGGATACTTTCTGGCTTTCCTATAAAGAAGAGAATGAGATAGAACCTCTTAATTTTCTTTTCCTGTGGGATTTTGACAACAGGGGCGTGATTACTAACTCATTTTTCTGTTTCCTGAAACACAGGGCCAACTGTTGAACTTCCGTGTGCATTTCCTCAGCGCTGCCTCACTGACACACACACACATGCATGTGTGTCTGTACATAACACACACGCATTTGCATACACTGTGTGTGTACACAGTGTGCGTGCATACACATGCATGTGTACATATATTTGTTCCATCAGCAGGTCTGATGTGATCCTGCATCATACACTACAGGTCAGGGACGTAGCCTGCCCCGCCCACAATCCTGCTCAAAGGTCGGCTCTTAAATAGCTGGGCTTTAGACTGTGCCCATGGGCCTTAGTGCATCGAACAGCTAATTAGTCCTGAGACCAGCCTCTGACCTATGCCTTCGCCTGCCACAAAGCCACGCGCCGGGCACATCAGAGGCTCCACTCAGGACGGGACCTGCTAAGACGGGGGTTGCGGCTGCAGGAGCTGTTGCTGGAAGGGGCCTGGACAGAAGCCATTTGGGAGAGTTTGGGTCGTGGCAAGTCGCAGTCATGAGGAAGCAGTGGAACCATGAAGACACAGGCCGCCAGAGAGGCATGAAAGGCCTGGGAAAGGCCAATGAGGCCACGACGGGGAGGCAACAGTGCAGACAGGAGCGTCCAGGTGACCGCCATCACCACGGCACTGGAGTGGAGCTCCACGGCCTGGCTGACACATGGGGACAGCCTCGGGCCCAGGTAGCCCTCTGGGCCTGTGTGTGCCGCTGCCCGGTCCCTGTTGCCTGGACAGCCCTGTCCACTGAGGGGCCTGGGGACTGACTGGTGCCCTGAGGCTGTGTTCACTGTTTGCTTTTCTTTGTGCAAATGTCCGTTCAAGAGTTTTGCTGGGGTCTCCTGGGTGTGGAGAGAACAACAGAGTGGAGCAATTGGGCAGTGCCAGGGAGGCAGCAGGCCACCAAGGCAGGCCTGCGGGGGCCCAGGGGGGCCTCACCGAGGATCCTGACGAAGCTGACCCCCAGTTCCCACCTCACAGAAGCAGAGACTAGGCCCGTGAGAGCAGCACCTGTGCAAGGTCCGAAGCAAGCTGCAGCCCAGCCAGGACTGCCCTGCCCTTTCGCCAGCACGCTGTGCAGAGGCCTGGCCGGGGCGGGGCAGGGGACAGACCCCTGGTCTTTCAGAAGGCCCACTCTGGGAGGCCTGGGAAAGGACCCCTGGGCCCTCTTCCCAGAGCCCAGGGCTCCCTCCCAAAGAGCTCTGCTCTCTGCCCACCCCATCTTGAGCAGGGCTCCCCACCTTCTCCTGACTGTCATGGTGGTGGGAGGGTGGTGCTAGCTGTACACAAACACACCAGCTCTGGCAGGTCCCTTTCCAGAAAGGCAGTGGTGGGAGCTTAGGGGACTCCAGAGTCCCAGGCCCCTGACTCTAGACCTCACCATGTGAGGGTGCTGGCAGGCATTGGGTATGTGAGGCCCTGCCTGGAGGTGTGGGACACACAGGG
This sequence comes from Desmodus rotundus, assembly GCF_022682495.2. Classification (NCBI taxonomy): domain Eukaryota; kingdom Metazoa; phylum Chordata; class Mammalia; order Chiroptera; family Phyllostomidae; genus Desmodus; species Desmodus rotundus. The sequence goes on from NC_071389.1 coordinate 25,730,396, forward strand.
CTTCCCCCGAGACCCATATGCACAGGCTGCTCCTCTGAGCCAGGTGGGCCCCATGAAACTTCCACCTTCACCCCATGTCAGAGGCTGCCCCATCACGGCCCAGGTGTCTTGGCAGCTCACTAGCCCTCTCCTGTCCCAGGGCAGGTGTCGAGCCCTCATTCATACCCCTCCCCAAATATGCCAGGCCCAGATGGCTGCCATCTCTCCCCTAGGCTCTGGGTGGCACCAGCCCCTTCCCTGCAGCTGCTGCCCGTCATGGGTGTGACCCTGCTGCCACGTTGCAGGGCACTCAGGGTGCATGGCTGACACCTGACGGGAATCCCAGCTGTTAACCTGGTCTATTTTTGTGCCGCAGGTGTGACTTCATTGCCTCAGGACGGGAAACTCAGTCCTTTTCCTTCTTTCTAGTGCTTAGCAGCCCTGCAATTGGCCTGCCCTGGGGCCTCTGCCTGCTCCACGCTGCTGGTGGGAAGTTCTCCTGACACCTGGGGCACCTCTGCCCAGAAGCCCCCACAGGTGCCCCTGTCCACTCGGTGACATTCCCTGCCACCCATCCTTATCTGGTCATGGTCCCTGTCCACTCCCCCCACATCCTCAAACTGTCCCCACAGTGAGCACTGTCTCCCACCTCTCCATCCCAGGATCCATCCCTTCCTTGGGGCTGAGGTCCCAGTGAGGCCTCCCTGAAAAGCCTTCCTTGTCCAGCTGGAATTTTCTGCTCTTACCTAAGGGGCTCATGGTGGTCGTGCGCCCCCTAGAGCTACGCTTAGGAAATGCGAGCTCCATGTCAGGTTTAACAGCCCTCCACCCCCCAAACACACACATATAAACTCACTTTTTTCTTTCTTGTCTTTGACACTAAGGATTCAGGATAAAATACCTCACAGCTGCTCTTGGATACAAAATAGCATTAACGAGCATCCGGATTGGGATCCACAGCAGAGAGGAAGGATCTAGGTGTCTGTTCAGGCTGACGCAGGAACACCATGAGTTAAGACAAGCAAACCCATCTCAGTCCATTGCTTAGGTTTCTAGAATTCTTCCCAAAACACTCCACAGCCTTTGGCAACACGCAGGTGGACGATTTATGGAGGAGACTTCCTGGTGGCTTGTCAGGCCTACCATCCCTCCCCCTTCAGTACCCCCCATTACCCAGTCACTGTCCCTCTCAGCAGGTCCTGCCTTCCTTCCAGAGACACCTATTTAGCAACGAGGAGGAGACAAGTGGGGCTGGAGAAGGTGAGGCTCCGGGGAAGCAGACTTTAGCCACAAAATGAAAGGCCATGAAAGAAAACCCAGAAGGGTCAAAAGAGGCCCTGGCTGTTGGGGCTCAGTGGACTGAGCGCCGGCCTGCGACCCAGAAGGTCGGTCTGATTCTAGGTCATCTCCCTCTCTTTCTTCCTCCCTCTCCTCTCTCTAAAAATAAATAAATAAAGCATTAAAAAAATAAAGTTGAGAGAAACTAGAAATAAAAAAAGATGGCAAAGGAAAGAATCTCTCATTCAGACAGCAAGTCTTCGGACCACAGACGGACTTCCACGTCCGTATGTTTTTCATGGGGCTAGTGAAGCGGGGCCCCAGCGCCACCCTGGGTGGAGCTGCTCCCTCCCTCGTCATCTTCCCTACACTTTTCATTCATTTGTTCACGAGGGAGAAACCCTTCCTCTGGGGCCATCTCAGGCTGCACAGATTTGACATAAACATCACAGGGAAGAGGGCAGCCCGTGTCCTCGTCGCCTGTAGCGGAGCTTTCTGGGCACTCACAGAACACACAAGAGAAACGCCTCTGTTCTCCTTTTGTTTTATTTGAAGTCATCTCCCTCTTGAGAGAAGAGTCTTTCTAGCCTGAGATGCCGGGAGAAACCTGGTGGGACTGCTTATGAAATGGAGAAAGGTGATTCCTGACTTCCTTCGGTGACATCCTGAGTTAAACCGAAAACCACAGCCTCTGAGAGCAAGGCCTCCTTCCCGGCTAGGGTGTCACCTGCCGCATGGGCCTGACATCGGGCGAGACAGTGAAGGTGCTCCCCGTGCTCTTTCTGATGTCCTCCACAGTCAGGCCTTTCCAGAGCTCAACCAGCGTCAGGCCTTTCTTCTTGTGCACGTCAAACACGGCCTTTTCCGTGATGATTCGGTCCACGCACCGCTTCCCAGTCAGTGGCATGGTGCATTTCTCCAAGATTTTCGGTTGGTTGGCCTTGTTGCAGTGTTCCATGGTGACCACTACTCTGGTCTTGACACTGGACACCAAATCCATCGCACCCCCCATCCCCTTCACCTTCTTCCCGGGGATCATCCAGTTGGCCAGGTCACCGTACCTGGAAACCTGCATGGCTCCCAGCATGGTCAGGTGGAGGTGTCCCCCTCGGATCATGGCAAACGAGTCGTCGCTGGAGAAAAAGCAGCCCCCGGGCAGCACGGTGACTGTTTGCTTGCCGGCATTGATGAGATCTGCATCCGCCTCGTCCTCTTTCAATGGGAACGGACCCAAGCCCAGGATTCCATTTTCACTGTGAAGGTGAACAGTTAAATTGGGGCTGATGTAGTTGCTGGCCAGAAGGGGGATTCCTATGCCCAGGTTGGCATACATGCCATCCTCAAATTCAAGAGCTGCCCGTTTGATGATTCGTGTTCTTATGTCATCCGAAGATCCAGCTTTTCCACCTTCGTCTTGCCGGGTCGTTAAGTGCTCAATTACTTTCTTATACTTCTCCCCCTGTATCACGCGATCTACATAGATGTGAGGAACATGAATGTCTTCCGGGGCAAACGACCCCACATCCACAATTTCTTCCACCTCCACCACGGAGGTTTCCGCGGCCTTGCACATGGGCACGTTGAAATTCCTGGCGCTCCTCCTGAAGATGACGTTTCCCGCACGGTCGGCCTTCCACCCTTTCACCAACGCATAATCCGCCGTGATGGCGTGCTCCAAGAGGTAGTGTTGCCCGTGAAACTCCCTCACCTCTCTGGGCTGACTCATGATGGCGATGTGGCCGTCATGGTCGTACCTGATGGGGGCGCCTCCTTCCTGGACCAGGGTTCCATAGGCCGTGGGCGTGTAGAAAGCGGGCACCCCGGCCCCGCCTGCGCGGATGCGCTCTGCCAGGGTGCCCTGGGGCGTCATCTCCAGCTCCAGCTCTCCAGACAAGAACTGCTGCTCACAGAGCACGTTCTCGCCCACGTAGGAGCAGATGATGCGGGTGATCTGCTTGGTCCCCAGTAAAAGGCCCAGCCCGAAGGTGTCCATGCCCACGTTGCTGCTGACCACGGTCAAGTCCCTCACGCGGGTCTTGAGCAGCGCCCCTATCAGGTTCTCAGGAATCCCACAGACTCCAAAGCCGCCGACCATGATCTTCGCTCCATCGGAGATGTCCTTCACAGCCTCCACGGGGTCTGTGTAGAACTTGGCGCGGGCACGAGCGCTGGTCACGAAGCGGCAGAAATTGCCTGAGCGGCAGGCGGGGACAGAGTGCCTGAGTGAAACCCCCAGGAGCTGCAGGGCCGCCATCCTCTGGTGCGGCTCTAGGGCCTGCGCAGGACTGGCCCTGCCAGGGACGGGCAGCGGCGTTTTGCGACCAGGGCCGCGCGTCACAGAGCAGGAAGGGCACCCGGGCGGTGATGCGCCAGCCCGCTGGCGCCCCCACACTGCCCAGACACGTTTCCCACTTGAGGAGCAAGCCAGGCATTCAGCCTCCAGGCACAAGAATAGCAGACAGCGAGATGGGAGAGTAGACCTGGCCCGGGACTGTCCACTCTGACGGTGGGGGAGGGCGGGTAACGCACCCAAAAAGCCCACCCTAGCTGGGCTTCCCCAGGGGCACCACTCAGAGGAAGACTCAGAGGTTCCTGTGGGGCTCCATTGCTGAGCTCCTTCCCCAGGTGGCCTGCTCCAATCTCAGGATTCTAAACCCACTTTTCCGCCTGTGGTTCCCACACCTGTGTCTACAGCATGCACCTGTCCCGGAAATACGTGGTTATGGACCTCTGCCAGGGCTATCAGTGGTGTCGGTCCGGATGGAAGTCTTCACTCCCTACCTCAGACCTGCGCCTCCTCTACTTTTCCCCAACAGGCAAGGGAAAAAAAGTATATATATACACACACACACACACACACACACACACACACATATTTAAATTATATATTTCAAATACATACTATATATAATATATAAAAATATATAATATAAAATTATATATCTCAACATATTTTATAAACATATGAATGTATACAATATAAATAAATGTATAGTTAAATCATGTATTTAAATATATAATATACATTTAAATTATATTTAACATGTGTGTAATATATATAAAGTGTATAAAATGTATATGGAATATATATATAATTTATATATAACACATAAAATATATAAAACATATAATATATACATATTTATTTAAATATATATAGTATGTCTACATATATATTTAAATCCACTGGCACACAGAGAACAGACTGAAGGTTGTCAGAGGGGAGGGGGTGGGGAGCTGGGTGGAAAGGTGAAGGGACTGAGAAGCACAAATTGGCAGTTACAGAAGCGGCACAGGGGTAAAGAACCGCATGGGAATATAGTCAGTAACACCGTCATGACCACACGTAGTGTCAGGTGGGGGCTGGAAATGTCCGGGGAGCCCTGGGTGAAGGACACCACTGTCTAAGCGCTACACTGCACACCTGAAACTAACACGAAATGTACTGACTGTAGGCTGTAATTAAAAACAAATCCACCGGCCGTCCACTTTACCCCCGATTCCTCTGCCCTCTTTTCTCCGTTTCTGCTGCTCCCAGCCCCCCACAGCCCTCACCTGGACACTGTGGCTCCCGGGGCCGCTCTGGCTTCACATCACTCTTGTCCCCCACCGTTTGCTCGGCCCACTGAGGTCAGGGGGTGTTTGTTTTATGCATACGACACATAAAGTTCTTACTTTACACTGGCTGAGACTACAGAAAAGTTGCAGAGTCGGTATAGGGACTTGCCATACACCCAGACCCAGTGCTCCCTGGGAAATGCTAACACTTCAGTTACTGTGTTACACTTGTCACAACGAATGGACCACCATCAATGTCTTCTTATTTTCTAAACAGCACCGCTTATTCCAATTTCGTTCGCTTTCCCCAGTGTCCTTTTTCTCTCCCAGGTCCCCATCCTCAGGCACCTCTGGGCTGTGACAATTTCTCAGGCTTTCCTTGTGTTTGGTGACAGTTCTGAGAAGTACTTGTCCAGCATTCTGCAGGCTGTCCTCCAACGTAGGTCTGTCTGATGTTTTTTCACAGTTACACTGGGGTTACGGGTTTGGGGATCTCACCCGCTCATATCTAGGGTGCACAGGAGCCACATGACTTACTCCTGGGGGCCTGGGTCACCTGGCTGCGGTGGTGCTGGCCAGCTTGTCCACTGTCAAGTTCCCTTCCCTCCCCCACACTCTGTCCTCTGGGAAGCGGGTCACTAAGGGCAGCCCACACTGAAGGGGTGGGAGTGAAGCCACACCTCCTGGCGGGACCTTCTGTGAAAAGCTGAATCAGATCCTGCATCATCCGCTGCTAGTAAATTCACAAAGCTCCCTGAAAACTCCAGCCCCTCACCTGGGTTTACCCCAACTCAGAACGCCCCTGCCTGCCTCTCTCAGTCTCCTCTCCGCCCAACCTCTCCCTGACCCGCTCTGCTCCAGCCATGGCAGTCCCTTGCTATGGTCACACACGCCAATCTGGGACCCACCTTCGGGCTCTCTGTCCCCACTGCCCAGGACAGAGGAGGCTCTGCCCCCAAATACCTGGTGAATGAGTGAGTGTTGTTTCCCACAGACGAGGAAACAAGGCTTGAAAGGGAAAGTAACCTGCCAAGGTGACAGCCGGCAAGCTGCAGAGCTGGGGTTCAACCCAGGCCTCTCTGATCGGAGCCCCCAGGGGAAGGTGCACTGCCTGACCCTGGCGTCTTACCGTCCTCTGTTTCCATATAGAGGCGGAGTCCCAGGTCCTTGTTACGGTTCAACAACCAGCGGTCACTGGCTGCTGTCACATCCAACACCAGCCAGCCTTCGTCCTCAGCTCGGAGCGTCTGAAGATCCAAAAAGAACAAGTCAGACTCCCTGTGGATACGAAAGAACAATTAACCGAAGCCGGCACAGCTGCCTCCGTGTTTCCAGTGCCCACCTGGGGGACCCTCGTGGGGCGTCGACCCTCCTGGCTCTGAGCTGGGCACCTTCTGCCTTATCTCACTGCATCTACCATAGAAAAGTGCCACTGCCCCTGTAGACAGCGGGGAAACTGAGACTCGGGAGCTCAGCGACGCGTCCAAGGTCCCACAGCCAGGACAGCAGGGAGATGGCTTGAAGCCAGGGCGCCAGGGCCTTGGGACAAGCATCCTTCATCAGAGGGGTGTGCTCCCAGGAAGCCCCACTCTGTCCTCTGGGAAATGTTCCCCACAAGGCTGGGCCAGACACACCGACAGAGGCCTGACTGGGACGCTGGGCGGGGCAGGCACCTGTTGGCTCGCTCCCTGACCACCTCGAACATGCTGACGTGCAGGGTCCTGTTGAGCGGGTGGGTGCTGGGCAGCTTGTAAATCCGGAACTCAGCAGCTGTGACCGTCTCCCCCGCCGGGATCTGGGTCAGGTCAAAGCGGAACTCCTTCCAGTGGGGTTCCTGGTGGCCCAGGGCGCGGTCGAGCTCCACTGCAAGACACAGCAGGCTGGTGTTCACCCCTGGGTTTGGGCTCGGGCTCCCGAGTGGCAGGGCCTGGTGGGAGCCTGGGGGGAGGCATTTCCTCCTTGGGGAACGGGCTTGACTCCGTTGTGCTGACAGGCCCCACGAGCCCCGTAGTAAGGTGCCCAGCACAGCACGTGCCACACCGTCGGGGCCAACAAGGGCAGCTTTCTGGCCCCTGATCCCCAAACCCAGCAGGGCCCTGCTCAGTCCCCGCTGGCTCTGGGACCCACAGATGAGGCAGAGAGGACAGTTCCCTCCTCTGGAGTGCTGGACTTCAGCCCCAAGGCAGAATCGGTCACGTGGTGGGCACGGAGCGCATTTAAGAGGCTACCAATGTGTGTGGATGGGATGTGAGGGACAGTGAGCGCTCACAGCTGACACTGGGCCTTGAGGGGTGACAGTGAACTTGCCAGGAGGTCATGGGAAAAAGATGCTGTAGAGGAAGGGACCAGCATAAGCAAAGGCCTAGAGCTGAGGGACTGATAGCACAGGCAGGAAAACAGCCATAAAACAGAGCAAAGGGCCAAAGGATGGCAGGTACTTTTGGAACAAAGATGAGAGAGGGCCAGAGGGAGGTGGAAAGGAACAAGGAGAAGCAAGGCAGGAGTGACAGCTGCTGGAGAGGCCCTGTCAAGTGCTGGGGAAGTCCCATGGTGTGGTGTGATCAGGAAGGCTTCCTGGAAGAGGTGACATCTGAACTGGACTTGGAAGATGGATGGAGTCTTGGCTGGTGGAGAGGTGGCAGGGAGGGCATTCTAGGCAGAGGGGACATCGAATGCACAGGATGAATGGTCCAAGGCCACCCACACATCAGCAGGGTTGGGTACAGGGTGTGAGTCTGGCTGTGGCCTGACTGCGGAGGGCTGGAGTTCCAGCCTAGGAGCATGGGCTAAGCCTCTGGCCTCTGGGGCCAGGGTTCTGGCAGCAGGGTAGCAGGTGGCTGGCTTGGAGTGGAAGCTATGCGTGGAGGTGGGGGTGAGGCACAGGCTGGAGGGGGACCCAAGGTGGCCCCATTGTGAGGGCTGGTCCAACACTTTGGGCAAGAGGCCTCGGGTGTGGAATAAATCCCACATATCCCCAGCTGCCGGAAACGCCCAGGACAGTATATTTAGGGCCGTCTCACTTTAGCCTTCTGTCACTTTCAAACACTAAAAATCTGTGTTTCCGGAAAGCAGGGGCAGGAGCTGCCCAGCACCTTCCCCAAAACCCAACACTGAGATTTTAATTATATGTCTGTGAGTCTTTTAAAAAATTCTCTCTCTGGTTCCTGGGCTCAGTGACCACAAGTCACCAGGCGGGTGGCGGAGGTGGATGTGGGGAGCACTTCCTGTCCTCGCGGTGGGAGCCTGGTCCGGTGATGGATGGGGCACACAGCTGTGCTGCGTGGGGCCAGCGGACACACATGTTTGGGCAGGAGGAGATGAGTGTTCCATCCCCAAACGGGACAGGAGGAAATAAAATGTCCATCGTTAGGGCGCTGGACACGCAGCAAATGCCCATGGGAGCCAGGCTGTCTCAGACACGCAGGGTAGCGTCCGGTCCTCCCGCACAGGCAGCGAGCACAGAGGGCAGGGTTCTGGACAGACAGACACACGCACACGCACATGCACACACACAACTTTGGTGACAATTCCTGTGGATTCAGGGACCACACAGACCACACCTGCATGAATGGGTCCAGGCTGTTGCCTGTCACAGGGTATGGCACAGAGAGCAAAGGAATGTCACTCCTTCACCAGACCCCTTCAAAGCAGCATTAGGTGTATCCGTCCCTGTCCCCGAGCGCAGCGGGAGCTGACAGGTGGGTCACTGGGAATCTCTGCAGGAATCTCTGACGCTGATTTTCACGTTGGACCAGGGGACTGAAGGAACAACCCACAGACCTGCCACTGCCAGACACTGCCACCAAACCGTGTGGCCTCCCTCCTCTGCTGGGTCAAGGGCGCCTTGTTCACCTGAACTGACTCTAGTTCCAAACCTCCGTTCTGCGTGTTCTGATAAACCACCCAGTAGCTCCAGCACAGGAAACCGCCCATCCTGGCTATTCCAGGTAAGCTCTGGAAAGTGGGAAACTTTCAGAAAAATGATTTTTCTAAAATTGGTGAAATTGCCTGAAATGTGGAACTGAGGAAAGAGAGCAACTCATTCATCTGACAGCCAGTGGGGTGGGCGGGAAGAGGACACCTGTGGGTTTGCAGCTTTTTCAGTGGCTGTTGCTTCGAGTTAGGGGAGAGAGTTCCCGAAAGTGGTGTTCTGGGAAAGCATTTTCTGGCCCCTCCATTTCCTCCGCGTTAACGGTGCGCATCCAGCCTGCGTACGCCAGCGAGGCAGCTTCGGCAGCATGGTCACTGCACGCCTGGCCCTGAAGGCCCGTGCTTCCCCCATTGGCTCAGTCTCCTCCTCTGTGACCTGGGAATAAAGACATTGCCCAGCTTTCCTCACAGGCTGCGAAAGGGCTCGTGAACAGGCCTTGGACTGGGCGGGGCGGCCATTCGATGGGAGTTGAGGATAAGCCTGACTTGCAATCTCCGGACTTGGGGCCAAGACGCGACACTGTCAGAAAACCCAATGCTGTGGGGTGGGGGGAAGGGGAGACTCGGAATGATGTTTTTCTAAATAACTGTACTCATTTGCTGATTTATTTATGCATTCATTTATCAAGCTCAATTCGTCAAATTTACTAAGTTCTTACTGTATGTAAGAGTCTGTTCTGGACACTGGAAATACAGCCGCAAAGAGGATAGGGAAGTCAGGTGTCTACACTCGTGGAGTTTACAATGTAAAGGGGGCAGCAGAAGATAAACAAAAAAAAGCAAGATGGGGGGTGTCATAGCTGCCGTGAGATATAGAGAGTTATGGGATCCAGAGTAAAGGAAAGGGCTGGGGACTCCTTCCCGCAGGGCGGTCAGGATGGCATTGCTTTGAGAAACAGGTGAGAGCGAACGTGTTCACACACGTGGCTGGTAGGACCTGGCGATACCTCCCTGCAGCACCCTAGCAAAACTGCATAGGAATTCACCCTTTGACACAGCCACCCCAAGGACACAATGGCAGAGCCCGAGAAGCTGTGTGCACGAAGCTACTGTTGGGCACGGGGAAGAGACAAGGCTACGCCTGCTCAGTAGGGACCTCTAAATGTTTATTTTCCACAAAGTTATAAACTCTGCCAAAAATGTTCAAACACTGAACCAGCTTCTGTCTGGGAAAGCAGCAAACGAATTTAGTTCCTGAATGGCCTTAATGTGGCTTCCGGAACAATCAACAATCATGAATCACCATGCACTAACGGGACTCGGGGCCTTCTCCCCCAGCCTGATTAAACAGCCTCCGCGTCCCACATGTGCGGGCAGGGCCCCTGTGGGCAGGAGGCAGCCTCTGAGGCCCTGCACCCGCCACTCACAGGCTGCACCTCCAGAGGCCACACCCTGTGTCCACCAGCCCGACACCAGCAAAGCCTTTGGCTATTTTTGTGCCCTGGACAAAATTTAGAGTCACCCAGATGACCTGAATCTACCTTGTTTCTGTCCAAAAAGTAAGACTGCAGAAGAACCCCTCTTCCTCCAGCCCAGAGTGACTGTTAAGAGAATAGAATCTTCTGACCTGTCCATCTGTCCTTCCTGCCCTCAAACCGTTCCCCAGCCCTGCGGCACCCCAGGAGGGGCCTAAGCTGGGCTCTGCATTCCAGGACCCCCCTGAGCTGGCCCAGCCCCTCCACTCGTCCTGGGCCTTCTGGCTGCCAACACCCTCCCCTGAGTCCCTCCTTGAAGCCACTCTCCCCTCGGTGGTCCCCATCCCATGTCTGAAGGACGCTTTCCTCTCAGTCCAGCTGTGAAAGTCCCTCGTCCTTCTCTGACCCCACACAGATCAGCCTGCCGGGGGCCCCCCCTTTCCCCACCCCGGGGCCCTGACCCTGCTTCATCTGCCCCCATGGCTGGAAAGCAGTTTGAGGGCAGGGACCCAACAGTGTGAAGTGGAAGCAGGAGGCTCCGTCCCCTTCTTCCCAAGGGCTGCTGGTCCCCAGGACAGTGGCTCAGCTGTGTCCAGCCCTCGCCGTGGGTCTGGGAGTGGCTTCCACATCACTGTGTGTGCCTCCATCAGAGGCCACTCATGTTTCTCACTTTCCTGTGGGCCTTGCCGGCCCTGAGGTGGAGGGCAGCCTCCCCTAGGGCCCCACAGGCAAACGGCTGGGCCCGTCTGGCTGATCCTGCTGGTAACAGAGGCCGAGGGGCCCACTTCAGATCTAAAACAAGACCCGGGTCCCCACGGCCTGTGCAGGCCCACGGGGGAGCCGCAGAATCGATCACCTGTGGATTCTGCACCCTGAATGGTTTCCTCCCTCCAGAAATCTCAGCGCTGCCCGAGAGCAGGCCCAAGGTTTCGTTGCCGAGGTATTTTTAGTCAGTCCTCATTACCGACTGTTTTCAGAGCTCTCTCCATAAATGGCTCTGCACTCATAATTACCGGTCCTGGCCTCAGACGGCTTCAGACCCCAAATTAAAAGGGAACACCCGCACACTCCACCACATCAAGCCCACCAAAGCCAAAAATAGATCCAAGGAGATGTGAGCAAGGAGGATGCGATTCCTCCCGTAAAAACCCAGGAGAGAACTGAACCGTGGGCGTTTTCCAGAAAGATGTGGCCTCGCTGACACATCCCTCTCTCCCGTGGGGAGTGTGTTCCCGTGAGGCGGTGGGCTGTGAGGGGTGGGCCTCCACTCGGGGTCTCCCCCCTGGAGGAGCCCCCTTCAGGAGGCAGGGGGTGGGCGCATTCTTTGGTCAGAGCTGGAAAGGCCTTCAGGCGACCCTGCCTAGAAGGGGAAACTGAGGCCCAGCAGGGGCAGAGACTTGCCAGGGGTCGCAGGGCCGATTAGAGGTCCTTCAGGTGGACTTTCAGGCTTGGAGCCGATGTAAAACGAGTGGCCCTAGAGTTCCTCTGGGTGGCAATACTGGGATGGGGGTCACCTGTCTTCAAGGTTCGTCTGTCAGCAGGTGCCCTGAGAATGCCTGCTGAAGCCACCTTCCTCCAGGCAGGACCCTGCAGGGACTCGGGGTCCCAGGGGAGGAACCAGGGACATGCTGCACCCATTGTCACCTTCCAAAATGACAGAGAGGCCTGGCCCCACCAGCCAGGCCAGACTCCTTCACAAGGTCCTGGCCCTGCCTTCCACTGAATTCCTCTTTTCTTCAACTTTGCCCAAAGGCCCTGAGCACCCGACTCACAGAGACCAGGGTGCACGGCAGGGGGAGGAGTGTGAAGAGTCACATTTGGTCCCTGTTCCCAGGTGGTTCGTGGTTTCCTGGGGAGGAGGACAAAGGCAGCAAACACACCCCGGAATCTACAGACAGAAAGCGACGAGAAGCCTATCACACAGACGGAGCATGAAGGCTCTAACCACGCAGGAGGCCTTGGCGGGAGGGGCGGGGCGGTGGGGGGGGGTGTCAGAGACGCTTTTCTAGAAGCCATATTTGAGAGTGGACGAATTTTGACAACCAGAAATGGAGCAGAGTGTTCCAGTTGAAGGAAGAGAGGTGGGAAATAATGTGCCAGCTCCCATACTTAAGAACTGACCTGTGTTAGGCACCATAATGGGCGCATTACACACGCCATTTCTGCGCCTTCCCAGGCAGCCTGATCCCAGAGCAGCCTGATCCCAGAGCAGCCGGATCCCAGAGCAGCCTGATCCCAGAGCAGCCGGATCCCAGAGCAGCCGGATCCCAGAGCAGCCTGATCCCAGAGCAGCGCTCTTCCCTAGTTGGAGAAGGGGTGTCAACAAACAGCGCAGCCCTCGTCAGACTGGCTGCCATTTCGAGCAGTGCCAGGCAGTTGCTACGGTTTTTAATGCCTTACCCACTTAACCACTGTACTGTGACACAGGTATTGTCTCAATTGTGAAGGTGGGGAAACTGAGATGCAGAGATTTTAAGTAAACTCTTCACCATCTCACAGCTCTCGAGTGGCAGACCCGCGATTAAAAACGCAGTGTGTCCTCGTCCAGAGCGATTGACCACTCTGATCTCTGAGCCCCAGGGCCGGCTCCCCCGATGCCGTGATCCAGTTTTCACTGTGGGTCTGGGGACCCAGGAATTGGGTCAGTCACTTATACTCTTTGAGACTCAACTTCCTCCTCTACCTACTGGGGGTGAAAGTAGTCATTTACCCCAGGAGGCTGAAAAACACTGAGTAGAGGAAGGATGGGGAGGAGGAGTTAGTCATTAGGGATTTACAGGGCACACCATCCTGGTGGCCAGATAGGGACCCACTTTCAATTCTTCGGAAGAGAAATACCTTTGGAAACCATCAACAAAATGAAAAGGCTACCTAAGGAATGGGAGAAAATATTTGCAAGCCACATAGCTGATAAGGGGTTCATACCCCAAACCTAGAAAGAACTCATACAATTCAGTAGCAAACAACAACAAACAATCTGATTTAAAAATGGGCAGGAGAACAAAATAGACATTTTTCACAAACAAGACATACAAACAGCCAACAGGCAGATGGAAGGGTGCTGCTCCACACCGCTAATCACCAAGGCAAGTCAGGACCACAGTGAGAAACCATCCAAAAGACAAGGCAACAGGTGTGAGCGAGGGCATGGAGAGAAGGAAACCCTGCGTACTGTTGGTGGGGGTGTAAACAGGTGCTGCCACTGTGGAAATCCTTATGGAGGCTCCTCGAAAACTTAGACATAGAACATATGATCCAGCAGTCCCACTTCTGGGTGTATGTCCAAAGGAGAGGAAAACAGAATATTGAAGATGTATCCTCGCTCCGTGCTCATTGCAGCGGTATTCACAAAATCCAAGATACAGAAACAACCTAAATGTCTATCCATGAATAAATGGATAAATAAGATATATTTTAATGGATATTACTCAGCCATGAGAAAGAAGAACATTCTGCCATTTTTGACAACATGGATTAACTTTGAAGGCATGATGCTAAGTGAAATAAGCCAAAGATAAATACTGCATGGTATCATTTATATGCGGAATCTTTTTTTTTTAAAGTCAAGCTCATAAAGCAGAGCAGAAAAGTGATTGCCAGGGCTGGGGATGGGGAAATACAAAGAGGCTGGTAAAATGGTACAAACTTTCAACTATAGATAAATAAGGTCTGGGGATTTAATGTAAAACATGGCGACCCTGGCTGATAGCACTGTACTGTGTAACTGAAATTTTCTAAGAGAGTAGAACTTAAACGTTCTCGCAAAAAAAAAGATTACTATGCCATGGATGTGTTAATAAATTGGATGGGGGGAGAATTCTTTAACAATGCATACACATATCCAATGACCACAATGTATATTTTAAATACCTTACAATTTTATATGTCAATAAAACTGAAATAATTAATTAGTTTTTTTAAGAGAAATACCGGACATGTGGTCACTCTAATAGTAAATTTTTTAAGATGGATACAGGATTTACTGTTAAATAAAAAACAAAGTAGCAAAACAGCAGGCATTTACGTCCTACTTTGTAAAAAAAATAAAATAAAATGTTAGTATCTGTATCGATTAAATATCAGCACTGGTTGGGGAGCTATACCAAAGGATTAAAATGATGATTTTCTCTGAGGCAGAGAAAGAATTACTAGGGGCTTCCATATTATGTTTCTAAACACATAATCTGAGTTTTCTGCAATGAAATTCTATAATAAATCTATATGATGTGAATTGTCTACAATGAGCATGCATTAGTTCTGTAAATCCCAAAACGAAGAAATTTTTTACACACGATTCTCAGTTTACAACATGCATTCAGTACAGTCCGATTCGGCAGCCCTTACTGGACCGAGGATGGCCCAGGCCTCAGGGTGGTGGAGAGGCAGCTCCTATGCAGGAAAAGAGCAGAGGATGTGGAGAGACCACCTGCTGTGTGGCCTTGGGAAAACTACCTAACTTCTCTGGGCCTCGTTCTTCTCTTTAAAGCCAAGATGTGACAGTAAGTGTGAGATGGAAATGAAGAAACAGACGTGGGGTCTGGGCATGGGGTCATCCCTCAGTGTCATCTCACATGACCCCTGAGCAGCCCCACAGAGTGGGTACCGTACCACACAACTATTTATTGAGTGAATTGGTGGGAAAAATGAAGGCATTCCCTAGTGAAGAACCAAAGAAAGTGACCCTGAGGCTCATGGAGGTAAAGAGTCAGCCCTTCAAGGTCATAGGGCTGAGCAGGACCTGGGCCACATCCCTCATTCCCACTGAGCCCTGCCTCTCCCACATCCAACAGCCTTAGTCTGTCAACAGCTCTGTCCCCAGTCGCCTGAGACCCCAGAATAAACTAGCCTGGTGCAGGGAAGGCTCAGGACAATAGCGAAGATGGTTCATTCATTCCTGGCTGTGTTTCTGCCTGCGCTGGTGTTCGTGCCTCAGTTTCTTAATCTGGATTTCGAGCACCTGTCACCACGTCGACATGAGGTGGAAGATTCAGGAGGAACAAGCAGAGTTGCTCCTTCCTGCCTTTCCTCCCTCAAGGGGTGCTGGGCCAGCCCAACACAGCCACAGGGTCAGAGCTGGGAGGCCCCTTGTTTTCCTGACCCCATCACTGAGTCTTAGACTGGATGGGAAAACAGAGGCCCAAAGAAGAGAAGGAGCCTGACTTGGGGTATGGAGGACAAGAACCTGGGGGTTGCTCCAGCACAGAGCTGTCCCTCCCTGATCCCAGGAGACACTAAGGACAGGCTCTATCGGCTCCACATGAGTATCTGCCCCTATTACTGTGTTCTGGCCATAGGAAGACAAGTTCTAAAAGGCTGAGATTGACAGGCCAGGCAGGGCCACCAGGTCTAGCCACAGAGACCTAACCCATGGTCCAGTGACCTAGGAGAGGCCCCTGGCCACTGGGTCCCACAGGCTGCCGTTGATGGTCAGGGGCCTAGCCAGCACCAGGCCTGGCTTCTCAGGAGCCAGATGAGGCCGATAAGGGAGGTGGCTCAGGAGGCTGCAAGTGTGGGAGCCTGGGCGTGGGCGCTGATGGTTCAGGGGCCTGGGGCCTGGGCCTCCAAATGAGGAAAGAGTCCTGCTAGGTGTGTGATCCTTCACATCAGCCTAGGTAATTACCAGTTATAACCACTCTCCCTGAGATTTCTACTAGTGCAATTAGTACGTCAGAATAAAGAAGGCCCTCTGACAGCCGGCTGGGCCCGCCCACAACTGGGCTTCCACTGAACAAGGACAGGCTTGTTGATCCCACGGGCCTTAGATCTTAATGAAACATGCAGAGATGGTGGGGGAAGAAGCTGGGGCTGGAAACCACTGCCTGGATGATGTCATGTACTTGCTGTGTGGCCCCGGGCTGGCCATTCTGCCTCTCTGAGCCCATGAAATGAGGCTGGATGAAATGAGGACTTACAAAGCTATGGAACTTCAACTGCTAGTTTTTATTCTAAAAATGGGTGGAAACACCTCTGGTTGGCTTTTTAAATCTTTTCTGGGTTGCACATGTGTATGAGACGTATGGGGACATTCCTGTCACGTCCATCCCAGGGCTGGGCAGCAGCTGGGAGGAACCAGAGTCTGCAGTGATGAGGCCCAGGTTCATCCTAAGGGAGGGGGCTGGCTTTCTGCTCCTCCCATGCATCAACCATCACACAACAGCTCCGAGGATAATGCACTGCTCACTCGGAGCTGCATCTTACAAGGAGGGACCTGAAGTTCAGATCGGGGAGGGACTTGCCTAAGCTCACACAGTGGAGCCAGGAGGGGAACCAGGTCTCCCTGAGCTCAGGGCACTGCTTGGTTCACAGCCGCCGCTCCCACTAGGGCTGTGCACGCCTTGACCCAGGGGATGCTGGGGAAGCAGGACATGGGCTGGGCAGTGACTCACTGTAACAGATGGCTCCCTTGGGGGCATTTTCCGGGTGACTCCATCCACAGCTCTTCTTGGTTCTAAGCCCTGGGTCAGCTTGTCCCAAGGACAGAACTCCAGTCTCAGTTCCACATACTCTCTGTCCCTAGTCCCCACCCTGCCCTCGAACCAGGAAGGCAGCCTGGCATCGGGCTCTCAGCAGAGGTTAAGAGCTGCTCCTGCTGCTCACTCCCCCACCTCAGCCCACCACCAGCTCTGGGTTGAGAGGGACAGAGACCTCCTTGGCTGTTCCCTCTTCCTGCCCTCGTGTAGGAAGCAAATGGCTGAGACCCCACACTACCTGCTGCTGCTCCAGCGCCTGGGCTCCTTTGCCTAAACCCCTCTGAAGGTTCCCTGCACCCTGAAAGCCTGCCCTCCCATCAGCAGAAATGTCCTGGAGAACCAGATGTAGGGCCACACAACCTGGGCCTGTGCTGGCTCGGCCACACAGAGGCTGAGCTATCCTGGGTGTGACATTGCCTCACCCATCCTCACTGTCCTCATCTGGGAGATGCGGATGAACAGCCTGGCTGTTAACTGGGTTGTTGGAGGAATCAAGAGTGGTTCTGTAGGCAAAGGGAGGCTGGTGGCCTCGGCAAGGATCCTCTCCGGCTCTCCCTACCTCAAGCTGAGCTGTAGCCCTTGGGTCCAGTCTGGTGTCTGCCTGAGCCCACACCCCTGTCCTTCCCTTGCCACACACAGGAGACAGAGTGAATAGGAGACAAATATTCATGACTGTAGATTAAAGAGAGTTTAGGTAATGGAAAAAACATGTTTGAGAACTTAAGGGTAAATGGCTTCAACATTTGGCAGCAGAGAGGAAAAGCTGGCCTTTGCCTGGGAGAACAGTGAGGGCCCAAGCTGCCCGTCCGGCTATTCCACAGACTGGGACACTCACTGCATGTCAAGCCCTGTCCCAGGTGCTGGGCGTGGGTGACAAGACCACAGACTGACCCACTGAGCTGAGCCTACTCCTTCCCCCCCCCCCCCGACCCCCTGGCAGCCACACCCCCACCTATGGTTCCAGAGCCCTGCCCCAGGGAAGAGGCTGCTGTGGACTTAGGACATCTGGGTTTTCCTCTCAGGCTGTGGTCATTTTGGTGATGTGCCCCGGTTTTCTACAGTGAACTTTGTCCCTCTCCGCAGTGCTGCCCTTATCACAGCGACAGCATCACAGCCTCTGTTTACTCATCTGTCTCCGCAGGACCAGACTGTCTTCCTGGCACTGCCCAGGTCCACCTGACGTTACATGATTCCTAGTCTTGGGTGTGTTTGGGGGCGGAGTGACTGTACACGCCCCTGGGGCTCACATTCCTGCGTCTGCCCCGCCCGACCCACACACAGCTCACTGACCCACACACCCCTGAGACCTGGCCACCATAACCTGGGCAGTTCCCACTCCCCTGTGGGGCCCTGTGCACCACGCTGTGACTCCTGGCTCACCGCAAGGGGCACCCACTGTTCAAGGTTGTGCACTCTCCCCTGCAGCCTGTGTTCCTCTCCAAGGAGCCACTTTGGGGGCGTCCGGACACTCGCTCGCCGTCCCCTCACGCGCATTCTCGCGGAGGTCGCACTGTCATTGAGTCATCGACGCCCATCCCCGGGGCCCGCACTCACCCATGTTGACAAAGCTCATGACCAGGTCGGCGCGGCCCAGGCCCCGCTCTCGGGGGCCACCGTCCTCGTCGTCGTCGCCGGCCATGGCGTGGTAGAGGTCCAACATGAAGAGTGGTGCGGACGCGGGCAGCCGAGCGGCGGCAGGGGGCGCACGGGGCCGGGGTCGCCCGGGCAGCCCGAGCACCGCCAGGATCTCGCGCTGCAGGTCGCGGCGCTCGCGCGGACCCAGGCGGCGCTGCGGGCAGCCGGCCGGGGGGCGCGGGCCGGGGCCGCCACCGCTGAGGGCGCACAGCGCCAGGCCAAGGAGCCACAGCGGCCCGGGGCGCGCGGCCATGGCGGGCGGGACTGGCCGGCGCTCACTCGGCGTTCATCCGCTTCGCCACGGGCCCGGGGCCGGGGGACGCCCGACGGCGAGCGGCGGGCCGAGATGGGGTCCGTGGGATGTGGCGGGAGTTGACCGCGGCTGCAGCGCCGTCCCTGGAGAGACCTGCGCGCGGCACCTGTCGCGGCTCTGGGTTGGGTGGCTGTGGCCGCCAACACCTGGGGCAGAGACTACTTCAGGGACAGCACACCGTCGGCCAATTTCTCTGCCACCACTGCGCCCTCCAGTCCGGCTGCTGCCGAGGCCCGCGCGGTCCAGGCGCTCGGGAAGGTGGGGACCCACGAGCTCCTGCTCAGCGGGACCAGGGCGGTCTCTGCCCCGCGCCCCAGCTTTGGCAGCCTTGGGTCCGGGCTCAGCCTCCGGGTCCCGCCCCCTCCGGCCCTGACCAATGGGGGCGCGGGGCGGGGCCAACGCCGCAGAACCCGTCCGCCCTCGGAGAGCTCTGAGTTGTAATTGCTGTCGTGGGTGGCGGCGCCCGGGAGATTCGACCTGCTAGTGGGTGGTGGGCGGACCCGACGAGGGCTCCACAGACCAGCCGACAGGGTCGCCTGGGTCGTTCTGGGCTGCCCACACAGCCGCTGGCCACGCCGGCGGGCGGGATCGGAGACTTCAGGGTGGCGGCCGGGTGAAGAGAAAGCAAGAAACTTGTGGCCAGCGCCCTTCCAGCCTTGGTCTGGCCAGCGAGTGACCCGGCAGCCCCGCCTTAGTGCGCTGTGTCCCCCAGCACCCGAAACAAGGCCTCAGTCCCGTCTGGAAGGGCTCCGTGGATGCCAGCCAGGGGCGGAGAGTGGGCGCCTTCTTCTGCTCGCACAGCCGGTTCCAGGTTCCCCGCCACCTCGGCTCCTAGCCCGCCACCCCGCACCTTTCCCGCAGTCCGCTTGCGGATATTGCTGAGGGCTTCTCCCTTCCTGACGCCAGTCAATCTCTGCTCCCAGTGCGCTTACCCACCGGCTCCCACGTGCCCCACTAACGCCCCAGAAGGGCCGCCTCTGCTGTTCCAGGGGCAGCGTGGTCGCCGCCAGCTGTCGCTGTGTCCCCTGCGAGCCCTGTGCTGACCCAGCTGTGGGCGGGAGACGCGCGCCAGCCTCCAGCCCAGCGGAGCAGCTCTGGGCCCTTCCTGAGCGCTGGAACGCTTTGTGCTCCCGTGTTGAGGAGGCTCTCCGTTCTTCTTCCACCCTTGGCAACACTAGGTGTTATTGTTAAACACATAAATAAACAAATCTCTGCCAACATGACAGGTGAGAAGAGCTCTCTGCTGTTGTACGGTGCACGTGGGGGGATTGCTCTCTTCTTGAAACACCCTCCCTTGGATCCCTGCTTTTCCTCCTTCCCCCTTCCTGCCCACTTTCTCAACACCGACATCCCCACGGGTTCTGTCCGCCGTCCTGTTCTTCTTAGACTTTCAGCCGGGTGATGCGCTCATCCACCTGAGAGACTTTGGCGCCATTATAGGTCATTCCTGACTCCCAAATACATGTCTCCACTCCTGCAGGTCAGAAGTTACATCCAATCACTGATTAGACATGATCAAAGCCAGATCCCTCCCTGTGAGGGCAGTTTGGTCTACCACTCCACTTTCTAAAGCTTCATAACCTCCTGAGCCTTTCCACACCCTCCTACACTATGTGGTTCACACAGCATCTTCTCCACCCAGGACGGCTGTAATGGGACTCCAGCGGGCCTCCTTGGTTCTCATCTTGTTCCCACCCCTTCCTCACTCCTCATTCCCCAGACTGTTTCTCAATAAAAATCTGATATCCTTGGCCTTTCACTGCTAACAGCAGAATTTCCCAAACTGAGGTTTTTGAGGAGTCTCCTACAAAAAAGAATTTGGTAAATACTGTTTGCTGCATTTCCTCCAGGGCAGCCCTAATGCAATCCGCATGTTGTAAGCTCTGAAAACTCCTGCATTACAGAAACACACTTACCTTTAACTCGATATCTTCCAAATGCATTAGATCCGTGACTGTTGGGGTGAGGTGGAGGCCAGGAGGGCGCCATGTGATCATCCAGTGCCCAGTACTCAGTGTTCTGGCTTCTGCCACCCGGTCCCTGCTCTTCACAGTCTTGTCTGGACACTAAAGGTGTACACTTTACTTCAGTCACCTAGGACCACCTGGGGCCCCTCACCGTCCTGCTGTTGACATTTCTGTTCATCAGCACACGTGGTTTCCTTTACCAAGAACGTCCAGATTGCTTCTCTGTAAGATGCAGCTGAAGCAACAACCTGTCTTCCCGATGCTGTCTCCACCTTCCTGGGTAATTAGATCTCTCCCCCTCCCAACTCACTCATTTTACCAAACTGGAGGGCGTTTGTTCGCTCACTGTTCGCTCACGTTTGCTCCCCCCACTTCCTCTCTCCACTGTGAACTTCTCGAGGCAGAGATGGGTCTTTGGATCCCAGTGTCAGACTCATGTTTAGGATCTCAGTAAATATTTGTTGCATTTACTAGTCTCTGAGCAAGGAGTAGCCTCCAACCCTCACGAATCCTTCCATTAAGAATTGTTCAGCCCTGACTCAGTTGGTTGGGCATCGTCCTGAAAAGCTAAAAGTCACCGATTTGCTTCCCAGTCAGGGCACATGCCTGGGTTGAGGGTTCAGTCCCCCCAGTTGTCAGGGCGTTTATGAGAGGCAACAGATTGATGTTTTTCTCCCCCTCTTTCTCCCTCCCTTACCCTCTCTCTAAAAATAAATAATGTCTTTTAAAAATTGTTCATTATCGCATGGGAGGCAATGAACTGAAGCACGAAGCTGTGTTGGAGTGGGGGGCCACTGGCCAGCCAGCCTCAGTCTCCAGTTATGTGAGTTGTTTTCTTGCACACCAGCCACAGTGCAAATCCACGGATTTTCACCACTGAAACCACAAGATTAACTTCATCATCTCCAAGACCTGTCTCTGTATAAAATATAAAAACGAAACAGCGATTTAAAAGAGTAGAGAGAACAGTTTTCTGTAAGAAAGATACTACAGGAGTGCAGATTATCCAGTGTTAATCTCCTTCCCTCGTGACTGTGTCAGACCCGAGGCCACCACAGGGTAGAGGCACAATAATGCCTCATTAAATGACTGCTGAGGGACCTCACAGGTGACTCACTCACTTTCCTGGCTGGCTGTGTCCAAGACGTTGGGAAAACCCAGACCGTCTTGTTCACAAGGTGTGCTGACGTGGTAAGGAGGGGCAAACAAACAGAATGAGATGGTGCGACTTCACGGGGAATCTCCAGGTGATGGGTCGGGTCACCTCCTATTAAAGAACTAAATGCTCCACTTAAAAGTCAGAGATTGTCAGATGAGTTGTGGGGGAGGGGGGCAGCGGGGAAGAAAGCAAGAATAAATGACCAGTTTTCTGTAAGAGATGCAATGCAAATATAAAAACGCACGTTGAAAGTAAACGGATAGAAAAAAGATAACGTCACGAAAGTAAAAGAGAAAGAAGGATGGGGTGGCCATAGCAATACCAGCTGAATTAGTCTCCCAGATAATGGGTGCTATAACCTGAGTAAAAAGACAACCCGCAGGATGGGAGAAAATATTTGCAAATCATATAGCCGATGATATCCATAATATAGAAAGAACTCCTCCAATTCAACAACAGTAAAACAAACAACCAACTTGCCCCGGGTCTGTGTGGCTCAGTCGGTTGGGCGTCATCCTGCAAACTGAAAGGTCACCGGGTTCGATTCCTGGGTGAGGCCTGGATTGCAGGTTCATCTCCGGTCGGGGCGTGTCTGGAAGGCAATCAATCGGTGTTTCTCTCTCACATTGATGTTTCCCTCCCTCTCTCATTCTTCCCCCTTCCCCTCTCTCTAAAATCAAAGATAAAAATTTAAAGAAAACAACCAATTTAGATATAAGTAAAGGACTTAAATAGACATCTCTCCAAAGAATATATGCATAGATAGCCAATAAGCACATGAAAAGATGCTCAACATTACAAATCATGAGACAAATGAAAATCAAAACCACAATGAGACACCACTTTACAGCCATTAGGATGATCATTATCTCAAAAAACCAATAGAAGCGCTGGTGAGGATGTGGAGAAACTGGAACCCTTGCGCCCTGCCAGCGGGGAATGTAAAGCGGTGCGGCTGCTGTGGAAATCAGTGCGGTGACTCCTCAGAAAGTGAAACATAGAATTACCATCACGATCCAGCAGTTCCACAGCTGGGTATATGTCCAAAATAATTGAAAGCAGGGAGTTGCATAGATATTTATATGCCAATATCCATAGCAGCATTATTCACAAGAGCCCAAAGGTAAAAACAATCCAAATATCCATCACAGATGAATGAATGAGCAAAAAGTGCGGTATGCACACAATGGAATATTCTTCAGCCCTAAAAAGGAAGGAAATTCTGACACACACTGCAACATGGATGAACATTGAAGATGGGCTACGTTAGAGAAGCCAGACACAAAAGGACAAACACTGTGTACTTTTGCTTTTCTGAGATACCTAAACGGGTGGAATTCAGAGGCGGAAGGGAGCACGGTGGTTGCCAGGGGCTGCAGGAGCCAGCAGCAAAGGGTGCCTGTATAATGGGCACAGAGGCTCAGTTTGGGGTGACGGGAAGACTCGTGGAGATGGACGGTAACGGCTGTTGCACAACCCTGTGAACATACTTAATGCTACTGAATTCTACATCAAAAAATGGTTAAAGTGGTCATTTTTGTTATGTGTATTTTACCACAATAAAAAAGTGATGAAGAGTAGCGTCTAGACATTTTCACTCACACCAAATTCTAGAGTGGAATAAACAGCGCCGGGGACAGGTATAGGGTAACTCTAACATCTTACTGTCCGGCGCCTGTGCACACAGACACACCCTAACGGCAGAGAGTCTGCACTGACAACTGTGTACACTCCTGAAGTGGAGGACAATGGACGAGGGCAAGATAATGGCAAAGAGCTCAGTGGGTAGAGCCCTGGCCAGCAAACCAAAAAGTTGCCGGTTTGAATCCTGGTCAGGGCACATGCCTGGGTTGCAGGCCAGGTCCCCGGATGAGGGCGTGCGAGAGGCAATCAATCTCACACATCAGTGTTTTTCTCTTTCTCCCTCCCTTGCCCTCTCCCTATAAATAAATAAATAAAATCTTCTTTTTTTAAAAAAAAAGCTCCACACCATCACGTGACATTTAACATTCTCAGCCTCTGATTTCCCACATGTAAGACAGGGTCATAAGTATATCAACCTAGATTGCTGCGGTGATGTCAGGACAGCAGCCCCTCATTCACCAAAGGGCCCAGGGCCTGGAGTCCCAGGGTCCCAGCTCCGCCACTCGCCAGCTGTGGGACTCTCAGAGCCTCACTGCCCCTGCCTTAGAACAGGCATAAATGACACATGCCTCCGTTGGTTGCTGGGCAACTTGCCATTAATACTAAAATAGCGGCAACAACAATAATATAGCCACCACTTCTTGAGAGCTTCCTCTGTGTTAAGTGCTTCGCACGCACCCTCACAATAGTCCTGTTGGGGAGGCGCCCTCCCCACTCTGCAAGAACTTAGTCATGTGAGCCTTGCTCAGGAAAGCAAGCTGTATCCTTTGTGTGCAAGGCAGTGTGGCCTGTGTGAAGCCACTGGTGTGTGTGGAGTTCACAGCTGGGGCCAGAGCTCAGCCCCAGTCCAGAATCCGTGCCCACCACGTCTCCCCACCGGTGCTGAAGGTCACCGGGGTCTAGTCCAAGCTGCTGGGAAATTGCAGTCTTGGGCTCTGGTCCCACTCCTGCTCCTAATAGGCTCTGCCACCTGGGTTGGTTACTCAGCCTCCCTGGCCTCAGTGTATCTTATTGTAAAGTAAGGAATAGGAGTCAGGTCCCCCATGATCACCAAGATCTCTGACCACAAAGAAAGGCTAAGGGAAATTCAGGAAACCTTGGACTCTGTTTCTAAATTCCCAGCTTCTCTCTGCCCCCTGGTGGACACCATCAGCCTAGCACCCAGGAGAAAATGACAGCCTGCATGCAGTGCCTCTGAGGGCTTGGGCACTAACTTTGACTTCTACCAAGGTTCCCACTTCTCTGAGCCCAGATCCCCATCTCTACATGTGGATAATAAAACACCTACCTCTCTGTACTGTGGTGAGGGTAATGCATGAGAAGTGCTTGGACGAAGGCAAGTACAGCCCAGCCAGTCCACAGAAGCCAGATCCCACCATTGAGACGGCAGTCCTGTCATCAGTGAAGAATGTAATGACTACAAGCTTATAAAACATGTTTGTTATTAGAAACCAAAGTTGTTTGCTTACGCTATAAATGGGCTCATGGTCGCTGTGATAATTAACCTACTTCTGGTTAATTAAACTCAGCAGCCTCACTTTACTAATTATTTTCAAAATACCAAGTATAAGATAGTTGTCCTTCCTTTTTTCTTCTCATCCCTTAGTTTCTGACTTTATCTTTATTGTTTCCTTGCTGCCTATTTTTAGGAGTTCGTTCCATTGCTCTTTTTCACCATCTTAAATTGAATGCTTGCCTTGTTTATTTCTAACACTTTACTGACACAGAACTTACCCAACATAAAATTCCCCTGTTCAACTGTACAATTGAATGATTTTTAGTACACAGAGTTGTGCGACCGTCACACGATATAGTTATAATATTTATAATAACTTATAATGGAAATAATTTATAATATAATGGAAACAATTTATAATATTTCCATCATCCCCCAAAGAAAGAAACCATATACAAACAGGTGCCAATCTACTTTTGTTCTTTACAGATTTGCCTTTTCTGGACATTTCACAAGAGTGGAATTATGCAATATATGGCATTTTATGTCTGGCTTTGTTCATGTGACATAATGTTTCTGAGATTTCATCTATGTTGCAGCATCTAGCACCTTCGTTCTTTTTTATTGCTGAGTAATATTCCGTCGCACGGAGGCACCACACTTGTTCATCCACTCACCAGTTGGCGGCTATTTCTACTGTCTCCTTTTGGGAGCTATTTAAAAGCCTGCGTCTGTAACTCCAGTACCTGAAGCCTCTGAGGGTCTGTTTATTGCATATTGGTTCTACTGGTTTTAATTTAACTTCTTATGTGCTTGTTCAGTGTGTGTATCCAAATCTTGTCCTGCTTTCCCTGCAAATTTTTGGAAGAACAGCAGGTCCTTGAAGAACAACATCGTTTGGTCCAGTGTTGTTTGGTTGTAATGTTGATGAGATGCCTAGGAACTTAACTCTTGTTCATATCAATCAGCCTGTGGTAAAAACTGGTTTCATTGTGCATTGTTTTGCTTAAAGTTCCCGAACCTAACAACAGTGTTAAATAAGCACTTACCACACTGCTCGGCCTCTCAGCTGCCCCCTCAGCGAAAAGCACAAGGCACAGCTCCCTGAGCCTCTTCGCTTCCAAGTGACTGGCCTCAGCTGGTAACTCTTTGCTGACTTGTCGACGCACCACTGCCTTTGTGTTAGTCATCTATTGCCGAAGAACAAATTTCTACTACAGCCCTGGCCAGTGTGGCTCAGTGGATTGAGAGCCGGCCTGCGAACTGAAAGGTCACAATTGGATCCCCAGTCAGGGCGCGTGCCTGGGTTGCGGGCCAGGTCCCCAGTTAGGGGCGGGCGTGAGGCAACCGATCGATGCATCTCTCTCACATCCACGTTTCACTCCCTCCCCTTCTCCCTCCCTTCCCCTCTCTCTAAAAATAAAAATAATTACTGCTACATTTAGCAGCTTCAAATATGAAATTAAAATGTATTACTTTATACAGTTTCTGAGTCAGGATCCAGGCATGGCTTAGCTGGGTGGCTCTGGCTCGGGGTCACTCTGGAGGCTGCAGACGTCTGAAAGCTTGAGTGGGTGGGGCTGGAGGACCCACTTCCAAGAGGGTGCGCTCACACCTGGCAAGACAGTGCAGGCGGTTGGCAGGAGGCCGCAGCCTCCTCACCTGGTAGACATCCCCAGAGGGACGCTTGAGTGTCCTCATAGCCTGGCAGTGGCTTCTCCCAGAACAAGTATCCCGTCGCGAGAGCCAGGAGGAAACCTCAGTCTCTTCAGGAATCTGGATGCTCACTGTCACTTCCACTTCCTTCTTGTCATTAGAAGTAAGTCGGAAGCCTGACCCACCCTCCAGGGAGGGGAAATTAGCCTCTGCCTCTTGCACGGAGGAATATCATAAATTTATGGATATATTTTAAACCTATCACAGTTGCTAAGCAGCATGACTTCTAAATGATTTTGCTCAGGTTTTCTAGTTGTCCTCAGGAATCAGACTGGTCAGAATTCCCCAGTCTATCCTAACCTGAAGTACAAGTCTATAAACTTGTTTTTTTTATTCCAGAAATACAGGTTATTTGTTTTATTTTATACTGAATCTTGCCTGCTAATAAATATTCTAGGCTCTTCAGATTTTAACACAGTCATAAAAGCAATTCCAGGCTGTGATTGATTAATATTGGTATTTCTTCTTTCTTCTTCCTCCCAGAAACAAAGGATTCATATTCAAGATATTTTTTTTTAAAAACTAAAGATCCGGAATTTCTTGTCTCTTCATTTTGGCGTTTGTTTTTAAAGTTTGATTACAATGCTTAAATTTGCAAATATCAAAGCACTGCATTCATCCAAATTAACAAGAGTAAAACGAACCAATAAAAGTCCAGTAAAAACTAAAATAATTACAAGCAGTGGCAACTAGATGATTAGAGGATCATGACAGACTGGTGATTCTTCTGAAATACACAGCACTCTGTAAGGAAGGCCTGGCCGGTGTGGCTCACTTGGTTGGAGCGTCGTCCGGTGCACCAAAAGGTTGGGGGTTCGATTCCCAGTCAGGGCACATGCCTGGGTTGCAGGCCAGGTCCCCAGTTGGGGGCGGGCAAGAGGCAACTGAATCCGATGTATCTTGCATGTTGATGTTACTCTCCCTCTCTTTCTCCCTCTTCCCCTCTCTCTAAAAATAAACAAAGCTTTAAAAATTGTTTAAAATCAATAAACATGCTTCTACAAGTATTTTAATAAGTAAATAAATAAGGAGGTTCAGCCCGGTCATGCTGTCGCGCTGCTCACTGGCCCTGGCTGCCGTCCCAGCTAGCCCTATTGTCTCCAATGCTCCACACGCCTCCTCGGCAGCAGGCCCGTTGGGTAAGTCCTGACACCCTACAACCATAGCTTCTGAAGTTAATCACAGAATTGATACCAGTAATTAAGTTCATGAAGTGTCACAGCTGCCATTGTGCTATTTGCCAAGCGCTATGAAAGTATTTCGATATTTTAACAACTGGTACAGCCATGCCTTTGATACTCTTGCCTACTCACCAGCCTTGAATATGTAAGGTTATTCATCGCAGTCATGCTTGTGATGGCAAAAGCCTGAAAACAAACCAACTTCCATTAATAAGGCAGAAACTGGTTACCTAAACTATGGAACAATGCACGACCCATGACCCATGGACATGAACTAAGGGGGGACTGTGGGAGAGAATGGGGGTACTGGGTGGAAGGGGGCAAAGAGGGGAAAACTGGGACAACTATAAGAGTATAACCAATAAAATATATTTTAAAAAGTGAACAAAAACTATGGACCAGACCCACAGTGGAACACTAGAGCGCTGAAAAAAAGAAGACTGATTAAGTTCCAAGATAAATGTTAAGTGAAAAAGGTAAGATGCAGAACATAGTATACCCTCTTTTAAGTAAAAAGGGGGTGGAATAAGAATATATATTCAGCCCTGGCTGGTGTGGCTCAGTGGATTGAGTGCTGGCCTGTGAACCAAAGGGTCACCGGTTCAATTTCTAATCAGGGCACATGCCTGGGTTTCAGGCCAGGTCCCTAATGGGAGGCGCGCAAGAGGCAACCACACATTGATGTTTCTCTCCCTTTCTTTCTCTCTCCCTTCCCCTCTATCTATAAATAAATGAATAAATAAAATCTCTTTTAAAAAGGGGGGAAATTTTATTAAAAAAGAATATATATACATATAAGCTTGTATTTATTAACATGAGAAGGATACATAAGGAACTAATTAAGTTGATTATTTATAGGGGATGGAAGAGGTAGGATGCAGATCGCGTTAGCAGGGAGACATCTTATAGATATGAGAGGTATCCTTCTATATATGGTTTCTGAATGTTGTAAACACATTAATTAGCCAAAACATTCAACAGAATTTTTAGAAGGGTTGAATTAATGAATGCTTTATGACCCCAAGGAAGCTATTTTCCTAATAATCTTGATCTCAGTTTCCCCAAATGGCCTGGAGGACCTCTGAGGGCCTCCCCTCATGGGGTGCCTTACTTTCTGGACTTTCTGTAGAACTCTAGCCCTGCCAGAGGGTTGGAAGGTCTTCCTCCTCTTACACTGGGGCAGGGCTGTCAGCACTTCAGTCCCCCTGCTGCTCCCTGGGGCCACTGAGCCAGAGGGCTTGTTCTCCACCCGGTCCTGCAGCTGGAGGGGAGTGGGAGATCACACTGAGGAAGCAAACAAGCTCTGTGCTTCATCTGCCCTCACTGAGCAAAGAGGATGCCACGGCTGCCATAACATCCCATGCCTCCTCCCCCAAGGGCAGATGCGACCCCCCACCCACCCACTGCACTCATGGCAGAACCCTCCATCCCAACTGTAGGCACCTGGCTTCTACTGAGTGGCTACTGTGAGCCAAATACTTCAGTATACACTTGCTTTCATCCTTACAAACATCCAATTTGGCAGGTAAGGAAACTGAGACCCAGAGAAGCTTTGGGGCAGAGGTGGGGAAGGGGAGGGAAAGACTGTTAAATTGTCAATGAGGGAAGCAGGACCTCTGGGCCTGAGTGGAGGGATGCTGGGAGCTGGGTGTAGTTGGAAAGTAGACAGCAAAAAGGCACAGGGGGACACAGGCTGCAGAGGTAGACGGGCTCTCTAAGGACTACCCGAGGGACTTGGACAACTGTCTGAGATGAAGCATTTGTAGGCCTGGCCTTGTGGTGTGGGCAGATGGGGTCCCTAAGGGGAGGTGCACTGGAAGGGTATGTGGGGTGGGAGATGAAGCTACTGAAGGAATCCAGGAGAGAGATGGTGAGGGCTGGTCTATAGGACGGAGAAGATGCAAGAGGGGCGAGAATCAGCAGGTCCGGTGACTGACTGCAAATGGAGGTGGGGGAGGAGAAGGGGCGATGAAAACGATGATTAACATTTATTGGGCACATTCCATGTGTGTGGCTCAAGAGTGGTTCACACGCACTATTACACTTAATCCTCACAACATCCTGATGATGGTGGCACTGTTATAATCCCCATTAAGTAGATAGGGATTGCAACTCTGAGCAGTGGGAACCTTGGCAGAAGCCACAAAGCTAGTGCTGGGAGTCAGTATATGCAGGCTATTTTCCCCTGCATGCTAGGCTGATGGTGTCCACCAGGGGGCAGAGAGAAGCCAGGAATTCAGAAACAGGCTCCTTGTGTTCCCGAACTTCTGAGCCTTTCTTTGTGGTCAGAGATCTTGGTGATCAAGGAATCTGACCCCTATTTCTCACTTTTCAATAGGATAAACTGAGGCTAGAGAGGGAGAGTGGCCCACCCTGGCGGCAGAGCCTATCAGAAGCAAAAGTGGGACCAGAGCCCAAGACTGCAACTTCCCAGCAGCTCGAGCCGCAGCCACAGACTCAGACCCTGGGCACCTGTAGGAAAACACACTGGCTTGCGTTCTGGATTGCGGCGGGGCTCTGGCCCCAGCTGTGAACTCCACACACACCGGTGGTTTCTCACAGGCCACACAGAAAGGATACAGCTGCCATTTCCTGAGAAAGGCTTATCACCCCTAAGTCACGACTAAGTTCTTGCAGAGTGGGGAGGGCGCCTCCCCAACAGGACTATTGTGAGGGTTCGTGCGAAGCACCTAACACAGAGGAAGCTCTCAAGAAGTGGTGGCTATATTATTGTTGTTGCCGCTATTTTAGTATTAATGGCAAGTTGCCCAGCAACCAACGGAGGCATGTGTCATTTATGCCTGTTCTAAGGCAGGGGCAGTGAGGCTCTGAGAGTCCCACAGCTGGCGAGTGGCGGAGCTGGGACCCTGGGACTCTAGGCCCTGGTGCCCACACCTGCCTCAAAAGTGCCTCTTCCTTTGCACATTTCTTTAATTCATTCATCTACCAAGTATTTGCGCAGAATGCCATCTGAGCCTGGCCCCGTGGTGGGCGTGGGGTGCCAGGCCCTGGGCCCTGGACAAATGATGGGAGTAGAACAAGCAGAAACTGGGGTTGGCCAGCCCAGAGCATAATTAGGGGCTCCCGGGGTTTGGGCACTGAGCAGTGAACCTGGGCTGCAGAAGGTCAGGCCAGAGGGTGCAGTCTCAGAGCCACCTGAGCCTGCCCCGGGCTTGCTCGACTCCCACAAAGAAGCACGCACTGGGGGTCAGTTGGCCCCGACGGCAGTGGTCAGGAAAGCACAGGTTGGAGTAAGACTCGATGCTGGCCTGGGGCTGGGGGTGGGCTCGAGGCCCGTCCCTACTTTAATGAAGAGCTGCAGTGAGGTGGCCTCTTGTCCAGACCCATGACCCTCAGGCCTGGCCCATGAGAAAAAGGGAAGGAAGAAGAAGGAACTGGTCATAGGCCCCCTGAGGAGCTCCTAGTGCTTTGTTCAATGTATGTCCCGCAAGAAGCACATCACTACCCTCGGGGGCCCAGAGTCTCCCCCACTTGCGTTCTCCCAGGCCCCTAGGCCACACCTACTCCCCAGATGCCTACTATTGATTACACTAAATCCCTTTGCAGGGCCACTGATTACTCCTCACAGACACACAGTCTGCTCCTCTGGCAAGCCATTGCTACAAGGTGGACCTCCTGGCAGTGGGGATTCCAGGCCCTGGAGCTGCGAAACCACCTGCTCTGGACACCAAGGCGGAGTGCGGCAGGAACAGGAGGTTCAGGCAGCCCGGCGGAGCCCCTGGGTGGCAAAGGGCCGAGGACCCATGCAGGGTGGGGTGAGATGAGGGCCTTCCTCTGGGATGCCCACCCCCAGGGCAACCAGGAAAGTGTTCTAGGCCGGGCATGGAGGCCTCTCCGCAACCTCCTGAGGCCATGTAAGGACCCGACCTGGTCTGGCCCGGAGGTCAGATTTGTCAGCTGAGGAGCTCCAGGCACAAGGAGAGGCGGCCAGTCATGGCGGGAGGGCTCCTTTGTTCCAGGTATTTTCTCAACAGAGGGGCTGGGCTGCCTGCCAGGTGCCAGGGCGCGGCTCTGGCCTCCCGCCGAACAAGCAGCTTTGCCGCCAAGCCCTGTACCTGGCTCAGCAGCTCCTTCCCGCGCTTCCTCTGCCAGGCCCGGCAAAGTGAGAGGCAGGACCCGTGGGGCAGGCGGCCGGGCTCCCCGCCACCCAGCCTGGGAGGGACTCACTCAGAGCTCCTCGCGGTGTCTGGCACTTAGAACTGCTACATTCTTCCAGGAAAATGGGTTAAAGATTTTTTTTCCTCAACAAAATATGATAAAAACTGCACTGTGGAACGTGGTTCTGTCCAACTATGAGTCCCCTGACCAGCCACGTGGCCACAGCAAGTTACTTAACCTCTCTGCGCCTCAGTTTCTTCATCTGGAAAGCAGAGACTATTGTCGTACCTACCTCATCGGAGTGCTATGAGGATTTAACAAGTTACTGCATGTGAAGCTGTCAGAACCAAGTCTGGGACATTGTAACAGCTGTGGAAGTTTTTGCTGCGATCACAAATGGTGACATCGATGAGGATGGGAACACAGAACAGAAGCCACTAAGGCAAGCTTAAGCATAGGAAAGGAAATGAATACAAATCACGTGGAACCCAAGGGTAGGGGGGCAACCAAACCTCAAAAGGAATGAGAATTAAGAACTTAACAGCCATTGAGCAGCCAGGAAGCTCTGTTCCCCTCTGGGTCCCAACATCCTCCGTGTCTCTGAACACACGGCCACATATGAGCAGCTGTGGCCAGCAGAAGTGGGCAGGCATCTCTGCATACCAACAGCAAAATCATGAGGGAGAGAACCCATTGCCAATCTGGGTCACACACCAAGAGCACATCAACTGTGGCTGAGGACAGCCAGGGACCCAGTCCAGTGGGCAGTCAATTGCCCAGAGAGAGCAGCGTGGGCTGGGCAGACACTCCCCAGAGCCTCTACCCACTCCAGAGGTGCTCTGGAGTGGGGGTCAAGACTCGTGCACCATTCCAGCCATTGTCTCCGGAAATCTCGCGTTTCTGGTGACTTCTGGTCTTCTGTTCACTCAGTGCTTTCTATGGTCTTCATTATAGCACTTACGTTGTGTTATAATTATTTGTTTATTTACCTGCCTTCCTCACTAGACTGTGATTTTCATTCATTCTTTCAATATAATAATTATCTACCAAGCACCCGCCATGTGTTAGGGATACAGAGACGAGCCCAACCAGCTGCCCTCCGGGAGGCTCTCACTGGCTTGGCCTGTCATCGTGCAAAACGGGTTGGCAGCCTGTCCAGTTCTGCCCAAGTTTGGGGCTGGGCTTTCTGTCCCACACGGTCAGTGTCAAGATCCCACCCTTTGGTTATGGGCTTATAAGGTTCCTGGGCTGTTGGGAAAGGTGGGTTTTCACAGCAAATGACTCAGCTGGGCCACGGCATGGGTGGGCACCACTTCTGTGGGATGAATGGAGGGCAACAGCAGGCAGCTGACAAGAGAAGAATTCACCGGCAAGCAGGGAGCAGAGCAGGGATTTTGCTCCCCAGCACCGATGACGCAGTGCTGATGCAGCGGCCATGGCTGGTTACCCGAGCCGGCTTGGCTGCCTTACCGCACCCTGGCCCTCTGTGGGGCAGTCTCTCGACAGCCACTCTGCTCCTCTCCACGTCTTTGCTTCCATCGCAGAGCACTCTGATCTCCTCCGAGATCAGCCCCTGCCCCCACTGCCCACCCAAGTGACCCCTAACCAGCCTTCCCGTGACCAGGATGGTCCTGGCACTCTTCTTCCCTCTTCCAGTCCACTAATAAGGCGTAAGCGTTACACCCCGCTTCCTTTAGGAATCCCCATTTGTGCTCTCGGTATCCCTTCTCTCCAAAAGAACCATGTAGGTTTCCATACTATCCATGTAGGTGTCCACCCTGAAGCCTGCTTTGGAAGTTGAAAAACAAATATCACTTTTTTCCATTTTTGTCTTCATTCTCGCTATAAAAGGACTAATTCTTGAAGGTAATGTGAATGCCTCTGGCTGACTATGGGGCAGGTCACATACAAGGAAATGTAGGGAGAGGGGAGGTACAAATATTAGTATTTCAGGATGTCTTCCACCCTGGTTGGTGTGGCTCAGTGGATTGAGCACTGGCCTATGAACTGAAAGGTCGCTGGTTCAATTCCCAGTTAAGGCACATGCCTGGGTTGCGTGCCAGCTCCCCAGTTAGAGGCATGTGAGAGGCAACCACACATTAATGTTTCTCTCCCTCTCTCTAAATAAAATCTTTTTTTTAAAAAAAAAGGGAGGGGTCACAGAAAGGTTGTTTGATGGGACTGACAGTGAGATTGTGACACCGGGATCAAGACCAATGAGGAAGGGAATAGTGGGGGAGGCAGTTTGGGGAATAGTGGGGGAGTGGTGTGTTCAGTCTCACACACAGCTTGGAATGCCCATGAGACCCCGGATGTCCAGGGAGAAGGTCTTGAGCCTGGGACGAAGCTTAGGAACCATCTGTGCACACAGACTCTGATCTGAAAGTTGGGGGACACCATGGCCAGCAACACTGGTTTCCTTTTCTAGCTCACACCTGTGATGCGGGGTCCAAAGTCTCTCCCAGAGGGCAGCTTCCAGCACTTCATCCCCAGTCCTAGCATTCTTGTTCCAGATGGCAGAATCCAAATGGACTCTTCCGAGGAGGTGCCCAGTCTGTCACCTCCAGTGGCACGGGCAGCCTCACCCCTGCCAGGGCCTTGCAGGGCAGCCCAGGGAGCAAAGGCCCAAGTAGATCTGCTCCTGGGTGAGCTCCATTAGCTTCCAAAGAGCCAGTGTTAAGCCAGTTTTGACTCCGGCTGTACCTGTGGGCAGCACCCGGGTGTGACAGTGGCAGAAATAGCTCAGTGGAGTTTCCCATGGGTCAAACTAAACACATTCAAACACGGAATACAGGGTGAATGGGGTAAAAGTCACATATTGTTAAACAAACAAAGTCTGCTCTTCCTGCAGAACAGGTGGGAGTGAAGCCCCGAGAGCAGATGAGATCACTCAAGGAGACTGTAGCCGAGAGGAGACCCAGGGAAACCAACCTCTGAGGCTGGGCCAGAGACGGGAAGGGGGAACCTTTACAAACTCGTACACCCAGGCCTGACACACAGGGGGAATTCAAAGGATTCTTGACAAATAGATCCTTTTGTACTTTATCGTCTGTAGAATATGGTAAGGGAAGAAAATGTGGAAGAATATGTGTACCAATGAAAAAAGAAATGTTTATTAGTGCTGGCTGGTGTGGCTCAGTGGATTGAGCACTGGACTGTGAACCAAAAGGTTGTCAGTTCAATTCCCAGTCAAGGCACAGGCCTGGGTTGCGGGGCCAGGTTCCTGACTAGGGGCATGCAAGAGGCAACCAATCTATGTTTCTCTCATTGATGTTTCTCTCCCTCCCTTTCTCCCTTCCTTCTCCTCTCTCTAAAAAATAAGTAAATAAAATCTTTTTTAAAAAGATATGTTTATTATCCAAATAACTGAATTAACTCTGCAAGTTATACGAGTGTGAAACTGGATTCCACTCAGAAAAGTCTTAAAATGTAAACAGTATGAATATAAAGTTACCTCAAGAAAGTAATGGTCTTACCAGTGAATAAAATAAATGTGAAAGGTAGCAAAGCCCCCAGTTGCTGGGGCTGTCGGAAACACGGGCACCACCAGCCTCAGACGACAGCAGCGCAGCCACAAAGGACAGGCGCTGTAACAATGTGCACAGCCTCCATCAGGAGTCCTTGGGTTGCACATTAAAGAAATCCACTGAAGCGAAAACGGGGCTTTTGTTCAGGAAACGGAGGTCTCTCAGAGCCCACAGAAGTACCTTGGGCCTCGGGAGGTCAGAAACCAGGACCCGGAAGGTCCACAGGAACCTCTTTCTCTCCCCCTTGGCGTCCCTCACACATCTGCTTCTTTCCTCCTTCTCTGCATTTCTTTCTGCCCACGGGAACACAACTAATATTTATTTTGTGTATATGCCCAAACTCAGCTGTTCCCCTTGCACGTTTAAGTGCGCCCAGCAAAGACTGAGTTGCAGACTGAAATTCTCAGGAGTGTGATTGGTCCTCCACTGGTCTAATCAGCAAGGACCCAGAAAACTGGAGCAGCTCTAGCCTCGGAGGGGTCTCTGATCTCCCCAGCCCACAAACAGGAGGACCCTCCATCTCTATGTAAATTAGTGCATGTGATTAGATAAAGAGGAGGAAATGCCCCAGGGCAGAGATCAGAGATCATTAACCTAGCCCAAACTTCTGAGCTCCCGACCCTGCGTCCAACCAGCCAACCAGAACATCGGAACATCCGTTTCAACTTTTTCCTGCTTCCACATTCCACATCCTCACCACACCTTATTACAGTCCACTCTCCACCTAGCAGCCCGACTTATCTTTCAATGTAAATCAGATTTCTTCTACCCCTGCTAAAAACAAATAGACAAAACAAAACAAAGAAAAACCCCTTTTCCACTCCTTCCTGTTGCAATTACAATAAGATCCCAAATCCTTACCGTGGTCTCTCAGCCCTGCCGGAACTAGCCCAAAGCTGCTTCTCTGACTTTGTCTTCCACAAATCGCCACATCATTCACTCTGCTGGAGCCATGCTGGTCTTCTTGCTAGTCCTCCACATGCCAAGTTCGTGCCTACCTCAGGACCTTTGCACTTGCTACTTTCTCTGCCCCATATTTTTTCATGGCTGACTCCACATCATTCCAGACTCAGCTGGTGTCATCTCTTCAGAGGGTCTTCCCTGATCATCCTGTTTAAGGTAGCACCGCCCACCCCAACACACACATGCTCCATTCTCTGCCCTGTTTTTCCGTTTAACTGCAGAGGACTTAATACTCGTTGCAACAGTCTTATTTGTTTACCAGTATATTTTCTTTCTCTTTTTCTCTGTATTAGAATGTAAGCTCCATCTGATTAGGGACCTAATCTGTCTCACTCTTTGATATTTTCCCACCAGCAAAATTGAGTCTGGCATTTGAGAAACCCCCAAAACACTCAAACCAAAGCCTGAATAATTTGGTTTCAATATTCATCTAGAGGCACCTCAGGGCAAAGGTTTTAGAGCTGGATGCCTTAAGTTCACCTTCCTCACCTCCTAGCTGTGTAAACTTGCACAAGGCATTTAAATTATCTGTGTTTCAGTCTCCCTATATGCAAAATGGGGGAATAGCACCCACAGTATTGCTTGAGGGTTAAATGGGTTTACACAGGTAAAGCGCTTACAAAATGCTGGTCAGAGTAAGTATGCAGTATGTGTTCACTTATTATTCATCATTAATTGTTGGTCCATTCATCTGAATTCTTAAAATTCATCTTTCACTCTCTGATCTCCCTATCTCGTCTTTTATTGTCATAACTTTATCAGCTTCCTCCGTGTTCGGAGAGCCCATCTGGAGCTTGTTCCTTTGCTAACGTGACCCACTGGGCTCACCCTGGCATTTGCTGCTTCCATGCAGGTTTTAATTCAACAGCCACATTCTAATCTCCTCCACATTTCCTCTTCTTGGATTATTCCATCTGCAGGGTTGCCGGTTGCAAGCTAATTACACACCATCTTTTTGAAGCCTGTTGCCGTATCAATCAGGCATCGTCTGCGTTTGTTTCTGCTCCTTGCCATAGGTTTTTTTGTTTTTGTTTTTGTTTTTAAGGCAGGCAGCTCCTCTTAATTTTTCAGGGAAATGATAAATCACCTTTTGCAACTATAAAATATTTCGCATATCCTTACGGAGTGAGTCTACAGCCTAGGACATGGACCAACCATCCTGGTGTGCTTGCACACGGGACTTTGAGTGCTAGAACCGGGAAAGCCCCAGACAAGACCGGATGAGCTGGTCACCCTACTCCAGCTGTACACAGCATTGAGGAGGACACAGACGTTCCTCCAAATCTGTCACAGGAGGAAACCATCTTCTAGTACTTAGCACTACTAGCACTTCCATGTGGCATTTAAACATGTGAGTCTCTCCGAAATAAAACAACTTCCTTTAACCCCACGCTTCCCTTCGGTAGCCACCCTCCTTTTCATAACTTAAAGAGCAGACCACACTCACCGTGGCTACTCTCCTTCCTCCCACACTCCTCACACTGCTGAGAAGTGGCTTCCATTTGCTAACCATCAGCTGAGCCTTCTCTTACCAAGGTTACCGCGATGCCCTTGTCATTAAAATCCAGGGATGAGCCTCACTCCTTATAGGACGTGGCCTCTCTACCCAGCTTCCTGCTGCTTACTGACGCTCTTCCTACTCAGCTTCTGGGACCCCAGGCTCCTGCCGCTCCCCTCTCTCACTCCTGGGTTTGTGATGCAAGATCTTCTTCCATAATTGTCTGATGTTCCTCAGGTTCTGTTCTAGACCTTTTCTTTTCTCACTACACCCCCAGCTCGAGTGACCTCATCCTCCACAGCTTCAAGTAACATCAATGCTGTTGACTTAGAGATTCCTATCTCTAGCCCAGAATTCTCTCTGGGCGCAACCTGAATACCCAGTTCTTCACTGTATTTTCCATTAGGATTCTCCGCAGGCACTTCAAACTCAACAACACCCAGACTGAACTCATCCTCTGCCCTCGGCCCACTCTTGCTTTCTCCAGGGCTCCCCGCCTTGGTCAAAGAAACCCCCAGCAATCAACTGCTTGAGTGAGAGACCCGAGCCTTATTCTTGACCCCCTTCCTTTCCCTCTCCGCCAATATTTAACCAATCATCAAGTCCTGTAAATTCCACCGGCCAAAAACTTTAACCACCGTCCCCCCTGCCGCTGCGCTGTTCCAGTCAGTTCATTCTCCACATTGTACTGGCGATCTCTCCAGTAAACACATCTGATGTTGTTACCTGGGAGTTAATGACCTACAGGGCCCTCCATGACCTGGTTCCTGCAGACCGCTCCAGCCTTTCTCCTAACACTCCCTTACCTGACTCACTCCTGTTTTCACTAGTGTTTTCTTAGATGCCATTTTCACAGAGCCTTCCCAGACTTCCTCGAACTGGGTCAGGTATTGTACAATTGTGCGTGTTCCCCGAACATCTCTATTATAGCATTACCACATCACTGACAGAGCATGGAAGACTGGGAAATCTTTGAGGACAGGAATTGTCTTGTTCACTGATACATATCTCTAGCACCTAGCGTGGTGAATAGTAAGCACTCATTAAGTCTGCTGAATAAATTAACAAACAGATGTTCCTAATTATAAAGCTCTTATCTGTTCATGAGACTACACTCCCAAAGTCCTTTACTTGCCTTCATGTTGGTCCAGTTCAAGCTATCATGGACCTGAAAAAAATTGCAGCTACTTTGTTGAAGGGATCATTCAAAATATCTAGAAGTGAGGGTGGGAGGACGGAGGGGTTACAACAGAAAGAACACAGCTCCTAAGCCAGGAGGCCAGGGCTCCAGTCACAGCTCTGCTATTCTTTGTGCTGTTGTGGGTGACCTGCTCAACCTCTCTGGGCCTCAATCTCTCCACCTGTGAAATAAAATGGCTCATCTAGATCAGTGACTTCCGAAGTGTGTTCCACGGGGGAGGAGACAATCAGAAGATCCAGAGGCCCCTGTAACCCACCCAGACCCCAAGCTACCCTGTTTCAATCTGTATGACATACTGGAGTTCAGGTAAGGTTTTATTTGGAGGAAGAAAAAAAAAAAAAAGGATCCACAGCTCAAACAAGTTGGAAAACAACTAAACCAGATGGTCACAGAATTCTCTGCACCTGTCACATGCTGAGATTTAAGACAATTGAAAGCCATGAGTGCCCCTATCAAGCAAGTAATTCCAGCCCTGGCCAGGTAGCTCAGTTAGTGTCATTCTCATACACCAAGGCTGCAGGTTCGATTCTCAGTCAGGACACATACAAGAATCAAGCAATGAATTCACAAGTGGCATAACAAATTGATGTTTCTCATCCCCTTCCCTCTTCCTCTCTCTAAAATCAATAATTTTTTTAAAGGGGTAATTCTTAAAAAGCATGTGAAGATGCTGATTGTTGGCACTTCCATCTGCCACCAGGAACCCACTGGTTTTCATGGGATTCTACCTCATTATGCTGATCTACTAGAACAGAGACATTTTTGAATCCACAGATAACATTTATATGAAGATCTTTACCCCTTGTTGATCCCCTTGGTATTAACAAGGAAGCTTGGGCAGAACACACAGGCCTAAGAGATTGTAAGCCACTTTCACGTAGCTTGTCACCCTGTACCTGGTGACTCAGAGCCCCAATAAGCCACACACCTGAGAATGCACTGCCCCAGGGGCCTTGAGTAGACATGGCCTTGCTTTTGTGTGGGAAGCACTCAGTAGCTACCATATGCCACTGAGGGATGTAGTCAGACCTGGGCTTCTCTCCCAACCTGCCATGTCATGGCTCTGTGTCAGCGCCGTGGACACCCATTGTTCGGTCTGTTCAGCATCAACCCCATGCTCACCCTTTCCGAAAATTGTCTTCCCCCAGCCCCGTTCTAGTCATGTGGTTCTATAGGGAGTTGTCACATTCTTACATAACCAACCAGCTTTCCTGATTAGTCCAGGAGGAAACAACAGAATTCAGCTCTGTTCAGAGTCCTTCCATGAGATTTTTAAACTTGGGATGCAGGTCCACTTCTTTGCAGTGGGGAAAAGCTATGAGAAGTGAGGTATGGAAACTCCCAATGTCCACTTGAAGAAAACTGGAAAAGAGAGTGAAATCAGCACGCAGAGAAAGGAGGCACAGAGACAGTGCTGGTAGCGTCCGAGTCCCTGATGGCAGGTGATCCTGATGTCCAGCCACACCTGCCCTGCCCTTTGGAAGGGGCTGTTATTCAGCTCGTCCTGGGATTTCACGAGCCAAAAAAATCTGTCTGTAGAACATGGTTGGCACAGTGCTACCATGAGGACCTGGTTGACTCAAATTGCCTTTTAGTCCTTACAACTAAATGGATACCAACCCTACATTAAGCCACTTAAACAGAATGAGTCTGTTTCCCTACTTGTAGAAACTACTTTAAAGATTTTTGGCAAGATCTAAGGAGATATCTAACTGTACTAAAACCACACTGACTATAAATACGTAAGGAGTGACTATGACAGATGACTACCGACAATAATTACAAGTGCTGCCTCGGTGGAGCATGGACTTGCGTAACATCATCCCTGCTGCTAGCAACAACCGTCTTGCTGACTGGAAGCCGGTGACTCCACAGTGGACACCCACTGGCTGTCTGTCCAGTTGCCCTCTCCTCCCACCAACCCACACATCCCACTTCTGGAAATCACCCCACCTCCACTCCATCCATTTGGTTTCCATGGGAACTGCCCTATTCTTTCAAGATTCCACATCTAGCCTAGTTGACAGGCCTCAGGGCAAGCTCCAGACCCAAGCTGGGCTAATGCAGCTTTCCTAGGACTTAAAAAAAACAATTGTGATACATGTAAAACTTATGATCTTACCTATTTTTAAGTTCGGCAGTGTTAAACATTGCACGCTGTTGTGCAACCAATCTCCAGAACTTTTTCATTTTGCAAAACCGAAACTCTATACCCACTGAACAACTATTTCCTCCTCTTTCCAGGCCCTGGCAGCTTCTATTCCACTTCCTGCCTCTATGAATTTGGCAGCTATAAAAAATGAAATCACACAGTATTTGTTCTTTCTTTGACTGGCTTATTTTATTTAGCATGTCCTCAAGGTTCATCCATGTCGAAAGATGTGTCAGAAGTTCCTTTCTTCTTAATAATACTGCATTGTATGTAAAGATCACATTTTATCTAATCATCTGTCTGTCAAAGGACACTTGGGGATTCTTCCCACTTTTTGGCTGCTGTGAATAATGCTGGGGACATGGGTGTACAGAAATGTCTTCAAGACCCTTTTAATTCTTTTGAATATACAAGGTCTGTCTGGAAAAAGTCCAGCCATTGTTAATACAAAGAGAACGGTTTTGTGTGACATCGATGTGACCTGGCAGCCAAGGAGAGTGGGCTGGAATGCACATGTGTGAAGAATGACAACTTCACTGTACCAGTCAGTGGGGATGGTAAACGCTGTTGAGTGAGCATATGTATGTGTGGCCATCACGTTCAAGATGACTGAGTGCGTAGAGCAATGAATCTACATCAAATTTGGCATTAGGCTTGAACATTCATCTGTGGAAACTACTTGGATGATTCAGAAGGCCACAGCTCTGGACAACTGGTGATTGGCAGCTTCATCATGACATCACAGCTCATGCATCACATCTCATGCAGGTTTTTCGTGAAACATCAAATCACCAAGCAACTCAGCCCTCTAAAGCCCAGATTTGGCACCTTGTGATTTCTGGCTTTTTCCAACACTAAAATCACCTTTGAAAGGGAAGAGATTTCAGACCATCGATGAGATTTGGGAAAATATGGCGGGGCAGCTGATGGTGATTAGGAGAACTGTGTGAGGTCCCAAGGTGCCAACTTTGAAGGGGACTGAGGCATCATTGTCCTGTGTACAATGTTTCTTGTATCTTCTTCAGTAAATGTCCCCATTTTTCATATTACATGGCAGGATACCTTCTGGACAGACTTCATATACCCAGAAGTGAAATTACTGGATCATACGGCAATACGATTTTTAATTTTTTGAGGAACCTTCATACTGTTTTCCATAGTGGCTGTACCATTTTACATTGCTACCAACAGTGCATAAGCATTCCAATTTCTCCACATCCTCACCCACCTTTATTATTTCTGGTTTCTTTTGACAGGTGGGTGCCACTCTAACAGGTGTGAGATGTCCAGGCACTTTTGAACTTCGAACCAAAGAAGCATCAGCGTAATCTCTCCAATGTAAAAGCTGTAAGAGGTAAAAGGCGCTACTGGCAGCCCCCGTCTCCCCCACCAGCTAGAGAAAGTCTGTTTGAGAGAAGGGACAGAGGGAGTCTCCACAGCTCCCAACTGGGTGGTGCTACTAGTTGTACCTGGGGCCTTGATGACCTCCTGCCCTTGAATTTGATGATACACCTCAATAACCCTATCATAAGTTCACCTTTTTGCTTTAGGTTGAGTTTGGCTCGCTTCATTTTGTGACCACGAGTCCTAACTGACATAAACAATTTAGGAGAATAGTTCTTCTGAAATCTTTTTTTGCCTTTTCTTGAGTCCTTCTTCCAAGGAGATGGGCTATGAATCATTTGTACATTTTTAAAGCCCTAAATGCCCTTAGAAAAGTAAGCATAATGGTTTAGAGTGAGCCTACACTATGCCAACCACCACTGAGCTCTCTGAACACGTGTGCCTGTTTACGAAACGGGGTAATAAATCGCCCTGTCCATTTCAGAGTCATTACAAGGTATGCAAGTACTCAGTGTGGAGCAGCCATGTCGGCTTTTAGACATGCAGGTGTGTCTGCAAGGAGCTCACCTCAACAGCTATTGAGCACCCATTGAATGTCCCACATTTGTCTTAAAATGGGACTGACATCGTGGTAGAATTTACTCTCCAATGGGAACAAGAGATAGTACAGGTCACATGTGCCATCGCGGGGTAATGAGGAGGTAAAAGAATATGACATGAGCACAGACACTGGAGCCACCCAGCTACTTTCAAATTCCAGCCTGCCCTCCGGAAAAAGCCTTTAACTGTGCTACTGGTTTCTGCAATTGAAAAACGATACCGCCTTACAGGACTGTGGAGAGGACTCAGTGAGTTATGTGTAGAGTACTTGAGAGTATTATGTAAGAGTATTATGTGTAGAACATGATTGGCGCGTAGTGCTGTATGAGGACTTGCTAATATTATGTATTAACTGCTATGGGAACCCACAGAGAAGCCAAGGGAAGCTTTGTCTAAAGAGAGGACATCGGACTTGGGCCTTGAGAGATACGTAGGAGTTTACTAGGTAAAAAGTACGGTAAAGGGCATTTCAGGTAAAGAAAACCGTTCAAGCAACCAAACTAACCCATGAAGAAATCAAACGCGTTAAAATAATGACAAATAGCTGAAACCTAGTTGGCGGCAGACGAAGCCCGAGGCACGGTTTCTGGCCATGGGCACTGCGGGCCACCGAACTCGTCAGGGCTTTCCCTGGTAACTTTTGGGAACTGACACGATAACCAAAATCAACACGTCGGTGGCATTAACAATTTTTCCCCAATGAAGCGACTCCGATTTATAGCTACAACCTACTGGGCCCTGCAGTGCCAAACACCATGCTGTTTTCAGAAGGACCACATTTAACCCACAGGATGTCCCTGAAATGGAGGTGGCAACTCCACTCCCTACATGAGGAAACTCAGGCTGCTTGAGCATCCTTCCCAAGGTGGCACAGATAGTGCACGAGACAGGAAAGTGCTCAGCTGCAAATACGGTTTGTTTTCTCCCCACGTAAAAAGCAGTCCGGCGGTAGGTAGCTGTAGCCCTTTGTCCAGTTATTCCACAGTGCCATCAAATACCTCCTTTCTTTCTGCGCGTCTTTAGTGTCGGCATTGGCCCGAAGTCTCCTTGAGTCTCACGTTCCCTATGATGGCTTTTCAATTCTCATCTTAAAAGCTCACCAGGCCAGATTTTGTCAAGCTCTACTTTTTGAAATATTTCAGAGGTCAGCTCATACAACTCACTGATTTCATAGATGGGGAAATGGAGAGATTTGCCCCTAGCAAACCAACAGAGCTAAGTAGTTAAACCAGCCTGGAATTCAGTGCTCTTTCTGTTACTAATGTAGTGGAGACTGCAAGTTGCCCACCAAAATCTGTTCTCCCATTTTTTCTTGGCGCGTGGCTAGACTACATTTCTCAGCCCCCTCTGCAGGTAGGTGTGGTCACTGGACTAAATTCTCGCCAACAGAAAGTGAGAAGTACCCGCACCCACTGCAGGGTCCAGGCTGTAAGGCATCAGGTGTGCTTCCTCTGTGCTTTGCCCGCTTCCC
The DNA here is from genome assembly GCF_022682495.2 of Desmodus rotundus. Lineage (NCBI taxonomy): Eukaryota > Metazoa > Chordata > Mammalia > Chiroptera > Phyllostomidae > Desmodus > Desmodus rotundus. Next base: position 25,774,972 of record NC_071389.1, read on the forward strand.
ACGGGCTGGAACCAGTGATGACCCAGCTTCACCCGTGCAGGTGATGACAATGCCCCCCAGAGATTGGAGAGGCAACACGATATAAGGAACCTGTGTCCCTGAATGACCGCGTGGAGCAAAGCTGCCCCACTGACCTGGACTGCTCACTTCAGAAACGTTAACTCCCCTCAGCTGTTATGTGAGAAACAAACTCCTTTGTTCTTTAAGCCACTGCATTGTTGAGTCTGTTACAGCAGCTTAGCTTTTTACCCTAATACAACCATGCAACTTCCTTTGTGCGTATTCAAAATAGCTATACAAATGACCAGTTACCCATCTTTTTAGAAAACAGCCCTAACCTCCCAAGTATGTGATAATCAAATAATGTAATTCCTTCCTGTGACTACAATCCCAAGATTTCTTCATCCTGGTTAAAGGCTATTTAACTATTTAACAATTGAAAGAGATCCTTTATGGAGAGACCCACCTAGTTTTTATGCTTTCATGAAATTAATTCAACCGGTATTGGACTTTCTAGATGCTGGGGACATACAGACAGGTTCCTTTCTACGGAGTGTTTTGTTTTTAAACGTTGTGCTGCGTTATCCTCTTTATAGAATGTGGGAATGAGGCTACGAATATAAATAATTACTGAGAGCTACCAAGGATCAAACCACGTACCTATGGATCAACTGTCTCTTGCTTAGCCCTACAAATTAGGCAAAACATTTTAAAGACTAAGAATCCAGCTCTCTTTTCAAAGTATTTCCTAACCGCTTAGGACAGCAGTTTTTGAAGTGTCATGTATCTAAAGCCTATCAAGATTTTTACTTTAGAAGAACCAAGATGGCGGCGTAGGTAGACACACTGCGCCTCCTCGCACAACCAGAACTGACAGAGAATCGAACAGCAAGGGGGACCAACACCAAGGAAACAGAAAATAATCATTCATCCAGACTGGTAGGAGGGGCGGAGACGGCACTGGGGTGGAGAGGACTCGCGTGGCTGTGGCGGGACTGAGACTGGCGGAGTGTGGGACAAATGGCGCAGGCAGTCCGAGCACTAGCAGACCCTGCGGTCCCACATTTGCACAGATAAACCCAGAGGGCCGGACTCAGAGTGGCGGAGAGTGGGGCAGGCAGAGTGGCGGATAGCACATTGAGGCACCACATTCGCACACAGATAAACCGGACGAACGGCGGGCAGAGAAGCAGACCGCTGCGCAACCCAGGGCTCCAGCTCGGGGAAATAAAGCCTCAAACCTCTGATTGAAAGCGCCCCTGGGGGTTGGGGCGGCAGCAGGAGAGACTCCCAGCCTCACAGGAGAGGTTGTTGGAGAGACCCACAGGGGCCTAGAGTGTGCACAGGCCCACTTACTCGGGAACCAGCACCAGAGGGGCCCAGTTTGATTGTGGGTAGCGGAGTGAAAGACTGAAATCCGGAGGAGAGTGAAGCGGGCGCCATTGCTCCCTCTCGGCCCCGCCCCCACGTACAGCATCACAGCGCAGCGACCAGCATTACCCCGCCCCGGTGAACACCTAAGGCTCCGCCCCTTAAAGTAACAGACGCGCCAAGACAAACAAACAAAAAAAAATGGCCCAAATGACAGAACACTTCAAAGCTCCAGAAAAAATACAACTAAGCGACGAAGAGATAGCCAACCTATCGGATGCACAGTTCAAAGCACTGGTTATCAATATGCTCACAGACTTGGTTGAATCTATTCGAAAAACAGATGAAAAAATGAAGCCTATGCTAACAGAAACAAAGGAAAATGTACAGGGAACCAATAGTGATGAGAAGGAAACTGGGACTCAAATCAATGGTATGGACCAGAAGGAAGAAACAAACATTCAACCAGAAAAGAATGAAGAAACAAGAACTTGGAAAAATGAGGAGAGGCTTAGGAACCTCCAGGACACCTTGAAACGTTCCAACATCCGAATTATAGGGGTGCCAGAAGGAGAAGAGGAAGAACAAAAAATTGAAAACTTATTTGAACAAATAATGGAGAACTTCCCCGATCTGGCAAAGGAAATAGACTTCCGGGAAGTCCAGGAAGCTCAGAGAGTCCCAAAGAAGCTGGACCCAAGGAGGAACACAACAAGGCACATCATAATTACATTACCCAAGATTAAACGCAAGGACCTACGTCCAAGATTACTATATCCAGCAAAGCTATCATTTAGAATGGAAGGGAGGATAAAGTGCTTCTCAGATAAGGTCAAGTTGAAGAGGCTCATCATCACCAAGCCCTTATTATATGAAATGTTAAAGGGAGTTACCTAAGAAAAAGATCAAAAATAGCAACAGTAAAAATGACACCAAACTCACAGTTATTAACGACCACACATAAAACAAAAACGAGAGCAAACTAGGCAAACAACTAGAACATGAGGGTTGTCAATAAGGGAGTGGGAGGGGGAGAGGGGGGTAAAGGTACAGAGAATAAGTAGCATAGATGATAGGTGGAAAATAGACAGGGGGAGGGTAAAAATAGTGTAGGAAATGTAGAAGCCAAAGAACTTATAAATATGACCCATGGACATGAACTATGGGGGGGGAATGTGGGAGGGAGGGGGGTGGGCAGGATGGAGTGGAGTGGGGGGGGAAATGGGACAACTGTAATAGCATAATCAATAAATATATTTAAAAAAAAAAAGAATTCAAAAAAAAAAAAAAAAAAAAGATTTTTACTTTATGCCAATGATGTATCAGTAAAACCGGGGCGGGAAAGATTTTACTGACAGAGGAAGGTGGACCTAATAGCTTGCTGAGCGGTGGGATTAATTGCCAGAGCCATTGAGACAGCACTGCCACTTCTGGAGACTCTGGGTACCTGGACTTCTCTGCGGATCAGCTGTGGCCAGCTGGTGCAGACGGTGTTCCTCTTCCTCGCTCCGGGCTGAACACACAGCCCAAAGCTGGCTCCCGTGGTCCTTCCCGCTCTCAAATGAGATTTGCTGAGATCTAGTTGCACAGAGGTCTGCCCTGGCTTTGCCACAACTTGCTCTGTGACTCATGGCTTGGCCTTAGTCTCCCCATATGCACCAGGTGATATGGCTCCTTCCATCTCCACATTTATGACAATCACTAGAAAGCACTACTTCCCTCCACTACACTCAACAGCAAAGTCATTCAGAAGGCGGCAGGCAGAGAAGGGAAACTCCACCGCAGGAAAGTGCCTCGGACCAGGGCACCAAGCTGATTGCTAGTGTTCTGCCTTTCCCAGGCTCTCTGCTGCTGGTGGAGAATTCCACCTGGCTCAATTTACAATTCCTAAGAACAGGGGCCCTAGCACAACCACAGTGCGTTTAACTCTGCAGGCGCTTCCTTAGTATTAGGCACTTTATTTTTTATTTTTTTCTTTATTTTTTCTTCCAAGAAATTCCTGATTTCCAACTGCCAAAAGCAGCAATTTTCAAACGGTGTGCCACAAGGACTTTTGAAACACGCAATATGACTTAGTCAGAGGCACCAACCTCTTTTCCCTTAGATTGTCAAATAAAAAATGACAACAGCCAACACAATAGCCATCTGGTGTGAATGAATCAAAATTACACCTTTTTTTTTTCAGATTGGCAAAAAATGTATTTTTGGTGTGCGGCAGAATTTTAGTAATTAGTTTATGTGTGCCGCGAGATGAAAAAGGTTGAAAATAGCTGTCACAGAAATAGCAATGAATTCAATGGGAAGCTGCTGCTCCAGGTATTTCAGGTGGAAGGATTAAAGGCTTTTGGAGGTAGGATTATTAAAACTAGTTTTTCCTGCTTGTCCACTAGACTTTTTAAAAAGCTTTAAAACACATTCAGCAACATGAGTGAAGAGCATTTCAGAAAGACTAAAGTTCCTGCCTAAAAACTGCCTGCTTAACACAGTGCTCAGCAGCCAGAGCTCTACAGTCTGCCAGCTTCACCTCAGGGGCAGCTCTGCCACTTCCTAGCTGCACTCCTTTGCTGAGCCCGTCTCCTTACTGGTTAACAGGAACAGAACCAGCACGTCGCTCCCAGGGCTGTGTGAGAAGATACGTATGTATAGCATTCGTCCTGCTTGCTCAGAGTATAAGTGACATCTCCACTTCCAGTGGAAGATGTGGCTTCCCTGAAATAGTTAATAAACTGATTGGGAAAATTATCCCATGTTTAAAAAATATTTTTTTAAATCCTCACCCAAGGACTTTTTTTCATTGCTTTTAGAGAGGGGGAGAGAGGAAGGGAAGAAGAGAGAATCATCGACTGGTAGCCTCCTGTATACATCAGAACTGGAAATTGTATGCAGCCCAACCAGGGACTGAACCCGCAACCTGGGTATGTGCCCTGACTGGGAATCAAACCCACAACTTTTCAAGTTATGGGATGATGAGCCACACCAGCCAGGGCAAGGAAAATTATACCATGTTTAATGTAAAAAACGACGTGGGTTGGGTACAATGCTAATTTCTTGTTTGACCAGAGAAAAATGTACTCTCGAGATTCATTATTAGTTATAGGGGGGTGAGGCTCAGGGGACCAAGACAATCCAGACTGGGAGAAGAGAAGCCACTGAAATCAGGTTGAGAATCCCCGCTTTCCAGATCACATGGTACCCCGCCTGCAGCCCTGGCCTCCGCCTCCTGCCCCAGCATCATGCTGTGCCACCTCAGACACATGCCTCCCCAGCACACGCAGACACTCCCGCGCACCAAGGTGCAGCAGGTCCTCGCACTACCTGCTCTCACAGCAAGTGTCCTTTCTTTGCAGCCTTTCCCACAGCTGTGATTCTGTGCTTGACCAGTGTGGACTTTTTGATCACCATTGTATTCCCAGAGTCTACCACAGCATATGGCACAGAAACTCTGAAATATTTACTGGCTGAATGAATGGGTTGGCCATAGCTTAGAATTCTTTAGGGGCTGGTTTCTGCCTAAACCCTGGCATCTGAATGAAGTCCAGCATGGGAAGGTGAGCATACTGAGGCGCAGTGGTCAGGGCCAAAAACAGGAGACCTGACAGAAGTGGCAGGAGAAACCCATGCATACCCAGATATTGTCACTAGGTAAGGTGACAGATGAAGACGGTATGGGCTATATGCTATCTTTTGGGTAAGAGAAAAATAAAAACGTATGTATTTGTTTGGTTTTGCTTAAAAACTCTTGCCCTGGCCAGTGTGGCTCAGTTGGCTGGAGCATTGTCCCATAGTCAAAAGGTTGTTGGTTCAATCCCCGATAAGGGCACATACCTAGGTTGTGAGTCCAGGCATGTGATCAGCAACCAATCAACGCTTTTCTCTTGCATTAATGTTTCTCCCTCTCTCTTTCTCTCTCTAAAAGCAATGAAAAAATATCCTTGGGTGAGGATAAAGATAGTAATAAAATATTTAAAACTCTTAAGATATATAAGAAACTAGTAAGTGTTTATCTATGGGGGTAGAAGGAAGTGAGGTGGGGGGAAATTTCTCAATGAATGTCTTTTTATATCATTTTGATTTCTGAACTATGTAAAAAAAATCTAGTAAAAAAATAACTTTTAAAAATGTTAGAAGATGGGGGAGGGAGGGGGGTTCGGCTGGGGTGGAGGGATGGGGAGAAAAGGCATACAATTGTAATTGAATAACAATTAAAAAAATTTTTCTTAAATGTTAGAAGAAAAACAACAGAGAGCGAGGCTCTGGAATTCAGTGCTATTTAAAGGTCCATCAAGCTTAACAGCTCTTTCACCTCACCCCATCCTCCTCTGCACAGCTAACAATATACAAGGACTGCTGTTTAAGGTCCAGCAGAAATGCCGCTTCTTCCACGATCCCTTCCCCAACCCTCCAAGAGAACTTCCACACAGCTCTTCTGGCCTCTGATATTCTCTTACCTAGGTTGGTTGTCTGTGTGTATATATGGTATTTGTAAGCTCCCTAAAAGCAAGAACTGCATCTCATTTTACCTCTGTATTCCCCATTGCCTAGTTCAGGGCCTCTCATATATAGTAGACTCTGAACAAATAAAGTACCATTTGAGAGGGGAAGTTATTGCTTAATCGGTACAGAGGTTCTGTTTGGGGTGATGGAAATGTTTTGGAAATAGTGGTGATGGTTGCACAACATTGAGAATGTAATTAATATTGCTGAATTATAAACTTAAAAATGCTTAACTTTAGCCCTGCTTGTGTGGCTCTGTTGGTTGGAGCATCATCTGTAAACCTGGGTTCGATATAGTCAGGGCATGTGCCCAGGTTCGCTCCCTGGTCAGGTCGAGTGGTGTGTGTAGGAGGCAGCCAATCGGTGTTTCTCACTCACATCAATGTTTCTCTCCTTCTCTCTCCCTCCCTTCCCCTCACTCTAGATTCAGAGGACATGTCCTCCAATGAGGATAAAAAAAATGCTTAACTTCATGTTATATGCACACATACATATACTTACCACTGTTGGCAGCTCAGGTCATTCCAGAAAGAGAGCTTCAACTAGAGCTAACGTAAATCTCTAATAAAGACCCTCTCCACACATCTCCCAATAAACATTTGCTAAAAAAATAAATAGCATGATTATATGAAGAATGTCAAATTTGAGAAAAAGCTATCTGTTGATAACAAAGCACACTGTGTATACACTGGATGTGACATTTTTTAAGGACTAAAGAGGCTCTTGCAAACTTTTTCTTTATTTAACTTTCATCAAAAAATATACATTCCTAACTCAATAGGAAGACAGCAGTGATAGTAATTATCACACATGAGGCCCTCAACAAGTGTTAGAGTCTAGTTTTTCAAGTCCCATGTCACAGCCACCTTGGACTGATTCTCTCCTCTATGAATTCCAAGAACTGGTTAGGTTCACTTAACCATCTTGCTGGGGCCAGTCCGTTCCTACCATCCATTCAAATCCTGAACTCCTGATGTGTGAGGCTCACAAATACTTCAGTCATCTTTAAAGTGTCTGCAAATTAGATATTTTTAGCCAAAGTCAGGGACATAAAACTTCTTTTTTAAAGGATATAGTGAATCCCAGTACTCATCACCAAAAAGATCCTCAAGTGTAAAAAAGTGCTATCTGTGCCTCTTTTAAAAATAAAACCTTTAAGGTTAACAGAAAAAGAAAAAACCTTCCTGAACGCATCATTGCCAGACACATTGGCCACAGCAGGAGCTGACAAGACCTGCTAGTGCCGTGACAGAGAACATCTCACTTTAAAACCACAGCACTGAATGAAAGGGCACTCCTCTGTCCGGCCTGGGGCACAGACACAAGCCTCCCTCCTGAACTGGGGCCCCACCACCTTTGCAAAGATCCTGGACACGTCTCTTAAACACTGGATCTCAGCTCTTCTCCGTTCTGCCCTGGGGATCCCTTCTCTTTAAGTTCTTTGTCACGGTCTGGGGAAATACTCTGACTTTCTACAGTGGTGACGGCATCTGAATCCAATCTTCTCTTCTTCAACTGGTGCAAGTGGGATTTTGATTTTATATGTGCTAAAACAAAACAACAACAACAAAAAAACTTGTTAGGATTTTCTAGAATTAATCCTAGAAGATATAAAATGAATGACATAACCCTTCTCTTTAACAGTAACAGGATGAGCACATGTACTGGTACAGCTGCTTAGCAATTTTAAAGGGAGAGTAAGTTTTATGGCCAGCTAGCTAGCAAACTACAGTGAGCTACCATGTATCAGAGGCACCCTGCTAGGTTGCCTTACATCCCTAATCCTCCCAATACTCTTGCAGACAGTACTATTCCGCTCATTTTAAACAGGAGGAAACTGAAGTTCACAGAGGTCTTACATTTTGTCCATGACCACACAGCAGGTGAGTTCCTCAGCTTGCTTACAGCTCCGAAAAGAGGCCCAACTTTCCAGAATCAAGACTCTTGACTCAATTTTTCAGTGTGGGCCTCCTGTTACAGATAAACTTCAGCTCACACAACTAAAAAGGGCATGAAACCAAATTCCCGTCTGTACTGCAGGACAGCTGCCCCGCACCGCCACAGGGCTGCAGCACCCAGAGATACCCTGCCCACTGCTGCCCTGCTCGCACAGGTTGTCCCTCCCGGGCTGGCCTCCCTCTGCCTGGGTCAGATGAGCCATTTCAAAGACTAACTCACAAGGCTCACATTATCCAAACACACAATGCTCCAGGCAGATGACCAGAGACATTCTTTTCTGACTATCCCTTCTGAGGGTCTATACAAGCAGTAAAGCTACTGTTGCCTGGTATCGATTTCTGACCTTACTCCGCAGTTCCCACCAACTCACTGACCAACCCACACGGCTCTTTTCACTAACCCGTTCTTTTACAAGGAAATCTTATTTGGGAGCACCTACAAATTCAGATAGCTAGATTAAATTCTATTTTCTACGTATTTAACTCTTCATTTTTAAGAGTTTAGAAGCAAAAACAAGTAAGGAAGAAGTTAGAAGTCAAAGAAAGGCTTACTTGGGGGAAAAAGTCAGCTTTGTTCTCTAGCTAGAGCCTAAGGCAAAAAAAAAGGGGGGGGGCGGTGCCCTGGACGCCCCTCCATGGCAGCAGAAGACAGGCGCAAGGACCTGACAGATGGCACTACAGAAGGGCTCACACAGGCTACGCTCACAAAGGCTCACAAATGTTGCTTCTCTAAGGCTATCCCTGAAGGACACTGGACAAATCAAACCACTAAGTTTCCTTTAGAAAAAACAATCAGACACTTTCTCTCTCTTCCCCTTTCATCATTATAAACCAATGACAATCGAGGCTTCTTCTGCTGCTTGGGCAATCACAGCCGTCCCCAGTCTTGGACAATGGCGTTCATTTTGCCAGAGTTACCAGTTAATAGTAATCATTCTACTGGTTGGTATGGGGAGAAAAATCTACTTCTAAGAGCATCTCATGCAAAGCAGGACTCTGAACAGCAGGATTCCAGCCACTAGGTAGCCTGACTGTGCAGAAAAGAAGTGAGCCTTAAGCAAGTTTCTGAATGGCGTGTAAATTCAAGGCTTGGAGGCGAGGGCCCTTCGGGCTTTGCCTGGACGACTACAGAAATCCAGAAGGAGCGCAGTGTGACTCTGTAGCAGAGGCAGACCCGGGCTCTAAAACAGAGACAAAGCCTTCCTCATGCAGGGCTGATCGAAGATACCATCAGTAACCACCTTCTTTATATATGACTGACAGCCTTGCTTTCACACTTTGCCAGGGTGAACATTAAGTTTCCCTTAACACTCGTCATCAGTTTTAGCAACCACCACCATTTCAACATGTGACCTTAAAAATTACCAAAGAGACACCACTTCTGAAGAATGTTCTCAGGAAGAGTAACTTCCTGCTGCCTCCCAGCTGTTTCTGCTTCTTTGGTTCCTTGGGTGAGTTGCCTGGTTCCCTTACGATCCCACCTCACCCCACTAAGGTCTAACCATGAAAGGCCAAGGAACTCCTGTGAGGCAGAATCAGAAAAGGCCAAGGGGCTCTGGAAAGTTAACTATAGGCCCTGCAGTATAAAATATCTACTCCAGCTGAAGCTAGAGGGCATGGGATCTTCCTTTGAAATTCAGAATACAGAGATAACTGTCCAATTCAGGAAGGCATCCATGAAATTTGAGCACAGGCTCTCAGAGGAATCTGGCTCTCCCTTTACAAACAAGCAGACCCTGGCATTCAATGTTGCAAAGACCTTCAATTCCATCAAGTCAGTGTGACCCACCCTTACAGATTGCTCTGTGCCCTTCCCCAGACTCTACCTGCCCATTCACGGTCCCCAATGATGATTCGGTCACAGAGGTCACACATGTGATAACTTCTCTTGTTCTCAGTTTCATTGCGTGGCATCCTGACTGGAGCAGCAGCAGGCTTACGGCCCTGAAAGAACAACAGGGGGTGGGGGAGAGGCATTCAGTTCAAAGAGACTTGGATACTATTCTCTGATATTAAGGGTAGTGGTCCCAAGATTCCTTTTTCTCATCCCAGAGAGCAGGAGGGTTATGAATAGATTTTCGCAACAACCTTTCTGAATGTGAAAGTAGAAACGCAGCCTCCAGGAACCTAAAAGTAGCCAGCCCTTCTGCTCTATTCCATGGAAAAGACAGCTTGGTTCCTGACATAGCAACAAAGGTGTAAGCTAAGGAAAGCTGTCTGAAAACCAGACAATAGACAGTACCATGATTAAAAATCACCTGGATGAAACTCTGCACAATTTCAAGAGCAGGTTGAAGAACAGACTCCTCCCACTTTGAGACATCGGATACTTCTAAGCCATATACTGGAGGGACACTGGGCCCAGGTCCTAAAGATGACAAAGAAAAGTTGTGAGTGGTCAGCCTCAAAACCTAATCTATTCTGCCTCCAGGACTTCAAAATCCACAAAGGAAACACGGGGGCCAAAGGAATTACTATTCTGACCATGCCATTCATTCTAACTAGAAACATGAACCTAAGAGCTACATACAATCCAAGAAGACCTAGAAGGTTGACTTGTCTGCAGCCAACAAGTCTAGCTATATAATCCAGTCTCAAGTGTAGCATCTTCCAACTCAGTCAGGAAAACAATACAGAGTAACAGCTCTGGGGACCACTGTGTGGACTATAATATAAAGACAGCACACTACAGGAGGAAATAATGTAAAGCTTGAAGTACTTCTGAATGGATATAAGACTGGGGGAACCAAGAGTACAGCCACAGGCATTTCATCCATCTGAGCCAACCATGTCTAGTCCCTGCTGGTAGCTTCTCCAGTCTGTGGACACACTAAATTGCCTTCTACAGCTAGGTTAAGCCAGTTGCCTAAAGGCAAAGAGCAATGCCCCATGGACAAAAACATCAAAGTCCTCAAGATGCCAACGGCTGGCAGGTGCTAGCCTTTTGATTGTGCCAACCACAAATAAGATTCTTCTTAAAGTGGACTGGGCTGCACCTGCCACCACACGGAAAGGTGAGACTGGGAGGGTGCAGGCAGCATCCACAGCACACCTGGCCTTGGATAAGCTCTGCACCTGTTTCCAGGCCACTCTATATTTTCCTTTCCCCTCTAAGTCCTTTGTTGGGCTTCTGTGCCCTGTCTAAGCACCTTTCAACAAGTTCTCGGCTCCCAGCTGCTATTCCTGGCTTGAGGCCAAGGCCAAGCCCGGGTGGGGAAGTCCCTCTGGCTTCTTGCCAGAACCATATCCCAGCAGACCAGCCCTGGCCAATCACACACAGCTCCTGATTTATAGGGCAGCTGTGCCTTTCACACTAGCACCAGGACTGTGCCGGCGCACGCCTGAATGAGGAATGGGCATACGATGCACTGTGCCATCAACCCCTCCTGACTCGGGGACGGGGGAGTTATTGCGGCTCTACCACAGGAGGAAGTTCCAAATTATTACAAAAAACATCTTTTGTTAGAGACTAATTATAGCCCTGGGGAGAAGAGAAGCTGCATTAGAAATTCGTAGTAGTGAACTTCAATTTCGGCTGACTCAGACTCCTTCTATCTAACAGGACACGCAGAGAAAGCAGGATAAGCAGAAGTGTGAAGAGCCTCTTGGCACCAGAACGACAGTGGAGGGCTGTCAGAGGGAGATCCAGGGGAGAGAACTTCAGCAACCTGGTGGTCAACAACATGAATCAAGGTGTTTATGTTCAGAGGCAGGGGTGGAGGACCTCCACTGTCCTTACCTGTAACTGAAAGCAGAAGTAAAAGCTAAACAGGGGATGATTCAGAAGCATATTGAAGTGCCCACAAGACAAAACTGGGGTTTCACTTGATTGCTTAATCTTTTTTTTTTTTTTTTTACTTAAAAAAAAATTTATTCATTGATTTTAGAGAGAGAGAGGAAGGGAGAGGGAGAGAAACACTGTTTGTTGTTCCACTTATTTATGCATTCATTGGTTGGTTCTTGTATGTGCCCTGACTGGGGATTGAACCTGCAACCTTGGCGTATTGGGACAACGCTCGGACCAACTGAGCTACCCAGTCAGGAACATCCTTCCTTAATCTCTTAGTAAGCACACAATTTCTTACCCAAGGCCAATATTAATGCTGTCTAGCGAACATTACAGCTGAAGGAAACAAGAACGGAGGAGAGCAGAGTATGGGCTTCACCGTCAGGCCCTGCGTATTAGCTGGGAGATTTTTGGCAAGTTATTTAACCTGTCTTAAGCCTCCATTTCCTTATCTGAAAAAAGAAAAGAGTAACACCTGCCACGAAGGCTCAATAGTTTATGGACAGCACCAAATTTAGTGCTGAGGATCAAATGAATGAGATTTTCCTTTCCTTTTCCTTAAAAGTGCTATTCAACTAAAGGTAAAGCTGAAGCAGTTTGAAGCACCACATATCTGAACACAAAGGTGCTACTGGTTAAGGTTTTGTTTGATTGCTCTGTAAAATGAGAAGCTAAAATCAAACCTGAACACCAGCTCTGCTAAGATGTTGCTACTTTGCTCTTACATGTTAGCAGCCAGCATGCATGTGTTCAAGGCATACAGCAGACTCTTCATTGGAAAGATTTGTCTTCTGAGACATCACAAGGAAATACCCCTGGACAATCACTTATGCAATAGACACCCACCCAGGTCAGGTTTCCGATCTTAAAACAGGTCCAGAAACTGAAGTTCATCATCTGGGTGAGGTAAGGACATCCATCTTCTAGCGGAAACAGACCCAAGGGATAAGTAAAAACAGGAGACTTACTGCTTAAAAAACGGTTTTTAACCCATCGGTTTTGCTTCCGGGCATATCTCTTAGTCACTTGTTTCAGAGCCTCAATACCTGAAAGATAAAGCAGATATAAACCTCTAAGCACTTTCGCCATGCCAAAAGGCAGGCCCACCCAGCCCAGCAGACGAGAAATTAGCCACAGCAGCACACTGGTGGGCACTTGGTAGACAAAAATCTCAATTCTGAGCTGCAGGCCACTTGGGACTCTACTAGTCCCAGCTCTTTCTCAGACCATACCATCCAGGAACTCTGTCACCCAAAGATGTCCAAGGCTAGGTCAGATGGAGAAATTCACACCTTTCTTTAGGAGCTGGTTACTAGTCTCTGGTGTGCATTTTCCCTCAGTGATCAGGTACTCGTGAAATTCCTTGAAGCCAATTGATTGGAAGATACCACGTTGATAGTCCTGGCTGGGAACAGGAGAGCATCAGCTGATGAGCCATCGCATCTGAGAGCTAGCAGGGGCCTTTGGAGATGATCTAGCTGAGCCATTTCATCCTTTGGATGAGGAAATTGAGATCCTTAGCAGTTATTGCCTCTCTGAACTTCTTCCTCCACCACCCCCACCTGCTGCCAGGTTACTACCCTTGAAAATTAACTCCTGGAAATGCTTGACAGATTAGAAAACTGCAACTCTAACAAGTACCCCAAACCTCCTTCACACAAGCCTTGCTCATAATGCCGAGAACGAAGGCTAACAAACAAGATCAAAAACCAGTATTATGTTTATGGTCTTTGACCATAAGCAAGGGATAGATAGCAGGTTAATTAGGTCAAATCCTCACCTATTTTCTGCAACTTTCTCCTGATTATAGCGTCTGTGAAAATCTCTTAGTTCATCCAAGAGCCCAGCAGCAAGCATGTCATCCACTCTTTTATCCAAGCGCTCATCTAGAACTTGAATCAAATTAGCCCATCAAATCAGCCTGTAGACACTTACAAGATGAATGGTCAGGCTGCACCTAGAAGAGAACTTGTTCAAATGGGAGAAAGGGTTCAGACTCCAAAGATTATAATAATATATATTATATTCAGTCACACTTAAGACACTGCAGCTCCAACAAAAATAGCCAGAAAGAGCCCTGGCTGGTGTGGCTCAGTGGATTGAGCACGGGCCTACAGACTGAAAAGTTTGATTCCCAGTCAGGGCACATACCTGGCTTGTGGGCCAGATCCCCAGCTGGGGGTCTGGGAGAGGCTCCAATCCGTGTTTCTATTGAACATTGATGTTTCTCTCCCTTTCTTTCTCCCTCCCTCTCTAAAAATAAATAAAATCTTTAAAAAATAAAAACAGCCAAAATAAAACACATCCCATAAAGAGAAAGCATGCAACTGCAGCTTTTAGGGAGGACAACTATTTTATTCTCGTATGGAATGGATATCCACAGTTTACTTTAGAGGCAACTGAGAACCCCCTGATTTACCCTTCTTTTTTCCATCATATTTATTTCTCTTTAACTTTGTGTCACTTCACATTTAAGAACTCTCAGATGACACCTTGGATGGGAACAAGGAACTTTGGTCCAAAGCCATCCTAGATTCATCTTGAACTACTGCGCCAGACAAAGGAGCAGAGTGAGAGGTCCTCATCACTCAGACGTGGGGGCAAACACAGCCTTATTATGATCAGATCCCATTCGTTTATGCAGAGCTGTGGGACATGTTTTAATTTACAAAAGTTTCGTTATTAAAACATTACCTTTTCTTACAGACTTATAACCAAAATTAATTTAACAACAAAATCTCGCCATTTCAGTCATGCTCTTCTACATCTCTGCCATTGCTATGTCTTGGCCTGCAATGGTACTAACCTTTGTTCCTATCTTCCTAAGAGGTTTCCATTTATTGGGCACTCCGGATGTGCCAGGCACATTCTGAGCATTTTGTATTAATTATTAACTCAACTGATTCTCAGTGAAGCTGCAAGATATGTACTAACGTATCTCCATTTCACAGGAAAGAAAACAGGAGCACAGAAAGATAAAACTAACTTGCCTTAAAACTCACATAGCTAGATGATGGTACAGGAATTTGAAGCCCAGACAGTCTGGCCCAGAGACCGTGCTCTTAGTAACTACACGATACTGCCTATTCTCAAAACAATCTCCTCATCTTTCCAGACGTAGCTCACCGGTTACCTTTACAAATTGGTCCCTGACTCCCCCTGTAGACAATGCTCGTCATCCCTTCTCTGTGGCTCCACAAACCTTCTAGCCCAACATTTATCACAATGTAGCATCTCTCTCATTATCTGTTGCCCCACCAGACTGAGACCTTCTTAAGATCAGGCACTGTCTCATGCTCATCTCTGAAATCCAAGTACCAAGCAGAATACTTGACACTTCAACCTCTTCCAAAGGAGTCTTCCTTCTCTTTAGCTTTCTCCCTTGGATCTTCCCTGGATGGCAATCTCTTTTCCATCCCACCCATCCCATCTCATCTCACCCTTGGTATCTCGTCGTAGTGTGAGAGCTACCCTTACCCCCTTTCCAGACAGACACTTAGGGGAATGGCACTGTGCCTTACTAAGTCAACAAATGATGGTAATGAAAGTAAAATTCGATCTATCTCTAACGGACTCAAGGGCATCAAAAGGCTTTTACCTGTCTGGTCAGCATGAAGCCAGAGGATGCAAGAGTTAGGGAACCTCAGAGGGCCTCCAAGGGGACTGCCACCTTCTTCTGCATGTTGACGATAAAGAAATTCACTATGAGAGATTCCTGTTTCTTCAAACACTTGCAAGCTCCTAAGTCATTTGGGCGGAAGGGTAAAACCATAAAAACTATTAGGAAATATTAATTCTCAAGGAGAGAGGTTATTTACTGTAAAACGTCTCATTCTCATTTGTACAGTATAAGCCCCCGAAGACATTCTATAGCTACTCAGAAAGGGGTCCTAAAGAAAACTGTGGGTAAATTAAGAAATACTACTATTCCTCTAAACACACATCAATTTTTCTGAAATCAGTTAAACAGGCTGAGAAACAAAAGCTTTCTTCTACACACACAGAATGGGACTTACTTTCAGGTAGGCAGTAAAAACACCTTGTTTGGGACACTTTGTTACAAGCCAACAAGTCTAGTCTCGCTGGAATGCCTTTCTCACAGTAGAAAAGTATGTTGTATAGCCAGCTCATCAACTTTCTTTTTAAATGTGTCTAAAATTGTGACTAATTCAGTATTCTACTAGTACAAACATCACTGGAAAAAGAACTCACATACTTACTCTTAAGCCACCATCCACTGTCAGCATCTGCTATGTTATGCAGCACTAGGTAATTTAACTCCCAAATCTATATTCTACCACTCTGAGCGATTGCAATTTATCGGCTTGAAAGTGATCTTTCCCTTCCTGACCCAATTCTACTTCCTGAAACCCTAACACAAGAGCAGAGACCCCTTGTCATTCTGTATCACTGGTCATTCGAAGAGGACCTATGAGGAAAACATGTACAGTGACACAGATACCTCACTTACGGAGATTAGAATAGTCTCAAACTAAAACAAAGGTGAAAAAGGTCCTCCAATCCTCTCTGAAAGAGAGACTCTTGCTTAGAATCTCTGACGTGTGAAGACATAATTCTCAACTCATTACTAGTTTAGAAGTAGAAAATGAGGAGTGGTGATAAGAAAGAACTACTTGATAAAAGGAAAGAAGAATAAAGACCAAGGTCCAGAATCATATCATAAAACAATATAGAAATGAATGTTCATCATAATGTTCCTGAGTTCTCAACATTTTTTGGAAAGATTTTTATTAAAATGTTTTTTTAAAATGTTTAGATACTAGAAAGTATAAACTTCATTTATGTAGACTATGCACCATCAGGAAAATAAAAGAAAAAATAAGACTACACATTATCACCAAGGTGATATTGCCCTCAAGGAGGCAAAAAACCCACACCCCACCTTAGCTATTACAAGACTTGTGGCCCTCCAAAGGGCAACCATATCCCCCAAAATCTTATTCTTCAATATTAAAAATTTCACTGGAGTGCAGGAGGAGCACAATTAGGAAAAAAATTCTAGAAAGGCTTCTGGGTGGAGTGGGGGCAGTAATGAAAAGAGAATTCAGTGCCTGATCTAGAATATACTTATTTGATTGGAAAACTTCATAATCCCTGGCAATACCAAATGTTGCTATAATATTTAATCTGTAAAACCATCTACACACTAGGTATTTAGATCCTCTACTCTGTCAGATATGGTATTACCCCCAACACAGAAAAATACATCTAACACACCAGGCTGCAATTTCAAAACAAACTAAGAAAACATGACCTTTGAGTTCATTCACCACCTCTCTTCAAGAAAAATCTCCATGTGCAAAGGTGAGCTGATTTATGAGACAATTTATAAAATCTCCCTCCCACTGGGAAAGCTGGTAGGGCAGAAATCAGCATTGCACAATCAATTATGAAACCCAAATCACAATGTAAACCAACTGCATGCCAGAAAAATCTATATAAAAACTGTTATACAAGCAAAGATCAAGTAGAAAATGAAGCAAATTACACAGGCCCTAGGGGAAAACGTTATCATGTTACGCACTTTAAATGTAACAACAAAGGATACAACTGTCTATTGACGTAGCTGGACTGTGGCAGTAACTCAGGGCCTCCTAACCTAAACTGTAACACATCCGTCTCCACTAACTACTATTACCAGACCTCTCATTACCCGGGCGCACTGAGTAACCGACTGCCCTCTAACTCCACGGGAACTCCGCGTCAGCGGGCCCAGGCTTTCTTACCTGGCTACTTTGCGCTTGTCATGTGGGTGCAGCTTGGCAGCCATTTCTGGGTCCACCTGGCTCAGGCGTTTGTGGAGTGTGTGGCCATCCTCCTTTTCAAGCTCCACTTTCCGGTCAATCACTTTCTCAGTGTCCGTCTCCTGAGGCTATTAAATGAAGGTTTAGAAGTCAATTTATTCAACCATTCAACAAGCACCGCAACAGTGTATGAGCCAGGCACCGAGGGCTAAGTGTTAGGAATATAGAATAGAGATGAATCAGAAGGGCTTGCCATGTAGTGACAGATCACAAACAGAAAATTCCACTACATCGTGGTAGTGCTGTGAGGCCACAGCCAACACAAAGAACTTACTTCTGAGAGAAATGCTCAGTCTACTGCCTGGCCAGAAGTACAAACAGGTACCAGGGCTAACGCATCTGTATTAACACATCCAGGAATCTAGTGTTCTCAGCAACTGTGACCAAAGAGTGGATCAAAACGGCTAGCACATTAGTTTGCAAAATCCCATCCTAATGCAACAGCATGCCTATAAGAAAGGTTAATATGGGACATCTCTCTGACATATACAACAGGGGGGACCCCCCAAAAAAGGGATTATCTTCTGGAGGGCGGGCCTCTTGTAGTGCAAGTTTCCCCTGCTAGGTGAGAGTTCTAGGAACCCTTCTGTATCTGTACCAGTGGGCGTCGTTTGAGAGGCTGCGCTCGGCTTTG
This sequence comes from Desmodus rotundus, assembly GCF_022682495.2. Lineage (NCBI taxonomy): Eukaryota > Metazoa > Chordata > Mammalia > Chiroptera > Phyllostomidae > Desmodus > Desmodus rotundus. Next base: position 25,793,041 of record NC_071389.1, read on the forward strand.
ATGAATTTTTTTGAAGACTTTCAACACATTTGCCCATTTCACGATGGGTGATTTAGGAGCGCACCTGCCCATACCGGGTTGAGTGTTTAGCGGTTTTTGACCAAAACTGCATGACCCCACGCCCTGCCCTCCCTGTTCACCCTATCTCGCCCAGATTGACTTCTTTTTTTTGATTCCCCAGATGAAAAAAGTCCACAAAGGGAAACGTTTTGCTGTCATGGAAGAGGTGAAACAAAAAGATGGCAGAAGCAGTAAAAGGCAAAAAATCGACAAGTTCAAAAACTGCTTCAAGCAGTGGAAAAAACATCTCAATACATGTATTGAATCGAATGGAGTACTTTGAAGGTGACTGAAATTTAAACATGTAATACACAATTTTTAATAAATAAATTCCTGTGTTTTGGGGGGCCACCCCTTGAGATTGTTACAGCCAGGAAATGCTGAATCAGACTCATGCAGTGCTAACTTGGATGGAGATGCTAATTAATCCGCAGAGGAACATTTTTCCCACACATAGCTTCTACCTTCAGGCCTGCCTGGAGGAGCACACTTCACATACAGAGGTGGCATTTGCTTCAGAATATTAAGTAGGAAAATTATAGTTGCTGAGTATAATAGGCAAGAGTCAACCTTTTTCCCACTCAAATTAGCTGGCAAGAAAAGAGAACCCATTTACTCAGGGAGTTACATGTGAACTCGTCATACCTTAGTACTGATAAGAACTTTCCAGAGCAGTGACTCAATGTAGTAATTGGTTCCTCCCACGACAATAGGAATTTTGTCTCGGGCAAATATATCTTCAATGTGAATATTAAGAAAGATATCACAATATTTAAGATCAGAAGAGAATCCTGACTTATTCAGAAAGGAAGCTATAAGAAACTACATTCACTGTCTGTCTGAAGAACAGAGGAAAAAGGGTAGAAATCAAGATGAATTGATAATATTGGTCCTTCACTGTTTCCCATGAGTTCTCAGAATCACTTCTACCAATTCTAGAGGGATTTGCATAAACCAGAGATAGGTAAGTGATTGTAATTACTTCCAATTCTAGAACTTTCTATTCCTAGGCCTTGCTGCTAAAATTCAAATTTTGCTCGGTATTCCAAATCATCTGAATGAGCACAAGCCCAAGGACTCTTCAAAGAATCAAGTATCAGCTGCTCAGGGACCACCAAGGTTTTGTTCATTGCCTGACTTTGCTTTCTAAGGCAAAATACAAGCTAGTTCTCTAAGCTGTGGTTCTTAAGACCCAGTCTTCACCAGTATGTGGTAGCAGCGCACACTGCAGCCACTTGAGACTCCACTAGATCAACAGAAGTATTGGTTCTGAAAACAAATAGATTTCAATTACCAGCTCCAGTTCTTGGGTATGTTATTCAACCTGTCTGAGCTTCAGTTTTCTCACCTGTAAAACCCTCATGAGTTCTTACGAGCATTCAATGTGACAGTGCATATAAATCCCAACCACAATGCCAGAGATATTTTCAATCGAGTAAGCATTCAATTTACAATTTTCTTTAGTCACTCTTGTTTCTGTATCTCTGCTACTTTGAATTCTTCTCTTCAGAAGTCTTTGAACAAATAATTATCTGCTTTAAGAAGGGTTTTGCTTCTGAGGATAATTGATAAAAAGAGACTTCCGACCTTAGAAGACTCATTTACACACTTCTTCCCCTTGCCAGCCAGTCTGTGGCACAGACATAGATGACCTCTCTTCTGTCAGAAGCACGCTAACCTTTAAGAAGTTGGGGTGGAGCAGAAAAATGTTAGCAATCCAGGATCATGGAGAAGAAACATTATGTATTTATTTTCTTAAAAGAGAAACAAAGTCCTGGCCAGGTAGCTCAGCTAGTTAGAGTGCCGTCCACATGCCAACCAAGGACACAGGTTTGATCCCCAGTCAGGGCGCAAACAATGAATGCACAAAAAACTGGAAATACAAACTGATGTTTCTCTTCCTCTCCCCCTTCCTCTCCCTCTAAAATCGATAAATAAAAAAATAAAAGAGAAACAAATTCTTTTATTTCCCTCATTAAGTACAGAAGCATACAATTACACAGTAGTTGTAGTAACATTTCAAATGTATAATTAGGAAAGGGAAAGAGAACAAAAATAATAAAAAGGGAAGGTTAAAGATGGTGGGATACCAGAAGGGGGGAAGAGTGACAAAGAGGGAGGGAAACAGGAAGGACATACTGAGGGTAAAAAGTTTAACTTATTTGCACAAGCAATGAAACAACTGCGATCCTAGGCAAAACCTTTCTCCTCTCTGGGCTTCAGTATCTAGTACCTTCATCTATCTAATGAAGAAGACTGATCATCTTAAGGTAGTTTCGGTTTTGCCATTCTGATTGTAGGTTCTTCCCTAAATTCATTAAATCACCAATCCTGTAAGTGATCATATCAAGTCATCCCCTATCATTTTTGCCCTCTGAAAATTTTAACTAGCTCTCCATTTTCTATAAATTCTTTCTGAACAACCAAATTGTCCTATAGCAACACTTCTTTTGGTGATATATTTTATTTTGTAAAGGGCTTTCATATACATTATCTCATCTAATACAACTTGCCTTGTAAAGCAGGTTGGGCAGGAATTATTATCTACATTTTAAATCTCTGCTCATTTGATAGGAAAAAAATTTTTTTCTCATTATTTTTATTTGCATGGCCCTGATTAACAGCAGCAAGGATTTGTCATGTTTATCAACATTTATATTTCTTCCTTTGTGAATTACTCATTACCTTTAGTTTTTGTATTGATTCATAAGTTCTTTATACATTAAGTGTATTAACAATTTGTCTTTCCTATATTACAAATACTTTTCCCCTGGTTTGCAGTCTGTTTTAAATTTTGTTTATAGTGGACTGTTTTCCATTTTAATTTAAAATATCATATATAGGGGTGGGGTAGAGGGATGGGGAGAAAAGGCATACAACTGTAATTGCATAACAATAAAAAAAAAAAAAAATTAAAAAAAAAAAAATAAAAATAAAAAAAGAAAAAAAAAAAGAAAGCAAAAAAAAAAAAATATCATATATATATGTACATATATATATACACACACACATTATAATGTGTAAATTATGAAGCCCAGTAATAAAACAAATACTCATGAACCCAATGTAAGGAAAGGAATATTATTAATTCCTTTGAAGTTTCTGTAAATACATTCCCCCCTCAACCCCCAACATCCCCTCTCTCTGAGGGAACAATTATCTTTTGTTATTTTGAGTGGTTTTTTTCATCATTCCCTTGCTTTTCTTCACATTATTACTTATGTGTATATACCCCTAAAGAATATATGTATAGAATATATAATCACTATATAACAATATATTACTTAAGTTTTGTTTGCTTTTTAACCTTTATAATGGCATGAACATGTATTTATCCTTCCATAATTCCTCAAATTTTGTTGTTTCTGAGATTCTTCCATATTGATTGATGCATATAACTATAATTTATTCATTTTTACTGTTGAAAAAGGAAACTGATATGAACAAAGCAAATTTTCTACCTTCTTCTGTAAATAGGAGTTTCGGGGTTTCTGTTTCTGCTGCTAAGAGGAATGCCGTTACAGAACGGGATCTGCCGCCTGTCTCTTGATATAGCTGCGGCAAGGTTTCTCTAAGGCAGGTAGATACCTAGGAGTTCCGGTTGATGTACAAATAGTAAATTCTTAATTCTTACATATTCAACTCCAGCTTTTTTCTTAAAAAAAAAATTACTGTTGTCCTGGCTGGTGTGGCTCAGTGGATTGAGTGCTGGCCTGCAAACCAAAAGGTCACTGGTTCAAACCCAATCCCGTCAGGGCACATGCCTGGGTTGCCGGTCAGGTCCCTAGTTGGGGACACACAGGAGGCAACCACACATTGATGTTTTTCTCCCTCCCTTTCCTCTCTCTCTAAAAAGAAAAATAAATAAAATATTTTATTTTTTTTAAATTACTTATGCACATAGATGGTGGTGATGGCTGCACAACAATATGAATTTTTTTTTTAAAGAGGAAGTTTATTTAGAAAGTTACAGAGGTAGCAGAAGTGAGCCAGCTGGGCTGCATAGGTAGGCTCAGGAAACAAGTTACAGAAGCAAAAGAACCCTTGAGCTTCAGAGAGGGAAGGCAAAGGTAATGTGCACCTGGGGGGAAGCAGAGGGTGAAGAGAAAGGCACAGGCACACTCCCAAGAGGGACAACACAGCTACAGTGTGAATGTATTCAATACTACTTAACTTGTACACTTAAAAATGGTTAAGATGGTAAATTTATGCTGTGTACTTTAATATACTAAAAAAGAAAAAAGTTAACTTGAAAAATCCATTAAAAACTTGTAAAATATCTACAAAGCCCATCCCTACTCTAAAACCACACTACTCAATTATTTATTATCCCATTTGTCTTAAAGTTTCATTAAAAATACATATATTAACTCTGAAACCTGAATTTATGTCATATATAATGAGAATCTGATTTTTTTCCCAAAACAATGAACTGGCCCCAGAATAATTAGTTACTGCATTATTTCTTGTTTTTTTAAATATAAAATGCTTCACAAATTTGTGTGCCGTCCTTGCGCAGGGGCCATGCTGGTCTTCTCTGTGTCGTCCCACTTTTAGTATATATGCTGCTGAAGCGAGCACTCTTCATTGTTTTTAAATGCTATTAATAAAGCTAAATATTGGGTCAGCCAAAAAGTCCCTATTTTTTCCATTCAATGGCTCTAGTAGTGCTTAGTTGTCTATAACTTCATTTGAAACAATTTTGTTAGACTGTATTGTGAAAACCTGTCATGTCAGCATGCCTTTAAAAAACCTTATCAAAACTGGTGAATTTCTGTGCAGTCATTTTAATATGTAAGATGCAAGAAAATATGCAGCATTTTTGGTGTATTATGCTTTATTATTTTGAGAAAGGTAGAAACACAAAAAAAGATTTATGGAGAAGGTGCTGTGACTGATCAAACATGTCAAAAGTAGTTTGCTAAAAGTTTCTTGCTACTACTGGCATTTTTGCCAAATTCGTTGCTGTGAGGCTGTCTTACACATTGAAAGGTGTTTAGCAGCACCCCTGGCCTCTACCCACTAGAAGCTAATAGCAGGAGATAGCTGACATACTCACAATATCCAAATCAATAAAGTTATTGGTGAAAATGAAAAATGTGGCTTTCTTTTACGGAAAAAAACCACATGGACTTTTTGGCCAACCAATATATATGTGTATTTGAATTTGTAGCTGAATTTTCTATTCTGTGACATAAGTATAGTATATAATTTCCTTGCTGTTATAATTATGAATTTTCAATGGTTTAATATCTGGCAGTCTGGATTACTAAAGGCAGTCTAGACATTAAAATATAAGGGCAGTCTTCCTTATATTATTCTCTTTTCAAAAATTTCTGGTGTTACTTGTAACTTTTTTCCAATCTCTCCCAACCCCAACAATCCCTTTGAAATTCTAACTGGAACTCCATTATATTTATAAATGAAGGTGGAAAACTGAAACTCAGTGGGGTGAATACCTTACTCAATAAAACTCACGTGGTCAAAAGAAGTGCCTCTAAGACTAGAACACAGATTTTCTGGTTCTTCAGAGAAAATCAATGTTCTCTCTACTAAAACTGTGCTTTTCAAATTTTAATGTGACTATGAATCGCCTGACACTCTTGTTAAATGCAGAACTGATTCATTAGATATGACGTAAGGCCCAAATTCAGCATTTCTAACAAGCTCCCAAGGGATGCTGATGTTGCGGTCTGAGGACAAGACTTTGAGTAGTAGGAACACTTATGTGTTGATCCATAGTGCTGATGGGACACTACCTATTGGTAGGTCTTGTGTGCCCCTGCTTAGACAAAACTCTCACTAGAAAGAAAACTTCCTTCTTGGCTTGGGCTGCCTTGCCATCCATCAAACCCAGCTGCTGTCTTTCCTAAGGATATCAGAGCAGTTGCCTTGTTTCGGAAGTCCACCACTGTGTAATTTGTCACAAGGGGATCCACAAAGCTGATCATGTGGTGCCGGCAAAGTCTCTGCTCTTGGGTGGAAACCTTGTTGGTGATGATGTCTAGGCCTTCATAAACCTAAAGGAAAGAAAATCGGCATGAGAAAGTCATCAGCCTCCATGAAAGCACCTGATGGGTGAAAATGGTCATCTGCTCCTCCCTCCAACCAAGCACTTGACTGACCCAAGGCACCAGAGTAGCTGTGATGTAACCAGAGCATAGCCAGATGCACAAAACCCAAGACAAAGGAAGCAGAAGAATACAGAACATTGGCTTTCTTATCAAACACAGGTTTTACCCACTATCCCAAAGTACGGTGTGCCTACGAAACTTCGTATGATACAGGAACTACTATAAAGGACACACGGACAAAATCAAGGGGGAGGGTGGAGGTGGGGGAGGGAGGGGGTTCAGCTGGGGTGGAGGGATGGGGAGAAAAGGCACACGACTGTAATTGAATAACAATAAAAATTAAAATTAAAAAAAAAACTTCGTATGATAAAATGGGGTAAAGTGATTAAGCGATTATCATTAATTTATATAAGAAAAATTTTGATCTTTCCCAGACCCCAAATTTAATGCATTAAAATGTCTTTATTTTGTTCACCATGACTGAAACACTTAATTACATCTAGTTTTACACTAAGCATAACACCCTTAACAATCTCTACTAGGCTTTGCCGATGATACCTCAGGATACATCTTGCTAATGGATGCACAAAACACACTGAGATAAATCACAGATGCTCACAGACAGTTCAAAGCTATGATGGCTTGACACTGAGATGATGGGTGTAGTTCCCAGGGAAAGAGCCAAACAACTTGCTGCAAACCAAATGCTGAACATTATTTTTGCCTTTTTTAGTAAAAGCAAAAATTGCATACTTCTTTCAGTCCGCAAAAATGGTACAGGTTTCCTCACTATCGAAGAAGAGCGTTTATTTTTATGAAACCTTTCATAAAACGAAATGGTGTAAGGCAAAGGAGCAATTACAAATAATTTAAAATCCTCTTCAGATCTCTTTTGGTTAGCAAAAACAGGTACTAATGTAGGTCTTACATAAAAGTGAAGTGGTTTTCATGCAAACTTTTGAAAAGCAGGGATACCTGTCCTGGCTATTAGCTCAGACTTAAAAGATTAAAAGGGTGTGTAAATCAGTGCCCAAATTAAAACTAATTCTGCAGGATTAACCAGAGGTTCCATGGCCTCAACTTTAAGCATTTAAAAATAGACAGGGTGTTTTATTTATTCTCCTTATCACAAGTCTCCAGAAAGGTAACATTTTGCATTGCTCATAGTTCTACTTCAAATGCTTAGTATCATGGGATTTAAGTGGCTCTGAAAGATTTTTAGAATGTGTATTAGATTGACTGACTTTGTAAGTGCCCTATCTACAAAAATGTGTATAAAACACAAAGTCAACCATACTTTAATAATGAATAAATAAAACACACATACACACTTTGAAGTCAGACCCCTAATACTGCTGTTCTCTGGTGGAAGCACGGCGACGTATCCAAATTACTGCTTCAGGGGGTCAGGCTGTACAGTCTAAATACTCAAAGGCAACATCCTCTCTGTAAACTCTTAATCTGCCAATTCAACTAAAAAGTTCAAGTGTACTTTTTCTAAATTCAAGGTCTCAGATGGAGAACAGATCTGAAAATACTAGTTTGAAAAGTAAGGATGAGTGCTCTGAGATTAAATGTTCTCTCTGTAATCACTGATCTACAAGGAGCATTGAGTAAACAAATAGTAAGTTCCATAGAGGCCACAAAGATGTTAAAAGCATTTTTAATTTCACATTTCCCTTTACTTACATGGGTGCCAAATAAGTACAGTACAGTATAATGGTTAGGAGGAAGGAAGCTGGCGCCAAGCTCCCTCAGATCAATTCCTAGCTCTACCACTTACTAGTTATTTGTACTTGGAGTAGTCACAGTTACTAACCTCTCTGCAACTCAATCCCTCATCAGTAAAATAAGGCTGATAATATCCATCTCACAGGGTTGTTGTATGGATTAAATAAGTTAATACATGTAAAGCTTAGTTTTTGCTTGGCACACCGTAAATGCTACGTTAAGAGTCATTATATAATTTCTTACATGACAACCAATACCTCTATTACTACTATCACAACAACATAGGGAGAAAGAGAAGTAATTTTAGTATCACTATTTATCACTCTGAAGCCTCTGTGCTCTTAGCTACGGAGGTTATTTACCCAACAAGGACATACCTATCTTCAAGTAAAACAGTACACAGAAAAAAAATACAGATCAAAGGGAAAGAACTAGCTCTGCCTTTAACTCATTTAATCTGTGCCTGACGACAGACCTGCATTCTTACACTTGAATATTGATGGAATCTTAAATCATAGTGTTCTTTTCTGTGTATCTTGAACAAGACTTCCTTCTGATGTTATCAAGTGCCATAAGGTATACTGTATATTGGGGTCTTCTGTGCAAATTAAAACAACCAAAGGGGGAAAGAAATAACTGTGTGTTCCTCTCCCTCTTTTCCTACAGCCTTTAGTTGGCTCTGTTGTAGCTTAGAGTTCCAAAAGATCCAATGTTAAAAAATTTACAGAGCAACAATTCAATTTTGCCTGATTTTTAAAATTAATTTATTTGATTTTTTTTAAGAGGGAGAGTTATTTATTTTTATTTTTTTAAGATTTTATTTATTCATTTTTAGAGAGGGGAAGGGAAGGAGAGAGGGAGAGAAACGTCAATGTCTGGTTGCCTCTTGTGCACCCCCTACTGGGGACCTGGCCCACAACCCAGGCATGTGCCCTGACTGGGAATCAAACTGGCAACCCTTTGGTTCGCAGGCCCGTGCTCAATCCACTGAGCTTCCCCAGCCAGGGCCCTGAATTTTTCAATTCTTTTGAATATATATTCAGAGGCGGAATTGCTGGATTATACAGTAATTTTCAAAGTTATTGAGAGGGCTGTTTCTGGAACTGAGTTGTGGTTACAAAGGTGTTATCACTTTTTGATAGTTTATTGAACTATATAGTTATGAATTATGCATATATGGTACACATTATTTAGCAATTAAGATCAATGCCCAGCCAAAAAGCGAAAACAGAGCCAACATTTTAATTTTACACATTTGCACTAAGGATAAATATCTAAACAAACAAAAAAATCTATTTTGTAAATGTTTCTTTCGGTCTATAAAGATAGTTATATTGCAATGCCACAATCAGGCTTATAATTTTATTACTACCTAGAAAACATTCTTCCAACAAAACAGGTTAGATTTGTAGCTGATTCTTACATTTTGCCTATTTTCCAGCTTCAATCATATTTTCAGTGTGACTCTACCTATGGAACAGTCAGCCCTGGGTACCAGGTAGAGCTAAAAGGATCTGTTTTACCTTTCAAAAGGTGGCAGGTCACTGTTCCATTTCCCATTTTCCCTGAGAACAACTGAGATCCATGTACATAAGAACTACTCGATAAAATTATTCTCTCTGCATAAATCAGATCTTAACAATACTAAGGGAACTCTGAACTCTTTGTGAGGCCTCGTAAATGAAAAATTACAGGTTTAACCTACTTAGCCAATTATCAACATAACTGATTTATTTCAGCAATCATTTACTGAAAGTCACCATGTGCCAGGTACCTGGCAAGATGGTAGGCATGCAAAAAAGAAAGGGTTCTTGGCCCTGGCTGGTATGACTCAGTAGACTCAATGGATTGAAAGGTTGCTGGTTCAATTCCCAGTCAGGACACATGCCTGGATTGCGGGCCAGATCCCCAGTTGAAGGCCTGTGAGAGGCAACTGATTGATGTTTCCCTCTCACATTGATGTTCCTCTCCCTCTCTTTCTTCTTCCCTTACCCTCTCTCTAAAAATAAAAAGAAAGGGTTCCTGTCCTCAAGGAGTCCAAGCTAGTAAGACATACAGATACAAATAACTGTACTATAAAGAGATAAGTGATATAAAAGTTTATAAGAGAGATACTAAAGTTTGACTGTACAATCTTTTCTTTTCGAAATATCATAATCCCTAAACATTTAATGGTTTATGTCAGGGGTGTCAAACTCATTTTCACTGGGGGCCACATGAGCCTTGCAGATGCCTTCAAAGGGCCGAATGTAATTTTAGGACTGTATGAATGTAACTACTCCTTAACAGTTAAGCAAGAGAGCTCAGCGCTGCCACCGGATAGAAACAAGGTGCTGGGCCAGGTTAACCAAGGCGGAGGGCCGGATTCGGCCTGCGGGCCTTGTGTTTGCCACCTGTGGTCTAGGTATCTAACTTGGTACTACTGGGATATATACCTCTTCATCTCACCTCTAGTGAGGATTTATTTTCAGACTGAAAAAGTTTTGGGAAGAGGCCACAAAGCTGAAATAACCTGACCTCTCTAAACCAATAGAGCTGAACTGCCCAGAGGAGCTAATGAAGGTGAGGGAAATCTACAACAGAGACCGAGAGGAAAACCAGCAGAATCTAGAGTTGTGGTTGTAAACAGGAAGTAAATCTGTCTGTCCTTCAGGGGGCATTTGCAACATCTAGAAACACTTCTGGCTGTCACAACTGCAGGTGTGGGTGGCTGCTGTCATCTAGTAGGTAGAGGACAGGGATGCTGCTCAGCATTCTACAATGCACAGGACAACTCCTCATCCCCAAAGAATTACCCCCGAATGTTAACAGCCCAAAAGCTGAGAAGCCCTGATCCAAAGAAACTTCACCCTGGAGAAACTCACCAAAATCATTACAGCCAAAGATTCATCCCACTTATGCTGCAGGGGGGCCCTAATGAGTTAATTAACAGTGTCCTGGGCACTGGGCAGATCACCGAGCGCCGTTTGACTCTAATGCCGCGGCACAGCCTTCTACAAACAAGAATAAAAGCTGCCACCCTAGTTTGGTTCCTTACCTCCATGTTATCTTCCCCCTTTCGACTTCTTTTCCTTCCCAATCCAAATTAGATCCTGAAGTCATTCAATCACTTTCTTGCCTCTATGGATTACAACTGCCCTGAAACCACTGTCTTGGATTATGGATCAATACGACTATCTACCTTCTCTGCTAGGTGCCCTCTCCCATCCCCCAGCTCCATGGATGTCTAACTCTTTGAGAGCACTAATGAACCTGACTGCCAAATATAGCACTTTTCTACTAAACTCCCAAAATATGTAATGGAAAAAACACAACCTGATACTATTGAGCTCTTTCTCCTTCACAAATCATCTTCCTTTCAGGCTTTGATGGTGCCAATCTCTCTAGCTTTTCCTCCTATCTCACTGGCTCTTCCTCAGTTTCCTTTACTGAGGCCAGTCACTGATTTATTAGCAATGTCTATCATGGGAACAATACTGAGAAATGGCAGTTTTTAAGGCATCTACCTGCCATTTCTGTACTATAAACTTTCTCTGGGTAGCACTCATGGCTTCTATACAACCATTTCTGTGCTAATATTCGGCAACCTAGTTCTCTTTCATGATGCCAGATCTGAATACTTAACTGTCTAGTGAACATTCTCATCATCAATGAGGCATATATTGCAATATACCAAAGTGGTTAACAGTAGTGACACTGGAGCCAGGTTTCCTGGATTTAAGTCCTGGCTCTACCTTTTACTAGCTATGAAAACTTGGGCAAGTTATTTAACCTCTGTGCCTCAGATTTCTTACTTATAAAGTGAAAATAATCTTAAATCAGACCTCGAAAGGCAATTGTGAAAATTAAGTAATACATGCAAAGCATATGGAATAGGACCTGCCCTGTAAGAAACAGTCAATAGCCCTGGCTGATGTAGCTCAGTGGATTGAGCACAAGGCAGACAAACCCAAGGGTCATAGTTCTATTCCCAGTCAGGGCACGTGCCTGGGTTGCAGGCCAGGTCCCCAGCAGGGGGCGCACAAGAGGCAACCACACACTAATGTTTCTCTCCCTCTCTCCGTCCCTTCCCCTCTAAAAATAAATAAATAAAATCTAGAAAGTCAATAAATGATAGCTAGCTATCATCATCATCATCACCACTCCAGGTACCTGAAACCTGGTATGTCCAAAACTGAATTTCTTATTTTCCCAGCCATACTTGATTGAATGAACCACCCAGATAATCAAAGCACATACCTTGAAGTGATCCTAGAATCTGTCTCCCTGCCCTCATTTCCAATGTCTCAATTTCTATCCATACCACTTCCTAAAATTCTATCAAAGCTCATCACCATTACCACATATCCCACTGCTATTACATCACCTGAAGGCTTCATGATTTCTCAACTCAACTATTCCATCAGCTTCCTCACTGATCTTCTTACCTTTAGCTTAGAGTATAACCCCCTCAATTTATGTCCACACTGCAGCCAGTGATCTTTCTAAAGTGAAAACGTGACCTCATCCAGCCCCACACTGTTTAGCATTACATCCCAACAAAAGCCTGCCTTGGGATGACTCCCTAAATCCTCCCCGTCCGTGCTTGTCCTCTGCATTCCCACAGTACCCTGCATTTATCTCTACCATAGAACTTACTGTATTTACTTAACTTTAAAATACTTCTCTCCCCCGCCACCACCAGACTACAAGCTCTGAAGGAAGAAATTGTGTATTTTATCTCTAGTCGCAGCACCTAGCACAGTGCCTATATATAGAATATACTTGATGGATACTGGGTGTCTGAGGTAGATTGCTAGATCCTAGGCTAAAAGTTTCATACCCTATGAAGTTCGGTTGCCCTAATTCTATCAATGAGGAAACAGAAATGTAGACACATAGGGTAGGTAACACAGTCACACAGCTGGTTAGTGGGAGAAGCAAACTTTGAATCCTTGTCTTCTTTACAGTCAGCGCTCTTTTTCCACTACGCTGCTAATCTCTGTTCTGTACAAATCAGCTTCATGACTTTGGGAAATCAACTTGCTCCACTGAAACCTCGGTGTCCTCACATCTAACATTCCTTCCTATTCTAACAGTCTGAGCTGCTTCAGAATAAAGGTTTTGGCAAAGGAGGGTGAAAGAAAAAATTATTTGTTTAAAGAACGTTGGCACTCACCAGAAAGTTGATTTTCCTTTTTGATTAAAGGAATTTGAATTTGATTATTCAACTGAAGAGAGAGTGAAGCGTAAGGAAAAGGTCAGTCTCTTGGTTAACTTTTCTTTCTTAATAAAAAGGATGACTTTTTTTTTTTAATTTACACTTTACTAGGTTAGAAAGAATGAATTAGCTGCAACAACATCATGGCAGTCAACTACGCCTTTTAGCTGTGTTTGGCAGAAAAGCAACTGCAGACATACGGAATAAATGAGACTGATTAAGATGCTCAGTAAGTGGGAGAACCTGTGTCTGACTTGTTCGGTCAGTATGGTGAGAGGAGAGGTTTGAGACTTATAGTGCAGATCATGACTTTTACTCTTCCTGTGTCTCCCTCTCTTTAAGGGAAAAGGGACTACAATCCTAATATAAGGCCATGCTTCTCAAACTGTTATGTAAAATATGTATGCACTCTTCCCTCTTCCCAAGTTATCAATCTTACTAAGTGGTAAATAAAATAATTGCCCTGGCCATTGAGCCCCGGCCTCTGAACTGAAAGGTTGAAGGTTTGATTCCCAGTCAGGGCACATGCCTGGGTTGCGGGCCAGGTCCGGGGTTGGGGGTGTGCGAGAGGCAACTGATCAACGTTTTTTGCACACTTTGATGTTTCTCTCCCTCTGTTTCTCCTTCCCTTCCTCCTCTATCTAGAAAATATATAAATAAAATCTTTTTTTTTAATTTTTTAAATAAAGATTAACTAGCCCTGGCTGGTATGGCTCAATTGGTTGGAGTGTCGTCCCATAAACCAAATGATGGTGGGTTCAATTCCCAATCAGGGCACATACCCAGGTTGTGGGTTCAATCCCTGGTCAGGGCATGTACAAGAAAGCAACCAATTGATATTTCTCTCTCACATTGATGTTTCTCTCTCTTTCTCTCCCTTTCTCTCTCAAGGCAATATAAAACATGTCCTGGGTAAGTATAAAAAATAAAATAAAAAATAAATAAAGATTAACTATAAATTAGGAGAGAATACTGGCCCCTGAAGAGTTAAGCAAATCATCTAATACTAATCGATAGCTACTTACTGAATACTATAAGCCTAGGCATCACTATTTTTTAGTGCTCTGCAGGTGATTCCAATGTGCAGCTGGCGTTGAGAACCGCTGTTACAAGTATTGTGTTATGCAGTAAGATGTAAACTAACCCTCCTTGCCCAACAAAAAAGAGTAAGGAAACTACTGACCTGATAGCTAACCAAAGGACCTACCTAAGCGTGGACAACACAGAATCCCGTATTTCATCTGCAATTACCTACACGTACGTGAAAGGAACTTCCCAAGAAGAGCCACAGGAATGCACGGTGAAGAAAAAGAGGCCCTGGGAGTATCTTCATTTACACTAGGGAATCAACATTACTTTTTGTTTACATCTGTAAGTACCAACAGTTAAATGAATTATAAACTTCAGACAAGAACTCTTTCTAAAAGAATGTTAAAACTAACTTGTACTCCTGAAAAGTGTACAAGAATATACTGATTTAAAAATTTTATGTGGCAAAAACCCCCACAAAACCCTAAAAGACAAATGATCAAAAAACATACTTCCAATACATAAGACTGTACAAAGGGTTAAAAATTGCAATATACAAAAAGCTCTTACAAATCAATAAACACAAGAATGAAAACCATTATATACAAGTGGACACAACAGGTCTGAACAGGAATTTCAAAAGAGAAAAACAAAAGATTAATGTACCCTTAAAAGGCAATTAACCTAAGAAAGGAAATACATTTCTTGTTTACCAGACTGACAACAATGAAAAAGACAGGTAATACACAAACTGCAAGGGTGAAGGGAAGCAGACATACCACTGGTACAAAACGTCCTGAAAGCAGTCTGGCAATATGTTATCAAAATGTAATGTGTGCAGCTCAACAACAAAGATGACCAAAGCAATTTAAAAATGAGCGAAGGACTTAAATGGCTATTTCTCCAAAGAAAATATACAAACAGCCAACAAACACATGTAAAGATGCCCGACATCATTAGTCATTAGAGAAATGTAAATTAAAACCACAGTGAGCCCTGACTCTTGTGGCTCAGCTGGCTGGGCTTTATTCTGCAAGCAGAAAGGGTGCGAGTTCAATTCCCAGTCAGGGCAGCATGAGCCTAGGTTGCAGGTTTGGTTCCGGTCAGCAACCAATCTTTCTCTCTGGTATTGATACTTCTCTCCCTCCCTTCCCTTCTCTCTAAAATCAATAGGCATGTCCTCAGGGGAGGATTAAAAACAAACACAATGAGACTGGAGCATTGTCCTGTAACCGAAAGGTTGTGGGTTCGATTCCTGGTGGGGGCACATGCAGGATGCAATCAATAGGTGTTTCTCATATCCATGTTTCTTTCTCTGCCCCCCTCTCTCTAAAAAAATATCAATCAATCAATAAAGATTGCCTCCACAAAGAAAAAAAAGCAAACAGTAAGTAATAACAAAGGACAAAAAAAATTAAAAAAAGAAAAGAGCCCTGGCTGGTCTGACTCAGTAAAGGGTGGCTGATCCGATTCCCAATCAGGGCATGTGTCTGGGTTGATGGGTTGCGAGCCAGGTCCCCAGTTGGGGGCACGCAAGAGGCAACCAATCAATGTTCCTCTCCCTCTCTTTCTCCCTCCCTTCTCCTCTCTCTGAAAATAAATAAATAAAGCCTAAAAAAAGAAAAGATTTCCTCCAGACAGCCCCCACTTCTTCTGGAGAAACACCTATTGACTGCTTCCTTCTGGTGTGAAAGGTTTTGATGACTTTTATCATATCCTAGCAAGCCTCTGAGATCCACTCTCCATCCCATCTCTCCTTTCATATCCTTCCCCACGCATCCCAGATCTCCCTTGAGCACTGAGACAATAGTCCTTTAGTAAAAAACACTGCTCCTAAATTACGTCCCAAAGCAGACAAAAAGAACGCAGAACCCCGCATATATTGTCACACAGCCTGCTTACTAGTCAGACTGCCAAAAAATCATTTGCTTCTCCTCTTGTAGGTTTAGACAAACACAAACCCAAAAGGAACGGTGCTCCCATGTAAGACTACTGCTTCTCCACACGACTTCAAGAGCTGAGGCATTAGAGATACTTCCTCGCTATAAACCCAAACAGAACACTTTGTTTATTTTCTCTTGGCATATAGTTAGTGGCCTGTATTTCCTGGCAGTCATTGTACATCTTTTGGCAAGCGCCTTCAAGCTTCTCAGTACAAATGTTTCATCCACTGCTGAAGGCAATGCATTGTACCTTGAATTTACATGCCAAGAGAAAGACTCAGACTGAAAAGAAGACCTTCAGTATCACCTTCCCACAGTATATGAGACACTACACTAGTCAGAAGGCCCAGATCCAATTCCCAGGTGTGCAAGTGTCTTTTGCAGCATGATCTCCAGTCTGCTCTTTAATCTTTCTGTACCTCAGTCTTTCCATCCTGGAAAACAGAATTGTATTACCTGCCCCTCCCTGAATTTAGACTCTTACTGCTGACTGAGAATATTTATGTTTCTATAATTTGTGAAACTGGGGTGTGAAAAACTCATAAAATTAAGCACAAATGTTGTTTCTCACTTTGTCAGACCTGCCAGGCAGAATCCACAGTAGAACCTAGCAAGAGTCCCTAAGCAAGTAGTTCTGACTTTCCACTCAACAAATAACACAAGAATGGGAAGGCCCTGGTTGCTCTGGCTCAGTGG
The DNA here is from genome assembly GCF_022682495.2 of Desmodus rotundus. Lineage (NCBI taxonomy): Eukaryota > Metazoa > Chordata > Mammalia > Chiroptera > Phyllostomidae > Desmodus > Desmodus rotundus. The sequence continues at coordinate 25,809,774 of NC_071389.1, forward strand.
ACTGAGTGCCAGCCTGCGAACCAAAGGGTCGCCAGTTCGATTCCCAGTCAGGGCACATGCCTGGGTTGCAGGCCAGGTCCTCAGTAGGGGACATGTGAGAGACCACCACAATTGCTGTTTCTCTCCCTTTCTCCTTCCCTTCCCCTCTCTCTAAAAATAAATAAATAAACCTTAAAAAAAAAAAGGAAGCAAGAGGCAGGACCTTCAGATGCTACATGGCTAGCTACAGAGGCAATTCATTATGTATCAGGCTCCATGACAGTATTATCACTCTAGACATATTACCTTTAAAACTCCACTGTAGTCTTACCTCAAAGAAGCTACCTCAATAACTTAAAGCACTTACTTATTCAATGTTTACCAAAAACAAGCACTCTCCCTGGATGGGAACGGCCCTGGTAGGGGTTGCCTCGGGATGACCCTATAGTTAAGGTAAGACAAAGAGGTGACACACCAAGTATGAGGTACAAGATAATTTAAGATTTATGGCAGTATTTTACAATCCTGTCTGAGTTACCAGCACACTTCTGAAATACAAAAGTCTGGACAGCATTCCCAAAGGGATTATTAAAATGCAAATACTGGATTTTAAAAAGATCAACTTGAAAACTTGAAAGAACCTTCTATCACACTTTCCATTTGGCCACCCTTTGGTCTGTGCAGCTCTTACAACAAATAAGTTTTGTTGCCTCCTGCCTCACTTAAAGGAGATGGCTTCGTGTGGACAGAGCATTGGGCGTGGGAAGCAGAGACCTATGCTCAATTCCAGGTCAGCTGCCTACTTTAAGACCTTGAGCCTCTTTTCTTATCTGTGAAATAAAAACATCTACTTTATGAAGTTACTGTGAGGATAAACAGTGCTATACAAATTTCAGTTATTACTATTATTATTATTCTGCCTTAGATTTATTCAAAATTGACAACGTTCTTTCAAGGAGCTGGTGATTCAATATTAAGAATGTCATTTTCCCGGCTGGGTACTTCAGTTGGTTAGAGCGTCCTCCCCTACATGCGTGCCAAAGTTGCAGGTACAATCCCAGGTCAGGGCACATTAAGAATCAACCAGTAAGTGGAACAACAAAGTGATGTTTCTCTCTCTCCAAAAATCAGTAAATAAAAAATTATTTAAAAAACGTCATTTTGTTCACTTGCTTACCAAAAATTTTCTGAGTAAACCTCAAGTCACTGAAAAGCATCATCTCCTTCCATTGGCCAAAAAACAAGCAAAGCAGCACAACCCTTCCAGGGGCATGATAAGCAAAGACAGAAATGAAGAAGTGGACATATTCAGAGTGAATGAGGCAGAGATACTTTATTTCTATTTGGACCGAAAAGTAAAATCAAAGGTCAAAGTTTTCCAATGGGGACCAAGACATAATCAAAATTAAATACAACCTATAGCTGATTCAGAAAGCTCAATAATCATCAAAGTAATGCGAGTATTATGCATATATTAATTAATCCTCATGGCATTCCAAAGAAGAAAAATTTAGTTCTTGTATTCTAATTACTTTTAATCACAGGAAACAACTTGAATGGACCAAGATGTACCATTTTTATAAAGCAGGTCCACAAATATTCTCTTCTTATCTATCCAAACTTCACCTACCTTCCGAGTTCCTTTTCAGAAAGCTTTCCATAACTGTGCCACCCTTCACTGATTTCTCCCTTCTCAGGAATTCTATGGTTTATCATAAAATTTAACACTTATAGGCTCTCTTCCCCCGACCCTGTCCACCTTGCAAAGCATAATTATCTCAGTTTAAACACTTAATAACTGTTTTGTGTTTAGCTGCACTACAATTTCTTTGGGACAGGGAGTATGGTTTTATCTCTCCAAGAGGGGCTTTCAGAAAATAGCACCTACCATCTTATGTATGTATGTATGTATGTATTTTTAATTGAATCCAGAGAGAAGGGGAGTGAGAAAGAGAGGGAGAGAAACACCGATGTGAGTGAGAAACATCAATTGGTTGCCTCTTGCATGCGCCCTGCCTGGGGACGGAACGTGCAACCCAGACATGTGCCCTGACCGGGAATCAAACCTGTGACCTGTCAGTTTGTGGGACACACCCAATCACCTGAGCCACAGCAGCCAGGGCAGCACCTACCATATTTTTACCACTTACTATGTGCCATATATTGTATTAAGTGCTTTACATATTTTATCTCATTTAATCATCACAATGTTGTATTGTTGGCATTATTCTTCCTATTTTACAGAAGAACAAGCAAGGGTATGAAGAGGTTAGGCTGAAGTTACATAGCTTAGAAAAATTAGGGATGAGATTTGAGCTAAAGTCTGTCTCTTGAAGTTGGCACAAAGTAGAGATTGTGAACAAATACTCGCTGAATTATCCTAATCGCTTAATGTGTTGATGGTTGTTATCACCCCGAATGAACTAATGAAGGTAGAAACCTTGCCCAGAGACTTATGAGGTACAGGGGGTAGGGCTGCCCCTCCCTGCGGAACACCCATCAGGTGCTAGGTTCAGTGCCTGGCATTTCACATCAAGCAACTCATTTTCTCTACAAAAACTCCTTACCTTAAATTCTCTTCAGCAAATAGCACAGGTAACTCCTCCATTGGAGATTTACCCAAAATGTTACCCTCTCCATCTGAACACACGTGCTCCCAGGTGCCGTGTGCGCTACCCTCCTTCTGGGTGTCCCTTAGCCTCAAGGAAGAGGACAAAGCCTCCTGCTTCCCAACAGCCAATAGGTTAAAAATCTCAGCATTTTTATTATTTTTTTAAATCTCCGCTTTTTAAAACAAGCATTGACCAAATGCCTGGCCTTCTTCAGAACAGGCCATTCTGCTCTTCATTCTAACACTCAGGATCTCAGTTATTAACCACCACAGCCCTGAGAGGTAGGTAGTATTTTCTCCACTTAACAGATAAGTAACGTCCAATTAAAACAAAACCACTGTTAAGGTCATGTGGCCGATGGCCGATTAGGTGCTGGAATCCAGGTCTCCTGACTATCCACCCTGTTCCATTCTATCAGCAGAAACTCATAGATGGTAACCGATTTATCTGGTGTCGCTGGGCACTCTAAAAAGCAAAAACTCTAGAATAGTTTTCATTCAAAAGGTATTTATTGGACGCCTGCATGTCAACCTTGTAGGTTTAAATGCCACCTCCTCTACCTATTCGTGTGTGACACGGAGCAAGTCTGTTTCACCTCCTTAGGTGAATCCCCTCATCCGTAAATGGAGATTATAGTACCTACCAAACTGTCGCGAGAAATGAGATGATGAAAGTGAAATGCCTGGCCCTACGTCTGACAGATGGTGGGCGCTTAGTGATTATGGGTTCCCTTCACCTACCTCCTCTGCCCCACAAGCCTCGGGGTTCACTCACGACCCCCACGCCACGGGTATCCCCCGGGCCAGAGGCCTGCACGCAGCGGCCGGGTTTCACAAGCCAGGGGCCAGCCGTACTGTCATACCTGCATGGAGTCAGCGCTGACGATTTCGCCCCCGAGCCGCTGGCCTAGCTGCAAGGCCAGGGTGGATTTGCCCGTGCCCGTGGCCCCGAGAATCACCACAAGAGGCAAAGTCCGTTGCAGATCCCGGAGCCCAGGGCCCAAAGAAAGTGCTCGTGCAGCCGCCACCGCTGCCATTTTGAAGACATCTGCGCTTGCGCGGAAGCGGCTGGCCCCTTGACAACCGGCAGTGCGCCTGCGCAGACGTAGGATTCAGTAGGGAGGGTGAGAAGGGAGGAGGGAATTGTGGCACCGAGGTCCCCAAGCTCGAGAGGCTCCGGACGTGACTGCCGTCTACTAGCTGGTGTCAGAGCTTCAACTCCCAACTGTCTTACGTGGGGGACGACAGTCCTATCTAAAAGAGATCTATCCCTATTATTCTCTCAGAGCACCCGGTTATTTTTCACTGATTACAATATAAAATTATAAATTGATAAGACTTTACTTTTGTCTGACTTTCCACTCCAGGCTGTTAGTTCCATAAAGGCAAGGAACAGCAATGGTGGGTCATTGCTGCCTCTCCAGTACCTAAGCACGGTACCTGATACCGAATAGGCACCCGAATTGTTAAATGGAGAGGGGAATGGCTTGCCTATCTAGTGCTAGAGGCAGTCAGCCCAGAAGTGTGGCATTCTCCGGGATCAGATCTGCCTGTGATCAGGCAAGAGTGGCTGCTCTAATGTTTCGCCCCGCAACGCAGACACCGCAGCAGGCAGGGCGAAACTCCCCATCTCTTTGGAGAAAGGATGCAAGCAAGAGATGGGATGAGAACAGAGAAAAACAAGTCAACAACCCACAAAACGTGAAGAGGAAAAATAAGGAAAGCAGGAAGGATAAAGTAGTAGCAATCGTCAGATTAAAAATGGAGGTGATGAAAATTAGTACCAGAGAAGACCAAAATCCAGGGCACTCCACAAACTTTAAAAAAAGGGTTTGGGCCTTGGCTGGTGTCGCTAGGTTGGAGCGTTGTCCCTTATACCAAAAGGTCGAGGGTTCAATTTCCAGGGCATATGGCAAGGTTGTGGGTTTGTCCCTGGTTCAGGTTGTGTGCACAAGAGGCAACAGATCGATGTTTCTCACATCGAAGTTTCTCTCCTCTCCCTCCCTTTCCCTGAAAAAAAGAGAAGAAAGGAAAGGGCTTTGGAATTAGATGGACCTGGGTTCAAATCCCTGTCAGGTAACTTACCAGCTGTGTGGCCTCACACAATAACTTTACTTCTTAGCCTCAACTTCCATATCATTAAATGCTTGTGAGGATTATCACAGGGAGAAAATAATGTCTGAAAAGTGTCTGCTACAGTGCCCTGGCACATAACAACCACCATTTGTTGAATACTTTCAATAAATTGAGTATTTGTTGAATACTTATTATAATAGTAACACCCCATCTTGCCTTACTAAAGAAGTGAGAGCAGCAGTGTAAGAGCAGAGAAATTTTCAATAATGCACAAGTGTCTAAATACCTATTGTGTTAACTCCTTCTTAGCCAATTTAAGAGTTAATTGCTTTCTTCCTGAGATTACCTATCTCTGTCTAGCTCTCAGCTCACATCACCAGGCTCCCTTGGGCCAGAGGAAGTTTTACTCCTGGAAGTTTAGAGCATATGTGAGAGTGCCTGCCAGTATGTGGCCTGCCTGGAATAACTGCGAATACGTTCCTCAATTACTTGAATCACCGTTGGCATAATAGCCACTTTTGTAGCCACCTTTTGTTTGGAGAACACCAGATCCTAGAGTCCCCATACCTCCTTTCTCAATCCAATCTGCTTTGATCAAAAGCCTTGTTCTTTCCAATTTGTGGTACCCGCCTGGGGCTGGTTTTGAAATCGAAATGTGTGGCTACATATTGGCAGACACTCTCAACATGATGGTTGTTAACTGTTGAGCCTTTGCCTGGAGACTTTCAGAGGGTATGGTTACCATGACAACCAACAGAAAGATGACAGGCTGGAGAAATAAATGATGCAAATAAAGCAAAAGGGAGGCTAATTTCATGATGACAATCTGACCATGACAGAGTATGCTCACTCACAGATGCGAAAGGATTGTCCAAGTCACGACCAGGTGACTGTTATTAGAGAGAGGGAAAAAGAGGGGGGTGGAATTTACCACTGAAAGACCAGAAGAAGGAGAGGCTGGTTGCCAAGGCAACTGGGGAGAAAGAAATGAAAAAATGGGGCTTTACCACAGCAGCAGAAAATTGCTTCTCGCCAAGCAACACAGGACTGTTGCTATAGAAACAAAGAGAACAGGGATCCTGTAGACCATGGGGAGAATTATCACTAAAATGCTGAGCAGGAAATACTCCTAAATCAGAATGGAGCCCATGGTCCAAAATAAATGAGAAGTGAGAAAAACATCAGACCATTTCTACTCATTGTCATTCTATCAGTCCTACCAAAGAGAATGGGAACACATTTTATAATAGCTTTTCAGTATTTTATTTGTACCTCTGTCCCCCTAATGATCCTCTGAACTCTAAATTATGCTAAGAATAGGTCCTGCAAGATAATCTGTAACTTGAAATCCTAATTGGAGAGATTAAGTTCAAGGGAAAATTGGGAAATTAAAGTCTATGACCAAGAGTTAATAAGTATTTCTAAAAAAACAACATAAAACCCTCTAATGGGAAGCTTTTCGGAGTAATAAGGACACAAAAGCCACCAAAAGGGAGTCAGGAAAACTATTTGTAGTCATACCCAGGTATTAGCTTTGACCCCCTCCCCACTTTTATGAGGTCAGATGGGATGTAGCTCAATCTATTCTGAAAGATAGCCCAAGAGGACAGGGAGTCTCTCACTTAAATTTAAAGTGTATGTATATATACAGAGGTGAAGGATGCAGAAGCCCATCTCCAACATACTCCATTGCTTACAGATTATTTTGGGCAGAGAAATTCAGTTGAAAAGGCAAAAGTGTTGGGACAGGTTCAGTCTGGAAGAGCATATCTAAAATGTAGGAACGAGGTACTGGGGATGCTCAGATTACTTGGAGGGTAATAATTCTTTGCCTGTCCTTCTGAAAGTCCAGAGCCAGCTACCTAATTGTCACCCACAATGTGTGAGTATTATATGTACCCTGGGGCACGTGTGTGGTCAGGCTGGGGCCCTCTGCACCTACCTCACCTTCTTTGGGAAACTAAGGGCAGTACATTGGGTTGGATGCACATGAGAACATGGCAGAAAAGGAGAAAGGGAGAAGTGCAGAAAGGCGGAAGGGAAATCTGGCTGATGACCCATAATCGTTTATTATATTATTTTCTTTTTAAAAAAAGACTTCATTGATTTACATTTAGAGAGGGGAAAGGGAAGGAGAAGGAGAGGGAGAGAAACATCGATGTGTGAGAGATACATCCATTGCCTCTCCCTGCTCCCACCTGGGAACCTGGCCCACCACCTAGACATGTGCCCTGACTGGGAATTCAACCACAACCTTTCAGCTAGCAGGCCAGCACTCAATCCACTGAGCCACACCAGCTAGGGTTTATTATATTATTTTCTATCCTCTGTATATTTTAAATAATTTATTTTAGCCCTGGCTGGTGTGGCTCAGTGGGTAGAGTGCCAGCCTGCAAACCAAAAAGTTGTTGGTTCAATTCCTGTTCAGGGCACATGCCTGGGTTGCAGGCCAGGTATCTGGCCGGGAGGTGCAAGAGGCAACCGATGGATGTTTCTCTCGTACATGGATGTTTCTCTCCCTTTCTTCCTCCCACCTTTCCCCTCTCTCTAAAAATAAATAAATGAAGTCTTTTAAAAAATATTAACAAAAATAATAATAATTTATTTTAATTTTTTTTAGAAAAAGAAACATAAAAAGGCTACTGGTGAAACCATTAGAGTGGAAGGTCCATTCAAAGTGAAGCATCCGGAAAGCTCAAATGTTCAGGATGGAATTCTGGAGGACACTGTGGCAGTCTGGACAGCAGGAAGATTGTGCCATGGGAGGACTGAAGCATCTGTTTCCAAGGTAAGAGAAGAAAGTAGGGTCGAAGACAAACACTAGCCTTGGCTGGTGAGGCTCAGTGGATAGTGCTGGCCTGCAAACCAAAGGGTCACTGGTTCAATTCCCAGTCAGGGCACATGCGTGGGTTGCAGGCCAGGTCCCCAGTTGGGGGCCTGTGAGAGGCAACCACACATTGATGTTTCTCTCCCTCTCTTTCTCCCTCCCTTCCCCTCTTTCTAAAAATAAATAAATAAAACTATCCCCCACCCCCCCAAAAAAGACACACACTAGCTTTTTGAGTACAACCCAAGGTGCCTTTGCAACCTAACCCCACACTAATTAGGCATCCTAAATAAAAACTATTTCCTCTGGGAGTATTTCATGATGAACTTGGTGCCTGTATTAGTTTCCCAGGGCTGCCATAACAAGTTGCCACAGACTGGGTGGCTTTAAACAATAGAACAGCATTCTCTCACAATTCTGGGGGCCAGAAGTCCAAGAGCAATATGTGGGCAGGGCCATGCTCCCATGCTTCCCTCTATGGAAAAGTCCATCCTTGCTGCTTCTAGTTTCTGGTGCTTGCTGACAATCCTTGACATTACTTGGTCTGTGGCAGTGTGACTCCAGTCCTGCCTCTATCTTAACATAGCCCGCTTCTCCATTTGCATGTCTCTGTGCGAATTTCCCTCTCTTTAGGACACCAGTCATTGGATTAGGGCCCCGCCTAATCCAATGTGACCTTACTTTACTTGATTACATCTGCAAAGATCCTATTTCAAAATTAAGGTCACATCCACAGGTTCTGGATAAACCTGAATTCAGTGGGAGATGTTACACAACCCAGTACAGTGCCTGTGAGTAATCACACCTTCCATTGCTTTGGTGAATTGCTGTCTGCATTGGTGATTGGTTAATTCAAATTTGGGAACATCACAATTGCTCAAAACAAGCAAGGGGAAGAACAGAGTAGAGCTCACCATGTTGTACAGTTTGTGCTACACCTAAAGTTAAGTTACCGGGTTTGCTTCAGAGCACACCAGAATGTTCTCAAAGGGTGCTCACTTGGGGCCTTCTCAGCTCTCTAGGAGAGCCTGCATACGATGGAGCAGCCCTGAAGGATGCAAAGTCAGAGTGGAGGAGGTGCAAAAGGGGGAAAGATGCAGAGCCATCAGAGGTCCTTGCCAGTTCTAGACTCCAGGCTTTTTCTTTTTTTAAAAATATGGAATGCTTCATGAATTTGCATGTCACCTTGTGCAAAGACCATGCTAACCTTCTTTGTATTGTTCCAATTGTGTTTGATTTATTTATTTTTGTGTCATTACAATTTTAGTATATGTGCTGCCGAAGCGAGCACCTCAGGGCTCTGTTAAGCCTTCTATACTCTTCTGGCCCATTCTCTTTCTCATGGCTTGGCATTTTGGGCCTTCATCATCTTTATATCCTGATGAGTTTCAAGCTTGTATCTTCATTTCAAACCCTTTTCTAAAGCTTCAGTGTCACATTTCCCACTTCCTCTGTTTTGGGTGACCCCACCACTTCAATCTCCGTGTCCCAGACCACAATCAGTTTCTTTTCCTGACTTCCCTATTTCAAAGAATCACAGAGGATGTTAGCTATTGAAAGGATCCGCTTAGAAAGCTAGTGCAATCCCTCTTGTTTTGTAAAAATGAGACCATTCAGCCAGCAAATCAGACCAGATGTCTCCCCTTTCTCCGGGTTCCACACAACCTTCCCAGTCCCTTTTCCCCAAAGCTATTCCCTTATCCTAGAACAGCGTCTCCTCTTCAGTTAGCCAAACACTAGTGACTCTTCTAGTTCCAGTCAAAGTCGCAATATCCCCAACAAGAACTTTCTTAATGACTCCAAACAAAGTGCTCTCTTCCCCTTCTGAGGCTTGTAACCCTTGTCTGAAACACATACTGCCTTATTTTGTAATCATGTTTGCATGCTCATAAACTTCCATAAGGAACCATAGCTTCATCTTCATTGCTTTAACTATGTGGGAGGTGCTATTCTAGGTACTTTACATATAATTTATTCACTCTTCACAACAGTTCTATGAAGTAGGTATTAATATTATATCCATTTTAGAGAAGAAGGGAACTCAGGGAGGTGAGTGATTTGCCTAACATCACGTAAGCAGTAACCCTAAGTTCCTGCTCTTAACCATTATTCAGGGTGGGGCAAAAGGTTTACAGTTGTTATTATGGAAAATGATACAATAATTAATAAATGATAATACAAGAATAAACTGTGTTTTGTATCACATCTGTAAACCTACCTTGCCCAACCCTGTAATATGCCATCTATACCACCTTCTGTGAATATTTTTGTACCTTTGTATCTCTGCAGGACTTGTGCTCTAACAACTTATTCCAATGTTTTTCTAAGTGTGACCTCAGGATTCCGCCTCCCTGCTTGCTTATCAGCAGTGTAGATTTCTGGCCCTGACCTACTGCATCAGGGTCCTGGAGGTGGTTAGATTCTAAAAACACACTCAGGTTGAAAAATCTCTGCCTAAATAAAATAGGAATTAGAGGGTTTAATGACTGAATGGAGTCAGTTGACTCTAGCTCAGATTGAAGGCACCCCAGTGCCAAGTAAGGACAAATGGAGGGCACATATGCACAATAGCACCGCACACTTGCAGCTCCCGCCCGCCATGGGTCGTGGGGTGCTGTGGACCCATCAGAGACTCAGGTCTTTGCCCTCCTTTTCTCCTCTACCTATCTCAGTCTCCCCAACCCTGGCTACTCCTTCCTCTATAATTCACTGCCTCTTGAGCAGCATCAATATGTGTGCTCAAGATTACTTCAAAGTACTCCTTCTGGAAAGCTTTCTTATTTTACCAATCCCTCCTGTCCGTCACCTTTCAATACGATGAATCTGTATTCTAGGTGTGGCTGGTTCAACGGTTTAAATAATGCTAATCATTTGGGGAGAAAATACTTGCAAATTATTGATCTGATAAGGGACTAACACCATGGTTGGCAGTTAGACAGACAGGAGCAGAGCAAGGATGATGGGCCAGGTACAGAAAGGGCACCAGGGCAGAAATGCTGAGGGTGCCTAGCGCCAGGCAAGATTGGGAAAACAAGGACCTCACCCCCAGGGTTACCTTTCCTCCCCTAGCATATTGCTAGCAACAAGTTTTAGACCCCCTGACCTTTCATATCAATGATCATGCTTTTCAGACGCTCCCCTGGGCTTTCCTCCCCTAGCATGTTGCTAGTCATGCAGGCTCAACCCCCTTGGAAGGGGAACAAAACAAGGGGGCCGGAGAATAGCTCATAAGCATTAAGCCCCCAGGACAATGAGATTCTGACCCACATCAAATGCATCAAGGCCTCAGTTGTGTTTCAGTTCCAGGCCCAGAAAAACAGCAAAACCAGACAAGCAACAGCATAGCTGACATCAGGACCAGCTGCTTTGACTAATCACCCCCTGACCCAGCATTGATCAGTCATTAGAGACCAGGACCCTGAAAGAACACACCTGGAAAGCTGCTGAATATTCTATTGGGACCTCCCCTGGGATCTCCAGATAAATAGTTATGCCTCGGTACTCGTCAGCTTCAGAACATGAAACCCTGTACTCGTTGAAGTTTGAGAACAGAAATTTGTTTCAGCACCTGGCGCTTGCTCGAGACTCATCACAGCTGCTAGAACTTGTTTGAGTCACGACACCGCCCACAAGAGAAGATCCTTCATTGTTTGGTACTCCTCGGTTTCAGCACTCTTCACGAGTTCCAGAACGAACTGAGGACGAGTACCGAGGTACCACTGTACCCTCAAGCTGGGGACCCAGTGAGACTCTCTCTCTGGAGCATTCCCACTGCTCTTTCCATTCCCCTTCCCCTCCCCCTCCCCTAGGCTTGGTATCCTTGCCTCTCTCTCTCCTAAGCTCCAAGGGCCCTCCTTTTGCCTCTGCAACTTGTTCCCTGAGCCCGTTTCTTCTACAGCTCACTTCTTCTGCCTCTGTGAGTTTCTAAATAAACTTTCTCTTACGGGTCGAGTGTTGGGTCTGAAATCTTTCTTAGCCAGAACTCAAGAACTGAGGCCGCTGAACGGAGGTCTAGTCTGACTCCACGGGTCTAACACCTGGTGCTGCTTTGCTGCCAACGTGCCCAGAATACATAGACAACTCCTAAAACTAAAAATAATAGTAATAAAAAATCCAACTCAAAAATGGGCAAAGAACTTGAATGGCCATTTCTCCAAAGAAGAAATACAAATGGCCAATAAGCACATGAAAAGATGCTCATCATCACTAATCATTAGGGAAATACAAATCAAAACTACAACGAGGTACTACCTCACATCCATTAGGATGGCTACAATAAAAAAGATAACAAGGGTTGGGGAGGATGTGGACAAATTGGAACCCTTGTGCATTGTTGGTAGAAATGTAAGGTGGTAGAGCTGCTGCGGAAAACCACATGGAGTTTCCTCGAAAAATTAAAGATGGAATTACCATATGATTCAGCGATTTCACTACTGGGTATACACCCAAAATAACTGAAAGCAGGGCTTCTTTTGTTTTTCTTGGACAGAGCAAGCTCCAAAAATCCATCTCCCGGCTCCAAAAATCCATTTCATATACAGTCTTTGGTTAGAGGACATTTCAGATATTAAACTGATAAGAACAGATACTACATTCGATCTTAGTCAAAATGCCGAGAAGCGATGAAAGCAGGCTTTCAAAAAGATATTCGTATATCCATGTTCACAGCAGCATTATTCACAATAGCTAAGATGTAGAGCCCATTCAAATGTTCATTAATAGACATATAGATAAGCAAAATGAGAAACGGTATTGCACACAAAGGAATATTATTCAGCCTTAAAAAAGGAAATTCTGACACAGGCTGCAACATGGGTGAACCTTGAGGATATTATGCTAAGTGAAGTAATCCAGCCATAAAAAGACAAATAGTGTGTGATTCCACTTATATGAGCTACTTAGTCAATATCAGAGAGACAAAAAAATAAATCAAAAGACAGCAGAATGGTGGCTGCCGGGAGCTGGGGGAAGGGCAGTGCAGGGAGGTATTGTTTAAGGGGGATGGAGTTTTAGTTTTACAGGGTGCAGAGTTATGGAGAGGCACAGTGCTGGACATAATGGTTGCATAATGTTATGAATGATTTAATACCACTGAACTGGATACTTAAAAATGGTTAAGATGGTAAATTTGTTATGTGTATTTTACTATAATAAAAACAATTGGGAAAAGAAGATAATAGCTAACATGCCCATGGAATGCTTACTGTGTGGCAGGCAATGGTCTAAACTCACTACAAAAAACCCCTCTAATTATTTACTAAGACTTACTATTGCTCACAACAATCCAATGAAACAGGTGCTATCGTTTATACCTGTTTCGCAGACATTAGGGCTAGGAGAGGTTAACAATTTTCCATGGTCACGCAGCTAGAAATGCAGAGCCAGATTCAGGACTGAGGTCTGTTGGGTGTGAGAGACCACTTAGCCATACTGCTTCCCTAAAGGTTAAATGTGATCCATCACTTCCTGGGCACCTACTGGACACTTGGCACTGAGTCTTACAGTTTTTAATAACTCACCTGATGGAGACTTTAAGAACATATTTACATTTCCCGGGCAAAAGAATGTTAACATTAATACAGTTGATTCCTTTGGCAGCAGTTCTAAATAAAGACATTAACGAGAGCTGCCCACTGGGCTTAAAGTAGAAATGTCCACACCCCAACGGAACTTCAGCTGACACATTTAGATACCTCCCCTTCACCCCTCCCCACTCACCCAGTCCTCAGTCATCGCCCAACTGGTTATCTTATTCTTAGAAGGGAACCTCTCTTGACTCTCATCCCTCCTATCATCTCCCAAATCTACAAAGCCATCCCCATCCCCCTTCTCTTTCCAAAGTGAGTATTTTGCAACATCCTGACCTGAGGAGCACTTTAGACAAATACAGCATGTCTAAGATCACTCAGCCTGTCTCAGTCCCCCTAAAATAGCTGCCCATAGGGGCAGGAGTTAAGCATATGCATTAACCTTTTATTGTCTAACATGATGACCTTTCTTTTCTATACCAAGGGTGGCTTCTCCGCTGCCCCTTACTCTGTCCACGTCACCGAGTTGGGTGTGTGTTCTCTGAAATCCAGGAATAAAGTCCTGACTATTTCTGGACAAAGAGAGAGGTAGGAGTCTGTAGGAATGAGCTAGGAAGGAGATTAAAATACTTCACATTCCAGAAACACCCTCCTTTCCCCACCAGGAGATGGCTTTATTCCCACTCCTTTCTCAGCAGAGTGGGACTCCGAGGAGCTGAAGTTTGGAGTCAGGCAGCTGATGTTATAGCTGTGTGGACTTAGAGATAAGGACTTACCGGTAAAACGTCTCTGAGCTTCAGTTTGCTTATCTGTGAAAAGGGTGACACTCTTCTGTTCTCCAGTTTATTGTGAGGATTAAGATATGTAAAACAACTAGCATTATGCCTGTACCTAAGAGTCTCTACTATCTTATTGAGGGCCCAGGAATTCTCTCAAGGTTTAGTAAAGGGAGAAAAGTCCTACAAATTAGTCTCTTGACAAATGTCCTCAAAAAAGGATGGGAGCACACTCTCTGGAGCAAGCCCACGCCTTTCTTCTCTCCCAGGCGTGCATCTTTACTTTTCTCTCCTGAACTCTAAGGGTCCCCATGAGACTTGCAACCAGGGCAGCAACAGGCGGCAGCAACTGATCCCAGGCTCCCCGCCACCCCCCACCCCAAACCTGTTTCCAAGGTCCCCTTTTCTGACCTTTCAGTGAGCAGCCCACTTCGGCTCACTTCTTCCCTGTAATGTTTCTAGAGCCAAAGCAGCCCCACCCAGGCTCTGTCCTGTTGCTTCTGCTACCCCAAGCCCTTCCTTTGTTTCACTGGCCCCAGCTTTAATAAATGTACTCTCAAAAACAATCAATCAATAAAAGGATGTGAACAGTTGACCTTAACTAAAAGTTTTTTTTAAAGATGGTATTTATTTTTTAGAGAGGGAGAGAAACATCAGTCAGTTGCCTCTTGCAGGCCCCCAACTGGGGACCTGGCCCATAAATCAAGCATGTGCCCTGACTGGGAATCAAACTGGCGACCTTTTGGTTTGCAGGCCAGTGCTCAATACACTGAGCCACACCAGCCAGGGGAAAAACAAAAATTAATTTAAAAAATCAATATTTCTCTGTCTCTAAAATCAATTTTAAAGAAAGAGAGACCCAGTAATCCAAGATATTTTTATCAAACAGCTACTTATGGATTGGGTTTGGTGATATAGGGGTTGTGGGGGTGGAGTGGAAAGTTTACCTGACAGGAGACTGGGTTTAGGATTCTGATTTTGTTATGTGACCTTGACCAAGAAACCCCTCTGGGCTCCAGTACCATATGGCAGATATTGCTTACTTACCAGGTTGTGATAAGGGGTATTTAGTAAACGTGAGGAATTTATAGCAGCTTTTTGACTCCACTCAGGCTCCTTAGGAGTGCAGGAAGGCACCTCCAACCCAGGTTTCAGCTTTAAGGTGGGAGTAGCTGAGGCAAAGTGGCCTTCTCCCACCTTGATGCTCACAGCCTTTCTGAACAGCAACCATCTTTCTTTCAGTCCCAGAAGGGGCCTCGCTGGGGCAAGACTAACTCTCTCAGCGCACAAATGGGCAGAGGGGCTGGTCATGGAGCATTCGCTTCACTCCATCCCAGTAAGTGGCAAGCACAATGACCCCACGAAGAGAGTTCCAAGAAGCAGTTAAGTGATGGAATTCATGTTTACCTCCTCTACACCCCTCATGCTAACAAAACAAGCCGATCTTCACCATGCAGGGTTTGAGACTTCTGTCTGTGGAATAGGCAGGGCTGGTTTCAAATCCCAACTCATACTAGCTGTGTCACTTCGGGCCGTTGTTTCACTCTTAGAACCTCAGATCTCTCTTCTGCAGCCCTGGCATGTGATTGGTGGGGCATAATATGGAGAAGCGAGCTCAGACAAGGCAATACTCTATCAGGAAGAGTTATTACTAAATTCTCTTCTCTTGCATTTATAGCTATTTTATGAGGACTATGGGAGAGAAAAGGAGTCTTGATTTTTTTCTCATTAAATCCAGGGAAAAAGAAAAAAATATCACATTATATCACAAATTCACTGTGAATTTTTAAAAAGATGTCCTGCACAGGGTCATCACACCACTGGAGTACAAACAGTACCACCCTAAAGAATCAGGCTTTATAGTTTAGAAAGTGGTTTATCCTCTACCACCTCATTTAATACCTGCCAACCCCCTGTGAAGGAGCATCTATCCCCATTTCACAGGTAAGGAAACTTGGACTCAGATAAAGTTAAAAGCACAGAATAAGTGGTGGAACCAGGATTTCAAGCCTTCTAAAGTACAAATTCAGCATCTTCGCAATTCCCAAGAGAAGTTTATGTTCACCACGTGCCAAGCCTACATTGTTTAGACATGTCTGAAATGGCATTTCAGGAACCCAAAGTGGAATGACCAGGTTAGCAACACGGTTAGAGAAATCGTCTAACCTTGGTTCAGGCAGACTCAGCTGGCATAAGCTGCCCCAACTCTGACTTGTTTGAGAAATCTTTTATTAGAAGATGTCCCAGAAGGCAACATTTTAAAATCAGAAGATTGATAATCACAACCAAATAAAAAAATTTCAGGTAAACTTGCCATTCAAAATAAATCAGACTCTTGCAACAGGAGAATTGCCCAAGGCATTTTTTTTTCATGTAGAAAAACACCACCACTTTGCAAAAGGCATACAAAAATACAGTATATAAAAAAGACTGCTCCCAGCATAATACCCAACAGCAGCTCGTAAAGCACAAGCTGTTCAGGTGAGACATCAGTAACCCACTTCCCACCCGTTCTCCAAAGACAGTTCCAGAAGTCAGCTGGCTCCAAAAACCATGCTCCAAAGGGTAGAGAGGCTTTCCTCAAACTTCCACTGGGGTTCTCTGGTATTAGGAAGCAACCTCAGAAACACACCATCGAGCACAATGTTTGGAAGTAGCAGGTGGCTCTCCAGAGCCACATACAGCCTCTACCATCCTTCCCTGCCCCACTTTCAAACCTACAACCAGCAGATACCTGCTGCCCTGCGGAGAGTTCTGGAGGGGGCTGGTCCTTCTTGCGGGCTAGGCTTAAGGGCTCCTGAGGTTGCCCATAAGACACTATAGGGCTGGGTGCTTTTCACAGACTGAAGGCTGCACCCGGAATCCACTTGGAGGTGCCAAGTACAGCTGGGGCAAAATCCATCATGGTCCACTAAGCAGAGCTCCCCCAGGAAGCTAGGCCACCTTCTGGAGAGCTGATGAGTCCCAGCAGCTCTCCCAGTAAGAACTTCAGTAAGTCTCAGATTCTAGAAAAGGGATCCATGCCAGGCTGGTAGGAGGCCCAAGGGCGGCTGCAGAGACAGCAAGCTCCCTGGACTTGCATGAAAAGGACGGGTTTGCATGGTTCTAGTAGAACTTCAAATTTATCAGTCAGGGATTGAAATGAGAGGCAGCTGGGAAATACAAAGTGGTACAGGTCTCACCCCTGAGGTGCCTGACATCTGTCTCGTGAAGATTCCAAGATGGAAGACACCTGGGTAGGGAACAAGTTCACAGCCAGGACTCCAAGCCATCTCTAGGCTAGGGCCCATTTCCCTGTGTCTTAGGGAAATATTTCTGACTGGTAGAAACAAAAAAATCCCTTATGGGGACAGAATGGTCTCTCCCTCAGAGGAAAAGGCCCAGAGGGCTATGAGACAAAGAATCTAGAGGCCAAGCTCTTTAAATGTTGTCAAGGTCGCAGCACTGAGAGGGGAAGAGGGTTGTCATCTAACATGGTAATATACACATATATATTAAAGGTTTACAACTCCTCAGTAAAGTGTCTGACAGTGAGGTAACGTTCCACATTGATCAAGTCTGCAAGCTTGTCTTCACCCAAGACGGCTCATGTGTCTCCTGGAAAAAGGAGCCTCGGGGAGCGCGTCCAGGCCCAGCTGTCCTAGCATCACCCCAGAGACAGCAGTGAGAGCATCCTTTCCCAGCCTAACGCGCATCCGGAGTGTGAGGTTTCATGCAGGCTGGAGGCCCCAACCACGTCCACCACCTGTTGCATAGCATCTGTCAGGCTTTTCTCTAGAGCTAGTAAGTGAGGCCGACCCCGGGGCTCCTCAGTCAGCTGCCCGCCTGAGAAGCCAAAGGCGCCTCAGAAGACACAGTGCTCCCGTGAGTCAGGGAAGAAGGAGAGCTGGGGTTCTAGGTTTCCAAGAATGCAAGCCCTTAATGTGTGAACCGGCTGCAAAGCATCCTGGGATCTACTGTCCAGACTGTCCCACCATAACCAAAATGTGCAAATTACTAAGTGGGGGAGAAAAGGTTAAGAAATAAACTTGGGTTTTTGTAAGACAGAGCAGTCAGGCTTTTTGGTTAGTTAGTAGCCACTGAGGAATGCAATTCTTTTCTGCAGTTGCTGCTGCCGGCATCGGAGCTGCCTTTTCTCCGTAGCCATCCTCTTCTCGGCCCCCACCAGGGCTTGCAAGTATTCCAAGGCCTTGCTCAGGATCACCACTTTGGGGGCCTTGGAGCAGCTGGCTAGGGTGGGTACCTGGTCCCTCAGGGCCAAGAACCTCGAACGCAGATCATTTCGCCTTTTGCGCTCCAGGAAGTTGTGGTTCTTCCTCTTGGTCACATCCTCAGTGTCAGAACTGACAGGTTTGGGGAAGCAGGACTGGGAAGCGTCACTTTCCCTAGGCAGGGGGCTCACAACCTCTTCGTGTGCCTCATCTTCCTTTTCCTCTGGAGCATCTCTCTCCAGAGCCTCTTCTTGGGGACCTCTCTCTGAAGCCCCTCCTTGGGAGCAGCTTTCTGGAGGGAAACGGGCGGCATAGTTGTGTTGTTGCTGATGGATGGAGATGTGGAAGTGTTTCATGCAGGGGTCCAAAGGGTCTGCTCGCACGGTGATGGTGACCGGCTTCCGTACACCCAGGGACTGTCTCTTCTCCACTGTCACAACATCAATTTCTTCACCCTCTGTCCAAGAGGAGAGATCAAGAGAAAACACACACCCCATGAGAAGCACATACAAGGACCCTATATGTTGGAGGTGACGTTTTCCCAATTTAGATATAAACAAACTGAAGTGAGGGGAAAGACAGCTGATTCATTTGTAATTGGGTAGAGGCAGGATGAATAAAGGAGGGCAAATAAGCGAGAAGGAAAATACTCTCCAATTTCCTTTCGTGCAGCAAGGCTTAGATAAGAACAAAAGGCAGACGGAAGCCAACAGCCCCCGGTCTGCATAGGCTCTCCCCTCCCCCACTCAGAGGACGGAGAGAAAGAGCTATCAGCCTGGGACAAAGTTTAGCTCTAAAGATCTTCCCCAGTCGGGCTCTTTCATGCCCCATCAGAATTGTAAATGAGGGGTCTGTGGGCAGAGTTGCCCTTTGTTCCTGCCCAACACAGCCTGCACTTGGGGAATTGTTACTTTTCACAAGTTATAAATCCTATTATTCCCCCACCTCTCTATTCTACTAGCCCTTTCAGGGGAAGATTCAGAGAAGGGAGGGCTACAACACATCCCTCCTCACCCACGAGAGGGGAGGGCAAGGTTTCCCTTAGGGGCGTTTTGCTCCTGGGTTCAATGGGTTTCTAAAGTCATCCATCACTTGTAGGTTGCCGGCCCCACCCCCTTCCCTGGACCAGAACAGGGTTGGATTTGTAATTGCAGGTCGGCAAAAGCTGCAGGAACTTCACAAAGGTACAAGTGACAGCTACCTGTGCCAGGGGCAGGAACTGGGCAGCAGAATAGCCCCAACCCCATACAAGGGCTGAAACACCAGGGGCCTGGAGATACCTGGACGTGCCCCCATCATTCCCTGGCTTGAAGGTCTTTTGGGTCACTCCATCTGGGAATGGGGGAGAAAACCTTCCTACTCCACACGTTTTCAGCCCCCCACACAGAAGATCACCTTAATGCATTTCACCCTGACAACAGAAGAGCTCAGTTCTCTGTCTCTTTTGCATATCAGGATGCTTGAGCCCCTTTGTCAGGAAGGCTTCCATTGTGTGGACAATCGCATTATTTCTCCATTAATAAAACCTGACCATTCAGCCCTCCTGGCCCCAAGGCCTGTGATTGGCTGACTAGGCTGTGTTTGGAATGCTGTTTTACCCAGCCCCTACCCCCTATTGGCTGAGCTTAGCCATCAGTCATTCTCTCCACCCCCCTCATTGTTTGCAATCTGTTGCATTTTGTTCTAGTCCATGTGGCCTGTGAACCAGGAGCTTGCAAACAGGTTCAGGTTAAAGGGCAGGTCAGAAAATGATTCAAGAGGCTCCCCCGCATCCCAGATCTTTAAATATCTCAATGTTAAACCTGGTGGTTGAGAAGGCTCTGCCTAAGGATGACATAAAGACAGACCACTATTCTCCTTTTCAGAGAGTGGTGTCTAACTCTTCCCAGACAAGGAAATGCCCTCCGCTGGACAAGAGGCCAACCCTCTCATGTGCCAAAGGAGAAGCAGAGCTACATCAGCCAAGTCCACACATCACCTCTGTAACGTTCTGGACCTCAAACTAGGATCTCCAAACTCTCAAAAACAGTGTTCTTCCCACTCTACCACTCCATCAGCCTGTGTAGAAATACAGGGTCCGGCAGAAGCAAGGCCTGCTTGAGTGTGGTTGGTAAAGTAATAATATGGGTGTAATAATTTAGTTTTAATTTGAACATTTCACCTAAAATGTCACATGGTGTGCTTGAGTGGATATTGTTATGTTACAGAATTACATGCTTATGCGTTTGTAATTAAAAGATTTTGTAATAAAAAAGGGGGTGTTATTTGTGCCGGACCTGGTATTGGTTTCTTGATCTCAAAATTCCCATTCCAGCCATTAAACAAACACAAGCTTGGTGTAGAAAGTAAGCAGGTTAGAAGTGACCTTAAACACAGTGGACTGAAAAAATTTTTTTTCATTTTTTTAATGACTTTTAATTGTTCTTGTTATCCTTACTTTTCCCTTCAAGTGTGTGATGACTTCCATACCCCATTCCCCAGCTCCCTCCAAATGGTCATGTAAAAGTTATTCCTAAAAGTGACAGTGAGTTTTCTCTGTCCTGATTTACCTGATGCTAGCCTCAGTCTGCACCCTGTAAAAACATCCTGTGTGCTATTTCTCTGCAGGGACCAGGTTAGGCTGACAACATTGTAGTCTGGTGGCACAGGATGCTGGTCTGTCCTCAGTGAGGTTTACATTTGCATTCAGGGATGGGGGAAAGGGCCTGGAGCTCCTCACCCTTGACCCCAGCATCTAGCCAAGAGTTTGGAATGAAGTAGGGACCAGTGAACATTTTTTTAATGCAAGGAGGCAGCTGATGGTCTCAGATGGATTGGGATGGAATCAAAGGGTCCCCTTTCCACCTCAGGCCAAAGCAACAAGGTGAGGTGTAGCCCTTCTCAGATAAACTACCTCAAAACCCTCTACACATCAAGAAAGAAGTGTCTGGTTGCCATGAAGGAAGGGAAAAGAGGCTGGCTAGATGGCAAGAAACTGGGGCTCACTTCTAGTGACTTCCTATTTCTAAGCCTCAGGTCTTCCACCGGTTACTGGGGAAGAGTTCATTCCTCCCCTACCTGTCTCATGGGTAATGGTGCTGATGCACAAATGGTAAGGGGTGGGAGAGGTTCTTAAAGTAAAGCAGACAGGGAACTAGGTTTTTAAAAGGATGAAGGCTCTGGCTTTGCACAAAAAGCTCCTCAGCTTCTTCTCTCTCTAGGGGAGTGTGCGTTTCCCAGGAAGAGGCAGCACCTAAAAACTTCAAGTCTGCAGTGACCCTTAAGGGACCCTTCCAGCCTCCAGAGGACAGAAATTCCCTGCAGTGCAATCCCAGTATTTTCCTCTTTGAGCGCAAAGCCTCTCACCCTGTCTCCCTGGTCCCCTGGGGTTCCAATCATCATCAAAGAAACGCTGGCTCCCACGCCACTTCTTTAAACTGTTTACTAACACACCCACGTGCCAGACAGACACTGCTGGGGGCTACACCGGCAGCTTCACCCAGAGAAAGGGGGAGGTAGCCGAAGGGCTGGCAAAGACCCAGTGCCTGACCTCAGGCAGTGACAGAGTTTTGGTCACCCATAGGGTGCTCCCCTGATGATTGGCCCGGGGCGGTCCTTACCCGAGTCGCTAGAGCTCTCGGACCCCGAGCAGGCCTGGGTCTTGGGATCGCCCAGCGGACAGGGGGCAGCGGGCACCGGGTTGCCGACTTCGAGGCTGGGAGCGCAGTCCGGGGCGGTGGACGCCTTGGACGGGTTCCCCCGGGGCGCACCGGTGGCGAGCCGGTCGCTCACCGCTCTCTCCAGCCGTTCCCGGGCCGAGAAGCCGCTCCACATGCAGTCGCGGCGGATGATGGAAGCGTAGTTCCTGCCCCAAGCTTTTGAGTGGCCCCGGGATTCTGCCTCATCCCCGGCGCCCCCTCCGGGCCACGGCTCCGGGGGACCAATTCCAGAGGCCGGGTCCCCGACGCCGGGACCTGAGCCCCAGGGCGGCGACGTGGGGGGCGACGGCACCAGCTCGAATTTCTTCCAGATGTCCTCGCTGGGCGCCGTGGAGCGGTAGAAATCCTCCCCGCAGTCATAGTCGTAGAAATAGTGCTGGTACGAGTCGAAGTCCATGTCCGCTCCCTGCGAGAGGGAAGGGGGACGTGCTGACTCGGGTAAGGGCCCAGGGAGGGAGGCGTTCCCGGGTCCCCCAGCACTGCCGGCTGCAAGGTCCTCGTCCCTCCCAAATCTCTGTGCTTGGAACCCACGCCCTTCCCTCGCGTCCTGGGAAGCCCGGTTCTGGGTCAGCGTGCCCAAGGGAAGCCGCTCACAGCGCGCGGACGAGGCTGCAGGGAGCGAGTTCAAAAGCAAACTTTGCCAGCGCCGCTCGGAGCGAAGCTCCCAGGGCCCGCTTGGGCCGGGCGGGGGCGCGCTGTGCCCAGAAGGCAGCTTGCAGCCTGATCCCCGGGACCCGTGCCCGTCCACCAGCCGTCCCTAGTCTCACCTCGCTCCGGCCGCCCGCTACCAGAAGCGGACCCGCTCCGGGCCGGCTTAGGGCAGCCCGGCAGTCAGCACACAAGCACATGCGCGCCACCCAGCGCGCGGCCCGCATTCACGAGCGCGCCCCCGTCGCGCTCCCTCCCTCCCTCGCTCGTGCACCCAGGCCCAGACGCTACCGGGATAGGCGCGGGAGCGCGAGATGCAGGCGCATTGTTTCCCGGCAGCCTTATATCTCGTCGCGCGCCCTGGGCTCAGGGACCTGGGGGCGGGCCCAACGGGACAAGCCACTCCCCCTGCCCACCGCCTCCTGGCGGTCGACAGGTGGGGACGGTGGCCTCCACCCCAATCCTTCTGCTGCTCTCCCTCTCTATTCTAGTCCCTATACCCCCCCACCCCAAATAAATTGCATACTGGGGAGCGCAGGGCAGGCGGTAAGCTGATGCAGCCCGGCCGTCGCCTCGTAGGGACGTGATTCTTTATTAAGACTCGGGCGGCTTCAACAGACCAAACTAAAACCACGATCCTTGCCTACTCCAGGCTGGGGACGAGGGCTACTCCCCGCCCCGCCCAGCCCAGCCCCGCGAACCCACTTCCCAGGCCTCGCCCGGCTTAGTTCAGGTGCGTCTGGCCCGCGGGCGAGGGGGTGGGGGGAGGGGGAGTGATGGGGTGCGGAAGCAGTCACACCTCCACCGCGCCACCTGGCGGCCCTCAGCCCTGACCTGGGGCTGGTCCCCGGCATCCGCTTCATCACCCGTTGACCGGTTTCTTTAGCTAGGTGTTCCAGATCTGGATCCCAGCGAAGTGAGGGGGACGATTCCAGACTTTGAAGCCTGAAACTTCACTTTTCTGTGCCTCAGTTTCATCTATAAAACGAAGGGAGGGTAATACCTCACAGAGTTGTTGTGAGGATCTAAGAAGAAGAGTATCTAGAAAAGGGAATTAAGGCCAGGAGGAGAGGCCAGCAGAACAGAGGGCCACTGGTGCGGTGGTGAGGAGAATTTCCCCCCAGGGCCAGGCCACGGCTGAGGCGCGCCCCTCCCTCTCACCACACACAAAACTCACTCCGTAGAGGAAAGAATGGGAATTTGGAGTCTGGAAACTTTGTTCAAGCCCTTGCTTAGCTACCTGCTAGCTGAAGAGGCAAGACATTTGAGGACTCTGTCTGCTTACCTGTAATATGGGATTACAGATGCAGCTGCATCTCTGGCCAAGACGATGGACATAGGAGCCCTTTATGTCACCTTCCATGTAGACTATCTTCGGTAAAATAGGAAAAGCTAAACTACAAGGTTATTCTGTTTAGGCCAAGGAAAGTAACTTGGAATAATCTAATGCCAATTAATCTAAAATGCTTTACCTGGCATTCAAGCTATCGTCCCCGTCAACAAGCAGCAGCCTGATTGCCTGCTCTGTCTCTTTCCCTCTCACCCCTGTATTCTAAGACCACCAACTACTCACCGATGGCATCTAAGCAGAAGGAAAGGAGAAGTGCAAGCAGTTCAGTGTTGTTGGAACATGGGACATGTTGTGAGCTGATACATGGGTTGGGAGAAGGCAAGAAAGATGACGATAGGGGACTTAAGAGTTGGAAAATTTTAGTTTAAGTAATAGCTAATAAGCTTAGTAATCAATGCATGTAAAAGCTTTGTTCCAGGAACTGAAGGTATGACCCACCCTGACTCCAGGAGACCATAAGCAGTTCCACCTTTGTGCCTCAGGAGGACTGCAAGCAACTCAAGATGATATCTGAGCCATTGTACTCCAGGGGGAGATGACCACCGCCCAGGACACAGCTAAAGATCACCGCCAGGGGCACACCTTAAGACCACCACCCAGGGCTAGAATGCTGAAGTTGTTTTTTTAATCCAGTTAACTTTTCCCTGAATTCCAAACCCCTTACCTACACTTTGTTCTCCTTATAAAAAGGGCCATTTTAAAATGGAATTTAAGATGGTCTGTTAGGGTATGAACCCACCATCTTCCCAGATCGCCAGCCATCTGAATAAAGCACCCAAAAAGATTCAATCGCTGTCATTGGGTTTGGTAGTGACTGGCAGCCCGAACTCCAGTGTCTTTTCCTGTTTCAGTGATACCCTCAGTTTTGGATGTTGGGTCTAAGGTGCTTGTGGGACGTCTTTGAAAGCAGCAACTAGCTCTTACTAGCTGTGTAACCTCAGTACCTAGAACAGCTTCTGGCAGGTATTTACGAACTTACTGAGTGACTTGGCCAACCAGGGTCTATTGAGACAGCCTGTGTGCCTTGCTTTGTGCCGAACAGAAGGCACAGATCAGAAAGATTCCAGGTCTGGTTGCAGCCCTGAGGCCGAGGGATTGGAAATGTCTTTCAGTGACTTGTTTTCTGGTCCACAAATGTCTGAAATGGTTGCTGTACCAGAGCTCTTGGTGGCAAATGACGGAAACCAACCCTAGACAAATTGAAGCGGAAAATCACTGCACTGGAAAGATTGTGGGTTTAGAATCCATGGAAGTTGGGAACCTATGCTTGGAAAATGGGTCTTCCTTCTCTATCTAGACAAGAGTCCTTACTTAACAGCTCCTCCCCACCATGGTTCATTGTAGTAGGTGATATCTGGGGGCAACCAGGAGGTGACTCGACCTTAAGAAATAGGATGAAGTAAATTAAGTTGTCATCTGAGAGTTAGGCTGTTCCTTCACTTTGCACTTTACATAATGTCGGTCTTCCTCACCAGACTGTAAGCTCAGTGAGGGCAGGGACAAATACCAGTCTTCTGACTGCTGTGACTGCAGGACTTAGAACAGAGCCTGGCATGTCATGGATGCTTTATAAATGTGTTGCACTGGACAGGAGCCTTGAATACTTTAAAATAGAGATGTATCAGCTCCTGGTGGCAGGATCTGGGGAAGGGACCACAGTGAAGGTTGCAAGAAGGAGAAGAAGCCCCTAAGCAGCCCAAGAAGCAGGCCAAGGAGGTGGAGGAGGGAAATAAGGCGTTCATGCAGAAGCAAAAAGAGGAGCAGAAGAAACTGGAGGAGCACAGAGTGAAAGCTGCAGGGGAAGGGCCCCTGGCGACAGGGAGAATGAAGAAGTCTGGCGAAGCACACCCCTCCCCGCTTGGCCTGTTACCTTTACCCTGCTCTCTCCTAAGCTCCAAGGACCTCTTCTTTTGCCTCTGTAACTTGTTTCCTAAGCCCATTTTTTTTTCTATGGCTCACTTCTACCTCTGTGACTTTCTAAATAAACTTTCTCTTATTAAAAAAATGAAAAAGATGATGGTGGAAGAGGTTATAAGGAGGATAAATGGTAATGGGAAAAAATACATTCAAAATAAACTGTTAAAAAAAGAAATCTGGCAAAAAGTGAGCTGCTCCTGTGCCTGGGACAGTGGTAATCCTTAATTCCACTCCTGTTTTAAAATCTGGATTCCATGTCATAATATCTCTCGCCACCTATAGCTAGAATGGTGTTGTCCGGGAGCCTGTTGTACATTTAAGAATAAACTTCTGTAAAAAAAAAAAAGTAATTATTATAATCATGCAGTGGCTCATTCTGCCATTTCGGCCTTGGCTCTGAGGTCAGCGTAAACCCAGCCCAGAATCCTGTCAACGTATTTCTTCAGTCTTTGTTCCATCCCAAATTCTCTATCACCTGGTATTAAACCAACTCATTTGCAAATAAAATAAAATAAATAAAATTAAATAAAATAGAGATGTATCAACTTTAGAGATGAAGGCAGAATAAGGTCCAGTCTAGACTAACCTGAATAAAGGTATTAATGCATCTAAAGAAAAGAAGTGCCAGTCCAGAGGGGTCTGGACTGAGGAGTTGTCAAGGCAAACACCAGAGTGTCCATCCTAGCACTTCCTGGAGACAAAGGTGCTGGTGCAGGAACATGGGAAACGGAGGCATCATCCTTTGAAACCACCCAATTCACCCCCCACTTCATTGGTGCTCTGGACCACCAAGCAACATGCTGAAAACCACTTTGTTCCCCATGTAGATTCACCCCAGGGAGAGAACGCACTCATCAGCGAACAAGAAGATCCAGTCTGCCTCAAAGCTTTGCTTCTCTTTATAAATTAATGAATTGGTATTTGATTTGAAATATCGGTCTCATGAGCCTGGTTAATGTGAGGCTGTTCATAGAAATGCTGCTGCTCTTAGGGCTAACAGCTCTGGTTTCTGCAGAGATGTCTGGACCCGAGATGGTGATGAATTCACCAAGGTAACAAATGCTTCCCTGGGGACACTCAATTTTTCTGCAATTTTTAATTTTCTTCATTTTTCCTAAAAAAGATTTTTTAATCAAAATAATACATGAGCATAGTTTTTTTAAAAAGCAGCTAAATGTATGACAAGTTAAAAAAAGAGGCAGTCTTCTGCTCTGCCTTCTCTACCCTTGGTTCCCAGCCCCCAAAGGCAACTAGTCTTTTAGCTGTTTTTTTTCCCCTAGTCTTTACTTTCATATTTTGAGTGATCCAGGTAATTTTTTGCTGATTTAAAAATTCTTATTGACATTTTATTTTATTTTTATTTATTTTTTTAAAAGGCAGGAGAATGGAGGGTTTAAAAAAAAAGATGTTTTTATTTTTTTTAGACAGAGGGGGAGAGAAACATCAATGTGTGGTTGCCTCTTGCTCACCCCGCACTGGGGACCTGGCCAGCAACCCAGCCATGTGCTCTGATTGGGAATCGAACCAGTGCCCCTTTGGTTCACAGGCCAGTGCTCAATCCACTGAGCCACACCAGTCAGAGTTTATTGACATTTTAAAATAGGAGAAGATGTAGTGCTACTATTTCCCTTTTTACCCCACATACTTGGTCTTTCCTTATTCTTCCAGTAGAATTATATTTCAAATTTAAAATAAATATTCAATATTTATAGTTTTGGCTATATATTTTCAGAATTAAATTGTCTAACTTTTTCTTTTGCTTAGATTTCTATGCATATAGTATGAATTTAACCCCATGCATTCCCACTAGAGCTACAAAGATCATTTCATATGGTCAAATATGTCAGGTTCCATTTTTTTTCTTGGAAACATCCCTTCTTGGGGCCTTTTGTCTTTCAGCTCCAATTTCAATTTAGTGATCTCTAGGCCTGCTTCACAATTGTCATTCTGCAAGTTCCCTTCACCATCATCCTGGAAATTCCCTTTGTTTCCCTCCTGTGTTAGCTCCCCTGTTTTCTGGAGCTCAGTTCTTCTTTCTTGATTTACTTCCTCCCGTTGGTGAAGCACATCCTCCTGCAGATGCCTGAGAAAGGGTACTTGAGAAGTAAAAGTTTTGAGACCTTACATTTCTGGAGTTGTCTTTATTATACCCGTACCTTTGGTTGATAGTTCAATTGGGTATAAAGTACTAGATTAGAAATACTTTGTCCTAAGAATTTTATTTACTTTTATTTTTTTAAATTTATTTTTAGACAGAGGGGAGGGAGAAAGAGAGGGAGAGAAACATCAATGTGTGGTTGCCTCTAGCATGCCCCCTACTTGGGATCTGGCCCACCACCCAGGCAAGTGCCCTGACTGAGAATCGAACTAGTGACCCTTTGGTTCTCAGGTCAGCACTCAATCCATTGAGCCACACTAGCCAGGGCTGTCCTCAGAATTTAGAGGTATTGCTTTCCTGTTTCATAGTCACCAGCCTTGCTATTGTGAAGGTTAATATCATTTCATCTGTAAAACTTTGTATGTGACCTGTTTCTCTCTGGAAGCTTTTAGGATGTGCCCTTTGTCTTGACATTGTGAATTTTTTCAGTGATGTGCTTTGGTGTGGGTTCATTGTATAAATAAAGAATTTGACTGGCTCTGACTGGTGCAGCTCAGTGGACTGGGCATTGTTCTGTAAACCAAAAGGTCACTGGTTCAATTCCTGGTCAGGGCACATGACTGGGTTAGGGGTCAGGTCCCCAGTTGGGGGCATGTGAGAGGCAACTGATGGGTGTTTCTCCCCCTCTTTCTCCCTCCCTTCCCCTTTCTCTAAAAATGAATAAATAAAATCTTAAAAAAGAAAGAAAGAGAGAGAGAGAGAAAGAGAGAGAGAGAGAGAAAGAGAGAAAGAGAGAGAGAGAGAGAGAGAGAGAGAGAGAGAAAGAAAGAAAGAAAGAAAGAAAGAAAGAAAGAAAGAAAGAAAGAAAGAAAGAAAGAAAGAAAGAAAGAAAGAAAGAAAGAAAAAGAAAGAAGCCCTGGCTAGTGTGGCTCAGTGGATTGAGTGCTAGCCTGCAAACCAAAGGGTCACCAGTTTGATTCCCAGTTTGGGACCCATGCCTGGATTGAGAGTCAGGTTCCCAGTAGGGGGCGCGTGAGAGGCAAACATACATTGAAGTGTCTCCCCCTCTCTTTCTCCTTCCCTTCCCCTCTCTAAAATAAATAAATAAAATCTTAAAAAAAAAAAAAAGAATTTGACTGGTCCCTGTGTGTGTGTTTCTATTACCCCCTTCCTTTCCTAGGAGGAAGCCTCAAAATCCTTGGAATTTCCTGAGTGATAGGACAGTCTTTGCGATTCAAGGCTCCCAAAGAATGGTTTACACTAATGAAGGTACTCTCAGTGGGTGCTTAGATAATTTAAGATGATTTAGGTTACGGGGTTGGCCAAGCCAGAAGGGCCAATTATGTGATTATACGGTTGAGGCTTTAAGCCACGTGATGCCAGTCTGATTTCTGGGATAGGGAAGGGAGCTGGAGATTGAGTGGGCAATGATTCAATCAATCCTGCCTACATAACAAAACTCCAGTAAAAAATTTGGATACTGAAGCTCAGGGGAGCTTTCCTGGTTAACCAAACCGTATGAGTGTTATTACACATCCACGTGCTGGTAGGGGCCTCACCTCCCATTTATTCCTTTATTCCTTCCTTCCTGTTTTTCTTTTCGTTTCTTTTCTCTTTTACAGCCTGCACAACTAATTCCAGAACATTTTATCACTCCAAAAAGAAATCCCATATCCATTAAGCAGTCATTCCCTTCCCTTGTGAGTTTATACGTTTTTCCCTAATGCGTTTACTGTCATTTTAATGGAGTTTCAGGAGTGAGGGAGAAGAACACATGAGATCAATCCTCACATTTAGCCAGAAATCTGCTCTTCCTTTCAAACTGCAACAATTCTCACTTTCATTAGGCAGATTCCTGAGCCAGGTTGTCTGAGAGGGCTCTCTGGAGGAGGGAAATTTGATCTGAGCCCTAAAGATGTCTAGGATTCCAGTGGACGTTAAGGAGATGAAGGTGGGAGAGAATGAGAAGGGAGAGTTAGGGAGGAGAAAGGGGGAAGGAAGGGAGAGGAAGATCTTTGGCGATAGCACCAGAAGAATTTAATCAGATTCAAGTCTGGTTTCTTATCCCATATCTGTGGCTCTGTAACCTCTGCTTGGGTTTCACTGAAAAGCAGCCCATTCCTTAGAACCCTAAGGAATGTGGCCTTGCCTTGAGTGCGGGGAGGAAGGAGTTCTGGAGACTGTGCCTCCGTCTCTGCAGCCAACCCCGGGGAAAGGCCTGGCCTGTTGAGACAGGGACAGTTTTCAAGAGCAAAGAGAAGTGGGCTGAATTAAAAACTTATTTGTTTGCAAACTGTGTTACTCTGATCCAACTTGTACTGTTTTCTCATCTGTAAATGCTTATCTCTAGCAGCATAATTGGAGAATTAAATAAGATGCTCTTTGTACAGAGCCTGGCCCAGAAAAGAATTTCAAAAACCTCAGTTTTCTTCTCTTTCTTGCTTTGGAAATTCAAGGTAAACAGTGTGAGTGGAGTCTCAACCAAGGAAGGCATTGAATGCCTGGCTGTGGACCGATGCTAAAAGCCACGGAGAATTACAGGAGGTTTGTGAGTGGAGGAGTGACACAGACATATCTGTGCTTTGGAAAGATCACTTCTGGATGATGCAGGAGGGAGACTCCAAGCCCTAACTCTACATCTGATTGACTCCGTTTTCTTATATGTGCCCAACGCTTATGAATGGTCCTCATCCGTGTTTCCTCAACGGGCTATGCGTTAATGTAAACACTTAATCCCCAACACAAACAGGGCCTCTCAGTTTGCCTTCTTAAAGATAGGTGTAATGGAAGGGGGTTCCCCACACTGGGAGGGCTGATGTAGACAGCCTGAGCTGCTGCATGGGGGATGAGACGGGGGTTTTGAGAAGCTCTGGAGATTGTGATAATGGCTGAAGCCAGGGAGGTGGGAGGGGGCGCACTCCAGACACTGCCCCCCAGATGGGGGGAATGCCAAGTGCCTAGTGCCTGAGGACAATTGAGAAACCATATGGATCCCTCTTAGGATTAATTTTTCTCATGAGGGATGATAACTTCATCCTTGCCCTGCTTTGGGTGCTGGGTACAGGTGGAGCAAGAGAATCACCTGGAATGACTCTTCTGTCCACTAGAGGGAAACCCAGGCTAGAGAGAAAATCCCACGCAGGCAGCCTGAGGCCGGAGGAAGCATGAGGAGGGGCCGACCATTGGACCTGAGATCCTTAGGCTCAGTGCTGCTCTGGACTTGCTTGCACTAGCTTGGGGAGAGCCAATTGTTACGTTTTCAGGAATTATGGGAGCTGGTTGTTAAGCACAGTCATTAAAAATTAAAGTATATAAATGTACACTTAAATAAATTCTAAAAACCAAGATAGCGAAGACGGTAAACTCATCATTCCTTACTTAATTAACTGTATCCTACTATATGGATTGTATCTGTTATGGTAGGAGTACCGTGCATCTCCAGCTTTGGCAGCTGACAGTGGCATTCCTGCAATATGTATTCCATGGAAACCCACAAATGCTACATATCAGAGTTTCTCCCCGTTCTGGGCCAGCTGTTAGATATTTACTAAGGCATCACTGCCCAGGCCTTTCCCACATTAGGTCTTGTGGGAGGAGATAAGCTTTTCCTGAAGTCTTGCCACCAGACACACTTGGAGACGTCCCCATGGATGGGGACCCCAAGTCAGAAGGCAGAGGCTGTAGGTGGGTACCGTGGAGGGAGCATTGTTGTGTTGTTGCAGGAACTTGACCCAGAGGTCCAGTCTCCGGCTTTGTGCAAGCTGCTCCCCCCACCTGAAATCTCTCTGTACCTAAGTGCTCAGGTGTGCTGTTTTGTCTGCCTAGCAATGAAGCA
Organism: Desmodus rotundus; assembly: GCF_022682495.2. Taxonomy (NCBI): domain Eukaryota; kingdom Metazoa; phylum Chordata; class Mammalia; order Chiroptera; family Phyllostomidae; genus Desmodus; species Desmodus rotundus. The sequence goes on from NC_071389.1 coordinate 25,841,329, forward strand.
AGTTCCTAGATCATCCAGCAATACAAAATGTACCCCCATCAGAAGAGGTGGAGCTTCTTGAAGGGTAGGAAAGTGCCCATCTGGATCTGTATCCCCAGGCCTGGTTCGTGCCCCTGGGCCGAAATGTGGGAATGGCCACAGGGAACACTGTGCGGGAAAAGCAAGACCCTGGAGTCAATGGATCTGGGCTCCGCCACCCCAAGCTGCATGATCTGAGAAAGGCACTTAAACCCAATGTGTCCCCAGTCTCCAACTTGTCAAATAGGGATAAGAAGACTCATCATGTATGGCTGTTGTGAAGATTAAATAGGATTATTCATGCAAACCTCTCAGCGGGGCATTCCACCCCCTAGAAGGTAGTCCATGATGTAGAAGTTATTGTTATCACACTGGTGGAGGGGTGGGGGTGGGTGCTGAATTTAAATTGCCTCTCAGCGCCTGACCACCCTGATGCTGTGTATCAAGGAGGTTGGGGCAGGACAGAAAGGACCAGGAGGCAACAAATCCGTGTTGGCACTGCTGGCAGACACAACTAGGAAGTGGAATGGGGACGGGGAGCTAGACCTCTAGCCAGGACTCGGCAAACGCTGGGTGCGGGGCAAGAGGCTCCTCCTTGGTAACCCCCACCGCAACTCCAGGGCTGGGTGGAGCTTTGGGGCCGGAGGGCCGGCAGCCGGACGTTGCAGGCCCCTGACTGTGGGCAGGAAGCCTTAGCCTAGGCTGTCCCGGAGCATTAAAGCGGCGGAAGGGAGGGAACAGCCCGCACCTGCATTGTGCAAGCCCGACTCCCCGCTGAGTCGCCGCGGATCCCTGGAGGGAGTTCTTGGCCTACTGCCACTGGGCCAGGGCCCGCGGCTTTCAGGCAGGTAGTAACTGGGCAAAGACTTGATCTGCACTTTCGTTCCTTATTCGAAATACATTCACTCATTCATGCATCCATCATTTATTTAGCTGTGGCAGGAGCTGGTGAGCAAAACAGTCCATGATCCCAAGGCCCTTCACAGTTCGCGGCCCGGGGGTCAGATAGCTGGGTTGGAATCCTGGCTCCTTCACTTAGTAGCTGTGCGATTCGGACAAATTATTTAAACCCTCGGGCGTCAGCGGGTGGAGTGTGGGATTAAGCGCGCAGAGGATTTGATGATCCATTACTTCCTCGAGTGTTGGAGTAAATGAATTTCATGTGAAGCACTTGGAACCCTGTCTGCAACTACTAAGCATTCATTAAGTGTAGGATTTTTAAAAAGAAGCCGTTTTAAAGCCATTTTATCTATTTATTTTTAGAGAAAGGGGAAGAGAAGGGGAGAAACATCAGTGTGTGGTGGACTCTCACGCACCCCCCCACTGGGGAAATGGCCCGCAACCCAGGCATGTGCCCTGACTGGGAATTGAACGGGCGACCCATTGGTTCGCAGGCCCGGCACTCAATCCACTGAGCCACACCAGCCAGGGCTAAAATAAAATCTTAAAAAAAAAAAAAATTCAAAGGTCTCGGAAGCTCATGTTTCGTGAATTGTTATTGGGTATTATGTTAGAGGCAGTCTCTTTTTTAAAAGCATATTTTTGTATGAGTTTTGCAAAGTGGTGTTAATTGTATAAGGAAAAAATCTCTCGGGCAATTCTGCTGTTGCAAGGGTCTGCAAGGCAACTTTATTTTAAAAGGCAGGTACTGTTGTGATTCTTGATTGCTCAATTTCAAAATGTTGCCTTCTGGGACATCTTCTAATGAAAGAGTTCTGAAAAACGTCAAAATAGAGCAGTTTGTGCCATTGGAATCAAGAAAAGTTCTGTAGGCTGTTGAATTTTTTCACTGCTAGGCTGGAGGCCAGGAGTCAGTGATTGGAGACCTTGTGGAGACCTGGACAGGAAGTGGAGTGAAGATGGAGAAAAGGAGCAGACAGGTGACAGGTATTTAGTAGAATTGACAGGAGGAAGAGAGAGGAAGCCTGGTTGACGCTTAGGTTTCTGGCCTGGTGGGAGGGGACCTGACCATTTACTGACCTGAGGGTTCAGAGGAAAAGAATGAAATTTTTAGTTATGGGGGTCTGAGAGTCTGGGTCCTGAGATCAGCGGGATATGAGGGGTCTGGTGCTCTGGAAAGAGAGCTGGGCCTGAGGCCTAGGGCAGACCCTAAGGTCCTGTTTACATTAAGGGATTAAGGATGGTTAATGGATTGGATTAAGGATTGGAAGGGATTGGAAGGATGTTAAAGGAGTGTGAGGGGAGCCTGCAAGACTGCGATATCCAGCTGCCTCCTCAGATGGTTTTAGCCTTCATCCTGCAGGGCTGGACCCTCCCCTTACCTCACTGCAGAGGTAGTCTGAGGAATAGGCGGACAGAAAGGATTTGGAACCACTGCAGCCCAAATGAAGGGGGAGGTGGGACAAGACCCTAGTCAAGTTCAGTACATCCCAGTGACCTTCAGAGGTTCCTTTCTGCTCACCAAGGTAGCCTGGTGAGCCTCTGGGACACTATTGGGAAGGGGAGTTCAGAGGAAGGGCCCACGCTGGCTGGAGAGTAAGCAAACAGGGCCCCAGGACATTCTTCTGAGCTGGCACGATGTTGGCAGCCAGGGTTGCCTGTAACTGACCCATGGTAGGACACCTGCCGGTCAGGCTAGGGAGCCCCACCCCTTGTGACCTGGAGGTGTAGCAATTGCCATTGATAGAGACCATCGATCTTGCTTGGGAGCCAGAGATTTGGGCTGGAGCAGGGCTGGGCTTTGAAACAGGCATTAACTCTTATTATGTGCAGACACCACACGTGTTGTCTAATCTTCATGAGAACCCTATGGAGGAAATAAAATTTCCCCCTTTCTACAGAGGAGGAAACAGACTCGGAGTGCATAAGTAACATTCCAAGGACTTGCAGCTGGTGAGAGGCAGAGTTGGGAGGACAAGGCGGGAGCTCAGGCTCTGTTCCTATGGTTTCTCCTAAGGTGGCCCCACTTTTGCAATGGCCTCTCAGCAGCCTGGATACAGGCTCTACCCTGGGTGTTCTCTCAGTTTTCACTCTCCCTGACCATCAATCAAAACATGATCACGAAATCCTGTAAATCTTACCCCTCTACAGATCTTGCACCTGTTCCCTTCTGTCCTTTCCTGGAGTTACTACCCCAGTTTGGGCCTCGTGATCTGCCCTGACTATTAGATTGGCCTCCTCCTTGGTCTCCCTGCCTTGTAGTTCTCCTACCCCCACCCCAGTCCCTTCTCCACATTAGCAGCCAGAAGGCTCTTCTAAAACCCAAGTCTTGCCCTGGCTGGTGTGGCTCAGTGGGTTGAGTGCTGGCCTGTGAACCAAGGGGTCGATGGTTTGATTCCCAGTCAGGGAACATGCCTGGGTTGCGGGCCAGGTCCCCAGTTGGGGGCATGTGTGCAAGAGCCAACCACACATTGATGTTTCTCTCCCTCTTTCTCCCTCCCTTCCCCTCACTCTTCAAAATAAATAAATAATCTTAAAAAAATAAAATGCAAGTCTGACCATGTCACTGTCCTTCTTTTTTTGTCACTGTCCTTCATAACACCCGTTAAAGATGTCCTGTTGCCTCTTGATAAAATTCCAATTCCTGAGCAGATGGACACTGATCCCCAGCCTCAGAAGCCGCATGCTCATTGCTCTTGGACTGTTCCAGCCACCTCCTCCGAACAAGCCCCGAACTGGGTTTTCTCACCTCTGCGCCTTTGCTCCCACTGCCTACTCTGCTAACAACAATCTTCCTCATCCACGCCTGCTGAATGAAGTCTACAGCTTCATAGAGGGCTCTTGTGCCAGAGTGTGCTTGGGTTGCAGTTCTTTTCGTTCCTATCTCTCTTTCTTACTGAGCAGCTCCTGGGTGTCCCTCATTCTGTGCCCAGCATAGTACGTGAAATACTGAGGAGGTTCTGAAAGTGTGGGGTGGGAGCACCTTGGCCTCCATCTCCCATCCTCTCCATCCTGGCCTCTGGCTCCTGGTTCAGCCCCTTGCCTGGCTTGGATTCACTCCAGTGATGGTAGTAGCTCCCGATCAGGCTCTTACCTCAGCTTCAACTCTGATTTTAGCTCTCATCTACTTCAATCTTTAGCTCTAGCTCCTGGCCTGACACCAGCTTGGTTCAATATCCAGGACTAATATTTGCTTAGCCTATGGCATTGGGTCTAAACTTAAAACTATTACCCATTCCTGATCCCCAGCTCCACTTTCCTGTGCTGAAGTTTCTAGCCTCCTTGGTTAGAAGGAGGGAGAGCAGGAGAACACTAGAACAGAGCCCCAAGCAGCCTTCCCACTTCTGGGGTAACCCCAGCACCAGAGCCACCTTGCTGCAGCATTCTGGTCCAACCTCAGGGCCCTGGCCAATGCTATGGTGACAAATAGTTCCAGGTTGGAAGACCCTACCACTTACTGGCTGTGAGGATTTAAGCACCCTCTTTGGGCCCCCATTCTCTTGTATATAAAATGGGATAACAGATGATGTCAGAATGACAGGAGACAAGCTGTGGAGGCCTGGCACAGAGTAGATGTCAATAACCGTGAGGGCCTTCCTCTTCACCCTGTCCCCAGGTCCACAGGGTAGCTCCTGTAGGTGGCCCGCACATTTCACAGAGACCATTGCATAAGGGCTTTCTTTTAACTATGACAATGGTGGACCTGGAACAGCCTTGCTGCCAGGCTTTTAGCTTGGGCTGTTGTCCCTAGGGCCTCTTAGGCAGTGGGAGCAAAGCCAAGGCACCATACTGGATTGCCTACCCAGAACTCTGTGTCCCTGACGTCAGGAGCAGACACAGATCCAGAGGGTACTGGGGGAAAGGCCAGACTCCCTTCTGTGGATCTCCCTTGTTGTGGGCTGAGTATATGGATTTGGATTGGGGAAGTACTGGTGCTTCCTTCTCACCTCCAATCACCTTGCTGAATCTCTGTCTCATCAAAGCTCATAAGGAAAGGGTTCCTGTGGATAAGGGAACTCGGGGACCCTGCCCCCCAAACACAGGAACCAATAACAGTGGGGGTCTGAGTGTGATGTGGAGATATGAATGTATGGTGTATGGTAAGTATAATCATGTTATAGAATATCATATGTACTATATATACATCTGTATGTTGTGTGTGTGTGTCTCTAAGTGATGTGGGTAGTTGGAGGGCTGTGTCTATAGTAGCATGGGGGTGGTGTATACATGTGACTTTTGTGCGTGAATAACTGTATATGTGAAGATAGCGTAGACCTGGGTATGTGGTGTGAGCAATGTGTATCTGTACGTGACATGTGGCTCATGTGAAGTAGGATGGGGGGGGGACGTGAGCTGCAGAGCTGTGCTAGCTGCTGCAGAGGTATTGGTGTGTTTCGGATTTCCTGCTGAACCCTCTGAGGTGGCCTGGGCCAAAGTCATTGTCCATTTGCTGCAGAAGCAGAGAAGGGCAATAGGGGCAGAGCAAGGGGGTTCCGTCTACTTTGTGAAGAGCCAAGATCCTCCATACCAAGCTGACCGCCCTGCCCTGATGTCTGCAAAAACCCAAGGGAAATAAATATAACCTTTGGAAGTGCAGGTGCTGTGAATGCTCCAGCTGGTAGATCATGTGGGCAACACCCTGCCTTTAACCAGCAGTCGACGCCAGTGAGGCCACTGCCCTTGCTGCCACTAACAACAGGTTCTAGATGATTGCCTCAGTAACGCAGCCCTGCTCCAGAGCCTCCCGGCTGATTGGCAACTGTAGAAACTCCATGCCCAAGAAGGAAAGCTTAGGGACTTCTAAGGCCAAGACACACCCAGGCTGCTGATCTCTGGAGGAACCTAATTTGAACCCCATCTGGCTCCTCTCTGCTCCACCTCCAGGGGTGCCACCCACCCACTCAGAATGGCTCCTTAGATCATGTGATCCTGTCTGTGTCTTCTATCACTCCGCAATATGCACTCTGTGCTGGAGATGCCCAGAATTACTTGCATTTTCAAGAAGATACTCTGCAGCCCACTGCCAAAAACACTCCACCCTGCTAGCTCTGGATAACCGTCAGGATGCTTTCTGAGGCTGAAACTACTAGTTGTCCCCTAATATCCATGATCCTGCTTGTTCTTAGAATAGAACTCTGCTCTTTAGCTTGGCACAAGGTTGGCCTGGAGTAAAGACCACATTTCCCAGAATTCCTTGCAGCTAGACAAGGCTCTGCAACTAAGTGCTGGTCACCAGAAGTTGTGAGCAGAGGCATCTTGTGTAGCTTCCAGAAACTACTTCTAAAGAGAGAGTGTGCTGTTTTCACATCTTCCTCCTTCAGACTGGCGGGATGTAAGTGTGACGACTACAGCTTAAGCAGCCATGTTGGACAATGAGATAGAAACATCATGTGAAGGGTGGCAGGAGGTGGTAGAGCAATTTAACAGCTCTGATAATCACTGACCCACCATACTAGCTCTGGAATAATTATTGCCCGACTTTTCACTGGTTGTGATGGCTATGATTTGGGGTTTTCTGTCATCTACAGTCAATTGTCAACTAAGCCTAATTGATACACTTTCTTTGCATCAGCTGTTCTTCCTCTTGTCCCCTCAGCTCTCTGCCAACACATTCCGTTCTAATTGCCTAGCCTATCTGCTCACAAGACAGTGAGCTCATGGGGACAGGGTCCATGTCATTCGCCAAGCACAGTGTCCAATAAACCAAAAAATGTTAGTTGTATTAACAACTGTGTGAAATACACATTCAGGCACCCAGATTTGGGGGGAGCTATAGATTAGGGAGTTACAAATATAAACATGGTCACTAAAGAGGTGGGAGAGAATGGGGTAAAGAAGAAAGAGGGTAAATGAAGAAGTCCTTTGAGCTCTAACATTTAAGGTCATTGAGGAGGAAAAGACCTAAAATGAAGCTGAGAAAAGCCAGTAAGTTGGCAAGGACAGGGCAAAGGGCTTTGGAGCAGGTGAACTCAGAGAGGGCATGTGATCCTGTGGTTTCCTCCCAGCTGCCTGAGATAGGAGCAGAGAAAGAAATCAGTTGGGTCTGACCCAGGATGAAGGCAGGGGAAGGTGCTGGCAAGAGAAATGCCAGCTCCCTGGGAGGAAAGACAGAGTAAAACTAGGGAAGGCCATTAGTTTGAATGAGGATAGAGAATGAGGATAGAGAGGTGGAAGGATGGGAGGTCCTGATGGGGTTGAAAAACAGATGATGTGGGCATGCAGACATGAGAGAGTTGAAGAGAATTGGACGTTTTTTCAGGGTATTACCAGGCCATGCCACGCCTAGGGTAAAATTGAGGTCACCAAATAGTTTTTCTGGTTTTGTAAGGATCCCAGCCTCCTTCAAAGTCTTCCTGGAAAGCTGTGAGAATTCCAGGGCTTTTCACATATGCCCAGAGAGTTCGGGCATGAGGCCTCCTCCCCATTTTCTTCTCCTGCTCAAGGGAAGCTGACTCTTGTCATGCTAATACTGTCCAATGAAGGCCCCTGCTGCTGCTGAAGTTCAAAGGGGGCTGATGTGACAGCTGGTGCCCCCGAGAGTCTGCAATGAGGCACCACCCCTGACCAAAGTTAAGGGCACAAGTATTGAGGGAAGCAGAAGTCAAGGGCTCAGGATTCTAGAGCCCAGGACATCCGGGCTCTGCCATTCACTAGCTCAGTGACCTTAAGCAAGTTGACGAACTTCTCTGAGCCTGGGTTTCCTTATCTGCAGAGGGGAGGATAATAAAGAACCTACCTCCTGGGATTGTTGTGAAGGTGAAATGAGAAAATGCATGTCAACCACTTAGCACGATGCCTGGTATGGAGTGGGTGGTTCACAAACGTTGGTGATCATGGTTTTTGTTGTTTACAGCCGACCCTTGAACAACACATTTGAACTTCAGGGGTCCACTTATATATAGATTTTTTTCCCAATAAATATACAGCCGGCCTCTGTGTCCCCATTCCCTGCCCCAGGTTTTGCTTCTGATGTTGGGAACCTGTGGATGTGAAGGGCTGACTGTATGTATTGTTCTATGTATTCCTTGCAGTTACCAAGGGATGACTATAATTAAGTTTTGGGGGAGTCTAAAGTTGTATGCAGATTTTTGACTGCACAGGGAGGGGGTCAGCGCCCCTAACTTCCACGTTGTTCAGGGGTCAACTGTATATATAGTCTTTCTTACATTTATTAAGTCATTTGACAAACTGTGTGCATTCTCCCGCATGTGCCCAGTGCTTCTGCCAAAATATATTTCCTGATATTTCCCAACACTGCTGTGGCTTTGTAGATGCTGTTTGATGTGCCTGGATTGCCCTTCACTCCTCGTCTGCCTGGCAAGTTTACCGTTTGAGCCTCAGCTAATACCTAGTATCTTTAAAGGACTTGCCAAGACTTCCCAGGCTCAGTCAGCTACCTCCTCTGGGCTTGCACATGGCCGGGACGATCTCATTACACAGCTCCAGTGGGGACCAGGCTTATACACTTTCTAGAGTTTTGCAATGTAGCAAAGTTGCCCATATCTCTCCCTGTTTTCCCCTATCATAGTTTTTATCAGACCTTCACTACAATGACTTATTTGCCTGTTGGTCTCTTCCTCTAGACTCTGACCTCCTCGAGGACTCTGTCTGACACAGTGTCAGGGCTGAGTGAATGGTCATCTGAATGAAGGAATTCTGGATGCGTCCCTGTGTTTTGGGGCTCCCAGTTTGGCTGAGGAGACAGAATGAATAAATAGAAAACGTGTAAAAGATTGAGTATGATCAGAGGTTCACAGGCTGTGTGTTTCAAATCGAGGCTTTTTAAGGACAAACAGTAAGGGAGGATGCACTAGTCAGAGTGGGGGACTGGAGCTGAGACGTAAAGAATGAGTTTGCACTTGGAAAACCCAATGCCCCACACTTTGGATTGCTCTACTCAAGATTGGAAGAATTTCAGCCTTCTCCCATGATTTATTTATTTATTTATTTATTTGAGAGAGAGAGAGAGAGAGGGAGATACATTGATTTGTTGTTCCACTTAGTTAGGCATTCCTTGGTTGCCTCTTGTATGTGCTCTGACTGGGGATTGAACTCACAACCTTGGTAAACTGGAACGATGCTCTAACCAACGGAGCTACACGGTCTGGGCACCCCATGATTTTCATCTGGGCCAACGTGAAAAAGTAATCTTTTCAAAGTCTTACAATGACATTGTATATCCAAGAGGGACCATATCATGGATTGATGCTCTTTGCCAGGCCCATTTTTTAAATGCATGGTAGGCTGGGACATAGCCTGAAGCATTGCTCTAAAAAATAATTTGAGTTATCCCCACTATGGGCAGGGATCAGATTATGGGGCTCTTAGGAAAGTGTTTTTCTTCCTCCATATGATTTGACACAATACTGATCTTGAGAGTAAACACTTGTCTCTTGTAGGGGGCATGTGTGTGTATCTTTTCTACATTTAACCACCCCACTGTCATCCCCACTTGCCCCAAAAGGTCAAGTCTGAACAATGCGGAGGAGGTATAGCTCCTCACTTCTCACTGGCTGAAGAGACTTTAAAGGAACAGGACATTAAGAGTAAAAATTGCCAAGCCCTTTCTAGGCTATTTGGCTGAAGCTCACTTCCTGGACCCCTCTATCCTCCTGCTGTGATATTCTTCTAGACTGAATAACTCAGATTTGGGGAAGTGTTCTGCTAAGTGTTTATTATCCTGTTGATCCTATTCCATGTGGTCAGGGGTGGGGTGAGGCTTCCTGCACAGAGTTAGATAGAGGAGGTGGTCTCTGTCTGTGAGTGTGCGGGAAGGAAGATCTGAGACAGGAGAATAAAGTTAGCCCTGACTGGATAGCCCAGTTGGTTAGAGCATGGTCCCAATATTCAAGGTTGCGGGTTTGATCCCCGGTCAGGACACACACAAGAAGCAACAAATGAACGGGTAACTAAGGGTAACAACAAATTGATGTTTCTCTCTCTCTCCCTTCCTCTCTCGCTCTTAAAAAAAAAAAGAATAAAGTTAGGAACTGCGTGTACTCATAAGGGGACAGCTTGTTAACAGATTTTGGTTCTTGGCAGTCACAGGACGTGTACAATTAAAATGATTTCTTCTAGTTGTATTTCCCTACAGAAATTCCTGCCCCTTCATGGAAGTCTGTCTCATCCATGCACAGGGGCCTTGCGTTCATGGCAGCATCCAGGAGTGAGGAGGTCCAGCAGTGGGGCTGGGGAGGAGTCCTGCTAGCCGTTAGGCTCTGGAGCAGATAAGGGAGAAAGGAGACTTTCCTTGAAGGGGAATACCTTATGAAGCAGTCCATTGTAAGGGAGAGAGCAGTGAGGGTAAAGGGCAGGACTTGAGCAAAGGCTTAGGCGAACCCCGGGAATTACCTTTTCTGGTGACAACTTTTTGCTGGAACAGAGGTGGGGTGAAGACTTGGAATGGGGTAGGAAAGGTGGGGGAGGGAGCCCCTCAGTATCAGTCCCAGACCCTGTTGCAGCCTGCCTCCCATGCCTTCCTTCCTTCAGTGGCTCAGGCTGTGGGCTGCACCCATGCTCCCTCACTGCGCCATGCTCTGTGGGAAGGTCCTGGATAGCAGGATGGATCCTGGCCGCCTGAAGACACCTCCACATTCTACCCACCCTCCCCTTCACCTCTCATTTCTTCTTAGTGGTCAAGGAAGTCCTTGAGAAGCTCAAAGAACGCTACTACTTTATTTTATTTTATTTTTTTAAATTGGTTTTAGAGAGAAGAAAGGAGAGAGAGAAAGTAAATTTGCTGTCCCACTTATTTATTCATTCATTGGTTGATTCTTGTATGTGCCCTGACTGGGGATCAAACCTGCAACATTGGCATATTGAGACAGTGCTGTAACCAACTGGGCTACCCAGCTAGGGCAAAAGCTACTACTTTAAAATATATAAAGAACTTACACAACTCAACAGCAGGAAGAGGCGAAGGAAGGAAGGAAGGAAGGGAGAAAGGAAGGAAGGAAGGAAGGAAGGAAGGAAGGAAGGAAGGAAGAAAAAGCTACTACTACATTCACTTTGACCCTCTCTACCATGAGGAGGGACCAAAACAGTCTCGAGGAAGAGGAGTAGAATGAGGGGAGAGGCTCAAGAATTTGCTAGTCCCCCTTCTGTGGCCCCTACTCCCACCCAATGTAGTAAGCCCAGAGCCTGGAGTTCAGAGGGCAGAGACTACAGCTTACCATCTAAGGTTTAGAGCCCAGCTCAGCCCAGCTCCAGAGTCCAGCCCAGAGCCTAGAGCCTAGAGCCCAAACAAGCCCAGCGCTGGTCCAAAATTCAGCTCAGAATCCAGAGCTAAAGCCCCAAAACAATAAAAATTAATAAATAATAATAATAATAATAATAAGCAAAAACATGACTAAAGACAGGAGGCCAGAGTCCAGACTTCAGAGTCCAGAGCACAACTCAGTCCAGGCCCAAACATCAGCCAGAGTCAAAGACCAAGGCTTAGAACTTCGAGTCAAGCCCTGGGCCTCTCTCACCCAGCTCACAGCCTAGAACCCAAAGCCAGAGGGCTCCAAGCTCAGAGCCTAGAATTCAGGCTAAAGCTAAACCCAAACTGTAGATCCCAGAGCAGCCCAGAGTTCAGTTTAGAAACAATCTAGCCAGAAGCCTACTACGCAGCACAGACCCATCTTAGCTTCAGAACTCAGAGTCCAGCCTAATAATTAGGGTGGTCTAGAACCCTAGAGCCTAACAGATCCTTGATTCTCCTCTTAGGGGCAGCCCCCAAAGGAGCGATAAGACTGCAAGCTGAGGAAGAGGAATTCCAGATCTCCACCCTACTTCTGGCTGGAGATGAAGGGAGCTGATTATTTGTGTGCGAGGCAGGAGTAAGTGTTCTGAGGTCCTCCTAGCTCTGGTCTGGAGGATACAACCTGGGGATTCAGATAGAAGGCAAAACATGGCCTGGGGCCTCCTCTGCAAGGTCCATCCCTCAGAATCCCAATGGGAAGCAGAGTCCCATTGCTGCTGACTTGCTATGTGACCTAGAGCAAGTCTCTTTCTTTCTCAGGTCTCACTTTTCCCAGAAAGGAAATGAGGAAGTGCTTTATTTAGAGCCATTGATATGGAAACATAGAGGAAGGAGTTATTACAGACAGCTCCTTCATTCATTTAGTCTTTCATTCATCAAATATTTATTGAACACATACAATAGGTGAACTTTAAGCAGGGGAATGAAATGGCCAGGTGTTTTTTTGTTTTGTTTTAATTTATCAGTTGTAAGGGCATTGCTGCAATAGTCCAGGAGAAATGGTAGTGTTATCTTTATAAAGGACATATGCAGTTATTTTACTCCTCTCTGCTCAGAATACTGTTAATGGCTTCCCACTGTCTTTAGGATGAGGATGCAATGCCTCCTTCCATTTTGTCAGCCTTAGGGCTTACCGATTTCCCATCCAGCAAATGCCCAGACAGCCCAAGCTGCTAATTGTTTCTGTACTCACCATCTTCCATCACACTTCCATGTCTGTGGTGTTTCCCTTGCCTGGCATGCCCTTCCATGTCTTAGGAACTCTTACCCATCCTTCACGGTTCAGCTCCATCATCACCTCCTCTGTGAAGCCTTCCCAGATTTTCACCACTCAAACAAAAGCTAGTATTCTCAAGTCTGTGCACTCAGATCTCCATTAGGTTTTTGCCACATTATATTGAAACTTATTCTTATGTTTATCTCCACAATTCGACCTGACCTCCTTAAAGGAGAAGATCACCCATGCCTTATTCATCTCTGTGTTGCTGGGTACACCCAAAGTAGGCTCAGTGAAGGCACTGACGAGGCAACATTGACACCTCCTTCAAGTATCCTTTTTTTTTTTTTTAAAGGCTCTCATGTTTTAAGTTTTTCAACCCAGAACAGAAATGTGTTTTCCCATTGTTTACCAATCAGAGACATCCTGCCAATCAGAGGGAATGGATAAAGGAAAGATTAACATTTGTTGAAATCCAACTGTAAGGTTTATTTTGTACACACAAATTGTCTTATTTGACCTTTAGGATAAAACTATGAGGCATTATTACAGGTCAGATACATGGGGCTCAGAGAAGGTAAAAGTCACAGAGCGAGCTAGAGACAGGAGTAGATTTAAACGCTGCCGAGCCTGACTCCAGGTGGGACTTGTTAAGGACTCCAGCTACTGCCACTATCTCTTGCTCCTAATCAGCATAAGGACCACAGGATTACCATTCAGTCTGAAGGTAGCCACCAAAAGCTGGAGGTCTCCACATGCTATGGTGGAAGCAGCCATTACATGGTGCTAGGTCCTCCAACATGCTTTTTGGGCATATGGTTTAGAGGAGGCCCAGGGGGGGAATCTGGGGCGGGGAACACTTCAGGGCTTCCCAAGGCAGGTTCTGCTTCTGCCATGCTGACCTGAGCCCAGCAAATCACTTACTTGGAAATGCTCTTCCATCCCTGAGAGGGTAAAGGCCAGGTGATGAAGACAGGGCCTCCATGTGGTATGCCAGGGCAGAGTCCTGGCCAGCTGGGAAGGGAGGGGTATTACTCAGGCTTCAGTCCCCACCCCTTCTGCTAATGCCAGGCTATGGCTCCTGCCAGGATGCACTTCACCTGATCTTACAGTTCCTGAGGCTACCTGGTAGGTTGGTTCAACCCCTGGGCCTCCCTCAGAGCTGTGCCAGGGCCTGAGATGGTGTGACTCTCACCGAAGGCTGACCTACCCAGCTTCTTCCACTCTGTCATTCTTATGTCTTCTCAGCAATCAGTTTTCCTGGGGAGTAAGGTTGCTTCTCTCTTCTGGGAGGACCTTGAACTTTGGGGAGTCCAGGATGATGCAGGGACACTGGTTGGTGGGGGCACCAGGTGTCCCAAGTGTTGAAGTAAGAAACATCTGGCCCTGGCCGGGCAGCTCAGTTGACTAGAACATTGTCCCCAGTACACCAAGGTTGCAGGTTCAATTCCTGTTTAGGGCACATATGAGAATTAACCAATGAATGCATATTAGTGGAACAAAAAAATCGGTGTTTCAAGGAAGGAAGGAAGGAAGGGAGGGAGGGAGGGGGGAAAGAGAGAGAGAGGAAGGAAGGAAGGAAGAAGGAAAGAAAGAAGGAAAGATTCAAACCTGTAGAGAGTTTTATGAGGTTTTTTTGGTGCCATACTGATGATATGTGCTGGGGAGTCAGGTCTCAAATGTTCCAGGGAATAATAGTTTTACAGCTTCTTGTACGCATTTGAAAGTCTTCTGAAATTCTCCAGATGTCAGGGTGGTAGGTCTGCCAGTTAGGGGACGTAAGGAAGATTAGAGAAAGCAAGATGGGGATTGGATTACAGGACAGTTAACCAGATTATGTGCTTTCTTAAGGGTGGTTATACCTTTGCAGGGGGTGTTCTGACATCCCAAAGGTGTGTTCATCTAGATGCACAAGAATAATGGACAGGGCTTGCTTAAGGCAAAAATAAACCTTTTAGTAAAAAGTTGTATGCCTAGAACATGACTACCCACCATGACCTGCCACAAAACCCCTTTTTTTTCACCCACGCAAGGAATCTCTGGGAACTCTTCATGCCTCTCTACCCCTTGACAAGTGAGGCTCAGAAGCCAGACCTATTGCCCAACCTATTCCTGAAGCCCAGGATAGGGGGCCTCTTTGTGGAGTGGCCTATAGCCTTGTGGTGAAGCAGGGTGCAGCCAAGAGGAGGGCCCCAAGAAGGGATTTGCGGTGGGGTGACCACCCCCCCCCTCCTTGCTCTGTAACAGTGGGATCATGGACCTGCCCCCCAATTGCCCAACCAACATCCAGGCAGGAACATCCAGGCTTCAGGTGACTTCAAGGGCCCTCAGCTACTTCCCCTACAAAAAGCCTCTCTTAAACAAAAGGGATAGTGGGAACAGGCTGAGGCATTCCCAACACAGCAACTGTTCCAGGAAGCTCTTGTTCCAGGGCCTTCCAGCCTGTACCTCTTTAACCTGGCCATTCCCTGACTTCGGCCTTAGAGTACCACCAAGAAGGATGTCAAAAGCTTGCCAGTGACTGCTGAGATAGGTGTTGTTAGGGCATGGGCTCCTTTTCTCCAGGAGTCAGTGGTAGGTCTGCCAGTTAGGGAGAAATCTTACCATTAGAGAACAGGCTGCAGCTATTCTTGGCAATACTGGCATCTGACAACACCTTCACTTAGCAACAATTTCCTAGCACCAAACACCCCAACAGCTCCACCTGGTAATCCTGCCCTAGCAACATCCGCTCTGCTAGAAATACCACCTTGAGTCCCTGGCAGAAAGCTAGCTAGCTCCTAGCCATTCATATCAAATTTTTCCCCCTCTGACTTATGTGGTCTTATCTGGAGAGGTTTTACCCAGGGTACTGCTAATGATGATGATGATAATAAACACTTTTAAGTGCTTCCTATGTGCCAAGCACTGTTCTAAGCACCCCACTTAATCCTCATGACAACCCGATGAGGTAGGTACAATTATTATCCCCATTTGACAGGTGGGGAAAGTGAGGCCCAAAGAGATTCACTAATTCGCCCAAGAGTAAACTGTAAGTAATGGCAGGGAGGCTAGGAAGCCCGGAAATCTGTCTCCTGGGATCTTTGCACTTAACTCTGCTGCTTTACTCCCCAAGAAGCTCAAAGGGCCTGGTGACCTCCCCCAGAGGCCTTCAGGGGAGTGTGCTAGGGCATATGAAGAAGCCTGCAAGGCTGGGGATAGTGCCCTGTGAGAGTGCAGAGAGGTGGAGAGCAGCTAGGGGAGCTCTGAAGTTTATTTGCCCTAGGCTGTGAGACAAGGCTAGACCCAGAAAGGGTCAAGGATGGCTAGGAGGGTGTTCCCACCACAGAGTGGGGACCTCTTTGCTCCTCAGGAAGAAACCCTTGACCTCACTGCTGTCCTGGATGGAATGTCGCTATGAAGAATGGGCCCAGGTCTCTGCTCCAGGCTCCTGAGGTTAACAGACCCTCTGCAAAGCCCCTTGGGCTCCTGGCTTGGTGGTGTGGGGGTCAGAGGGTAGGAAGGAGAGTGGCCAAGAGGGAGAACAGAGGCAAATGGTCGGGACTGTATGCACCTGGAGGACAACATCTCTAAGTGAAAGTCTACAACCAAACTCATTGACAGAAAAAGATGCCTGACTCTGGGGTTATAAAACTAGTCCCTGCTTCCCCTCCCTTAGCCTCAGGTTCATCATCTATAAAATGCGGGTAACAAAAACTACCCCTCCTCAGTGGTGGTGTGAGGAGTAAATGAGATGTTGTGAATGACAGGTGCTTGCCCAGCATCCAGTGGGTGCTCAATAATTGGGAGCTGTTGGATTAGCAGTGCCCGGCTTAGGTTAATGGTGAATGAGTGTCTGTAGTGGTATGTTATGGGGCTGTGTCCTGACCAACAGTATGCATGGTGGAGTTGAACTTCGAAGGAGCAGCCTAGATCTAAACTTAGAGAGGGAGAGAAAACAGTGGGCAATACAACCAGTATTCAAAGCAATTTTGGTGAAAACACCATAAAATATACAGATGATGTGTTATAGAATGGTACACTTAAAACCTATATAATTTTATTAAACCATGTCACCCCAATAAATTCAATACACATTTTTTTAAAAAAGAATGGGGTTTTATCTATAAAACAAAAAAACAAAACAATTTTGACAGTCTGGAATAAGCAAGATGACATTATCCTTCTGTAGCTCCAAGACGTTACACAAAACAGAGGCAGGGGGAGAGACCTGACTTGACCCCATCTCCAGTGAAAAGGATCTGAATGATTTAGTTGACCACAACTTGATGGGAACTAATCACGGGAGAGAAAGGCTGCGAAGCCCAGCAGCCTTAGGCTGCATTAACAATGTGTCGTGTCCAGACTGGGGGAAATAATAGGCCTATTGTGCTGGCTTGGTCAGGCCATATCTGGAATCTTGCATTGCTACACAGCCAGGCTGGAACTGGGCCAGGAGGGGGACGAGCTCAGCCTCAGCTCCCAGGCACTTGTAACTAAGCGCTTCCTGTGCATTTTCTTGTTTCACACCATAATAACCCCATCAGGTAGTCACTCTTATTATCCCTACTTAACCATCCTACAGGGAGGTTAAGTGAGTTGCCCAGAATCACCGGGAGGAGCCTGGGGCTTTTCCGAGTGGGCCCCTCTTGTACTTGTACCTGAGGAAGACTGAGCATGCATCATTGAACACATGTTTATTAAGTTCCTACAGTGAGTTAGTTCACAAACTTGTCAGTGGAAACAAGGCAGAAGTGAAAAGGGTGTAGTTTCTGCCTTCTTGGAACTCAAGGTCTGGCGAGGGATCTAAATCACTTGTGTTAGGTGTGATGCTATAGCAGTGAAAATTTTAGGGCTGGAAGGGATCATAGAATCCACCTCAGTCAATCCAAGCCAAGAATGGGGAAGAGAGAGAACAGTGTCACAGAGCTCTGGTGGGGTCAGTGGGACCAGTCTGTGCCCTTTTCACAGTATTCAACTTCCTCCCTTTGACTGCCTTCTGCTCAGCAATGGCCAAGAGCTGTGTGCCAAGACGGGGTCTGTGAGGGCACGTGAAGGAGCTTGGTGTGGCCATCCTGGGAAAGCCAGATCTCTTATCTTCTCTTGGCAATTAGAGGTTTTAAGGGAAAAATAAAAGGGGGTGAGTGGCTTGGAGGATCCGCCCAGCAGCCCCTTCACTAATTAGAGCAAACTGCTCTCTGCCCGCGTCTGAGTGTCTGCCTGGGATGAGGTTGGCACCAGGCACCAAGAGGTGAGAAGATCCTGTTTTCTGGCATCTATGTCTGGTCTCTCTTCTAGACTAATGTCCTCCCATCTGCTTTCAAGGACCAGATTACTCGGCACTCCCTTTTTCAAACCTTTCTTTGATGGTTTATACCCAGAGTGCCATTGTAGCTTTGTATCTCCTGGGGCTTCCTGTTGGAGAGACACATTCAGCCTTCTGGTAATTTTTGCTGAGAGGGAGAGGGCAGGGCTGTTAAAAGGGAAGGCTTTGGGATGGGACAAAACCTTTCAGGCCTGGTTCTGCCACGTCTGTGAGTCTCCATTTCTTCAGCTGTAAAGTGGAGAAAATAATAGTTCCACCCTCATTTGCTGGTGGGAGGGCTGAATGAGTTCATGTTGAGCATGGAGGACGCTCTCCATAAACGACTGCTGTTATTTATCCTCACCGTGTAGTGTGGCAGCTGTGGTCCCGCGTCTCCTCTCCACAACTTGGGAGTTAGTTCGCTGCCAGCAGGGCCAGCGACTGCGGACTGCGTGGCTTCATCTTCCTTCCCCATCGCTGAGGGCCCCCAAGATGCCAATGCCAGGAGGAGGTAATGATAGGACTTGGGGAATGAAAGAGGGGCATCGGTAAGAAAATGCCAGCGCTGCATCCTCCAGGTCTGGAGGAGAGAGGGACTCAAGTGATTCCAGATTTTAAAAGGGTTTCTGACTCCCTCCCTACCTTTCCTAGGCTTGGGGGCGGGGTCCGAAATCATGGGGTGTATGCTGGACTCAGGGAAAACTCACCCTGGGAGACCACGGGCAGTCACTTTCAGCCTCCGGCCTCAGTTTCCTGGTGAGTGTCAGGTGGCTCTCCAGGCTTTTATCCTGGTGGCGAGATCCGGCCTTACAGAACTCGGCTCCGAAACGCACTTACCCTAACTTCGCGGGCTGGTTGGGCGGGCGAGGGGGAACAGGCTGGCTAGCGGATTGACTGGAGGCGGGGCGGCGGGGCTCCGGGATTGGCCGATTCCGAGAGGGCGGGGCCCAGACATTAAGAGGTGCGAGGGGGACTGTAGGGTAGTGTCGCCTGGACAGCCTGCTGGTTCGGTGCTGCGCGGCGACTGTGTCGGCGCCTGCGGCTGCTGCTGTTACTACCCGAGCCCGGACGTAGTGCGAAGCGGCGGAAGGGCATCCCGGCGTCCGAGTATCAGGCGGCGTGACCCGCGGGTCATGGCCAAAGGAGAGGGCTGCGAGAGCGGCTCCGCAGCGGGGCTGCTGCCTGCAAGCATCCTCCAAACGGGTGAACGCCCAGCCCAGGTGAAGGTGAGAACACAGCACCCCGGGTGGAGGGGAAAGGGCAGGGGGGGTGGGCACAGGCTGGTGGGGCCGTCGAAGGATAAGCCTGGTTCTGGAACATCTTGGGCTACCTGGGAACAGACGGGCCCAGAGACAGAAGAGAGCCCAGAGGTGCCCTGGGGGTGATGGAGTTTTGTAGACGCCAGCGTCCCCTTTTGTCCACCCTCTTTCTGAATCTCTGCGGAGCGCCCTGCCGGCAGCTCCACGTGGTGCCCGGGCTCAGTCTAGCTGATTTTCGTTCTTCTGTGACGAGCGGCTTAGAAGCCAGAAAGACTCTAGAAGTCAGACCCCAGAAATCTGGGAAAGGCCCCTTGCCTCCCCATCTCTCATCCCCTACTCCCCGCAAGCCTACCTACGCTTCGCCTCAACTCTATGAGGGCTGCTTAAGCTCATTCATAAGAACAAGGACTCTGCTCTTAAAGGAGCCGCATTCTTTAGGCATTTGTGTGTGTTGGAGGGGGGTGGGGGATGTAGGGGCTCATGCTCGTGCTTTGCACATTTTGATCTTCGGTACCATGCCCAGCTTTCTGGACATAAGGAGGGACCTAATGAAATCAGGTGGCCCAGGAAGGGATCCCAGGCAAATGATTTCTTTTTCTTTTAATCCTGGGGAAGAGCAGGGGTAAGCAATTAAGCTGCTACCATGTATGAGTAATCTTTACTTTTCTCTGGGCAAACTCACCCTTCCTGGTGGCACACCCAGAGAGAGCCCAGCCCTGCTTTTCCTCCTCTCCAAGGTCCCCTAGAGCTGAAGAAGGAAGGGTAGGACAGCTCCTGGGTTTGCCTGAAGCTCTGGCTGCCCACCGGGGCCAGGGATCCTCTGGGACAGTTGGAAGGAACAGCTGTGCCTGCAGCCAGCTGGGCTGGGCCCCTACAGCTCTCTAGAGCCTTTGCTCAGTACGCAGGTGGGTCCTGGATCTGAACCAGAGCAGGAGCTGGGACTGGGCCTACTTTGCTCGGGACTTGGCAGCAAGAGGATTTTCAGGTTGTGGCAGTTGGTGCTGGGTAGAGACAGGTCCACCGATGGAGCACGTTCCCCTTCCAATCTGGGAAGGAGGATGACTGAGGCCTTGGGGAGTTTTTTAGGGATGGTGGGCTGATAAGAATCTGGGGGTGGGGTGGGTAGGGTAGGGGAAACTTCCTCGGTATTGATTCCCCTTTTCCAGGTTCCGAAGGATAGAGAATACCTTTCTTTTCTTGTGGGAAATGCAATCTAGCTGGGTGGGAATAGGGCAAGACAGACTTGTTCCTCCTGGCAGAAATGGCTAGAGGGATGTTCTGACTCTGGAACCTTCTAGGACAGAGGCCAGGATCTTGAGTCTCTTCATGTTTTTCTCTTCCTCTAGAAGGAACCAAAGAAGAAACAACAGTTGTCCATTTGCAACAAGCTTTGCTATGCAGTGGGGGGGGCCCCCTACCAGGTGACAGGCTGTGCCCTGGGGTTCTTCCTGCAGATCTACCTGTTGGATGTGGCTCAGGTGAGTGGATTGAGACCATCAGGGCTCCTGTAGCATCCCAAGGTTTTCCCCATCTGTGAAATGGGACCGGGAATCCCTTCTTTGCTGCCTGTGAGTGTCACCATGGAAAAGAAATAACAAGGCTTTGGAAAGTATCTGGAAGGGGAGTCTATCTGCCCCACGAGTCTTAGCTGGTAAGGTCAGGCAACTCCTCCTTGTCTGGCAAGAGGAACAGATCCTAGAGGGGTAGGCGGTAGTGTGAGGGAGAATGGAGCCCGCGGGTGATGCTGTTCTTAGAAGAGACTGGCACACCATGTCCCCAGTTGGACAGCAAGCAGTCAGCTGGTTTGGCTCTGAGGTTGGTGGATAATGCCAGGCGTGTGGATAGGGTGCATCTCATTTTCACCTGAAGAGCAGAAAGAGGCATGTTGGTGGTCCTCAAATGCTGGACTGATTAGGGTGCCCCAGTACGCAGGGTCTTAGACTGGGAGGGGTACTTAGGGTGAAGCAAGGCTCCTCTGTGCTTTGAAAGTGTTGGCCAGAAGACTGGCATCCTGAGAATTCACCTTGTCTGAATGGGAGAGTGGGAGGCAGAACAACCACAGCTCTCAGGGCTCCCACACTGACCATTTTTCTATGTAGTATCTGACATTGCAAGCAGGACATCTTAGTTGTATCCACTTATAGGTCAGAACACTGAGCCCCAGAAAAAACAAATGACATTCAGCAGCTAGTTTTTAAGCATCTTTCATGGTTTGGGCCCTGAATGGGGTACAAATATGAGAGACCTGCTACTACCGTATAAAACTATATTGTAGTAAGTGTTAAAGTTGGAGACTGCCAGTGGGAGAGGCCCACCGGTTTTCCAGCTTCCTGGAGCGATAGCAGTCATAGGGCCTTGATAGATGAGAAGGAGCCCAGAGAAGCTGTCTGATCAGGCCTAGAAGGTTTGGGAGCAGAGAACAGCTTAAGTGGGCAGTGACAGGCCACTTTTTAAAAGCATGAGTTCTTTTTCACATCCAAGATAGAGCTTGAACCATAAGATAGAGATCATAATGCCAGTCCTGTAAGAAAGGGATCATAATTCCTATTTACAGGTGGGGAAATTGAGGCCCACTGTGGGAAACCAGCAAATACTAACTCTGGTGTCAGGTGGTTGGGAGCTCAGGGCTGTGAAAAGGAGGCAAGGAAATGATTTTGGATTCATTCTAATTAATGGGAGTGTCTTCTAAGGCGGCAGCAAAGGGGAGGATACCAAGGGACAGATCTGGGAGAGTTTCTAAGGAGGCACACAGTTCTACTGCTATCAGAAAATTGCTATTGTCACTATTATCAAGGCAAGTAAAGATGCTTAAGGCCTGAGTAGGAGCAGCACAGACGGCCAGGGGCCTGGCCGAAGTGGGGAAGGAGCCCCTGTTCTTGCTTACCAGTGAGGGCTGAGGTAGGTAGAAAGATGAAGGGGTCGTCTTTTGCCTGTTCCTCATTCCAGGTGGACCCATTTGCTGCCTCCATCATCCTATTTGTGGGCCGAGCTTGGGATGCCTTCACAGACCCCCTGGTGGGCTTCTGCATTAGCAAATCCTCCTGGACCAGGCTGGGCCGACTTATGCCCTGGTGAGTAGGAGGGGCTCCTTCAAGGTGGCAGAAGGCAGGACTTCTGGCATGTCTTATCTCCCTACAGTCTGGCATGTCTACTACCCTTCAGTTTTTCCATGTGCTTTGTCACAGGCTGAGGGGTGAGGAGAAAGAATGACACAACAACCCTAGTGTTGAAATTCCAGCAGAGGTCAGCTACCCCAGGCATAGGTCCTGAGATGCCCTGCCAGTTCATTCCCAGGCTGGCCAAATTGTCAGATTGAGCAAGTCCCCTCCTCCCCCAAACCCTATTGCTTCCCAAGGTCCATTCCCTTCAATGAAGCTGGATTTCTAACTTTTCCCACTCAGTCACTTCCCATAGTGGAAGAGGTAGCCCTTTCTAGTGGTTGAGAGGTAGCACTCTGGAGCCAGCCTGACTCATCCGGAACACCAGCTTCACCGCTCACAGCTGTGCAACCTTGGATGGGTCACTTAATATCTCTGAGAGTCAACTTCTTCGTCTGTAAAATAGGGATGATAATATGCCCGTCTCATGGGGTTATGGTATGGTATGGGGTTAAGGATTAAATGTGTGTGTGTTTGTTTTGTTTTTTTAAGATTTTATTTACTTTTAGAGAGAGGGGAAGAAAGGGAGAAAGAGAGGGAGAGAAACATCAATGTGAAAGAGAAACACCAATTGGTTGCCTCTCACATGCGCCCAAGCTGGGACCAAACCCGCAACCCAGCCATGTGCCCTGACTGAGAATTGAACCAGTGACCTTTCTGTTTATGGGATGAGGCCCAACCGAGCTACACTGGTCAGGGCTGTTCATGTTTTTCTTTTTCTTTTTTTTATATGTACAGTACTTAGAACAGTGCCTGGCACATATTAAGTAATATATAATTTGGCACCCCTTCAGAATGTATCCTAGTGGAACAAGACTGGAAAGCAGACCCGTAACCTCTGGCCCTTTGGTACAAAACCTGCAGTACTCAGCCTCAGACTATCTGGCGAGGTGGGGGTGGTGGCGCTACAGATCAGACAGTAAAGGGAGACACACAGGAGAGGCTGACAGGCTGGAGCTTTGGTTCCCTCCAGGACATCCTGCTGGGTGGTGGTGGTGTGGGGGGGAGGATATTTCCTTTCATCTCCAGCCCATCCATGCTCAAGTGGGCGCCTTCCTGCCCCAGGGGTGCTCATACCTGGTCTCCGGCCTTCAGCCTTCAAAGCTCTTCCCACAAGCCCCTGCCTCTCCCCCACAGCTTCCTTTCCCACGATTCCCCCCCCCCCCCCCCCCGTCCCCCCCACCGCAATCCTGCCAGCCCCTGGCTGAGGCCCAGGTTGGGGCCTTTGATCCAGACTTCAGGGCTAGAGGGCAGGGACAGTCTGCCTTACCTGGGCAGGCTGCTCAAAGCTCCCTATGGACTGGAGCCACCCGGGATGAAGCCACCTTGGAAGCTAGGCCCTGTACCCGCCTCCCTGGCAGCTTGTGGGAGGCGGGGCTCTGCTGCCACATCTCCTCATGAGGCCCAGCCAATGAGAGGCAGGCACTCTAGCAGCCCAGGTTACTCTCAGTCACATTCGGTTCCTCATCAGCTGCTCAGCCGCCTACAAAGGAGGATGGAGTGTTTGACCGAAGCCGATGCCCTTATTCTCTGAGGAGACACGTAGATTTGGGAGGGGTAAAGGAGGGCAGGGAGGGAGAACAGGGGAGGCCCTCCCTGTGGCCTCTCCCTGGGCAGGTGTGGCAGCCTGCTTGGTGAAGTTGCTGCGGCCCTTCAGGCTGGTTTCTGATGAGTGCATGTCCTCACCTGCCTTGGTGACACCTCTTGAGTGGTACCACCACCCTTGTCTGAAGGCACACTGGACCACTCATGGGCTAAAGGGCTGCCTTGTAGTATATGTGACCTCCTCCCTGTCCAAGCAGTTAGCACCTGGGCCCCTCCTCAGGCCTGGGACCTGACACCCCTTCTGTCAGTATAGGAAGAGGCTGGGCCTTTCTGGGTTCCTGAGCCCTGTGGCCCGCTCTCCTTGCTGGCTTTAGACCAGATCTGCCCTCAGCCACCATTTAAATTCCCCCCTCAGACCAAGAAGACTTCGACAGACACTCCCTGGAGTTCCCAAGGCCACCCAATGAGAGGCGGGATGTCAGCAGTGTCACAGGGGAGGCTGAAATGCAGCAGGGCTGGACCTGAGGTCTCTCCGCAGCTCCCTGGCTGCAGGCCTGCACTCTCCCCCTGAGCTTTCCTGGTGTGATAGTCACAGCAAACACTATCCCAAGCACTGTTCTACATTTTAATACCAGTTTACTTATCTCAAAACTACTTCAACCCTAGGAAATAGAACTATGGTCCTCACACTGGCTTGTTTGGTCCTACATGACCTGGTGCCCCATTTCCTCTCTAAACTCATGTCCTAATTGCATCTCCCATGCTCACTTTACTCCAGCGCCACAGGCGTAAAGACACCTGCTGGGTCCTGCCTGAGGATGTTGCACTAACTCTTCCCCTTGCCTTGCACACTCTTGCCTCAGACGTCTGCAAGATCAGCTCCCTCCCCTCATTCAGGTGTTGGCAAAGATGTCACCTTCTCAAGGAAGGCTGCCCTGAATTATGTGAATTGCATCCCTATACTCCCAATCCCCAGGTAGCCTGCTTTATTTCTTTAACCCATAACAACTAATTACCTTATAATGTGGTGGGGGTTTTTTTGAAAGGATATTTTTATTTTTATAGAGGGAGAGGGAGGGAAAAAGAGAGGGAAACATCACTGTGGGAGAGGAACATCAATCAGTTGCTTTCAGTACATGTGCCTGCAACCCCGGCATGTGCCCTAACTGGGAATCGAACCGGCAGCCTTCCGGTTTGTAGGACGATGCTCAACCAACTGAGTCACATCGGCTAGGGTTCCTTATAATATGTTTATATGACTTTTGTGGTAAAATATATATAACAAAATTGACCACGTTAACAATTGTTAAGTGTTCTGTTCAGTGGCACTAGGTATATTCTCGCTGTTGTGTGACTATTACCACCATCCATCTCCAGACGTTTTTCAGCTTTCCAAACTGAAACTGTACAATTAAACAATAACTCCCCATTCCTCCTTTCCCCCAACCCCTAACAACCACCATTCTACTTCTTGTCTCTATGAACTTGACTACATAAAAGTAAAATCATACAGCATTTGTCCTTTCGTCTGGCTACTTTCACTCAGCATAATGTCTTCAGGGTTCATCTGTGTTGTAACACGTGTCAGAATTTCATTCTCTGTTTTTAAAGATTTTATTTATTTTTAGAGAGAGGGGAAGGGAGGGAGAAAGAAAAGGAGAGAAACATCAATGTGTGGTTGCCTCTTGAACGCCCCCAACTGGGGACCTGGCCTGCAACCCAGGCATGTGCCCTGACTGGGAATCAAACCAGTGACCTTTTGGTTCATAGGCCAATGCTTAATCTACTGAGTCACACCAGACAGGGCATCATTCCTTTTTTTTTTTAAGGTTTTATGTATTTTTAGTTAGAGGGAAAGGGAGGGAGAAAGAGAGGGAGAGAAACATCTAACAGGAAACATCAACCGGTTGCCTCTCGCACGCCCCCAGCCGGGGACCTGGTCTGCAACCCAGACCTGTGCCCTGATCGGGAGTTAAACCGGTGACCTTTGGGTTTGCAGGATGATGCCCAACCTACTGAGCCACACCTGTCAGGGCAAAATTTCATTCCTTTTCAAGGCTGGATTTTTTATATATATATATCCTCCCTTCAGGATCATCTTCTCTACTCCCCTGGCCATCATTGCCTACTTCCTCATCTGGTTCGTGCCTGACTTCTCACAAGGCCAGGTCCTATGGTACTTGCTTTTCTATTGCCTGTTTGAGACCCTGGTCACGGTGAGTGTGGGCACCTCCCCTCGGTGTCAGGGCAGGGGTGGGGGCAGTCCCTGGGGCCTGCAGGGTTGGTGCCTAAAGCCACATCTGTCTGTCCATTGTCTGACTGGCCAAGGGCCTCTCTTCCATAACAGTGTTTCCACGTTCCCTACTCAGCTCTCACTATGTTCATCAGCACAGAACAGAGTGAGCGGGATTCGGCCACTGCCTACCGTAAGTCTCCCTCGCCCGCTGATCCCCCCGACCTGGAACCCTGGGTCCCTTGCTCCCTAGCCCTCTTGCCACATTTCTTCCCTTGCTGGGAGTGGGTATGAAACCATCTTAAAAATAACTCAATCCCCTTCTGGCTCTGGTGAGATCAGAGAGATGCAGGGACTAGCCAGAAGTCACATAGAGCAAGGTCATGAGTTTAGGCCAAGGTGCCATCTGCCCCACCACCTTATAGTGACCCTACCTTGGACCTGCTACCATCACCTGGAACTAGAACTGGGCTTCTACTCATCTGACCTACCTTCCTAGGGGCCCACAAGCCATGAGTCCCCTCCAAAGGACCTTCTTTTCACTGCTCAGGGATGACTGTGGAGGTCCTGGGCACAGTTCTTGGCACAGCGATCCAAGGGCAAATCGTTGGCCAAGCAGATACGGCTTGTCTTCAGGACCCCAACGGTTCGTCACTGGCCGCGGAAGGTGCCAACCGCACACATAGCAGCACCTCACTCAGAGAAACGGTGAGGACCCTGTCGGGGCAGGGATTTGGGGAGCTGAGGAACAATGGCGTGGTTTGCAGTCATCCTCAAAATAGTAAATAATAGCTAGTGTGTGTTAAACGTTGGGCATTTGATATTCAAACTGTTACTATGTCCATTTTGTAGATGAAGAAATTGAAGGGTAGAGAGGCTAAATCATTTGCCTAGGGTGACAGAGCTAGTGAGTTGCAGAAACTAGATTTGGGGAGGTTTAAACTGTGGCTTCTCAGACTCCACAGCTCGTCTTCTTAACATTTGGTTCTGCTTCACTTTGCCCAGCCTTGGGACACAGCAGCAGGCCCAGGATGATTCTTCCATTTCACAGGTGGAGAGAGTGAGGCCTCAGAGTAGAAGGGACTGGTCCAGGGCCATTGAGTGGAGCTGCTGAGTTGGGATGAGAACAGCCTGACTGTCTCTCTATGTTGCCTTCATCCTCCTTTATAGAAAAATGCATACATGCTGGCGGCAGGGGCCATCGCCTTCATCTATGTCATCTGTGCTGTCATCCTGGTCCTGGGCGTGAGGGAGCAGAGAGGTGAGAATCCCCGGGGTGGGGGAGTGGTGTGGGCCCCAGCACAGAATGGCCTTGTCCCTCTGCCTGGGCCTCAGGCTTTGGGAGGGGCCTCTGCTCTTTCTTTACTGTCTTCTCTGGCCCCCAGAACCCTATGAGACTCAGCAGGCCAAGCAGATATCCTTCTTTCGGGGCCTCCGGCTGGTCATGAGCCATGGCCCATATGTCAAGGTCATTGCCGCCTTTCTCTTCACCTCCCTGGCTTTCATGGTAAGTGGGGGTTCAGCCTAGAGGGGAGCAGGTGGGCCAAGGACTCAGGATGTGACAAGCTGGAGAGACAGGTGGAGTTGGGGGCGGGTAAGCAGAGGTCCCTGGAGCACAGGAAATGTCTCAGGGAGGCTCAGTCCCAATATCACATCTTTTCTTGTGTTTCTTTCTCCCTCTCGTGCTCATCTCCCAGCTGGTGGAGGGTAACTTTGCCTTGTTTTGCACCTACACCTTGGGCTTCCGCAACGAATTCCAGAACCTGCTCCTGGCCATCATGGTGCGTGTGGGGCCCCAGGGGTGGGTGGGTAGCCTGGGCTGAAGTAGCGTAGGCTGCGAGAGGGCTCCTAGGAGAGTCAGACAGTATTTCCCAGCCTGACCCAAGGTCATGAAGGGATGAGGGAGGTTTCTCAAAGATAATTAAGTTGGATCTGACCTATAGCTGCTTAGGTTGGACTATGAAAAAGTTTGGGTGCATGTATCCAGTCATTATGTTGTGCCCTTAAACTACTAATAAAATGGTATGTGTCAATTACATCTCAATAACACTGGGAAGAAAAGAAAGAGTTTGGGGTTAAATGTTCAAGTAGAAAAGATAACAAGAACAAAGAGGTGGAGGCCAGGAGCTTGGGAAGCTGCTCAGTTGTGCTCAGAGAAGCAGGAGGTAAGATTAGGACCTGCTGTTAGCCCCCTGGGTAGCCATCAAAGGTGCCTGTCAACTTCCTCACTGCCCAGGTGATGTCGTCTGGCTGCTCTTAGGCAGGGCTGGGAGCACCTTTGGTGTCCTGAGAAGGGCAGGAGGGGTTCCATGGCTCTAACTCCCATCCCTCACCTCTTTTCCACCTACAGCTCTCGGCCACATTCACCATTCCCATTTGGCAGTGGTTTCTAACTCGGTTTGGCAAGAAGACGGCTGTATACATTGGGATCTCAGTGAGTGGGACCAAAGGGTTAGTGTGTGGGCTGGGGGGTGCCGGTGGGAGTCTCCCAGCTGACTCATCTTTCTGTACCCCCTTCCCTAGTCGGCAGTGCCATTTCTCATCCTGGTGGCCCTCAACGAGAGTAACCTGATTGTCACATATGTGGTAGCTGTGGCCGCTGGCATCAGTGTAGCGGCTGCCTTCTTACTACCCTGGTAAGTATATAGGCCTGCCTGGGTGTGTTCTCCAGTGCCCCCCTACCCCCACTTCTGAAGCTCCTGTGGGAGAATTCTGGGGATCCATATTGGGGGTGTGGGATAGGTCTTCCCATACACTTGTACAGGTTGTGAACTGTGCAGGAATGCCTAATCACGGGGGGAAATGGGGCCTTAAGTCTGGTCTGCACGCTGCTTGCCCAGTGGAGCGCCGTGGTTCCTTCACCATGGAGGAAGAGGCCTTAATCACATGAAATTGCCATCTCCTCACTGAGCTGTGTCCATGGGGCTGCAAACTCCCAGAGGACCACCTCTTCTCATTGACAGACAGAGGTGCCAGATGGGCGAGCAGGGTCCTGGGTGGCTAGGCGGACGGGTCCTCATGGCTGCCCCGCTCTGTAGGTCCATGCTGCCCGACGTCATCGACGACTTCCACTTGAAGCAGCCCCAAGCCCATGGGACCGAGCCCATCTTCTTCTCCTTCTATGTCTTCTTCACCAAATTCGCCTCTGGAGTCTCACTGGGCATTTCTACCCTCAGTCTTGAGTGAGTGGGTTGGGGGCCTGGGACAGTGCTGGACAGGTACAGGCCCCAGGTGCCCATTCCTCACCACTCGCCTTCCCATTGGGTTCCACAGCTTTGCTGGATACCAGACCGGTGGCTGCTTCCAGCCAGCACCTGTCAGGTTTACACTGAAGATGCTGGTGACGATGGCTCCCATAGCCCTCATCCTGCTAGGCCTGCTGCTCTTCAAGCTGTACCCCATTGATGAGGAGAAGCGGCGGCAGAACAAGAAGGCCCTGCAGGCTTTGAGGTGAGAGCAGGGAGGGGAATGGACAGGGAGGTGGAGGAAGGGTATCATCCAGTCTAAGTCCTCAGACCGTGCCTCCTGTGGCCATGTCCAGACTTCCTCCCGCACCTCTGCCCTCTGCCAATTTATGACAGTGGCAGCTGGTATTTCTTGAACGCGAAGTTGCATGCCAAGTGGTTTTACATTTATTCATTCAACAAGAGCTTATTGGAAGCCTGCTATGTGGCAGGCATTGCTCTAGTGAATGAAACAAACCGAAATTTCTGCCCTCGAAGAGTTTATGTTTTAGAGACTGTGCTTTCATGATCCTCTGTAGTCCTCCAACCACCTTAGGTGCCACAGACTCCTATGATTCTCGCTGTGCAGATGGAGAAACTGAGGCTTAACCAGGAAGACTGACTGGCCAGGCTGGTAAAGGGTAGAGCAGGGTTTGAGGCCTGGCATCCTGACTCCACACCCTGCATTCTTCACTGTAGTCCTGGCATGCAGCACCTCAGGTGTGGCCTGAGCCTGCCTTTCGGGGGACCAGAGGGTAGGGTGGAGTAGGTCACGCCAGCCCATCAGCCAGCCTAGGCAAGAGTGTAGTCCTTGGGCTTGTGATGCCTTGTGAGTAGCAAGTACAGAGAACAGACCAACCAGCTGTGCCTGGGCTGAGAGGGGGAGCGTTTTAGACTTGCTGGGCAGCTGGCTAAGACTGCAGGGCCAAGATTACGAGAGGAATTAGGCAGATGTGGGCACGGGAGGGGTAAGGATGGTTCTTCCAACCCTTGTCCTCCAACTCTTGCAGGGAAGAGGCCAGCAGCTCGGGCTGCTCTGACACAGACTCTACAGAACTGGCCAGCATCCTCTAGGACTTGCTGTGTCGCCTGAAGTGACCAAGCACAGGGCCCGAGTCGCTGGGCCACAGGAGGGATCTGAGTCTGCTGGCCTGCTCACTCGACAGCTGGTCTCCAAGTGCCAGAAAGGGAGCCAAAGATGAGAGTACTCAGTCCAGGACACCTCCTATTCCTACCTGAGGGCAGACTATCCATACAGCCATCTGCTTCCCTCTTCCTCCCCACGGGGCCAAGCCCTGGGGCTGCTACTGTGAATATGCCAAGGACTGATCGGGCCTAGCCCCGAACACTAATGTAGAAACATTTTATACAGAGACTAATTAATAACTTAATGACTGTGTACATAGCAAAGTGTGTGTGTATATGTCTATGAGCTATTAATGTTATTAATTTTCATAAAAGCTGGAAAACGGAGCTGTTTCTCTCTTTGTCCTTCATCACTCACTGTGCCCTCTGTGCCAAAATTCAGAATGAGGGAGCACTGAGCTGAAGGGGCCCTGGGTATGGAAAATGAGGCTGGACTTGTGATGGTAGCATTAGCTAACATTTACTCAACACCTGTCTGTACTGGGTGTGGTGTGAAGGCTCTACATTCACTTTGCCGGTTTTCTCACCTAATCCTAAGTCAGAATTTGTCCCCATTTTAAAGATGAGGAAACTGAGAGCTCCAGTTCTGAGAGGGATGTGGCTAACATCACCTAGCCAAGAGGACCTAACTGGAATTCCATCTGAGGTCGTTGTGACTCCAGCACATTCATCACCAACCTCTGGTCCCCTGCGTCTGATAACTGACCTACCTATTGTCAGGTGGTTGCTCTGCACCAGCACACTGTATTTCGCACCGTTTGTGCCTGAGCTTGTGGGCCTGGCTGTGCTGGGCCGATTCTGTGTGCCTGGGGCCCTGTGGGGTCTTAGAGACCTGTGATCCTTTCCTCACAATTGTTAATGACAGTGTTGAAAGGTAAGGATATACCTGGTTGGGTGTATGTGTGTCAGGTGAACAGGGGTCTCACTGGTATGCTGATGACAATCACCTCTGGCAGGGAGGAGGATGGTGTGGGGGAAGGCCTAGTTTATAGCATTTGCCTATTTCCATGGTGTAAATACTCCCACTATAGCCAATTTCAAGTTACCAACCATTTATTATCTTGCAAAATTCCTGAAAATTTTGACAATTGGCTCTTGCAAATGGGTAGGAGCCTGCCCCACCACATTACTGCGTTTTGTACACTTAAGCCAAGCTCCAAACATCGGAAAGAGCAAAGCCGTCAGGATCTGGAGCTGTCAGTCTAATCTCTTTATTTCACGGGTGGCAAACACAGGGCCTGCAGGCCAAATCCGCCCCTTCACCTTGTTTTATCCAGCCCGGCACCTTGTTTCTACCCGGCGGCAGTGCCGAGTTCATTGCCCCTAGTTAAGGAGTAGTTACATTTACACAGTACTAAAACTGCATTCGGCCCTTTGAAGGCAACCTCGAGGCCAATGTGGCCCCCACCCCCGGTGAAAATGAGTTTGACACCCCTGCTTTATTGTATAGATGGATAAATGAGGCCCAGAGAAGAGAAGCACTTAAGACTATTTAGACTTGGTTTTGACTTTGGGGCTCCAACTGTTGCTAATGAAGTTCTGCCAAGTCGCTTTTATAAATTTATAAAGTAAAACTAACAGGCACTTAATAAAGATCAGTTCAATTAGTTAATTATAACCACCAAGTCCTGTTTTTAAAAATATTTAATTTCCTAAACCACTCACACTTGCTTCTTTCCCAGCCCTACAGTTACTTATCAGGATGATTAAATGAGCATTCCAGTTGATCTCTGTCTTTGATTTGGTCTCACATTCCTTCTGCAGGCTACCCGAGATAACCAAGTAACTCTCCTGTGTAGAAACCTTTTTGTGAGTCCCTGTTGCCTTCTGGAGGAAGTTCGAGACTCCTGACCTCACCAGCCCCAGATCTAGACTGAGCCCTTTTTTCAGGCCACACCTGCCCAGTGGGGGAATACACCTCTGGCCTCTGGTCCCCCTGGCAGACATCGGTCCAGTGTGTCTTGGCTCCAGCATGCCATTTCTGCCCCTCTACCCCTGGGGGCAGCTCTGAGATTTCCAGGCCCAACTTCACCTTGGTCTCCCACCCGAGACCATGGCCCAGGCATAGTGGGTGGGGTTTGTGGAGCTAAATAGACACGAGCTATG
This sequence comes from Desmodus rotundus, assembly GCF_022682495.2. Taxonomy (NCBI): domain Eukaryota; kingdom Metazoa; phylum Chordata; class Mammalia; order Chiroptera; family Phyllostomidae; genus Desmodus; species Desmodus rotundus. The sequence continues at coordinate 25,873,664 of NC_071389.1, forward strand.
ACAAGAGGGCTTTGTGAGCCATACCCACTTCCTACTGACCCACTATGATGCTTCTCTTGGCTTCAGCTCCCCTCAACTATACGATTGGGATTTTGAATTGAAAACACTCACCTCTCTCCACGTGCATGCTCAGAAAATTGTTCCCCTTTTTTTCTTTTGTTCTCCTTTTCAAAGACCCCTGCTGATTGGGGGATGGTTGGGTACAGGTGGGACAAATGAGGAAGAAGTCTGAGGCCCCAGAACACTCTTGGGTCATTGGCTACTTCAGGGTCCTTCTGGACAGCTCATATCTACCTATCCTTGGGGAGAAGGGCTATCTTGACTTTCTTTACACTCAGATCCAGCATTACCACAAAAACCTTGCCCACCACCATCCCTGCTAAAGACCAGATGTGGCTTTGGCTCCACCTGTTGGAAGATAGGGGCAACATCTTTGACATTGCAAAGAAGGAATTCCAAATCTGTCATTGACTGGCTTTGTGATCTTGGCTATCCATTTATGGAACAAATATTTATAATGGGCCTACTATGTGTCGTGCACTGGCTATGCTCTGAAAATAGTGTCAAACAAAGCAGAACTTACATTCTCAGTGGGGACCAATGATGAAGGAATGGACAATAAATAATTTCAGATTGTAGTAAGCACCACAAAAGAAAGCAGCAGGGAAATGTAATAGAGGGAACTGTGTGGAGGTTATTATTATTATTATTGCTTTTTTAATCCTCACTCTAGGACATTTTTTTCATTGCTTTCAGAGAGAGAGGAAGGGAGAAAAAGAGAAATATCTATGCAAGAGAGAAGCATCGATAGGTTGCCTCCCTCAAACACCTGGACTGGGGATTGAACCCACAACCTAGGTACACGTCCTGACCAGGAATCAAACCTGAAAACTTCTGGTTACAGGATGACGCTCTAACCAACTGAGCCAGAGCTGTGAAAGTTATTTCAGATTGAGGGAAGCATGTTTTGAGAAAGTGATGTTTGTTTTGAAGCACAAAGGAAGAGAATTAGCAGACATTCAAAGACCTTCCAGAAAAGCATTGCATGTAAGGGAGTGTGTTACCACCCTTCAAGGCCAGGCAGGTTCCTGGTATTCATGCAGACGGAAAAATATTCATGGAGCCATGGGGATGTCTGGCATGCCTTTATTCACGGAGCCGTTGGGATGTCTGGCATGGCTTTATTCATGGGTGGACCAGCCACACATGCTGCAAGCTGCGTGTCTATCTGTATGTCTCATGTCGTGGCCTTTGCTCCCAAGTGTGGCACCCATTGTGGCACCTGTTCCCTTGTGTGTCTCATCATCATTGCCCCAAGCAAGGAGTCCCTACCTGTTTAAGTACTAGAGGGGAACAAAGCCAGCAAGATGCCAGAAATTATATAACATAACATAATTCTGCGCATGCGAGCTCACTCCATGTTATGGGAACAGTTTATTAGACCCCGTCTCAAGGCTGTGAGAACACTGGTTATCAGGCCCCTACAAGGCTATGGAACACTGCTTCCCTTAGCTACCCAGACACCTGGGTGAGGAAGCCAGACTGCCTCCACTTACCCCACAAGGAAACAGCTAGTGCAAAGACCCTGAGGTAGCAAAGAACTTGGTGTATTTCAAGTACTGAAAGGAAACAGTGTGGCCAGGGTGCTGTAAATGAGAGGACAGGAGGTGTGAGGTGAGTTTGGAGAAGTGTGCAGGAACTAGATCATCCTTGGCCTTGTAGCCAACAGTGAGAGTTCAAATTTTATTTTGAGAACAAAGAGCCATTGAAGAGATTTAAACAAAAGGGATTTACATTATTTGAAAAATGAAGGCAGAGGCAGATGGCACAGGGCTTTGTAGGGCATGTTAAGCATATTGATCCTAACAGCAGAAAGCAGCCATTGATGAGTTTTTTAAGTAGGAGAGTCATATGCTAAATCAAGATGTGGACAAAAACAGGGCTCTAATAAATCTGAAGAAAAGTAGCCTTACAAGGTGACCCGATCATAAAATTCCTAACTGGGCAGGTCAGGGTAGGTAGTCAAAGGCCAGGCTTATCCAAAGGTTAATCTTACCCTGGCAGGTGAGGCTCAGTGGATTGAGTGCTGGCCTATAACCCAAAGGGTCACAGGTTGGATTCCTGGTCAGAGCACATGCCTGGATTTCAGGCCAGGACCCTGGTTGGGAGCATGTAAGAAGCAACCAATTGATCGACGAATGTTTCTCTCCCTCTCTTTTCCCTCCCTTTCCTTCTCTCTAAAAATAAATAAATCAGATCTTTAAAAAAAAATCTTAGGAACAAAGCCTCATGTCTGTTGATCACAGAGAGAGTTTTGGTCAAACTAGAGGTAACATCTACGCCGCAGCTGTATTTCAGCTCCAGATGCAGAGAAGCAGCAAGGCCAGGTAGGTCCATACATCAGGACCAGCTGCGTTGAGTAATGACCCCTACCCTAGCTCGAACCAATCATTAGAGACCATGAGGCTGAAAGGACACACCTAGAAGGCCAGTAAATATTCTATTGAGATCCTCCTCTGAGATCTCCTCTAAAATCCTCACCTTTGGAAACCAGATAAAAGCCTTTAAGATGAAGGACCCTGAGTGGCTCACTCTCTCTCTGGAGCATGCCTGAGTCCTTTTTTTTTTTTTTCTTCCCCCAGGCCTGTTTTATTTGCCTTTCTTTCTCATGAACTCCAAGGCTCCTTCTTGTGCCTCTGTAACTTGTTTCCTAAATCCACACAGCCCCACTGGCCCATTCTTCTACAGCTCACTTCTCCCTCCTTGATTTTCTCCCCCCTCCCCCCTCACTCTAAAGCTCCCACCTGGCAGCAAAGTCCACATCAGTCATTGCTGAAGCCTCATTTCCTGTCCCTTCCCAGGACCCCCAGAACTCAAGTGTCTGCAAAGTTAGGGTGGCATCTAGTCTTCTACCATGCAGATCTGTTATTTTCCAAAAGCCCAGTGGAAGAAACAGTAGCTGGGCTCTGTTACTGGAAAGGACCTGAGCCCAGAGCAGCTCTGGCTGGTAGTGTGTGGGCTCTTGACTTCACACAGGGAAGATTTCATAACACTAGTCCAGGTGATTTTGAGAGTATGTTTATTAAAGCTGGAGACATGAAACAAGGAAGGGCTTAGGACAGAGGAAAACAACAGGAGAGAGCCTAGGGGGGCCACTTTGTTTCTCTAGAAATGCTATAGTGAAGAAATGAGCTGAGGTGGGGCTGCTATGGCTCACTGAAGGGTCGCAGAAGCAGTAATGACAGAGGAGGTAGTGAGCCAGAGAAGTATTTTAGACTAGATTCAGATCTTTCTTCCCCCTTTCCTCCAGGGCAACTGGGCAGGGAAGGGTGGAGCTCAAATCTCCAGGGCAATCAAGGAAATCCCTGATTTCTGTGGCCTGAAGCCCTGTCTGGGTGCGGTCACAAAGAGGGCCAGCCCAGAGTCAGGGCTGATGGCGCACCTTCCAGTAAATCGCCTCCAGTCTGGCAGAGACCCCACTGAAGTTGGCCTGGGTTAGGTGGGCAGTGTCCTCACTCTAAAACATTCCAAAATGACCGGAATAGCTTGGGGGGAGTCTGGGATGTCTTGGGGTGACCTAGGGTCAGAAAATCAGGGTGGGGGACAGCTGTTTGCCCTTCTAGTGGCTCACAGGAGATGGGGAATGCAACCTTGGGCCTCTACAGTTTCTCACTACTATCACGATGAGGCAGGAGATAGTCAGGAAGGAGGAAACTCCAGAGGTGCCCCAGGGCTAAGATAAAGGACATCAATACAGGACAGAGACCCTCTTCTAGGACCGATTGTTCTAGTTTTCTGGAAAAGCTCTGAATCATGGTGACTCATGAATGCACCTGCAAGAAGATGCCACATGACCCCTGCTTCATTATAATAGCATTATAATAAATTAACATTGTGTGACCCCCCTTCTCCAGTGGCCAATCAAGGAAAATCGTGGGAGACCACATGCATAGTAGCTTTAAAGTAATATAACTACTTGCGCAATACATGCGCAGTAACAGCCCATCAAAACTACATGGGCAATAATAGTCCACCAAAACTAGCCAGGAAAGATTCGCCCTATAAGAATAGAATCCCTCCAGCCCGGGAGGTCAAGCTCTGTTTGGGATTGGCCCACTCTTACATTCTGTGGAGTGTACTATCGCTTAATAAATCTGCTCTCTCTCTTTCTGCTATAAACTCTGTGTGTTCAGTTCTTTGTCTGTGATCACCAAGAACCTGGTTACCTGTGCCCACCTGTGACAATGACAGTCACCTATCCTGATACCTTCCTCTTCAGGAGTCCCATGCAGTCTTAAAGGATGCCTGTATTAAGGAAGGCCTGGAAACAACCCAGCCTAGCCCCCAGGCTCAGAGAGGGCAAGGGATTTGTACAAGGCACACAGTCATAGGCAGAAGAGGACAGAATCTAGGTCTCACTCCCAAACTCAGAGGTATTTTTGTTTTCCCACCAAATTGTCTTTCCCTCCTCCTTCACTTCCACCAGGGCCCAGATGCCAAAGCTAGCTCCCCAGTAGTCTATGGCTACCAGATCATGGGCTTGGTCAGAAATCGTAACACCAAGGGACAATGGAGTGTGTGAGAGGACCTGTTCCATTCCTTGCTTAAAGGGACCCAGTTACAGATGCCACAAGGGAAGAGATGTAGGTTTCCTAATCCAACCCCCTACCAATGCTTGGATGCCCTCTCCAACATTCCTACCTGTGGCTAACAACCTTCTGTTCCCTCTTGCTGCCATCGGCAGACAGCTCATTCTAGTTCCAGTCAGCCTGTTTCACTTCTGGTGAAAGGTCCTGTAACCAGGCAGCATGGGGTCTGGCTGCTTGTCACCATGCATGCACATGACACAAAGATTTGTGTGGAAGGAAATAGGTTTTTATTAGCAGGGTTCCCAGTTTGAGGGAGCTGGGAGCATTCTTGCTCTGAACCCTCCTCTTTTGCAAGACATAGAACCTCCCTTGCTCCCCAAAAGATTGCAAACCAAAGCCATGCCCAGAAGTTCCTCATTATTGCATATCTGTCCTTTTGAAGCTTAAGCCGGCCATGCAAACAGGTCCTCTCTGGGATTCCTCTCTGGGATTTCTACTTGTGGATTCTAGAGTGACCATCGTCTTGCAGCAGCTTTCTCTCTCAAGGTCTGGGGAGCGCTGCCAGATCACTCCAGACGGTCATGCAGGGGAAGCTCCATTCCTAAGGAACTTCCCAGCTCATGCCTCCATGTGCTGCTCTCAGGGCGAGAGAGAGGAAGCAGACCAGGACCCACGTGCAGTGCTGCACTAGGGCATAGCGAACCAAAGGCTGGAGCCTAGCGAGGCACAAATCCTAGCACGGGACCCTCTGTCGGGGAGCTGGCTAACAGCTGTGCGGGGCCTAAGCCCTAGGTCAGCCCAGCATCTCCAGTCCCATCTATGCAGGGCAAATCAAGAGCCCAAGAAGCCAACAAGACAAAAGGGCAAGACACCCACTGGATGCCTGAAACCACAGATAGTACTAAACCCTATATGTAATATTTTTTCTATACATATATACCTATGATAAAGTTTAATTTATAAATTAGGCACAGCAAGAGATTATCAACAATAGCTGGTAATAAACATAATAATTATAACAATATACTGTAATAAAAGTTATGTGGTCTCTCTCTTAAAATATCTTATTGCAATGTACTCACCTTTTCACTTTTCACTTAAAGCACTTTACAGTTTCTCTTTGGAATATCTGAATTGCCAGCATCACTACCCTTGCACTTTGGGGTCATTATTAAGTAAAATAAGGGTTACTTGAACACAAGCACTGGGATACCGTGACAGTTGATCTAATAAGCAAGACAGCTACTAAGTGACTAACAGGAGGGGAGTGTATACATTATAGATACACTGGATAAAGCGATGATTCACGTCCCGGAGGGGATGAAGCGAGATGGCTTAAGGCTTCATCGTGTTACTCAGAATAGCACACATGCAATTTAATACTTATCAATATTTTATTTCTGGGATTTCCCTCTTAATATATTCTAACCACAGATAACCATGGGTAACTGAAACTTAAGAAAGGGAGGGACTGCTGTGTTCTGACTTCTATCACCCTAAGTTAATTTTGCTCATTCTTAGACTTCTTATAAATGGAATCATATAGAGTGTATTCTTTTGTGTCTGGCTTCTTTTTCTTCCTCTTTCGTCAGCTGATAGATGCAATCTGCATCGTCATTTGAGATGTATCTGCATTGTTCTATGTATTAGTATTTTTTTCATTTTGATTATTGCTGGTAATATTCCATCTTATGAATACATCACAAATTGTTTCACTCTCCTGTTGATGGGTATTTGGATTTTGCCTAATTTTTGGCTATTATGAATAAAGCTGCTATGAACATTCTGTATAAGCCCCTTATGAATATATGAACTAATCTTTCTTAGGTATATGTCTGGATATGAAATTGTAGGTGTACGAGGTCTGTCCAGAAAGCATTCTGCCAGACGTGTACTATGAAAAATAGACACTTATTGAAGAATATACAAAATACAAGAAACATTATACATAGGACAATGATGCCTCAGTCTCCTTCAAAGTAGGCACTTTGGGGCCTCACACAGTTCTCCCTGTGTCTATTCCACTGTTCAAAACACTTTGTAAAATCCTGTTGGAATCACCATCAGCTGCCCTGTTACATTTTCCTGAATCTCATCAATGGTCTGAAATCTCTCCCCTTTCAAAGGTGATTTTAGGTTTGGGAAAAGCCAGAAGTCTCAGGGTGCCAAATCTAGGCTATAACGGGGCTGAGTCACTTGGGTGATTTGATGTTTCTCCAAAAACTTCTGCACGAGATGTGACGCATGAACGTGTGCCTTGTTGTGATGAAGCTGCCAGTTGCCCATAGCTACAGCTGTTTTCATCATGTTGCATCTCTCAACTGACGAAGAACATTGAGGTAGTGCTGCTTATTAATTGCTTGGTCTGGAAGGGCATAATCGTGATAGACAACAGCTTCCCAGTCAAAAACACAGTTAACGTGGTCTTGGTCTTGCTGCAATTTTGCTGCACCTTCTTGGGGTGTGGAGAACCAGGCAAATTCCATTGGGATGACTGGGCCATCATTTCTGAATCTTAGCCATAGACTCACGATTCATCTCCGGTTATGAACTTCTTGAGGAAATCTGGGTCATTGGTAGCGGTTTGAATCAAGTCATTAGCAACCGTAGCACGATGTTCCTTCTGCTCTGGCAGCCCATACATGTTCAACTTTCTCAGGTGTTCTGCTTGTTGCAGGCCTTCCAGAATCTGGATCACTTTCAACAGATTCTTGACCATCTTTGAAGCATTTGTGCCACACTTTTATTTATCCTGCACTCATTGCATTGTCATCCTGAGGATTCACTGGATAACACCTTGAAAATTTGACTCTATTCACTTTCTACTTTCTCTATTCCCATTCTCCAATCGACTCACTCCAATCCATTTGCCCTAGCCACAGGGAATGCAGCAGCAAGAGGAGTAGAGAAAAGGGACAGCATCTGGAGAGATGGATGATTTACTTTAATTCAGTCAGGCTTTGCCCCCAGCATTACACCACACCTGCTCTTTCCAAAGTCACCAGGGACCTCCACTTGCTGAATCCAATGGTCAGTTTTCAGTTGCCCTCCTTCTTGCCCCATCCACAGCCCAAATGATCACGTCTTCCTTGAAACACTCACTCCTCTCAGGGACACCCTTTTCTCTCTGTTTTCTTCTTCCCTCAATGGATTTTCTTTCTTTTTTTAATTTTTAATTTATTGATTATTAGAAAGGAAGGGGGGGAAGAGAGAGAGAGAGAGAGAAACATGGATTTGTTTTTCCATTTATTTTTGCATTCACTGGTTACTTTTTGCATGTGCCCTGACAGGGAATCAAACCCACAACCTTGGGGTGTCAGGACAATATTCTGACTGAGCTACCCAGCCAGGGCCCCCTCAATGGCTTTTTCTCTCATCTTCCCAGCTTCCTAAAGTGCCCAGGAACCAGTCTTTTTCTTCTCCTTCTCCTTCTTCCTCTTTTAAGATTGTATTTATTTTTTAGAGCAAGGGGAAGGGAGGGAGAAAGAGGAATAGAAACACTGATGTGTGAGGGAAACATCAATCAGCTGCCTCTCACACACCCCCAAGTGGGGACCTGGCCAGCAACCCAGGCATGGGCCCTTGACCAGGAATTGAACCTACAGTGTTCCGTTCACAGTCTGGCACTCAACCCACTGAGCCATACCAGCCAGGGCAAGGAACCAGTCTTAAATCTCTTTTTTTGTCTATACGTCCTACTTTGGTTGATGCCCCTATCAGACCCAATGCCCAACTTTAATTTAATCTAACTTATTTTCTAAATGTTTTATCATTAGGAATTTCAAACATACAAACAAAAACACAGAGAACAGTAAAGTGTGTTCTCATATACCTATTACCTGGATTCAACATTTAACACTATTTCCTCCCATTTGCTTTATGGGAGAAAGTATCCCCTTTTCTCTTTTCTTTACAGAAGTATTTTTAGAGCAAATCCCACACACCATGTGTTCATACATGCACACCCAGGGAAAAGCCCCTAGACCAAAAATGTACCTCCGTAAGCAGAGGACAGGGAAAGACCGAAAAAAAGAGGCTGGCCACCTCAGTCTGGTTATTAATATATGTTATTAAGGGAAACTTGCATACTAGGTATGTCTTAGGTGACTGCAAGATGAAATGGATCCCTGTGCCGCTTGGCAAGCACCAAAGAATTATATATGGTGAAAGAGGTGGGGGTGGGGGAGTAGGAACAGTCACAGGTACCAGCACGTGAATGCAACCAGGCTCGGAAATTGCTTTACATACTGACCCGGTCAAGACAATAGCATGTTCCAGGAACCAGCACAAGTGGGAGGAAGCAGAGGGGTGCCGATTTATGTCAGAACGAACATCAATTACAATCACTCTCAATGGGGGCTGTGCAGTAAGCCGTCTCCCCTTTCTGGCCCAGTCTACCTCACTGGTCAGACATCAGTCAGGTCATGGAACAGTCTCTCCTCCTCACGATGTCATTTCTTAACCCTATTTCTCATATAGGGCCATTTTCTCAGATAGCCATACTGCCATGACCATACCTAACAAGATTTAAAATAGTTCTTTGGTATCATATAATAGCTGGTCCATAATTATACATTCCCTAATGTCTCAGATACGTCTTATTACACTGGGTTTGTTCAAATTGGGTTCCCGACAAGGTCTGCACATACACTTTCTCTCGTTGTGCCCTTTCAACCTTTTAAATTTCCAGTGGTCCTCCCCGCCTCCCCATCTTTTGTTTTTCACGTCATTGACTTATTGCAGAAACCAGCTTAATTGTTCTGTAGAGTGTTCCACATTCTGGATTTACTCCCCTTTTATTACAAATCATTTGTAACTTCCCCTTTACTGTCTTGAAGTGAAATTCAGAAATAATGTAACTACTGTATTAGTTAGGGCCTGGAAGAAAACAGATGGCACACCCAAGCCAAGTCCAATTGAGGCCAGTTTAATCAAGGGACTATTGACAAAGATGTGAGCAAAGTTAAGAGAACCAGGGAGTGTCTGCTGTTCTTAGGCCTGAAGGGCCAAGATGAGGGAGTGGTATCTTCCTTTGGCTGAACCCAATGGAAACCACTGGGCAAGGGAGCTGGTTGATGCCTTTTGTAAAAGTTGGCCTCCTAGGGCAGGGAGAAAGTGTGCAGAAGAGCAGAGAGTGGATTGGATCTGGAGGGACAAATGCAGACTACCCTTCACCCCAATCTACACACATAAGTTCAAAATAATGAATTTAATTCCCTGTAAAATAAGGGGAAACTTATGCATATAGTTATATATTTGAACATGTAAAAACTATGCACAGCTTCAGTGGAAGCGCTAATATAATCATCAGATGCTTGCAGCCATCCATCCCTAGACTCGCTCTACCTGCCAAAGCTGCACGTGCAGATGATGCACGAGTATTGGGTCGCCATCTCAAATACAGAGAGGAGCAGTGCTATTGATTTTCCAGACCAGACAACGCACCTTCTTCCATCCATCTCATGAAAGTGGCATTCTTGGGAATCTCAGTGTAAATTAAAAACATATTAAAAATACTGTGTATACGTGCAAAACAGAGTTAGGCTCTTGGTTGAAATAAATAATAAACATATTTTACACCAAATGAATATCTAACAGGACATTTGAAAATTATGTGAAATGTGGCACAATTTCTATTGTGCAGGATTGTTTTGTGCATTGCAGGATGCCTAGGAGCCCTGGCCCCACCCACTAAAGCCTTGTAGTGCTCCTCCCCCTAATCATCATGATCCCTCACCCCCACCCCAGTCTCCCCACCACACACCCACCCAATGTCCTGGCAATTTTCTAAACTTTTCTTTAGTGGGTAGATCATCCAGTGGAGAATCATTGGCCTAGGTAATCTCCTCTGGTCCCATGGATTTAAATATACTACACCTTCCAAATTATTCATTCAACCTCATCCTCTCTCCTGAATACACACCTGTAGGTTCATTTTCTACTTGATGTCTCTACCCACCTCACTGACTGGCTCTCAAAATTTGCATGTCAAACCAAAATCTTGAATCTACTCCCCCACAGGGGCACCCCACCCTTCTCTTCCAGATTTATTTTAGTTTAAGAAATAGCAATTTAATTCTTGTAGTTGTTTAGGCCAAAAATATTACCATGATTCCTGACATTTCCTCATGTACCACATTGTATCCATCAGCCAATTCAGTTGGCTCTACCTTCAAAATACATTCCAATATGATCACCTTTTACCGCCACCATCATCACCATCTCCACCCCCTTGGTCCAAGCCATTATCGTCTCCCTATGTTATCACAACAGCCTCCAAAGCAGTCTTCCCAGCATCCACCCTTGTCCCTACTTTCTATCTGCAACACAGTAGCCAGTGATCTTTTAAAAAGATTTTATTTATTTATTTTTAGAGAGAAGGGAAGGGAGAGAGAAAAAGAAGGAGAGAAACATCTATGTGCAAGAGATATACCAATTGGTTGCCCCCAACTGAGGACCTGGCGCATATCCCAGGCATGTGCCCTGACTGGGAATTGAACCAGCTACCTTCTGGTTTGCAGGCTGGCACTCAATCCACTGAGCCACACTAGCCAGCACACCAGTGATTTTTTAAAAAATGTGAGTTAGATCAGCTCATGCCTGTAGACAAAACCCTGCAAAGGTTCCTCATTTTACTTACAGTCAGAGTTGAAGTCTTTGCCGTGGTTGCCACATCCTTGGCCAGTGGGTCCCCTTAGCTTCCTGAGCTTGATTTTGTTATCCTCAGTATCTCTCACATCTGTCCACTTCCTTATAGCCTCACTGCCACCATTCTATTCCAGACCTTCAACATCTCTGACCTGGGTCAGTGCTACAGCCTCCTCAAAGCCTTGTTAAAGAAACAAAATTCAACTGAGTAACTTTAAAAATCAAATTAGTGGGGGGAGTGGCTATAAGGGGACTAAATGGTAATGGAAAAAATACAATAAAGATTAAATTTTTAAAAACGTCAAATTGGCTTTGTTCAACAATTCATGAATTGGGCATCATCCCATCTAGCAACAGAAGGGAGTTCCAAAGAGCTGTACAAAGTGGAAAGCTTAATAGGCAGAAAGGGGACAAGTGTGACAACAAGATGGCTTTTTTTTTCCCGAAGAAAAATGGACTTCATCCACAGTGCCACAACCTTTATCGATTCTGTTGCTATTGCCTTTTCAGGAAAGTCAGCCAGGGTCTTTCCCTGACACTCAGGTTCAGTCTTTTTAGTGTGCGCCTTAATTTAATGACAGCGATTTCAGGAGGGAAGACAACAGTGGTAAAAAGGTCGTTTACTTGTTGTCCACTTTTTGACTGAGGTCCTAGTCCACATAAAAAAACACCTTTGTTTCCATAAGGGCCCCAAATCATGGACAACCCCAAAGGCATGTCAGCTATTAGTATACCTATTGACGATTTGTTCTTTTGATAGCTAGCACGGTCTGGTGAGGGCATGGAGCTCTGCTTGCTGCGCTGATCTAGCTCCTGTGAGACTTCGCCTCTCAAGCAGGTCATGTTGGGTAGTAACAGCATGAGCAGTTTGGTAATTCCCTTTTTCATTTTTACAATAGGACCGATCAACAAGGAAGATTAGATCTGGATTAGTCAAAGGTGTCTCTTGTAAATCAGGATGCTGTGTCACAAAATGAGATGTGATTGCCTCACAGTCATGGGGTTCACCTTTGTCAGGCGGGGTTAGTAGCAGAATTAAGAATGTTGTGATGTTTAAGATGCAGATTAGGTGGTGAAAGTAGAAGGATCTCATGGGAGGTTAGTTGGCCTGCTGGCAGGGAAGCATTCAGTCAATTCAGAGTTAAGAAGACTTTGTGTGGAGTTTGTAAGTGAAAGTCATGTTCTTGCATGAGCATCCCTGGGGCTTGGTCATGTCTCTTTCATGTACAAACAAGGTGAGAAATTTTGAATAGTCAGGTAGCCTTAGGGCAGGTGGTTCTTGCAAAGGTTGTTTTAGTGTTCCAGAAGCCTGCTCATTTCCTTTGCCTAAGGAAGGAGTTCAAGGACTGAAATTTTATTAAGTTCAGAGTGGAGAAGTCAATAAAGAAAAATTAGGAACTCATAATTTGAAACAGTCAGACCTAGAAATCCATGAAGCTGTCACTTGGTTGTGGGCCTAGGAACTTCTTAGATTAGCTTAATTCTTTTTGGAGATAGCTGGATTCTTTGAGTGCTTCTATGACCTTGGTAATGAACAGTGTCTAGAGATAACTGTAAGTTTTACTTCGATACTTTATGTTCCTTTTCAGTGAACTCTTTTTTTTTAAAATTTACTTTTAGAGAGAGGGGAAAGGAGGGAGAAAGATAGGGAGAGAAACATGAATGTGTGAGAGATAACATCGATTGGTTGCTTCTCACACACCCCTAACTGGGAGCCTGGCCCTCAACCCAGGTATGAATCCTGACTGGGAATCAAACCAGCAACCCTTCAGTTTGCAGGCCAGCACTCAATCCACTGAGCCACACCAGCCAGGGCTCAGGTCATTCTTGTAGGAAACAAAATCCTTAATGGACATCTCTCTGGTAACTGAGCATAGCAAGAGATCATCTACGTATTGTAAAAGGGTTGATTTCTCAAGGAACTAGAGGATGTTTAAATCTTGGTGAAGTGCTTAGGAGAAATAAGAGACCTCAGTGAACCCTTTAGGCATGACTGTCCAGGTATACTGTTGATTGTTCCAAGTAAAGGCAAGTACATACTGGGTGGAGGGGTCTCCAGGGGTGCTGAAGAAGGCTGAACAGAGGTCTACAACAGTTAACTACCTTGAATCAGGTGGAACTTGTGACAGAAAGGTGTTCAGGTTTGGAATAACTGGAAATAACTATTTCGTTAATAGTTCTCCAGTCTTGGACAAACTGCCATCCTCGCCCATTAGATTTTTGGGCTGGCAAGATCATCCCAGCTTTTTGTTCCACATGACAGGTAGAAGATGGTCAGCCCATAGCTCCCAAGCATACATCTCCTCTGTTCAAGTGACCCTCCCAGATTGAATTGAATTGGACACTCCTTGTTCTAATTACAGATGAGAGGCAGACAGAGACAGAGACACACTCCCCCTATACTTGGTAATAGAGCAGCCCAGCCTGGGGGTGAGGGAGGCAGACACTTCAGGTGGTACTTTTGTTACTTTAGCTCTTTTGATTATAGAGATATTTAGGTCCTATACCTATTTATCACCTGCTGAAGGATGGAGATATATATCTCTCTCCTTATGGGAAAAATCTCTTTCTACTGTACTGGCAGCCAATCTCAACCTTCCATGGACAGCTCAGCTTATTAATATGGAAAGACCCTTATTTGCAATCTGAAGTTCTGGGATGGGACAGACCTCCAATTCACCACTTAACTAGCTGTGTGACCTTGGGCAAATTATATAACCTCCCTGAGCCTCTGTGTACTCATTTCAGAAAAATCAGAAAATGCTAACAATTGTAACTAGTAAAAAAAAAACCCATACTCTTTGTTCCATTCTTTCTCCCTTTCACCAGGCTTCCTTTTATGCACAGCCTAAAGGAGTTTAAGGGTTTAGTTTCAAAGCTTTGGCAGGGCCTTTGTGTCTTTGTGTTGAAAAGGGAGAAGCCATTAAGAGGTACCTGACTTTTCAATAGGCCTGCTCATTATTCCCAGCAGGCCTAAGAGAGCATAGTTTAAAAGATCAAAGAAATAAATACAACTGTTCTGCATTGCAAAAGAAGTCCTAAATCCACTGTGGGAGAGGTAGCTTTGCAAATTATGGGGGCAGAGGGAAAGAGGTAGCTAAGGCAGGACCAATTAGTGAAACCTAAGAATGGAGAATTGTATAAACCTCCTGGGGAAGGTAGGTGAGGAAGTGTTATGTAGGACAGGTATGGGAGGGGCAGGTTTCTCCTTCCTGTTTTGACGCAGCCAGTGGCAGTAGGACTATTTCTATCCCACATGGACCCTTAGAGGAAATTAGTAAACAATGCCCTCTCTCTGAGCGGAAGCAGCTGTGTGCCAGGGTACACTATTTCGTGCGTGGAGTGTGGGCTGGGCACCATTTCCAAGGCTATGCTCGGTGGCCCTGAGTGCCAGCCCTCATTGCAGACTAGTGGACTGCACGGAAGAACTGCCAACAGGAGTGGACCCAAATGGAGACAGAACAGGGTGATGCTCAGGATTCTCCCACATTTCAAGACACACCTAGTAGGATGAGAAAAGGAGAGGCCGAACACACAGGTTTTATGTGTAGCTCAGCTCCCTACCCTCTGAGATTACTTAAAATTTCCTCTAACTACCAATCCCAAACTGTATGGAGAAAATCTGAAGATTCCTTAAGAATCCTGTTAATTCCCAGGGATTACATTTTCAGGTCATTCCTGAGTTCCTGATTCCTTCCACAAGGATGATTTCCCCTCTTCCTGCAAGTTTTACAAAAGCTACTCACACTAAGCATTCAGGTGAGTATTAGGCACTACAGAAAATTGGGGGCCAGCCAGGGAGAAAATGAAGGAGGTGTTTACATTTAAGTGATGTAACTTAAACTTTGCATAAAGGAGACCACCAGTCCTAGAATTCTTTTCAGTTATCCTGCCATTCTCCAGGTTTCTCACTGGCATTTCACCCCATGCGCCCAATCCTCCAGAATTTTGCTGGCTCCCATCTCTCTCCCCTTTCTATCTCATCCTCCTTCTAGAATCACCTTCTATAATTCAAATTTGTCTTCTATTATTGCAGAGCAATTTAGCTCTCTCCAACTCTGAATCTGTAACATATATCTAAACCCATCAACTGGTAATGGGGGCTTATTTTTAATGGGGTCCATTAAAATACCATTTTAATACCATTAAATAATATACAGTTGTAATTATAATACCATTACATATGATACAGTTGTAAGGACCCAAGGGAAAAAATGTTAGCTTTGTTCAGCCATGAAGTTTGCTGGTGAACCTCCTAAGTAATATGATATTGAATAAGTAGGAGACATAGAATATTAGGTAAAATTAGAAGTTGAATGATTTTTTTAGCCAAGCTGAAAACACAGCTTTTACCTTGCCCTGCACATTGCTGGGAGAAGTGGAATATTCTGCATATATAGTTTACTCAGGAATATATTGATCTCTTATTAACTTGACCTGTAAGTTGAAATTAAGGTCTCTCAATAGTGAAATCTTTGATTTGCTACTCCCTGAAGCATGAAAGAGATAAAGTTGGGTATATAGGACCTGAGGATTATATAGTTTCATGGGGTGCTTTTTTTTTATAATGGTGGTTCTTAAACATTAAGAAAATTATTACTGAAAATGTAAGCCCATGTTGGGTAGCTCAGTTGGCTAGAGCATCATCCCGATAGGCTAAGGTTGTAGGTTTGATCCCAGGTCAGGACACATACCAGAGTCAACCAATGAATGCATAAATAAGTGGAACAACAGATCGATGTTTCTCTTTCTCTCAAATCAATAAGTTAAAAAACAAACAATAAAATTGTGACTCAGTGAGACTTCACCATCCTGCTCTGGCAATGATGAGGGATGCTACACCTAGGAAGTGCTAAGACTAGTTCAGTTACTTCATGCAATTTTGTGTAAAGACAGAGCTATCTAAGCCAGTAGAAGTCCAGAATGTTTTGATTGTCCATAACTTGGGTGCAGAGATCAAAGCAAAAGGTCTTACTTCTAGTAAGTTTAATAAGTCAGAGAGTCTGCTATTCAAAGAAGTTCAAATACATGTCTGGACTCCAGTGAATCACAGCTTGTATCTGAAATGGTAGAGAGGCAGGCCAAGTGGAACTACCTATATACTTACAAACTAGTGGAGAAGTTAAGCTGACACAGTTTCATAATCACGATATTCAGGATTATCTTAATCAATGAAATCTCACATATCTCTACATAACCAGCAATCTGCCAGGATTCTTGCCAAGGACAAAGAGTGGCGATTGCTGAGTTAAGGGTGTAGATGTTGAGTGACTTGGCATGTTAGGACAGAATGTTTCTCAAGAAGTCAGAAATATGGAAGGTCCCAGGGAAACACCATTTGCTGCTCCTTCCCTCCAGATCCTCAAATTATCAATATCCTGAATCTCTTTTCCTTGGTAGCTATAGAAAACCTGGCAAAGGGGGCTGTAAACTTAGTTGTAAAAAGGCGGGGTCCTTTTAAAGAAAAAACTGCGAAAGTATGGATACAAAATTATGTACAGGGCCTTGGACAGCTCTCGGACAAGGAAACTAAATCTTAAGTTTCATTAGACTCATAGTAAGTATGCTTTTCTTTCTGCCTGATATTTAGAAAACTTTTTTCTGTCCACTATATTTCTGGCCACTGAGCCTTTGGGAAGGCCTTGTGGAAAAGGACCAAAATGTACCATATTCATTCCTGCTAAGTGATGGCATAACATCAGAGCAGCAGCCCTAGGTCATCATAGGAATCAGCTTTTCACTAGCTCACTATAGGTCAACTTTGTAATGAGAGAAATGAGTAGAACCGCAGGAACCTGTCTGGAAAACATCGGGTTATTATTCACGACTGTTTTCCCAGCATCCTCACACTGAATGAATGCTCAGAAGTTGCACTAGCTGCACAATAAGGTGTGAAGAAGAGCCAAGATGATTAGGCCAAGCTCTGATATTTATAACTGCCCATAGCAGCAACGTCTTTCTCCTTTTTTTTTTTTTTTAATTTACTAGTGATGAATATCACACCATTTCTATGAGATAGCCCCTGGTTTCCTACCATATGGCCAGAGATGACACAGGAGGCACGTTTCCCAGCTACCTTTTAAATTGGCCCAGCACTATACATCTGATGATCTGATTTATATTTTGAAAAGTGCCCTCTAGCAGTTGTATGGAGAGCTGATAGTGGGAACAAGAGGGACAGCATGTTCCTGGATGGGTAGCTAAGTTGGTTGCAGGTTCAGTTCCTGGCCAGGGCACATACAGGAGTGATAGCAGGCAGGTCAGTTAGGGGGCTATTGCAGCAGGTTAAGCAAGAGATGATGGTAGGCAGGACTTCAGAAAAGAGGTTAGATTCTTGATATCTTTTGAAAGAAGAGTCAACAGGACTGCTAATGAGTTGGATAATTGGATATGAGGTGAGGACTGTGGATGAGAAGGAAAAGAGAATTCAAAGGTTTTTGGCCTATGAACATTGGGATGCATAGGTTCTTTTGGATTGGTGTTTCAGGGTTCTTAGGGTATAATCCCAGCAGCGGAATTGCTGGGTCAGGGTGGAGGGATGGGGAGAAAAGGCACACAACTGTAATTGAATAACAATAAAAATTTTTTTAAAAAAGAAGAAGGAAAAAAAATAAATAAATTCAAAGAGTTTTGGCCTGAATTACTACATAAAATTTCAAAAAAGGGGAAGATGGGGGCAGGTACAGATTTGGAAAAAGAAAATCAAGAATTCTCTTTTGATCATGAAATTGAACAAGTCAAACTCCATGGACTATGGGACACCTATTCTAAACAATGCAAATATTTGCTAAAATATTCACCTATTAAAGAATAAGCTCTATAAGTACCAATGCAAATAATATATTTACATAAATAAATTTTGTTTCTTTTGTCCTGACATAGAAACGTCCATGTCCTGTTGGTATTATAACTAGGTCAGGCTAACCAAATTCCATTTCCATTTACTTAAAAGAGTAAATACAAGAAGCAAATTCAAATAACCATCCTGTTTTTCTTTTAAGAGTTTATTTCAGCCAAACTGATGACAATTGCTGGGAAGCAAGCTACCAAATGCTCCCAAATAGCCCCCGTGTTTGCAGGCCACACAATGATACCTAAACATCACATCTCAATATTTAATTACAGCAGTAGACAATTCTGAAAGAGAATCTTTTTAAGTGGGGAAAAGTCTTCTGTGTGCTTTCTTAATTAATTACCTGATCAATTAATTAATTGGTGTAGTAAACTCACACACAAACAAAAAATACGCTTAATTCCTTCCAGAGACAACTGATGTCAAGTTATGGCATCCATTCCTTCCCCGGGTACATTTGTTCATTTAACAAACATGTAATGAATGTCTATTATATATTAGGCATGGGGCTAGATTATGAAAACATTAATTATGATCAAAAACATCTTCCTTGTCCCTAAGGAGCTTGCAGTCAAGTTGGGGAGATAGAAAAGTAAACACATGAGACTTCCAACTTCCAATCTGTAACACTTGACAACCTAAAAACGTTCTCATGATAAACACTTAGAAATACTGGCTAAAATGTAAGGAAACGCTCAATCAAACTTATGAGAAGAAAGAGTAATCTCCAGGGACTAAAGTGAAGAAGTAAAAACCAGAGTGGTAAGCATGAGAGCAGATGATGTAGCTATCCTAGGGAGGACTTAATCTCAGTGATCTAAAATATGCTAGGACCCGTTTAACTTGGGAGGGCATAAACACCAGGAAGTGAGGATCACTGGGCACTATCTTGAATGCAGGCCACCGCAACTGACCTGGCAAAGCACTAGACCAACTGAGGAACTGGTCAGTGGACAAGAGAATGTGGATTGGGTGGGTTGGGTGGGGGAGGAGAGACGTCATAAATACCACAAGCAGTTCCATGAGTGAGGACTGTTGCCTCTTCCTGTATTTCCTTCCTTGCTGTGTCATGGATATTTTTTGTCTTAAGGCATAACTTTGCAAGATGATAGAAAATATACATATTGTTCTCTGCCCCAGGTCCTAGCACAGAGTTTCTAAAATCCTTGTACTTTCCTAAATAATAAGCGCACTAGAAGCATCTTTTGATCTAATATTTGGTCTTTGACCCTAATTCTTGACACAGAGTTCCTAAATCCATTGGAATTTCCTGGGGGATAGCAGTCTCTTTTGTTCTAAGGAGGTGACTTTTTAGTGGGCTTCTACATAGGGGCTGGTCACCAGAAAGACCAAGAAATGACTAGATCTTGATCTTTCAACCCCACCCTCCATTCTTCAAAGAGGAGAGAGGCTAGAAATTGAGTTAATCATTAATCATGCCTATGCAATAAAGCCTCCCTAAAAATCTCAATAGTATAAGAATGGCGCATCCAGAGAGAGCACGGAAGCTCCTTGCCCCTTACCACATACCTTGCCCTATGTATTTCTTCCACCTGGATGTTCATCTGTATTCTTTATCATATCCTTTTATAATAAATTGATGACAAGTAAGTAAAAGGTTTTCCTGAGTCCTGGAGCCACTCTAGCAAATTAATCAAACCCAAGAAGACTGTTGCGTTACCATAGATAGTTTGGTAATTATTAATAAGAAAGGGAGCAAAGGTAATTAGACATTGAGCTTAATAAACTAGAGAACATAAGTCTGTTTGCTTAGGTAGGAAGCTATAGCATATGCAGATTCATTCACACACGCCAGGGCACTGCTGCTGAGGTGGCTTAATCCCAGGAGCACAGGAAATCTCCCCAGGAGCATTGCCTGCTCTCTGGTACTGGATTGTTGAGAGGTGTAAGGGGAGGTGCTTGACCACAGAGGTCTGTCCATCTAACTAGGGGGGTGGACCCACCAAAAGCCTTGGGAAATTGGTTGGTTATTTTGAAAAAGCTCCTAGTTATAATTCCAGGGAACAAAGAGAAGCTCTCTCGCTCAGTGACTTGCACTTGTCCAGTTTGTTTGTGAATTCTCTCTTGCCCAGGAACACACGCAACCATGTGTGTCTAGCAGCAGTGTGGGCCTGCAGCAGACCTCGTGGGCTCCAAAGGACTAAGCTCTAATATAAACAGAAACTAGCTTTTGGTTTGGCCTTGCTGAAGACATGTTGGGAGTTTTCCATGGTAGGATGAATGGAGATGGGACATTGGAAACCCAGGGGCAGATTTCTACCTGAATAAATTTTCCACACCACAATTTTCCATGTGTGGGTCCATGAAATGCTTTTCTCACAATCTCACAGAGAGCCTGACTTCCACCAGCAACAGTTGTGTGGGAACCTTCAATGTATAGTCAGCTGGTCAGAAGCACAAGTGACAAACTGGACTTGCAATTGGTATCTAAAGGGGGTGACAGTCTTATAGGACTGAGCCCTGAGTCTGTGGGGTCTGACACTATCTCTAGGTAGATAGCATTTGAATTGGTTTAAACTGTAGGACACCCAGCTAGTGTCATAGACACTGGCTTGTTAGGAAAGGGGGAGCACAGCTGGTGTCAGAAGTGTGACTGTAAGAGCAAAGGAGAAACACTAACTTTTTTCTTCTCAAACTTATTTACATACAGTAATATGAAGAAAGCCAGATATATTTAAAGGTTTTATTTTATTTTTTTAGAGAGAGGGGAAGGGAGGGAGAGAGGGAGAAAAACATCGATATGTCATGTGCCCTGGCTGGGAACCGAACTGGCAACCTTTTGGTTTGAAAGCTGCCACTCAATCCACTGAGCCACACCATCCAGGGCCAGATATATTTAAAAGTAATTATCCTTCTCTTTCTTTTTCTCTTCCCCTAGGATTGCATATGGTGTGGGTTGCTGATGGCTAAGTTTGTCATTTTTGTCCACAAATTTCACAATATGCAGGGGGATCATCATGGAACGAGGGAAGGAATGGATGCTATAACTGGACATGGGTTGTCTCCTTTTGGCAGGAGTTGAGTGTATTTTTGTTTGAATATTAAATAATTATATTGTTAGGCAAACGCATTAAAAAATTGTATACGTTATAAAAAAAAAAAGTGGGAGGACGTTGCTTGGCAACCCATGGTTGGAATGCAGAAAACATCTGTTGTTTTTCTCTATTAGCATTCTATCCCCTTCTCTTGTAGACTGCCTCCTCCCCCACTGCACACTGGCCTGATGGGGCTGTCAATCATTGTTCTATGCCTTTCCCTAGTCAAAGGATGGCATCCAATTTCTACTAGGCTAGTTGGAAGTGCTTCCTCTGGAAGAATATTTTAGTTGGAGATAGGAGGACAGAAAACGCTTGAAGCTGATTCATGCAGGGGCAGCATCCTAAAGAGACTTTCTATTCATTTCTGTTACTTACATAACCAGAACTTCCCTGAATTCTGGCTGCTATGCTTGTCTTTTGACTTTATGAATTTTCATATTTTATTTCAAGAAATTCCTTCATGTCTCCCCTTAAGTTATCCAGAGTAGGTGTCTGTTGCTTGTAGCCAAAGGATTTTATTTTTTATTTTTATTTTTTTAAATTTTATTTATTTATTTTTAGAGAGAGGGGAAGGGAGGGAGAAAGAAAGAGAAATATCAATATGTGGTTGCCTCTCATGTGGCCCCCACTGGGGACCTGGCCCGCAACCCAGGCATGCGCCCTAACTGGGAATCGAACCGGCAACCCTTTGGTTTGCAGCCCGCGCTCAATCCACTGACCTACGCTAGGCAGGGCGGATTTTTTTTTTTTTTATATTTTATTTATTTATTTTCAGAGAGAGGGGAAAGGAAGGAGAAAGAGAGAGAAAAACATTGATCAGTTGCCTCTCGCATGTGCCCAGACCCGGGACCGAGCCTGCAACCCAGGCAGGTGCCCTGACCAGGAATCAAATCAGCAACTTTTTGCTTTGCAGTGTGATGCCCAAACAACTGAGTCACACTGGTCAGGGTGAGTCCCTTACCATTAAGCTCAATAGCAGGGTCCTATAGCAAAAGAACAATAAAGTCAGTTAGAAGAATATCAGAGATAGCAAAGAGGACCCCGAAACGAGATGACATTTAGTGAACCAACTCTTTCAACACATGATACAGTAATTTTCTCCTCAGACATACCACCACAGTGTCTGGATTGGAAAGGTTTCAGAAAGGGTCCGAGTTGTTACTGATGCATTGTATTCAGAGCCACCACCTCGGTTTGGTCTTACAGGTTTTGTAATATAAACCCCCCCCTGGACCTGCCACTCACATAGATAACGATGCGAATGGAGTCCTTGGTGTGTAGTGTGTTGACCTATTACTCCCCTTGGGCATCTTGTGACAGCCTCATGTAGCCCCCTCCTCCTCCTGAATTTTCCCTCAAGTGCGCAGTTGGGCTTCCCTGAAGTCAGTCAGGGCCACAGCAATCCATCAGACGGGTTTGTTTGTGCCAGAATCAAACAGTGGACATAGATCAAGACTTTGTTTCTCAGGAGGTTCCTGGGAAATCCACATACACACCGAATGCTTGTGCCCCACTCTGAATGCATATGTTGAAGCCCCAACACCCAGTGTGGCTGCATTTGGAGATAGAGTCTCTAAGGAATTAATTAAAGTTAAATGTGGTCATGAGGGTGGGTCCCTGATCTGATGGTATTAGTGTCCTTATAAGAAAAGACACAAGAGCCCTGTCCAGTGTGGCTCAGTTGGTTGGGCATTGTTCCACAAAGCAAAAGGTTGCCAATCGATTCCCTTGTGCCTGTGTTACAGGTTCGGTCCCCAGTTGGGGTGCATGTGAGAGGCAAGTGATTGATACTTCTCTCTCACATCAATGTTTCTTTTCCTCTCTTTCTCCCTCCCTTCCCTTCTCTCTAAAAATAAATAAATAAATAGGAAGAGGCTCCAGAGGCACACTCCCAGGAGCACATCTGCGTCTTCCTTTTCCCCTTCTTCTTCCCCCACAGGCACACATCTCCTGAACTCTAAGGGACCCCACAAGACGTACAACCAGGGGAGCAATAGGAAGCAGCAGCTCATCCTGGGTTAACCCCCTGAACCTGTCCCCAAGGCCCCCCTTTCTCTGACTCTCCAATGAGCTGACCGTAGCCCTGCCTTGGCTCACTTCTTTCCCATAACATTTCTAGAGCCACAGCAGCCCCACCTAGTCTCTCTCCTGTTGCTTTTTCTATCCTAAGTCTCCTTGTTTCACTGTACCCAGCTCTAATAAATGTTAAAATAAAAGAGGCACCAGAGAACTCTTATTCTCCCTCTCTGTACACACACGCACTGAGGAAAGTCCACGTGTGGACTCAGCAAGAAGGTGGCTGTCTGCAACCAGAGTGTTTGCACCAGAAACTGAACTTGCCAGCACCTTGATCTTAGACTTTCTAGCCTCTAGAACTTTGAGAAAACTAATTTCTATTTTTTAAGCCACTCAGTTACTGGCATTTTGTTAAGGCAGCCTAAGCTAAGACAGATTTAAATAGATAAGTGGAAGTGGAGAGAAGGGTATTAATGAATTTCACTCATCAGAAGCACTGACTCCCAAGCTGTGTCCAATCTAGCCACCTTGCTACAGGTGTTTGTTGTGGGGGAGAACAGGTGAATGAAAAATTGGGAGAGAATAGACCAACTCTTTCTGTGTTTTATGTTTTCTTCAATATATAATCTACCACCGCACAAACACACACAAAGATTAAACAGATATGATATTAGTTAGTAGGGAAATATAAATCAAAAGTACAATGAAATACCACTTCATACCTGCTAGGATTGCTACAATCAAAAAGACAGACAAAGACTATACTTCCAGGGATCATTTCTACAGTTTGTTACTAGAGACGTTTTTCTGAACGCCTGGAGCACCTGAAACCACAAGGAGGAGGTGCAGTGCTGTTCCTGAATGTGAAGTGGCTGTTGGCGGTGTTTTTGCAACAACTATTGGTCATCGATGATTGTTCTTCTCTTCCTTTGAGAGTGTAAGAGGGAGAGGATGCAGTCGTAGTGGTTTCTTTAAAAAAAAAAGACAAAAACAAGTGTTAGAGAGAATGTGGAGAAGCTGGAACCTTGAGATATACTGCTGGTGGGAATGTCAATGGTGCAGCTACTGTGGGAAATAGTTGGCAGTCCCTCAAAAGTTGAACATAGAGTTGCCATATGACCCAGCAAGTCTACTTCTAGGTATTTACCCAAGAGAACTGAAAACATGTTCATACAAAAACTTGTAGCCTAGTATTCATAACATCCTGATTCATAATAGTCAAAAATTGGAAACAATGTAAATGTTCATCAACTGATGAATGAATAAACAAAATGTGGTATGTTCATAAATTAAATACTATTCAGTCATACAAAGAATAAAAGAATGATATATGCTGCAACATGGATGAACCTTAAAAACATTCTGCTTAGTGAAAGAAGCCAGACATAAGAGGTCACATATTGTATGACTCCACTGATATGAAATGCACAGAATAGACAAATTCATGGAGATAGAAAGTAGATTAATGGTTGTCAGGTGCCGGGTGGGGGGATGGGGAAATGACTGCTAATAGGTATGGGGCTTCTTTTTGGGGTGATGAAACATGTTCTGGAATTAGATAGTAGTGATGGTTGCACAACCTCAAAAACATACTAAGAACAACTGAACTATACACTTAGAAGGGTGAATTTTTATGGTATGTCAATTATACCTCAATAAGGAAAACTAGAAAGGATAACAAGCTACTTCTGCATTTATAGACCTTGAACAAACAGACATTTGGTAACACCATCAACCTTGAATTTTCTACCAAAATGCTAAGCAAGAAACAATCAGAGAACAAGGGGAAAGAGTTTATTATAAATTATGAAATGTTAATTTTAAAAAATCTATATTGGATACAAAGCTAATTATAAATGCAATACAAAATTCTACAAAGTGCAAGCAATACCCAAACGTGTAATGTAGAAAGTCAAAGTCTCCTATAACCTTCTTGTATGAGCTAATGTATATTATCGGTTTAACTATCCTGACATCTCAAATGCCTAATAAAATAAAAGTTTATTTTTCACTTCTGAAATACAAAACGGGATTTCATCACTGAGCAATAAACTGCTCCCCTCTAATCGATCATTCAGGGACCCCGATTCCTTGCATCTTGTGCCCTCATCTCAATTGAACACAGAACTTCCAAAGTTGATACAGAAGGAGAAATGGCAGGGAGAATTGTCCACAATTCCATTGGCCAGACCTCAGGCACATGGCCATAGCTATCTGCGAGGGAGGCTAAGAAATGTAGTGAGTGCCCAGGAGGAAGAGGAAAAAGATTTATTGAATTGTTGACCAGTGTCTGCTACACCCACCCCATGGATAACTCTGTCAACAGTTTTGAGCAAAGTCCTACAACTATTTTGTATGCAAATCCTAATATAATAGTACTTAAATTTTTTTTTATCCTCACTTGAGGACATTTTTTCTTTCATTGCTTTAGAGAGAGAGGAAAGGAGATAGATAAACATCAGTGCAAGAGAGAAGCATCAGTTGGTTGCCTCCTTACATGCCTGCACCAGAGATTGTACACACTTGGATGGGGGATGGTACCTGCAACCTAGGTATGTGCCCTGACCAGGAACTGAACCCGAAACCTTTTGGTTACCAGATGACACTCCAACCAACTGAGCCACCCAGCCAGGGCTAATAGTACTTTTTAATGAAAATGGAATCACACTATGCATACTGTGCGTGAGTAGGCTGATTCAGATTAACCTATGTTTATTTGCCATCCATACACACTCAGAATTCAGAAAACACTGATTCAAACCTTGGTTATCTCAGGCAGACATTATGCACTGTTATTCAAATGCTTTTCATGCTGACTCGGATGCTACTCAGCACACTCTGACACAGGCTAGCCTGTGCAGATGGCTAATCCCATGCAGGCAGATTTGATTGGGGAGCTGGGCGGAGGGTTCACAGCTCTACTAAGGTTCATTTTCCTAGAGAGTTGCTTTCTTTACTCCTTCAAAAGAAAAACTTAGCCCTTTAGAATACTCTAGGAGTGCCCTGGCCAGTGTGGCTCAGTGGATTGAGTGCAGGCCTGAGAATCAAAGGGTCACTGGTTCGATTCCCACTCAGGGCATATGCCTGGGTTGCCGGCCAGGTTCCCCAGTGAGGGCTACGTGAGAGGTAACCACACATTGATGTTTCTCTCCCTCTTCTTTCTCCCTTCCTTCCCCTCTGTCTAAAAATAAATAAGTATTTTTTTAAAAAATAAAAAAATTCATATTCATATATCTATTATTCTTATTTTAGGCTCTGATGTTGTTAATTATTCTCTTCAGGGCACATTTTCATTTTTGGCCCGTGCAACAATGTTTCTCTCCTTCTATCTCCATATATGTATGAATTTTGTGGCATATGAATTATACGGTCTGCCTGTCTGCCTGTCTATAGAGAGACATACCCTTTAATTCCATAACACACTTCCTTTCCGACCCCTTAGACGACGACCATAATGTGTTTAATACTATCTTTGTGTTTGTGTTCTTGCAAAATGTATTGTTTTGTGTCCATATGTTTTAAATTTGCTAAGTGGTTTGTATTTATAACTTATTCTGACCTTTTAAAATCAGCACTGTTTGTAAGTTCAGGATCCATCCAATGTAAAGTGTACATCTAGTCACTGTTCCCCATTGCTATATAGTAAGTACTCCATGGTGTACATTCACCGCATTTTATTTATTTACTGTCCAAATGAGAGAAACCCAGATTGTCTCCACTCCTCTGCACCACAAGTAAAATTCTAGTTGGGACTGTGCGGGAATTTCACTGAGATAAAGACTCAGAAGCTGGTCTGCTGGGCCACTAGGTATACATACACATTATTGGACCATGTGCCACCCTTTTGCAGTCTAGAATAGTTGTGCCAGCCTTCATTCCTATCATGAAGAGCTCTCATTTCCCCAATAAAGCCCATCATCTCTCCAGGATCTTTCTGCTATGTGATTAGATGTAAAGCAATATCTCATTGTTAACTTACGTATTTCTGATTATAATTTAGTTTAGACATCTCTTCATATGCTTTTTACCCCTCTGAATTTCCTTTTCTATTGTCTACACATACCCCTTTCTAGCAGTAATTTTAAATGGAAGTTACTGTATTTTTCTTGTTGATATGTAGGAGTCCCTTGTCTTTTCAAGATCAGGGATCAGCAAATTATAGCCCACAGGCCAAATCTGGCACACCTCCAGTTTTTGTAAATAAAGTGGGTTTTTTTTTTTTACTTATTGATTTGAGAGAGAGAGAGACATTGATTTGTTCTTCCATTTATTATGTATGCATTGGTTGATTCTTCACTTGATCTTAGCCAAAAGGCCAAGAAGCAATTGTTGGTTAATTCTTGTACGTGCCCTGACTGGAGATCAAACCCACTACCCTGGGCTATCAGGACAACAGTCTAACCAACTGACCAGGGCCATGTAAATAAAGTTTTATTAGAACAAAGTCACACTCACTCACTTACTGTGTCTATGGCTTCTTCTTGTTACAATAGCACAGTTAAATAGTTCTGTCAAAAACCATCTCGACCACAAAGTCAGTCTAAAATATTCACTGTTCTCATGGACAGGAACAACAGTGTGGTGATTGCTGAGGGAAGGAGGTGTAAGGGGACTAAATGGTAATGGAAAAATATAAAGATTAAATCAATTAAAAAAAGAAAATCACACAAATAAACTAAATAAAATAAAATACTGTTTGTTCCTTAACCGAGTTTTTCCAAACTCTGCTGTAGATAATAATCTCTTATTAGCATTAGACATGGAAAATATCTATTCTCATTTTGTCATCTGTCTTTTAACTTTGTCCTTAGAGTCCTTCATGGAACCAAAAATCTAAGTTCAGAAGAATGTCACCTGTGCTAAAACACAAAATAGAAAGTATACTTAATACATGGGTGAATTTGGCTAAGGAGATTTCCTGGTAGAATGTTCAAAGTACCAACTGGTTTCTCCTAGTTGTCAATGATAAAAAGGAAGAGAGCAGCTAAAAAGGGACGTGTTCTGGGTAAATTTAGAGGACATATGAAGGGCTCAGACAGTCTTTCTAGCCATCAAATGTTTTTCAAAGGAAGAATAGTCTTAGAGATGAAGTCAAGAGTGCATTTTCAGACTCTTTGTTAAGACTTTAGAAAGTATTAAGTGCATGTTTTATAGAGCTGCTCTCTTCTAAGAA
This sequence comes from Desmodus rotundus, assembly GCF_022682495.2. Taxonomy (NCBI): domain Eukaryota; kingdom Metazoa; phylum Chordata; class Mammalia; order Chiroptera; family Phyllostomidae; genus Desmodus; species Desmodus rotundus. Next base: position 25,902,002 of record NC_071389.1, read on the forward strand.
TGCTAGATTGCCTCTTAGACTTTTTCTTACTAGCTTTTAGGAGTCTTCAGGGTCTCTCTTTCTTTTAAGATTTTATTTATTTATTTTTAAAGAGGGGAAGGGAGGGAGAAAGAGAGGGAAACATCAATGTGTGGCTGCCTCTGGAGCATCCCCTACTGGTGACTTGGCCCAAAACTCAGGCTCGTTCCCTGACTGGGAATCAACCAGCAACCCTTTGGTTCTCAGGCCTGTGCTCAATCCACTGAGCCACACCAGCCAGGACAGGGTGTTTCTTACAGCATACTGAATCTCAGACCAAGGTAGAGAGAGGCTGGTCTTAAAGACATTTATGGATGTGTTTTTTTAAGAACCTAAATAAAATTCATAGAAAACACAAAAATTTAGGAGAACTGCATTTGTAGAGAGAAGGACCACCAGCTTCAAATAAAAAAGAGAGTTCAAAATAAAAAGATCCCTTGGAACTGCCAACTTTCTATGGGCAAGCAGCAGGCTGTAAAAGCTACACAGCAGCAAATATGAGCCACTTCTTATGGGAAAGGAAGGATGGCTCAAAATGAAGAACCACAAGTTCAGAAGGCAGCACTAAAAGCCACAGAGAATCATTCCAGGGAGGAGGATTGGGTCCCAATCAAAAAAATGGAAACTCGTACTTGGCTTAGGTCCCCTCTTTTAAACAAGAATACTTATTGCAGTTATCTTACCCCTGCGACACCACTGTATGCTATTTATTTCACAGATCTTTAGATCGGTCAAGAGGAATCACACCCAAGCAGCCACATCTGGAGGGCCTTATATACACCTGCACCTCATTTAGATGTTGAGATCCTGAATTCTGAGCTGATGCCATAATAAGATGAGACTTTGGGAGTCCTGAGAGGAGAGTGAGTGTATTTTGCACACTCAGTGGAGGTAAACTATGTTGACCAGAGGGTCGGCCATGGTAAATGGTCTTTAAATACATATATATATCATTAATCTCTGCTGTATTTGCAGTATGTCTTAATTTCTACTCCAAATATTTTTTGTGCTTTTGTTTCATCATTTCACCACAGGCTTGTCTAGTTCATTACTCTTCTCAAAAAATCAACTTTTGGCTACATCAATCTTTTAAAAATCACATGCATTTGTCTTTTGTTTATTCAGTTTATCCTGTTATTTTTATAATCTCATTACTTTCATTTTCTTTGATAGTTTTGTTGTTCTTTGTCTAACTTCTTAAATTTAACATAGATTTGGGGGAATATTGAGTAAATTTACTCAAATGAAGAAAGCTTAAATGATACAGTACTGAAAATATTAGAAATTTATAAACAATAGAAAGTGAATATAAATTAGCCAACTCTATGAACACTTCCAGCTAGGTATTCATACAAACACATATTCACCTTTTTCTTTGTATATGAATAACACATAAATTCATGATATAATGACTTAAATTTTAGCCTATCTTCTTTTTTTAACTTAAGCACTCAAGGCTGTGCATTAGGTACATCCCACAAGTTTCATTACGTAGTATTTTTTTTAAAGATTTTATTTATTTATTTTTAGAGAGGGGGAAGGGAGAGAGAAAGGAGAGAAACATCAATGTGTGGTTGCCTCTCACGCACCCTCTGCTGGAGACCTGGCCCCTCAACACAGGCGTGTACCGGGAATTGAACCAGCGAATCTTTGGTTCACAGGCTGGCACTCAATCCACTGAGCCACACCCATCAGGGCTCAGTACATAGTATTTTTAAAGTCATTCAGTTCTAAGCATTTTTCTGGTTTCTTGTATAATGCCTTCTTTGATCAGTTTAGCAGTATGCTTTAAATTTTCCAAACATACGGGGTATTTTTAGTTGTTACTGTTATTGTCCTCCAATTATAATGTAGACACACAATGTGGTAAGTATAATATTGTTCCCTCGTTATGAAAGACTTGTTTTTCTTTTTTATATTGAATTTATTGGGGCGATACTAGTTAATGAAATTCTATAGGTTCCAAGTGACAATTTTATAATACATCATCTGTAGGTTATATTGTGTGTTCACCTCCTCAAGTTGTCTTCCATCACCATTTATCCCTTCTTTACCCTCCTCTACCTCCCCACCCCGCTTTGCCTCTGGTAATCATCATACCGTTGTCTGTGTCCATGACTTTTTCATTTTTCTCTTTGCTTAAACCCTGCGTCCTTCTCATGCAGCTCCAACATCCTCCCCTCAGACAGCTGTCAGTCAGTTCTCTATATAGATGAGACTTTGAAAGTTTAAAACATCAAAGCAAATAATTAATACTAAAAGTTTTTGTCCACACTAAGTTACTGTGTATACAAGTATGCTTTAATTATTAAAAAAAACCGCAATGTGTATGATACTAATATCTCTTTAAAAAAATTAAAAACCAACCATGCTTTTAGCATGATAAAATTATGGAATTAAATCAGGGGTTTCCATTTATGTAGAATGCTGTTGTTAAAACTTACTCCACACCATCTTTAAAACTTGAGAATATTTTTAATATCTCTGATTTTTTATCAGAATCATGATATCATGAATTTATGTGTTATTCATATACAAAAGAAAAAGGTGAGTATGTGTTTGTAAGAATACTTAGCTGGAAATGTTCATAGAGTTGGCTAATTTATATTCACTTTTTATTGTTTATAAATTTCTAATATTTTCAGTACTGTATCATTTAAGCTTTCTTCATTTGAGTAAATTTACTCAATATTCCCCCAAATCTGCAACAATGTAGGAATGGCTTCATATGTTTCTCCAGTAGTTTAAAAGTATAGTCTAATACAGTTAATACTGTTTTTCAAATTGAATCTTGAATGCAGCTCAATACGTAAAATGCATTAACATGGTGCTATTCTAGCTGAGTGAGATGGGACAGAGCTTGATCTCTTAGGTCTCCCCAGCTTTTCCTTTCCCCTTCTCCTCCCCCATATTCTTTCCCTCCTCCCCCCAAATCTTGAAGGCTTCCAGTTCCTGGCTTTATTGTCTCTCTTAAATCCCGAGCATTGTTTCTGCTTAGGTTTCCATGAGGCACTCCCAATGCTTTGTTGTGTTGTCGTTAAGCTGGCTCAAGTTGGTTTTCTGTTACTTGCAATTAAAAAAACAAAAACAAAAAACTTTAAATAATATTGTTGCAGTTTGAGATTCACTTAGGTAATGGAAAGAGGCTCTGGAGTGAGAAAGCTGATTTTTTTGTCATTTGCAAAGGGGATTACACTTAACTTTTGTGACTATTAAAAAATACTAATATATTTAAAGAATCGGTATTGAGTAGGCTCTCAACAAATGTTATATGAATAATATTAGTCTTTTTGGGTTTTTTTTACATAATAAAATATATTTTTTTTTATTGTTCAAGTACAGTTGTCTCCATTCCCCCCCACTACCCCACCCCAGCCATCCCTACCTCCCACCCTAGATCCTACCCCAATTTGGCTTTGTCCATGTGTCCTTTATACATGTTCCTTGATATAATGTTAGAATCTTATTAGAAGTCACTCCTACCCACTCCACCCCCAAGTTGAAGGAGTGGATAGCAGGATTCAAGGTAGCCAAAATTAGCAAGGCTGCCATCTTGTGGTAATTTATTGACACACTGTTCAAAGTCATTTAGCATATTTGGGGTTTTTTTTTTTTTTTTATTGTATTGTTTTCATTACCTTTTAGTCCCCTTATACCCCTCTTTACCACCCCCCCAATCACCACACTTGTCCATGTCCATGAGTCCATTTTCCTTTTTGCTCATTCCCTCCTCCCCTCAACCTTGCCCGTCAGCTGTCATCCTGCTCTTTATCTATCTATGAGCCAGTCTCTATTTTGCTTGTTAATTCAATTTGTTCATTAGATTCCACATATGAGTGAAATCATACAGTATTTATCTTTCTCTGAAGATAACATAGGCAGCAAAATCTCAGACATAGCTCATAGCAATATTTTATCAGATATATCTCCCCAGGCAATGGGAAAAAAAGAAAAAATAAATAAGTGGGACTACATCAAACTAAAAAGTCTTTGCACAGCAAAGGAAAACATCAACAAAATAAAAAGACAACCCACAGAATAGGAGAACATATTCACCAATACATCTGATAAGGGGTTAATAGCCAAAATTAATAAACAACTTAACAAAACTCAACACCAAAAAAACAAACAACCCAATTAAAAAATAGGCAAAGGACCTGAATAGACACTTCTCCAAAGAGGACATACAGATGGCCAATAGACATATGAAAAGATGCTCGATGTCGCTAATCATCAGAGAAATGCAAATTAAAACTACAATGAGATATTACCTCGCACCAGTCAGAGTGGCCATCATCAATGAATCAATAAACAACAAGTGCTGGTGAGGATGTGGAGAAAGGGGAACCCTTTTGCATTGTTGGTGGGATTGCTGATTGGTACAGCCATTGTGGAAAGCAGTACAGAGATACTCCCCAAATTAAAAATGGATCTGCCTTTGACCCAGTGATCCCACTTCTGGGAATACAAGGTCTGTCCAGAAGGTATCCAGCCATGTAATGTGAAAAATAGAGACACTTATCATAGAAGATAGAAGAAACATTGTACATAGGACAAGGACACCTCAGTCCCTTTCGAAGTAGGCACCTTGGGATCTCACACCATTCTTTCATTCCCCATCAGCTGCCCCATCATATTTTCCTGAATCTCATGGATGGCCTAAAATCTCTTCCCTTTCAAAGGTGATTTTAATTTTAGGAAAAGCCAGAAATCACAGGGTACCAAAACTATTTTAATTTTAGGAAAATCCAGAAGTCACAGGGTGCCAAATCTGGGCTGTAGGGGGTGGTGAGTCACCTGGGTGATTTGCTGTTTTGCCAAAAAACTCTGCATGAGTTGTGATGCATGAGTGGGCCCAATGTCGTGATGAAGCTGTGGCCTTCTGAATCATATGAGTAGGAACGTTCAAGCTTAACACAAAATTTGATGCAGATTTGTTGCTCTACTCACTCAGTCATTTTGAATGAGATGGCCACACATACACACGCTCACTCAGCGATATTTACCACCCCCACTAACTAGTACAGTGAAGTCATCATTGTTCATGCATGTACATTCCAATCCACTCTCCTTGCCTGCCAGGTTACAATGTCTGGACTTTTTAGATATTTGAAGGAGCCCCAATTTGAAAGAACATAATTTGAAAGAACATAAGCACCCCTATGTTCACTGCAGCATTATTTACAATTGCCAAGATATGGAAGCAGCCCAAATGTCCATCAGTAGATGGGTGGATAAAACAACTATGGGACATTTACATAATGGAATACTGCTCATCTGTAAAAAAAGAAAATTTTACCCTTTGTAACAGTATGGATGAACCTGGAGAACATTATGCTAAGTGAAATAAGCCAGTCATTTAGCATATTTGATGCCAGATACTCAGGAACTTAAAACTACATGAAAGGATGGCAGACACCAGAGAGCCAATGGGATGAAGGTAATAACTAAAGATGTGGGACAAAGGTAATTCATTGTTGGAAAGCGCAAGAAATAAAGAACCTAAGACTGAATTTTTAGGAACTGTAACCTTGCACAGAGAAGTCAGGAAAAGGGACAAAAGAAGTGACTGAAGAAGAAGTAAACAAGTAGTTCAGTGTATCACTCAAGCCGGGGTTGACATATATATTTGCGCTGATAGCTAACCTGATACTGTCTTTTGTTTTTCAAGACTGTAACAGCCAGTAACAAAAGCCAAATGACACCATAATCCTATTGCCTAGGCTATTCGAATGCTACCGTTCCTCTTAAATCAATGTTTCACCTTCCTTCCACATCTTATTATAATATACCATTAGAAGAATTTTAGTAATTATGAGGCTACTACATGTCAAGGCTTATTATCACTCCATTTACCACCAAGAAGGGGTCCTCATTGCTGTCTGATCCAGTTGCAGAATCCCATCCTGGGACTCTGTTTTCTAAGATCACTTCTACTACCAAATCTTTTAGACTTAATTACCCTACCCCCAAAAGCAGGGCGTGAGACAAGGAATTACAAACAAGTAAATGATCCCAAGGAACATGAGTCATAGACTAGGAAGAGTAAAATAGATAAGTCAGAAAAGCTAGTCCAAGGATGAGCAATCTAGGTCACTGCTTTGGGCACATGGGGGTCTATCTCCCTGTAAATATTGTGAGGCTGGGTAGAATGTGCCTCTCAACTGTCCAGCCAAGGTAAGGAAGAAGGAAGTATTCATTCAGCAGCTCCTGTCTTCACTGGTCAAGGGTTCACTCCCTTGCACTTCCAAGTTGGCACTTTCAGGATGACACGAGTCACATGGCTGTGCAAGTCCTAACAGGCATCTCATGAGGCGAATTTCATGGGAGAAGCCCTGAGGCCAAAGGCAAGATATACTTGGAGAAGGAAGTTGAAGTTTTGAACTGTCAGGTCACACCTGCATGTACCTGGTAGCCACAAAATGGGTGGAATAGAAAGGTAGGCCAATACGCACAAAAGTGCCCATATATGGTTGAAATAAAAGACAACACCTTGCCAAATTGAAGTTCTAGCCTACAGGATGCACTATGAGTTGTGAACCAGTAACCAATGTGTGGTGGTGTTTCATTCACAGCCAAAATAGATGGATCCCAGAAGAAAAAGGGTAAATGTGGAGTGGCAATTCTATTACACCAAATTGACTATTTTTAAATGTTTATCTTCATGTATCTGTGATTCTGAGCATGGCTAGTCACATGTTTTATTAGCTTTTGGAGAAATGCTTCCATCAGAGGACATGAAAATAGTTTCACTGGATTGGAAACTAAGGATGGCATTTGCCAATTTGGGCTTTCATGACAGTAGGTGAACAGACAAAAAAAAAAAAAAAAGGTGAATTCAGTGGTGTGCTAGAGCCAGCTCATATAGGCTTACAAGGGTCGATTTTTGTACATGTATTAGTTTCCTATCATTTCTGTAAGAAATTACCCCAAATTTAAAACAACACCAATTGCTTAAAAACACCACCAATTCACAAATTTATTACCTTATAGTTCTGCAGATCAGAAATTTAAAAAGAGCTAAAATCAAGGTATCAACACAGCTGTGTTCCTTTAGCAAGCTTTAGGGAGAAAATCTGTTCCTTGCCTTTTCCAGCTTTTAGAGGCTGCCCACATTCCTTAGTCACATCACTGTGATTTTTGCTTTCATTGCTACATCTCTTTTTCTGCCTCTGCCTCTTATGCTTCCTTCTTTACCTTGTAAGCATCCATGTGATTGCATTGGGCTTACCTGCATAATCCAGGATAATCTCCCCATCTCAAGATCCTTAATTTAATCACATCTGCAAAGTCCTTTTTGCCATGTAAAACAGCATATTCACAGGTTCGAGAGATTAGGATGTGGACGTCTTTGGAGGGGCACTATTCCATATACCACAGTGCATTTTTCTCAACTCTATATTCAGTGACATAACACTGGTGGTTTAAAATTGGCCCCGGTGGGAATATTTATACAGTAAAAACTAGCAAATTCTACAAATCAGGGGTTTTACCCCTAGAGAGCTTACTGTTCAACTTTTACCTAGATACCTCTGATTGTGCTGATTGGGGTGAGTGCGCCTATTATTAAGGCAAAACAGAATTGTCATATAGAGGAAGGGAGGATTATGGAGATAACTGAGAGGATACCTAGGGGATCTCCTACTCCTGCTACATTTAGTGAAGAGTATTATGGGAATATCATACAAGCAGGACCACCAAGGTCTCCAGTCCTTCAAGAAAGGTCACCTCTAGAAAGCTTCTTTCTTTTTCTTTTTTTTAATTGACTTTTTAAAAAAGATTTTATTTATTCTTTTTTAGAGAGAGAGGAAGAGAAGGAGAAAGAGAGGGAGAGAAATATCAATGTGTGGTTGCCTCTCGCGCTCCCCGTACTAGGGACCTGGCCCAAAACCCAAGCATGTGCCCTAACTGGGAATCAAACCGGCGACCCTTTGATTCGCAGCCCGTGCTCAGTCCACTGAGCTACACCAGCCAGAGCTAGAAAACTTATTTCTATGATTAAGTTGCAGTTAATGCCATATAAGCAGAAGTGATATATGCCACTTCTGGGTCAGGGCCTTTAATACAGTGGCATGCCTCCTCCATGCCCTCTTCTCTTCCCTCCACTACGACCCCAAGGAACAGAGGCGCTGGTTGAAGACAAAGAGAGCATGTAATGGGTAGTGGACATGTGAAGTCAAAACTACTAATAAAGGCCTTGAGACAGCTGCTGGAGAAAGGTTTCTTTCCATGCCAGTGCAACAGTTACATACTGTATAGCTAATCTTCTTTCCTTTCCTCCACCCATATATGTAGGGTGTGGTATGTTTTGGTGGTTGACTCTAAAGTTCAATCCACAGACTGAAGAACACTGAAGCAGGATCATCATGGAACTGAAGGAAGAGTGAACATTATTCAGTGATCCTGGACTTGAAGCTGGATCATGTAATTGATGAGACTTCAGTTGATTCCTGTTTTGGGGGTGAGGAATGCATGTATGATGACAGTTGAGGTAAAAGGAGGGTTGTTTTAGTTATGGGTTTTGTTTTGTTTCATTCTTTTGAAGTGTAAGTATAGAAAGGAGGGTATGTGTGTGATGATGTTGGCCAGTCCCAGGGATTTATTATTGTGGACTTGGATTATTCTTATTGGACATTCAGCATCTGCAACCCCTTCATGTATCTGGGCAATATCGCAAACGGGGAGAGATTGTGCTTTATACTATTAAAGCTAACACTGCTCACTGTCACTTTCCTAGTGCCACAGACCCAATCAATCCCATCCTCTTTAGTTTGGGTTCCCTGGGACAAGTCAAGTGGGGAAGACAGAAAAGCCGATAAAGGTTCATTAATGAATGGGTTACTTCTGTGGATAACCATGGGCTCAGCCCCTACGGGGACTTCCAGAAACAGTGTGAAATGAACACGTTGGAAGTGTCCCTCTGAGGAATAAGGAAGCTGAATTTGTTGACTGTTGGTTCTGGCTTTGTGGCTATGAGACAGAAAGCAGGATATGGTTTGTGGAGTTCCTTAGAAAACTTAGCTTTCTAGATTCAGATACTGACCCTTCCCCTCCTTCTTTCCTTAACATGATAGGATGGCTTGGGCTACAGCAGTCAACTTGCAACTATAAGAATAAGTCAAACTGCATCAGAGATATCAACTCTGATATTATTGAGCCAGTAAAACTGGCTGCCTCCATTCTTCTTGTATATGAGAAAAATATACTTTGTTTTAAATGTTACCACAGTCAAGTTTTCTATTATTTGCCACCGAAAACATTCAGGTTCCTGACTGATTTATCTAGTCTTACTTGCAGCCAAGGGCACAGGCCACCACTTGGAATCAAAAGGCAATGATATAAAGAAGCAGACATTGTGAGCAACCTTTCTTGTTATGGAACAGTAGTGGCAGTAGCCAGATCTTAATCACTATATTATATTGCCAATATTCCTTTTGCCAACTTGTAATTTTTGGACTCGGTGCCCTAAGACAGGCTGGAGCCTGGGGCCCAGCTGAGGAGGTGAAGAAAGATGGGCTTACATAGGTTATTGTCTGTCATCAGCCCCTTCTGGCAGGGGGATATAGGATCTGCCCAAACGCAGACAGGCTTTGCGCCAGGCTGCACAGATGCAGGCAATCCTCTGTGCCAGGCCAGGAAGCACTCCAGATGAACCGCCAGACTTCTGTGTCTGAAATTCTGAGAGATAAGGAAGAATCTTGGGTGGCACTCTCACAGACAAAGCAATTCTGCAGGCTTAGAAATGTGCTAAAATCTAGGCAAAATGAGAAAATGGCAAAGTACATGAAGAGGGGGAATGTGTGAGTCAATCAACTCTGTTGTCAATTCTTGCTTGCAAAATGATTATCTGCACTCCTTTCCCCATCTCTTCCCAAGGCTGGATTTTGAAGTCTGAGGCTCAAAACTCTAAAACCCCGAAACAGTCTTCCTCCCATCTTTCATTCACCCATGCCGCAAGTCTCAGAGCCACCCTGGCCCCTCTCACCCTTTTCACAGTCAGTATTTCCAATAAATATCTACTGAGTATCAATTTTAAGCCAGGGAGGCAAGGACTCTAACCTCAAGGTACTTACAGAGAAAGAAAACATTATAAGGTAATTGCTGAAATAGTTAATTAGGATTGTGAGACCTGCCAAAGTAGTATTCAGTGGGAGTATATCCTTAGGGAACTACATCTAGACTGAAGGTTCATTCAAATCATTCCCTTCATCTTACTCATCCTCCTCACTATTCCCTTTATAAGAATGGTGTCTTCCGCTTTGTCTCCTCTCCTGCATCCCCAAACCATAGCCTTGATTCAGGCCTTCAATGCATTTTTATATCCGTCTTCTAACAAGTCTCCCTGCCTTTTTTTTTTTTTTCCTTACTCAAGCCCCCGCTTTATACCACAGCTAGAATTGTATTTCCAAATGAAATCTGACCAGTCTTCCTTGCTTTCACATTGAGGTTTCACCTCTCCTGCCTGGCACATCTTGCTCAACTTTTGTTTACTTTTTTTTTTCAAGGCTTATCTCCTGTTCCTCTCCTACAGGAATCTCTCACCTCAGCCAGTCAGATTGTCATCTCCACTCATGTTCGCTCTGCAATGTTCTACCCATCTATCTCAGCCCCGTACATGACTATTCTGAATTCAAGGGTCTCACTGAACATGTGCTTGATGAGAGCCCCCCATGGATGAGGCACTGGATACTTGGCACTGGATAGACCAGTGAGGAAGAAAAAGCTGGAAGCCAGTGGTCAGCCCCTGTTCTGATAACCACCCCAGATGGCAATACCTACCTGTTTCCACATAGACTGGAAGCTCCATGAGTGCAGTGACAGGCAGGTCTGACTGTCCACTGCTGTGACCCTAGTTGTGCCTGGTACAAAGTAGCAGGATGTCTAGCACAGAGGAAGAACTCACTAATTTTTTTCTGTGTATAAATAAATGAATGAATAAGTGCAAGTGACGGATACTCTTAAACTGCCTCCCACTAGAATTTTTAAGTGCGTATGTTTAGAGTCTTTAAAAGATTATAAGTTTCTTGTGGTCGGAGTTGTGCCTTATTCACGTATGCACTCTTTACAAAAAAAAAATCACTTTATAAACTGGTTTCACATTAAGTTATTCCTTGTTTCTTATTACAAACTTAGGAGTTAATATCTCAATTTTATAGATGGAGAAACTTTCTTCCTTTCCTCCTTCTCCTTCCTGTTTCCTCCAGTCTCTCCTCTTCCTCTAGGATGCATATGTGGCCTAGGTATTTCCTATCTCTAACTGAGGTATTTAGGTCTAAATGTAGTGGTGATTACAATAAAGGACAGGGAGGCTATTTGCTCTGGGTTGTACATATGTGAAGCACTCAAATACAACCTTTCGATATTATGTCTGAATAAAGTCAGTTTGTGTGTGTGTGCTTGTGACAGTGTTTTTTGTTAAATGTAAACATTTAAAATCTGCAATATTTTGTCTTGTCATTTTTCTTTTAAACATACTAGGAGTCACAAAATTGGGAAGAGGCCCAGACTCGGAGAAATTAGGTGACGTGATAAAAGCCTGACCCCTAGTTAAGGGCCTAAGCCAGGACTAAAAAAACCCAGGATGTCTCCTTATCCAGAGGAGAGGAAACACTACTCCAAAACTGCCCCAAATGATTTCAGTATGGTCTATATGGAGAGGTTAAGCTCATGGGATTTAGTCAGATGTGTTCCTTCCAAAGGTGCAACAGTTACTTTTTGACCTCGGCAAATAATTCAGCTTCTCCTTTAAAAACTAGAGGCTGTAACTGTACCTAACGCAGTGTTCCTATTAGGATTAAATGAAAATACACTTGAAGCATTCAGTACAGGCCTGGTATGTAGTCAGTGTGCAGTAAATGCTGTAGTTCTTATTATAAGGAGTCTATTTATTGAATGAGTGACTCTGGCACATAACGCCTGCATTCAACTTGAAAATTGGAACTATCACAAGTCGTTCGACTTTAGGAATGGGAACTACAGAACTCGCCTTCCCCCCCCACCCCCCGAAATAAATCTTTGTGGGAGGATAATCACTGGTTGGAAAATGTGAGCCTTGAGGCAACAAAGCTCTGATCCCCAGGCTAGAGAAGCAAGGAAGCCAAGCCTCCCCCAAGGGGCGAAGCCACCGTGCAGAACCTCCCGTGAACCGAGTGGCAGCTGGCTGGGCACGCCCAGCATGGGGAGAAACTGCTTCAGAGAACGGATTTTAGTGGCGTGGAGCAGTATCTCCTCTAATTCAGTTCGCCTTATTCTCAAGAGACCACACCCTACGCGCCGAAGGAAGAACTCCAAAACCACGGGGCGGGGGCTTCCGCGAGGTCCCAGACTTCACCATCTATGGTCACAGATAGCACCGAAGAAACAGGAAGTGGGGCGAGCTTCCACCTTCCCAGCGCAGGCAGAGCAAACGAGCCAGGCAGTGGCGGGCACGCCCCGAAACCCGGGGCTGAGCCCACCACGCTCACCCACCCTTTCCCTACACCCAGCTTCTACAGGCCCACCCAGCACACTGTCCAAGGCCAACACCTCCCTACGTCACAAACGAGGAATCCGAGGTACGCAGGCGTAGAGAGAGGCAGAGTTTACTCTATCGTCACGCAGAAAAACCTACCCTCCTAGACTCCTCTCGGACCGTTGTTAAAAGGAACCGGCCTTTGCCATTGGGCCCAAACTGATAGGAGAGTTAACCACTCACCTGTCCTCCTTCTCCGGAGGTGGAGTTTAGCCTTTAATTTCGTCCCTTCATTGGTCGCGCCGGTTGCGTCTCTTACGGTTGAAGGAGGCGTGACTATCCCGGAGCACGCTCGCAGGGTAGCTTCCGCCCTGGGGGCGGGGTCTTTTGCATGTCCCCCTCCTGGCTAGCGAATAGTCTTCCGGGCGTGGTGAATAGTGGGTGGAGTCACGAGCGGGGCAGACAGACTTCCTTCCCGGCCCTTCTCTAGACAGCTGTTTCAGCCGGCCGTTCATTTCCGGTGGGGGTGCCGCGCCCAGTGAGGGCCCGGAAGTAGGTCGCGCGGAGGTTGCTGGGCGGTCCTTGCCGGAAGTGGAGAGCGGCTGTTCGCAGTCCGGAGGTGAGGCAGAGCTCCGAGGTGAGGGTCCACTGCCGGGTAGGGACTAGGATCCCCTCCGCGACCCACTGACCCCTGGTGCGGTTAATGGCCTACGTTTCTGGCCTGTGCGCGCGTGGTGCACCTTGCTGAGGGGGCTGGGGCGGAGGCCCTCAGGCCGACCTGGGATCCTGGGCGCGGTCTCTTGAGGTGGGGCCGGGGTGACCAACTGAATCGGGGTTTCCTGGGGAGGCCCTTGCGCTGGGTTTCTCAGTCCCGGGCATCATCCTCAGCGGAGGCCTGATTTCTAAGGTCTCCTAACTGAAAGAACCTCCAAGACCTTAGTGGTTTTCCTTATCCCCCTTTCGCCCCCATTGCACGGATGGGTACATTGATCCCAGAGAGAAGAGGCTGGTCTACGATCACATAGCGAATGAGGGAAAGAATTAGAGTCATGACTTAAGTTACTCAAATCTAAGCCCCAGATTCTTCCCACGTTCGTGTCCAGGGAACCTCTCCGTCTTGGAGCGGTCTTTCGGTTGGTGTTCTTTCTTGGGCAACTGTAAGTTAAAGGCCACCAAGGTAAAGGCTGCTTGGAACTTCCTTTTTCTTTTTGTAATGCAGCGTGTTTGGAGTCCCTGGGGAGTTTTTAAAAAAGAGACGGGCAGGTGGGGCAGGTTCTTGTATTTGCGCTCAGAGTCTTCTCTTCCACCTAGTCTGTTGCCCTTATTATGAATAGTCAGGTTAACTTTATTGTCGGTGTTGCATACTTCCGGTCCTAAAATCAGATGGCTCAGCTTTGGTCTTGCCCCACAGCTAAGCAGCTATAGAGGCCTTATTTAACCTATTTTTAAATCATTTTTTTAAAAAGTCTTTTAAGTTGAGATCTCTATTCACCTCACAGAATTAAATTTAAGTACAAATGTGTTTATTCTGTCTCAGGCACTCTGCCACATCCAGGGAATGCAGTTTTGAAACAAAACCAGCTAGAGCCTGCCATCAAGGAGCTAACTGTTTGCAGGGACGTTTAAGAAGTAGTTACAGCCCTGACCGGTGTAGCGCAGTTGGTCGGGCATCATCCCACAAAGCAGAAGGTCGCAGGTTTTTTCCTGGTCGGGGGACACGCCTGGGATGCAGGCTAGGTCCCAGTCAGGGGCGCTTTAGGGAAGTAACCAATCGATGTTTCTCTCCCACATGGTTGCTTCTCTCCCTCTCTTTCTCCCTCGCTTCCCTTCTCTCTAAGAATAAGTAACTAAAACCTTTTAAAAAGGTAGTTACAAATGTGGTGAGTCTTAGGAAAGAACAACAGAGAAGTGTGGAATATGGAACACAGGGCTCAGGAAAATCCCTTCTGCAGAAAGTGTAGGATGAATTTTGAAGGATGAATAGGAATGAGCTCGATGGAGGGAGGATGACAACCTTTGAAAGCAGAGGTTAGTACCAGAACTGTGTCAGTTGAAGTTTTTTGTAGGAATCCGTGTTAAAGTGAAAAACGGAGCAGCCCAGCACATTTATCATGCAATTATTTCTTGAGCCTTTAATATGTGTGAGGCACATATTAAATGAGGCTCTTGGCCCTGGTTGCTAAGAATACAGTTGTTCTCATGGAGTGGAGGAGGGCGCGGACAAGCAAAGCAGGGATGGCTTACAATGTTATAGCGCACTGTGAGCACAGGGTTGTGAGACAGTAGAGCAGTGACATCTGAGCCAGGTTTTCAGGCTTTGAGGAGGAAATGGGAGGCTAAGTCTTAGCCATGTGGTGAAGCTGGAAAAGAGATTTCCATGCAAAGGGTACAAGTGCAAGGACATGGGGATCTGGACATATGAAAGACATGACTAGTTCAACGAGACTGTAATTCTGGTAGTGCTTGGAGAAGTGAGGAGATGGGAAGTGGTGGGGGTCAAATATGAGGATCTTGTAAACCATGCCAAGGAATTTGGATTTGACCCTGAAAGCTCAGATTTATGTTCTAGAAAGTTCAGTCTGTCAAGTGGGAAGAGACATGATGAGGAAGTAGACCAGTGGTTGGAAGCTGTTGCCATGATCTTGACTTGAACTAAGACAATGACAGTGGAAAGGAAAAGAGGAGTCAGATTTGACTGACATTAAAAAGATGGAGTCCCTAGAACTGGAGGCTGATTGTTGATAGGACTGAGGAAATAAAAGTAGTCTGGGATGATTGCCTGGTTTTATGGCTTAGGGAACTGGGTGGCGCCATTCACCAAGATAGGTAATGTGAGAGGGAGGGATGAGTTAGGGAAGTAGCATGGAAAGAAAATTAATTTTGGACATAATGAGTTCAAGGTGTTTGCAGCACATCCCAAGCAAAGATTAATAAAGTATCCCGACTAGTGGAAACAGCAAGAGCGAAGATGTGGAGGCAGGAGAGGGTTCATGCTATTGAGAGAAGTTTGTGGCAGAAGATAAGACCAGAAAAAAGGTAGATGCCTGCCAGGTTATGAGTGACTTTTGATGCCTTGTTTGAATGCATTTGTGTTTTATTCTGTGGTTGGTAGTTTGCTTATTGCTTGAGTTGCTGCGATCTAGCATAAAGAAGTTTCTGTAGAAATTTCCTGCCGTGGCCAGATAGCTCAGTTGGTTAGTGTCATCCCCATATGCCAAGGTTGTGTGTTTGATCCCCCGACAGGGCACGTAAAGAAGTAACCAACTGGTACAGCCTGTCATGCAAAGTGAAATGGTGGTATTGTTAAGATTTGGTGAATGTATTTTTGCCTTGAGGAGCTTAGCTGCTTAGTTTGTAAAATGTTTTGTTTCCATACTGAGGGGTGATCTTTGTTCTCATCCTTTTTCTTGGTTCTCACCCTTTATCTTGGTTATATATACATTTATTTAGTTGCAGTTATTTTTTTAACCAGGATTAAGCCTTTAAAAAGTGACTGTCTCATTTCAGTTTTCTGTGAAGCATTGTGAGTTAAAGATTCATTTTACTTAAAAGAACAAATGCAAGGTGTCATTGGAAGTTGAATACTCTGGTCAAAATTTAATTGAATTGAAAATCTCAGGATTCTCAAGCCATATCTTACCCTGTCCTAGTGATCATTCCTTTGAATTGTCATCATCAGTTTCTTTCTTTACTTTCTATCAACCTGGCTTTCATGCCTATACTTTAACTTCTCTACCACAACCAAACCAAACCAATCTTAAAGAGTCATTTTCATCTCATTACCCTTCACAGGTTTCATATTGCTAAACAATCAAGTATAAACTCCACTGTCTGATCTACAGAATTCTCTACAACCGGACTCTTATCTTAATTAGTTTTCATTGGATGTTACAGATTGACATTCTAATTTAGAAAGTCCTGAACTTCCATATTAGCATTTTATTTGTACCTGTAGCACTTCCCTTATGCTTCTCATTACGTTTAGGACGGGTTTCTCAGTCTTGGCACAGTTGACATTTCAGGCTGAATAATGTTTTGTTGTGGGGTTTTCCTGTACTTTTTAGGTTTTTAGCAGTATCTCTGGCCTCTACTCATTAGATGCCAGACAATGCCAAATGTTTCCTGGAGGACAGAATTGTCCCCGATTGAGAGCCACTATGTTTAAAAGTTTCATAGCTATGATTGTACAATGTCTTATCCAACTAATTTCTCTGAGGGCAGGCACCATGGCAGGCACATGAGAGGCACTGGATACCTTGCAGTGAACGAATCATGTGTTCATTGAGACAGCAAGAATTAGTGTTTATGCAAGGAATTCCTGGGTGGTCCTTGAAGGACTTGCCTTTTTGTTTTGTTTTTTTCATCAGAGGATGTGATCTTAATAGAGAAATACTACTGGTTTAGGCACTCACTAGAAGAAAGCTTTGTGTTGACAGTGAAATTTGGGAGATTTATACAGGATGGGGAAAAAGTAGGTTTACAGCTGTGAGTCCATGAAACAGTTTATTCTTGTATGATTATTGACTATTGTATTATTTTTCATACAAACAACTGTAACCCTACTTTTGCCACACCTAGTATGCCCCCCAATATTGGGAATATATAAATTCCTGTTTTGCTCATGTCATCTACATTTAGACAGTTTGGTTTAGTGGACAGGGATTATCATTTATTTTAAATTGCATATAGTTTTGATATACTCAACGTTTCTTTTGATTGATTAAACTGTTATGGTTTTATCATCTTTAATGTAGCTACAGAATCTATCATGAAACTTTTCTTGGTAAACTATCATATAAACCCCCATAAAAAGAATCATGGCCCTAAAAATATCCCTCATGTACAATGCAGCTTTGTGTGCCTTGTGTCACCAAACCTGTCATGTCAGACTTTTCCATCTGCTGGAAAATAGTTATAGTTGAAATGTTTCATGGAAGGAATGCGCTTCCTTTTTTGTTTTTTCTTTTTTTCCTCCAGAGGTCATAAAAATTCCTGTATTTAAGTTAATTATAGACTTATAGTCACAGATCTTTTCATACATTTAATTGTAGCTGAGTCACAGCTAGGGGCAAATGGCATCCTTGAATCTATCTTTATGTATGAGAATGGGAAATGCTGTTCTGTTGAAAACAATTTCCCAGCTGAAATCATCCAGTGCCGTTTTTCCTTATACAACATCAAAGATGCCTGCTAAATGCTCTTAAGCAGTTAGTCCTTGTAATCCTTGAATGTAAGAGAGAGAGAGAGAGAGAGAGAGAGGAACCCGTTGCCCCACAAAATTATCTTGAAACAGCTAGTTCCCAAGTCTGACTTCAGCTTGTACACTATTACTAGCTTTACTCACTCCTGGAGTTTCAGATAGAGGACCATGTTAAGGAGGGAACAGGAGACTAGTGCTGATACTGAATTGGATTCTTTCCCTCCCTAGAAGATAGACCTTTCTTTCTCTTAATCTAAGCTTCAGGTGGCAATGACTCAGACAGTAAATGTCATTGGTTTCATCAGTGAAACCAAATGCTTGGAGAAGAACAGTGTCTCCTGATTTGGGTTAGATTTAGATGGCATCTTTACTGGGGCAAAGTGGTGTCTGTTCTTTGGTTTCTGGGTGAAAACAGCCAACTTGTAAGTATCTCTTATTAGCATGCCTAGATTTTGCTTTGTGACATGTTAGAACTTGGTGGTGAGAATTACTGTATTGTTAGGAGTAGAACTAACTAATGCCTTATAGCTCAGTGGTAGCTTTAGAGGTATGGCCAAGTGTAGCTGTTTTGTTTTCATTATAAAGAAATTATAGAACTTTGTTTCTTTCTTTTCTTTTTTTGGAAAATGCTTTTAGAAAGGCAGGAATGGTTTATCTTTACTTATTTATTTTAGAGAGAGGGGTAGGGGGGGAGGGAGGGAGAAGGGGAGAGAAATGATGTGTGATCATCTGCCCCTCGAACACCCCCCAACTAGGGACCTGGCCCACAAACCAGGCATGTGCCCTGACTGGGAATTGAACCAGTGACCTTTCAGATTGCAGGCTAGTACTTAATCCACTGAGCCACACCAGCTAGGGCAAGAAATTATATAACTTTGTTAAAGAAAGTTTGGAAAGTAGAGGGGCAGATTATTCAAAACCTAATCACTCTGATGTGACAAATACTTTAAATTTTGTTTTCTTTAAGTCATTTTCCACAGTGCGTTTAGCTATTCTGCTACAATCAGAAGTCTAAGCTAACACGGTAGTGAACATCTTCCCACCTATCATTTTTCCCATATTGGGATTACTTTCTTAGGATAACATGGAAGGAAGAGAATTACGAAGTCAAGGCCAAGATAAGCATTTTGAAACAGATCAGTTGTACTACCATAGAACACAGGCTGACCTGTATACTTTCTTTTCACCTTCACTTAAGGTTATGACTTAGAGGAACAACTACCAGACAAAGTAGAAAACATTTTAAGCGTAGCAACTTCCTACTCATAGAAATTCATACAACTGGCTTAATTGCCTGATGAGATGAGACAAGAACTGCAGGAGTAACCTGGTTCCATTTACTTCTGGATCATTTCCTTGAATAGGCTGAAGGAATTGGGTTGCTTGAATTGTTGGAATGATGAGAGTATGAAGCAGCTTGGACAGGTATCCCTAGCCATTTCTGATTTATCTTTATTTCAGACTACAAAAGAAATTGCTGGAGAATCAAGGTTCTAGTGTCTTTTTGCTCTGCATGATATCGCTCCAATAGCCTATTCATTTCTTAGCTGATGAATTGCAGGCGTTACTCTCCAGCTTTGATCTTCCCCAAGCTTTATTTCTTACTACTTACCAGACATTTCTATTAGTAGCTTCATCTCTTCACACTTTACATATCCAAAACTGACATTGTCTTTTTGCCCTAACTGGAACATTGCAGAACATGTTTCTGCTTATAGTGCCCTCATTCTCTTAGGCAACTGGGTTTGCATCTCTGGAGTCCCTTCTCTGAATGCTACTGTACTCAGTAGTCAGTGCTACACAGTTATTACTTGTTCTGTGTTTAATGCACACTTGTTTTGTGTGACCTCCAAGGGCGAACCAAGATCAGTGGGTGGAAGTTGCAGGGAAGCCAATTTTGCCTCCATATAAGGAAGAACTTTTAAATACTTTGAGCTGTCTGAACGGAATGGGCTGCTTCCAGAAGTCTTGGGTTCTCTGCACTGAAGGCATTTGAACAGAGGCTACCTGACTAACTGGGAATGTTGAAAGGACTGTTCTGGCATCAGATGGTGTTTTTACAAGATGATTTCTACACTCCCTATTAATTCTGAGAGCCAGTGCTTCAGTGGAAGGTAGCTTTGTTTGTCCTGCCAGACTCTCTTAGGGTAGAAAAACTGTTTTACCATTCTTTTAAATTTTCATTACCACTTAATTCAGATGTTCGTCTCTTAGTTGCCTAAAACTGATTATTTGTGGGTTAATTGATTCTTTTCATTTGGTTTCTAACATCTGATTAGATGCTAAATGTTGTGGATTTTTAACTTTGAAATATAAAAAATATTTTTTATAGTGACCTCCTTATTTTACAGCTAGATAAACACTCAACCTAATTAAGACCCTGGTATCTTCCATTTTTTCCACATCCCATTCTGTTTATCAGACAGTATTTGTAAATTGTTGCTTTCATTGTATTATTCCTTCACTCAAAATTCTTGAATGGCTTTACATTCATCACAACATCAAATTCAAATACTACCTGGCTTTCCTCGCCCTCCATAACTTCTCCAGTTTTGTTTCCCCTGATACTTCGTGCTGCATGATCTGTGCAGGCTAACTTGCTTGTACTTTCTGTACATAGCCTCCCTGTCCTCTCTCTTTGCTTCTGATTGCTCTGGAAATGTCTTCCCTTTTTTCTTTTACCTTTTCTAGCAAGATACCCCACTTCCCTTCAGAAACCAGATTACCTTCAATCCTCACTGACTTCTGAGCTCTCAGACCACATAGTCATTTACACTATATAATTCAGAACCATACAATATTCTTCAAAGAAAAAGTTTTAGTATAAAGTCTGATACTCTGACATTCCCTGACTCAGGCGAAGTTGGGATAATCTCTAAAAATACAGTCTTCAGTATTTCTTACATTGACATTTCATCTATGTTGTCCTTCCCAATAAGAATAAAAGCTTCTGGATGACAGAGACCATGTGTCTTCTGTTTCTTCAGTAGCTGCCACAGTGCTAAGCATTTTCATTCTATGAGCATCTTCTGTGTGCCAGGTTTTTTAATATGCTGCGAGTGAGTGGAACTGGGGTCGAGGGGAAGAGAATGGACAAGTATCCCTTCTCCTGGAGGTCTGTATTCTAGCACACAGTATGCAGTGATAACATTTTACATTTGAACTGTATTTGAAGGCTCCCAAAGTAACTGCTTATCTATAAAATGTACTCCTTCAATCCTTAAGTCTTTGTGCTAGGTGAGGATCCATTAAATGGCTGCCCTGAAGTAATACAGTTAATATGTGGCAGAGTTGGAACTCAGACCTTGGTCTCCTGAATCTTACTTTTATTTAGGTTTGTATAATTAGGACCACCTCTCTTTCTGAAGCTTTTATGATAAATGCTTAAATAGTTGGCAATCTGTACATTTATTTATGAAGGTTACATATAGTTCTTGGCTATTGTTAATCAGAAATGGCAAGGAACAATATTAGGTAGACACTTCTGCTCCGGCAATTCTGTATTTTTTGGGGAAACCCTTATTTTAAACATTTGCCTTCCAGATATATGTCATCTAGCCTAAATGTGAAAAATATTGGCCTCCATGGAGAAAATTGAAAGCCACTAATAATGTAACTAAAGACACCATACAGAGGCCTTGAATTCACAGTGCTGTGCTCAGCAAGCTGTGCAGACTGGGTGCTCTGATGAACCACATAGTCACTTAATTGCTAAAAGCTATGTGGGGCAGTGGGAAGACTCAGAGTAGGATTCGGAAAATTTGTGCTCCATACCTAGGTTCTCTGCCCACTGGTTGGTTGATACCTGGCAAGCTTTTTCACTTCTGTCCGTTTCTTCATTTTAAAGATGGGGATCAATATCTTCATAATATACCTCATAGAATTAAGTCTTTTTTTTAAAAATGAAGTCTTAAAAGAAGCAACAGATAGGTGATATAAAGCATAGCAATAAGGGAGTATTATTTTAAATTAATGTTATATAATCTAATAAACAAGCTTATTTACCTGTAGAATTGGTTTGAAGAGCTCGATAGCAATATGATTTTTTGCCCAAGAAGGCAGAATTTATTTGAAAGATCAGGGTGTTTGTAAGATCTTAAAGCAGACAAACAAACAGGAAAAGGGAGAAAAACCACTTCTCCCCAAATTTGTTACAGAGAGGAGGCAGCCAAACTTGAGTTGAGGGTAGAACCTGTAAAGGCCATTATTATTATTGTTATTTTTTCTCCCCTCTAAGAACAGTGAGACCACCCTACAGTGTTTAGAGTGCCTAGTCCATTTGTAGTACTGGAATCACAAAGACTAGACCTGGTTCCTGCCCTAGGGTGGCTAATTGCCTGTTAACTATTAAATAAGTGATTTTAAACCTGCGTGTTAAATGTGTGGTAAAGATGAGTGGGAGCACAGTGTTGGGGGAGCATGCAGTGGAAAGGCTACTTGAGGAAGGAGGTGATACCTTACCTAAGACTCAATGAGTGATAGGAGTTGCAGAGAGAGGGAAAAGCCTGCCAAACTAGAAAAGCTCCCTGGAGAAGGCAACACCTTAGATGAGTCTTAGAAAGCAGTAGGAGTTCTGAGACAGGTCAAATTGGGAAGGGAAAGCAACCGAGCACAGATGATAACGTTATAAAGGCATGGAAGGGAGAGAAAGCATGACTCTTTCTGGAAAATGCAAGTTGTCCTGGATTACTGTGGTGTGCTGAGAAAAGGTGTGGCAAGAGATAAAACTGAAGGAGTGGTAGGCATAAAGCAGGACCAGATTATGGAAACCTTGTTTGGACTTTACTCTGAATAGTATTAAAGTAAAAGGCTATCACAATTACATTTGCATTTAAGAGGGATCACTGTGGTACAATAATACGGAGACTGGATAGAGTGTATTACTGGAATTAGGGGAGACTGGCAAGGAGGTTATTGCAGGAATCTAGGCAGAGTCACAAAGACTTAATTTTCATCAGTCAGGATGAAGGCAAGGGGTTATTATTCAAGAGATATGTAAGATGGAGCCTGTGGATTTTGATGACTGATTAGATTTGGGGAGTAGAGAAGATAATTTAGTTAACACTTACAGAATTGTTACTATTTTTTACACTGAGCCAAGTACCTGTACAGCTATTTCCTCTTGATTCTCACTGCAGCCCTTTGAACTTTGTATTGTTGTCTCCATTACACAGACAGGGAAGCCGAGGCTCAGAAAGATTGGTAACACGAATAGTCACAGCCAGTGAGTGCCGTTATGCGAACCCCAATCTGTCTGACTTCTCTAAAGACAGTGTTCTTAACTCACTCTGCTTACTGCCTAACAGTTCCCGGGTTACTAGCTTAGTCAGTCAGGTGATTGATGGTAGTGTTGGATTACTGAGACTGTGGACCTCGAGGGTAGGAAGATGATGAATTCTGTTTTGGACATTTCAGCTTGAGATGCCTTTGGGACATCCATGTATGGATGTCTAGGAAGAAGCTGGATCTAAAATTCTGAGTGCCAGAAGAGCGGCCTGCACTGGATATACTGCTCTGGGAGTTGTTGGCCCATAGGTGGTTGTGGTGGTACCACCCGGCAAGCAGGCTGAGTGGTACTACACTAATGATAGTGGAAGGTTTGGGAGTGGACGTGACCAACCACCTAAAGAATGTGAATGTGTGGGAAGATAATGAGACAAGGCATGTTTTTTGGTCGCTTCAGTTCTGGAAGTTCTTTCCCTTATCTCACATTTCATTGCCACCAAGAACAAAAAAGTAGGTACTGTTCTATATTTAGTTAGTGGTAGAATGAGATTAGCTATAAATGATAGCTGTGTTGCCCTTTTCCTTTTTGCTTAAGTTAGACAGCAGAACTGTAGCTTATATAGCAATTAAAACTTATAAGTGAAATAGGAGGAAAAAGGAGTCAGAATCCTATGAAGCTGTATTAAGCTTTTAAGATTGGTAAGTGTTCGCCAACCCTTGGCAGTCTCTAGAGACACTGGTTAACACTGGTCTCAGCCTGTAGCATCCATTGTGGTATCTGTTAATGGAAGATAGCTTGGTAGTTTATTGCATTTGCTGCCTTTTCCCCTGGGATTTATCGAGTATAGTAAATTATATGTAAGTTTGTCCCTGGAGAGAATGCAGCATACAAAACATACGGGAGAGTATATTGGCTGCTTCTAGTCTTCTCCATCTATGAGTAGAGCAGGGAGTTGGAAGCTTCTGCTGCATCTCCAGGCCAGGGAATGGAAAGGTTTATTTGGTTCACATTCTCATTTTTTTCTTTCATTCTCTTTTAAACAACATTCTCTGGCAGGTCACGGGGCCCAGAGAGACCAGAGCACATACACAGAAAAGAAAGAACAGGGATACTTTATCTTGTACGCTGCTTATCTCTTCCACAGGAAGGACAATGTGTTAGGTTGAGATATTCTGGCATGCCACCTTTGGGGGAATTGAAATTGCTATGGTCATTTTAAGGCAGCTTCCAGGGAGTTGAGTCGATTCGGCTTCAGTTACCTGAACTAGTTAAAGCTTTGAAATGGAATATCTCCAAGTCAAGACTACTTTGATTGAAACTTCACTGATATTTATGAGATGAGTTACGGTCTCAAGCATTTTATGTATATTGATAACATTTAGCACTTATTTATGTATATAGTGTGGGCAGCTTTCAGAGCACGTGTCCCTTTGGAGGTTTGGGATGCTATACTTCAGGTTCATTAATTTCATAAATGTTTATTGAACACCTTCTACCTGTCACATAGTGGTCTAGATGGTAGAGCATAATAGGGAACAAGTCAGAGAAGGTCCCTTCTCTGGTGGAACACACTGTCTGTAGGATAGTGGTCACTGAATGAGGCTAGTTCAGGTAAATTAGCACTTGTGAAAGATCTGAAAGAAGCTCTCCTGGATGTGTCTGTTCTTCCCTACTTCACATCCAGATCCCACCCATTCTTACCTGAAGCCTGGCTCAAATGGCAGCTTCTCCATGCTATGCTTATCTGATCCTTTCAGCTGTTCTCTTCTCTGAAATCCTGTTATTCTTAGGTCACCTGACATTTTTTTTTCCTGTTTTAAGTTGTTAGTTAATGTACATGACAAGTGTCCTGTATTAGATTATAAGTTATTGAGGGCATGACAATAACCTATTCATCTTGGTTTTGGGCATTCATGTGCAGGCAGCAAGATGTAGGAAAAACACTGAAGTTAGAGCCAGACTTGAATTTGAGTACTGGCTTCCCTATTATCTAGTCGTGTGACCATAGACAAGTCACTTAACTTCGCTGAAATTAAGTTTCCTATCTTTCAGAGTGTAATAATTTTCCTTCTATGCCTGAATAGCTTTTGGAAGGCACAAACTAAGATAATAAATTTGACTATATTTTGTAAATTCTAAATTTTGTGTTATCATAAATATTCACTAAATATTTGAGTAAAATTTGCTTTCCGTGAATACCTTTTCCCAAGTAGTTCTCGTTTAGTGAGGTCTTCATGATTTTGCAAATATGCTAGACTACTTTTCCATCTTATTTTATTATTAAATGATTCTGTTCCTCAGAATTGGCACCCTCTTCACCCCAAATAGTACTCTTTCTTTTCTCCTTAGGTAGGTACGTAATATTAAAACAAAAATAACATTTGATCTGTTTCAGCAGGTGGCACGTTATGGCTGATATGCAAAATCTGGTAGAAAGATTGGAGAGGGCCGTGGGCCGCCTGGAGGCGGTATCCCATGCCTCCGACATGCACTGTGGGCACGGAGACAATGCTCCCAAAGGTAAGCAATGCTCAGTCCAGCAGAATACTTTGAGTGAAGACTCAGTGTCTTGGCCTGAAACTTTCTGTCACAGTGTGTGGGAGCTAACGTCCCAAAATGCTTAGTCTAGAAAGTTCATTGCCTGTTATTTCTATTGCTGTGAACAGATAAGGGAGGAAGTGACTTCTGCAGAGAGGCCTGTGGTTAAGTTATTTTAATGCAAGAACTTCCTGCTTGTGTGCTGTTTCCTGTTCTTTTTTAGCAGAATGACTCCAGTGTGAGACAAGTGACAAGTGATGTTAAAATTTTCTCTCTTAAAATGATCGGCAAATTGGCCATTCGGCATATGCCCCAACTGAATCATAGAATGTTGGAGTCGAAAGGAACTTGGGGATCATTACGTTTATTTTCATTTTATATATAAAATTAAGCTCAGAGAGGAAAAAGGTTTTAGTCAAGGGAACACAACCAGTTAGTGTTGGTGTTGGAACTGGAACCTAGGTTTCCTGACTCATGTTCTAGTATTGTTACAAGGTAGTGTTGCCTCTCCACTTTCATATGGAAGTGCCTTGTAACAATTCATTGAATTTCTGCTGCATAACTGATTATTTGTGGTGGGTCTGTCTGCAGCCGGAGCAGCTCCCTATGTGCAAGCCTTTGACTCACTGCTTGCTGGTCCTGTGGCAGAGTACCTGAAGATCAGTAAAGAGATTGGAGGAGATGTGCAAAAACACGTAAGGATGTTTGGCCCATTTTCCCCTCTTTTAAAAGGACTGATGGCTTCTTCAAATCCTAATCATCCTTGGTTTAAGAGCCCCTTACAAGGCTCTTGGCTCCTTTCTAGCCAACTCCTGCCTATAGAGTTCAGTCAAGGCACTGGAACCGTTCCTCAGATTTTTCTAGGCCCCCTGCTTTTATCACGTAATCTGTTTGGGCTTCTTTTATACAGATAACTTGCTTTGTGCATAAAACATGGCTCAGTTCATCTTCGTAGGGAGAACTGCTACCAGTCTCATCCCAGTGTGTTATGTAACCAGGCCTAGGGTGGCTTATTCAAAAGAGTCATTATCATGACTTAGCATTTCTGAAACTGTGCTTTATAGTTATTGGTTATGCTAATGTGAGTTATTTTCACACTTGTCCCACAGCACGAGTATGAAGTAGACAACGATAGGTTCCACTCCACCCACTTGCCTTCATGTGCTGCCACCAATGTCATCGTTCCCCCCTCCCCGCCCATATATATATATATATATTCTCTCTCTCTGGGACCCAAAATCTTCTTCTTAGTCTTCTGAGTGATTCATTGTAGGCAGTAACCATGTTTATGATCTTCCCGACCCTTCAGCAGGACTGCTTGCTTGATCTTTGGAAGATCTATTTTGAGCCTCTTCTATACCATCTGTTGGCAAGTAGTGTTAGCTCTAGAGAGTGGAACTGGGACTTAAATAGGAGTGCTGGGGGCTTGCATTTTTACTTCATGCAGTCTGTAACATTTGAAAAAAGTTGAAAACATGTATCACTTTTATATTTTAAAAATGTAAATCCAGAAGAAATAGATTATCTTATTTGAATTTTTATATTTTAATAGTGCTTATAGCCCCATGTTTCTTAAACATTTTTTGACTATGACCCTAAGTAAGAAAATACATATTTGTAACCGATACATTTCACAAAACAGTGCTTATAGTACCTGTACTGTACTTTTTGAGGGGAAATAATTTCAAGTTGATAAACTGCACTTCCTGTTTTATTTTGATCTATT
The DNA here is from genome assembly GCF_022682495.2 of Desmodus rotundus. Taxonomy (NCBI): domain Eukaryota; kingdom Metazoa; phylum Chordata; class Mammalia; order Chiroptera; family Phyllostomidae; genus Desmodus; species Desmodus rotundus. Next base: position 25,929,162 of record NC_071389.1, read on the forward strand.
TCATTTAATGAAGTGCAGGTTATGGCTCACTAAGTTGATTTGATTAATACCTGTGAGTGGATCATGATCCAACATTTGAGAAACAGCTTTAACCTCAAGGAGTAAATGCCTGGAGAATTTTAGGCATAAATGTAGGCCTTTACCTTTATTCCTATCTGGTTTTTGGTGATGAGATGCAGGAGGGATTTTTCAGTGAACTTCATATCACACTGCATGTGCATTTGCTAATTTGATTTCATCTAAGGCTAGCCCTGAGTAGCTTCATTTCCTGGATATGCATCCCTGATTAGTTCCAATAGGAACAGTTGTAAATATAATTCTGCTATCAGTCCCTGGAATCTGGAATCCCTGAGGAAAGCAATGTGGAGTGCCTAGGTTGCTACTAAAATACATGGAAGTGGAGGTTTCAGGTTATTCTTATCAGTACCTGTCCAGCTGTAATGTGTCATTGAGAGCTGATTCTTCTCTTTCTGGCAGGCCGAGATGGTCCATACAGGTCTGAAGTTGGAGCGAGCTCTCTTGGTTACAGCCTCTCAGTGCCAGCAGCCAGCAGGTGTAAGTTCACTAACAGTTGGTTTTGTTTTGGTTTGATGCTTAGGAGAAGTTGAGAGGTTTCTGCTGCATTGTCACAACATGCTAAAATAAGCCTACCAGCCTCGTGTATGAACACACCAACTTCCAGCAGTAGAGTCAGCCTCTGGGAATGTGCCATTGAGTATTTATTGGGCTCTACTATCCTTTCATTTTACTTAGGATTGTAGTTACCCCTGGGACTCTGCTGTTTCTCTCTCTCTCTCCTATTTTTAAGAGAAAGTTTATTTCGAAAGTCACGGAGGTAGAAAAAGTGAGCTGTAGAAGAAATGGGCTCAGGAAACGAGTTACAGAGGCAAAGGAAGGGCCCGTGGAACTTAGGAGAGAGAGAGGCAAGGAAAATGGCACCTGTAGGGAAGAGGTGGGGAAAGATGTGGGTGTGCTCCATATGGAGAGCCATGCTGCTTTCCTTAATAGACTGCATTTTTTTTAGCCTCTTGGTCAAAGCTGAATTCATCATACTGTCCCCTAAGCCCTTTGGGTACAAAGAGTGGTTCTCTTGCTTCACTGTGAAGTGGGCTCTAATAATACTCTGGAGGTCCTAAAACTTCTAAATTACTGCTTTCTCCCCTAACTACTACTACCTCCAAATTTTATGCTGTCAAGGTGTAGAAATGAATTAGAGAAAGTTTAGATTATTCTTGGAGCCAGAGATTTTAGTTTTGTTCTGTCTTTTTGCATTTGTCTTTCCTGGGCAGAGGGGAAATAAAACTCCTGCTAATGCTGTATTAAAACCTCTGACTCTTTGTATGCCTAAATAATGTAAAAAATAGCATAAGATAATGTTAAATATATTGGAGGCTAATTATTAATTTGTCTTGAGTGGTTAAAGCATTTTGTTTAAGCCTTTTCTTTAAAACAAAACAGACAGCTGAGACACTATTTTATTTCCCTTGCTTTAGACGAGGGATTGGTAAACAACAACCCGCAGGCCAAATCTGGTCTGCCACCTATTTTGTAAATGAATTTTTTTTGGAACACAGCCATGTCCACTCTTTTATGTGTGGTCTATTGCTGCTTTATGCCCTACAACGGCAAAGTTGAGAAATTCAACAGAGACCTTGCAGAGCCTAAAATGCTTACTATCTGGCTCTTTACAGAAAGTTTGCTGACTCCTGCTTTAGGCTTTTGTCATGGTAAGAGCTGATAATTGAGGTGTTCAGGAAACTGAGCTCTGGAAAAAGGATAAAAACACAGAATCATAAGATTTATTTATTTATTTTGCTAAGCTGCCTGCTCACATGCTAAACCCCCTAATTACATTTTATTTAACAGATCTCTACTCAGCAGCTGCTATATGGCTAGCAATGTGTTGAAGGGTATAAGGATTATAAAAGAGGGCTAATTCAAAGCCCTTGTTTTTGAAGAACTAATGAGGAACAAAAGCACATTCACATGGGTTCATTAACAGTTTGTGCTGATGTGTGATACGGTGCCAAAATTGGATATGCTGATGACGAGTGTTGTAGGAGAGGCCAGTGTGGCTGGAGGTGGCGGGGCTGTTCTTCATGAAGCATGAAGAACATTTGGATAGACCATCATGAGTAAAGCCCAGAAATGAACTAGTATCTCCTGTTTCGTGGGACAGAAAAGAGACTGAAATGGTAAAATTCTGTGATATAGCCAGAGTATGAGTCCTGATCATGAAGAACCACAAAGTCCAGCCTGAGCGGTTGGAACTCTGTGAGGAGAGAGATGATGAGCAGTATTTTAGCCATATGACCGCGGGGTGAATACGACATTTATTTGGATGCTCACTGTAATCCGTAAAGGATTCTTGCCTTCAGGATCACAGCTGATCAACCTATAAAAGCTTTAATAGAAAGACTCTAACATGAATTTTTTCCTGCATCTTTTCCTAGAATAAGCTTTCTGATTTATTGGCTCCCATCTCAGAGCAGATCCAAGAAGTGATAACGTTTCGAGAGAAGAACCGAGGCAGCAAGTTGTTCAATCACCTGTCAGCTGTCAGCGAAAGTATCCAGGCCCTGGGTTGGGTGGCTATGGTGAGCAGAACAGCTTCCATGTGAGGGAAGGGAGGGATAGGATGAAAAAGATATGGGCATAGGGCTGGAGAGGCTCTGCGGAACTGACAGCTTCTCTCTCTCTAGGCTCCCAAGCCTGGTCCTTATGTGAAAGAAATGAATGATGCTGCCATGTTTTATACAAACCGAGTCCTCAAGGAGTACAAAGATGTGTAAGTCCAGCCATTCCTCAAAGGATAAAGGACAAATCCAGCTAGATATTTGCTGGAGTAGTCCTTGGGGTTAAGGCTGCCCTTGACTGCTGTGTTGGTTCTCCTGTCTCAGGACTGCTTTCTGGAAAGTTTGGTAGATACTAGCTCATACAAGGTGCATTTGCAAGCAGGATATGTTTCTCCTTCTACTTCTGCTGCTTCTCCAGGATTTGTAGAGGCTTTTTTAGTCTTCTAATGCATACCCTTCCAGGTTTAGGAGGTTTTGCTGGAGATAAAATGGACTAAGGCAGAGGTGGCAAACACAAGGCCCGTGAGCCAAATCCGGCCCTCCACCTTGTTTTATCCAGCCTGGCACCTTGTTTCTACTCAGCGGCAGCACTGAGCTCTTGCTTAACTGTTACGGACTAGTTAGATTTATATAGTCCTAAAACTACATTCAACCCTTTGAAGGCAACTGCGAGGCTGATGTGGCCCCCGGTGAAAATGAGTTTGACACCCCTGGACTGATGCCTTTTAAATAGCCAGTTGAGATGAGGTTTTGTTCCTTTGTGGAGGATTTCCAACTGTCCCAGTGGCAAAAGTTTCAGTAAGATTTACTAGGAAATTACCCTATTGATGTGATCAGGTAAAGTGAGAGGAAGGCTACCTGGCCAGTGCAGGTATTAAGTAAGGGGAGTCATTGTATGGAATAACTGTAGGTAGGGCTGCATAGCTACCCAAACCCTCTCTTCATTCATCATCAGTCAGCCAACATTTGTTGAGTAACTGCTGTGAAGGAGTAAGCCTTTGTGTGTGTGAAGTATGTCCCAGAACACCAGGCACCTCCTTAATCCTTCCAGGAACCTGGAATGAAGCATCACATGTTTTGATTATACCCCGTCACTTTACAGTTGATAAAATTAGGACTTATACTAAATAACCATAAAGTCTTCCAGCTCATGTATAAGAAGAGAGGAGACTTGAACCATACTGCAGTACTATTTCTATCATTTAATGCTGATTATTTCCTCATAAAGGGAAGGTTTTTTTGTTTTTGAGGAGGGGCATATTTTGACATAAGGCCTTGAGAGTTCTAGAGTTCCACAGTGATGCTCAGGAGATCTCCTCTACTACGGCTTTGTGCACAGAATGAGTGCTTTCATCAGTTTTATGTATTAGGTTCTTCCTAAGGTCTTTGAAAAAACATTCGCTGCTTAAAAGAAGAAGTTTGAAGAATACTGTTGTAAGAGAAGGAGATAGGATCTGAAGTCCTTATCCTCATGGACTTTGGTCTAATTAGGGAATAGCTTTAAAAAGAGAAAAGCTCAGTGATGATAGAAAAGTTGCTATTGAGCATAGCCTAAGAAACACCAGGGAGGAGGCTGTGAGCTAACAGATAGGAGGTGTTCTGGAATCACTATTGTAATGTATCCTGACTGCTTGTGATGAATTCTTTAATTTTTCCAGGGATAAGAAGCATGTGGACTGGGTCAAAACTTACTTGAGTATATGGGCAGAGCTGCAGGCTTACATTAAAGAGTTCCATACCACTGGACTGGCCTGGAGCAAAACGGTTAGTGAATCCGCCCTTCCTTTTATCCGTCCAAAACAGGGTCCACAGGCTTCTTAGACTTTGGTGTACCACAAAGGTCCAAGAGGAGGGTAGAAAGAAGAAGGAGAGAAGGAAAGGGGAAGAAAGCAAGGGTCAGAGAAGGTATATTCGTTTCTGTTAGTTTAAGTAAACATGGGTGAGGGATAGTGATTGGGCTGGAGGGAAGACAGATGAATGAGTTACATTATCCCAGCACGCTTGAAGCTTAAAAATATAGATACAAAACCCTAATACAAATCACCATGCTAAATGCTATAATAAAGATACACTACAAAGTATGAGAAAGAAGAGTGAATCCCACTGGGAGAAATGGTATTGAAGTGGGGGTATACTCTGATCTGAGACTTTTTGCAAGTATAAGGCAGTAAGAAGTGGGAGAAATGGGGATACCAGCAAATAGCATAGCTTAAACAAAGTAAATGCAGAGTAAATATAGACATTAGTCATCTCTGGCTTCAATAAAGAGAGATAGACTTTTAGGAGAAAAAGCAGAGACGGAAGGTAGACTGAGACTTTTAGACTTTATAATAGGTGATAGATAACTGTCATAGATATTTGAGCAAGAAAGTGATAACAATCAGATATGTATTTAAGAGAGTCTCAGTTTATAGGTTAGGCATAAGGGTGCATGCTCAGACTATGGAAGTGCTCATGGTGCTAAGGAGCTGATAGAAAACAATTTGCAGGAGATAGAAAAGAAAGATTTAATGAGATCAAGGGGGTTGAAAGACTCAGAAGATTGAACAGTCAAGCTTGGGTGCTAATGTCTTTCACTGAAATAGAGACAAGGGGGTGGTTGCACAGGTAGGGGAAGGGGCAAGATGATGGAGTCAGTCTTGGACTTGCTGAGTCTGAGATACTGGTGACACACTTAAGTAGATTTTTAGAAGTGTGAGTTTAGAGCTGGAATTAGGTAGAGGCCAAAGGAAAAATGCGAAGGTTGAAAAGAGCTGGGTTGGATCCTTGGGAAGTGGTGAGAAGGAATAAAACCAAGTTTTATTGGATAGGGAGCTACAGTGGGTACCCGGGGTACCTGGGACCACACATGTAGGACCCTATTGGAAACGGTGCGGAGGGGAGGAGAGAATGACTCTGTTGTCTGCATTTATTTTTTCCAGGGGCCTGTGGCAAAAGAACTGAGTGGATTGCCATCTGGACCCTCTGCTGGATCAGGTCCTCCTCCCCCACCACCAGGCCCACCTCCCCCACCAATGCCTACCAGTTCAGGGTCAGATGACACTGCTTCACGCTCAGCACTGTTTGCGCAGATTAATCAGGGAGAGAGCATCACACATGGTAGGTGAATACTTTGGCAATGAGAGTTGGTATAGTAAGGAGCTTGCTTGGGTCAGACCTTACCAACTAGAGACTGGACAAGTCTATAACCAGAACTCTGGTTGTATATGGGGTAATTAATTTGGGGTGTCATATTACTTAATTTGCCCAAAAGGACAGCCAAGTTGGCTTAAATGGAAATTGAAATTAGGGGATTGTAGATTGGGGAAGCTCTCCACCTCATAGGAGGTATGTTAGGCCAAGGCATAGTGTCAGCAATTTTTTCCTAGAGCTTTTTGCATGTCACTACATGGTCTATTTGGGACGTCATTGTGTTGGTGGTTAACTTCCTCGGAGGAAATAAAATATTCATGGAAAGTTTGCATAAGAATGACCTAATATTGGTACAGAGAAAATAAACACCCTTATATACAGCAGGTGGAAGTCTGAACTATACAGCCTTCTTTTAGGGATCTACCTAGAAAAATACCTAAAATAAATAACAAGTTTTATAATGTTATTTATAGTAACTAAAAATGGTGTAGCCTAAATATCCGACAGTAAGGAAATGGTTACCTGTAGTGTGTCCTGTTGGTGAAATACTATGTCACCATTAAGTCTCTTTCTATAGTGGATTAAGCAGTGTTTAAGAAAAATCCAGAGCTGGTAGAGCTAAAAAGCCACTCAGTGTTGGTTATATAGTATGTTGGGCCATGTCCGGGAGCCAGGAGCAAGGAGTTGGTCAGTCTGCTAAGGGTAGTAATGGAATCTTTTCCCTAAAATTTAAAAAAAAAATTACTTTTTTAGAAATTAAATTAACATGAAAATTTTTAATTAAAGTGTTAACTGGTTAAACTAAATTGAACAGTGTGTATGGCTATAACCAAATAAAAAGCATCTATCAATAGAAAAAATTACTAGAAGGAGAGTTTCAAATGTTAACACTGATTTCGAGGGACAGGTTAGCTGTGGGCAAGGATTTTTTGGGGTTTTTTTTCCTTTTTACAAATTTTCTTTACTGTTACATGTTGCTTTTTCTTCCTCTGTTTTAAAAACTACATTCCTTTTATTTTTTTAGTCCTCTTCTGAGGACATACTTACTGATTTTTAGAGAGAGGAAAGGAGAGGGAGAGGGAATGCAGAAAAAACATCGATGTGAGAGAGAAACATCAACCAGTTTCCTCTTGCTTACTTTCTGACCCGGGACTGGACCAAACCTGCAACCTTGTGCCCTGACTGGGAATCGAACCCACAACCTTTTGGTTTACGGGACCCTATTCTAACCAACTGAGCCACATCAACCAGGGCTATATCTTTTTTGAGTATATATTTGGTATGTGTCTTTCTAGATCTTTTTCTCTGCATTTATCCCCCATACATCCATATATGCCATGTTTTATTTTTTGAATGGAACTATGTAAGTTAATCTTGGGGTAGGAGAGAAATGATAAAAGTGCTTCTATAGTCCTGGCTGGTGTGGCTCAGTGGATTGAGTGCCAGCCTGTGAACTAAAAGGTTGCTGGTTCGATTCCCAGTCAGGGCACATGTCTGGGTTGCTGGCCAGGTCCCCAGTTGGGGGTGTGAAAGAGGCAACCCATCCATGTATCTCTTGCAGATCAATGTTTCTCTCCGTCTTTCTCCCTTCCTTCCCCTCTCTCTAAAAGTAAATAAATAAAATCTTTAAAAGAAAGGAAATTTCCTCATTTAAAAAAAGTGCTTCTCTAAAATTGGTTTTGAGAGAACATCTCAAAGACTCTAGTTTTTGCTTTGACATTTTTGTTAAGGATCAGTCTACCTTCTGATGGCAGAAGTTAGCTATTGCCTCAGCCCAAATCCCTGATACACAGGACAGAAACAAGGCAGCTCATTGTTCTTACAGCCCTGAAACACGTATCTGATGACATGAAGACTCACAAGAACCCTGCCCTGAAGGCTCAGAGTGGTCCAGTACGAAGTGGCCCCAAACCATTCTCTGCACCTAAACCAGGAGTCAGCCCATCCCATAAACCAGCCACAAAGAAGGAGCCAGCTCTACTTGAACTGGAGGGCAAAAAGTGGAGAGTGGTGAGTTAATAATGCCAGGACCAGGGAAACAAGGAGTGGACGGGGTTTCAACAGAGCACAGTCAAAGGAATGTAGCTTTCTGTCTTAGATTTCAAGAAGGAAACTTTGGGGTGAACTTAGGGGGGTGGTGTGTGCTTAGTGATGAGGTTGTTGAAAAGGGGTATGTCTTTAACAGGAAAATCAGGAGAATGTTTCCAACCTGGTGATTGATGACACAGAGCTGAAACAGGTGGCTTACATATACAAGTGTGTGGACACGACATTGCAAGTCAGAGGCAAAATTAACTCTATTACCGTAGGTGAGTTTTTGTTGTCCTAGGCAGGCTCTGTTTTAGATTCTTAAATATATTACTTTTCTTTAAAGTTACACCGTTGACTCGCCCCCTTTCTTCTAGATAACTGTAAGAAACTTGGTCTGGTGTTCGATGATGTGGTGGGCATTGTGGAGATAATCAATAGTAGGGATGTCAAAGTTCAGGTAACTCAATATCTTGGCTCCTTCCTTTGGTCCCTGCGGAATTAATTGAGAGAGACACAGCCGACCCACAGATGTTGCCGGGGTGGGAATCTGATTCTACAAAGTCTGTAAGCTGAGCTGCTTTGGATGTGGCAGGAGAGGAGTTGGCTCTTAGAGTGAGCCCTTTCCAGCACCCATCCCAGCCTGCCCTCAGTATCCAGTGTCTGATGAGCACCTGAGCGCTTTTCATGTAGTTGCTGAATCATGTGAAACAGTGAAAGCTTTTCCTGCAAATTACCGTTGTTCTCCCCAGCTGCTCGGACTTAAGTGTTCTTGGTGTTCCCTGCAGGTAATGGGTAAAGTGCCAACTATTTCCATCAACAAAACAGATGGCTGCCACGTTTACCTGAGCAAGAATTCCCTGGACTGTGAGATAGTCAGTGCCAAATCTTCTGAGATGAATGTCCTCATTCCTACAGAAGGCGGTGACTTCGTAAGTTTCCTGATCGTTTTAGTATGGTCTAAAGACAGAAGGGACTGAAGACTCCTTGCATTAGACAAAGCTAGTTGATAGACATTCTGCACTGAGGGGTCAAACCCAGCAACGCACACCTCGAGCACAGGGAAGTGTGAGGCAGCCCCACAAAGCAGTGCTCCAGAGGAGGGTGGTGTCTGCCTTTCTTAGGCTGAGCAGCTTCGGTAGTAGAAAGGAAAGGGATTGAGTCATAGCAGCCTGTTGAGTTGGTGCCATGGGGCCATACACATTCTCAACTCCGCCTCCTAGGCTTACCGGTCTGCCCAGGGTCACTGATCAGTGAACGGTAGGGAACAGATTCAAACCTACACCTGTCTGGCTTTGGAGGCTTTGTTCTGGTTCCCACACTGCTCCTTCGTTGCATCAGTGGTAGGGGAGGTGGTCGTGGAAGGTGTGCCACTGCCAGGTGTGGCATAGCCATGCTTTTGTAGGTGGGCTTCTCTCACTGCATCCTGCCTGCTCTCAGAGCTTAATGGAAGCAAGCATTGGAAGAGAAGTCTAAGATTAAACCCCAACTTACATTTTTTAGCTCAGACTTAAACATGTTGTTTCTTTATTTGCAGAATGAGTTCCCTGTCCCTGAGCAGTTCAAGACCCTATGGAATGGGAAGAAATTGGTCACCACAGTGACAGAAATTGCTGGATAAGCGAAGTGCCACTGGGTTCTTGGCCCTCTCCCCTCACACCATGGGATAAATCTGTATCAAGACGGTTCTTTTCTAGATTTCTTCTACCTTTCTGCTCTTAAATTGCTTCTCTGCTTTGAGAAGCACAGCTACCTGCCTTCACTGAAATATACCTCAGGCTGAGATTTGGGTGGGATAGCAGGTCAGTTGATCTTCTGCAGGAAGGCGCAGCTTTTCCCTATCAGCTCAACCACACCGCCAGTCCATTCTTAAGGAACTGCAAACTAGGACTGGTGTGTTTCAGCTTTCAGCCTTTGGGGATTATTCCACCAACAAACAGTTATTGGGGAAGAATAAAGCAGTCCCCAGGAAATAACAGCTCAGAAAGTTCACACAAATTAATCTTTTCCTAACAATGAGCATGAAGGTAACAGAAGCTGGTGTGATTCCAGCTGGTTCTTCTAACCAGACTAATTTTTCACTGTTGACAACTGAGGCAAGGGTTGCACTGGACCAAAGGCTGAGGCTTGGCCATCCAGCATTCTAAGCATAATTGTTTCCTCTAAGTATTCATTTCATTCTGCATTCCATCCTGGCTCTGCCTGAACCTGAGACAGTAGTAGGCTTTCCTGTACTGGCCGCTGTGGCAGTGCTCTGCGCCCAGGCCAGTTAAAGGAGTTTTGGGCCCTTCCTTTCTCTGGGATCTGTGCCCAGCACGTTCCTACAGAGATGACTTGAAAAGGAAAAACACCATTCCAAGGAATCTGGCATTCCTCCTTCCATACTAGGTGCCTGTCATCCATCTTCACTGTCCCCTTTGCTTTGTTGTGCTAAACAGCTTTTGGCTTCTGTCCAGGCACCTGAACAAAGGACTAAAATCTCTACTGCAGGCTGGTTTTAGGTCTCATGTGAGAATCTCACACAACATTGCAAATGTAAATTTCAGTTTTGCCCCCTAGGACAAACAGACCAAAATATGCAACTTTTTTTGGTGGGAAGAGATTGTCCTGTGACTTCTACCCATTTTCTGAGGCCTGTAGAAATAAACCTTTATGTACTTAAAGTTATACAGAAAATAGAATAAAATTAATACCAAACTTGCTTAGTATTTACCCATAATTGCTGTACAGAGATGTAAGAACATTGAAAACATGGCCAAGGATAAGCAGCTGCTCTTTATTTTAGACAACCTCATACACTTCTTTCCACATCCCCCCACTTCGAGCTCTTCAGCCTCACCTTTAGTTGAAAAATGAGGTTTGAGGCCAGTGATGGAGAAGGCATAAAAGGCACACCTCACAGCAGTAACAAGGTACTTCTGTTGTGCGTAGCTAGTCATTTCCCCAAACTGGCATTCTGCACAAGTCTTTCACAAAGTGGTAGGTTTTCATAGGCAGGGGAGTGGAGGCTAAGGTGTCTGCTTAAATAGTGTGGAGAATGGTAGATTATGGTTTTCTTCACCATAACAGGAATTCTCAAGAGTCCTTAATCTGATATGGGTTGATCTCCAAGAGGAGAAAAGGGGTATGCAATGTTCTCCAAGCTTTTTGAGCAAATAATCTTTTTCACAGAACACCTTAGATACAAATTTTAAGTGTACTGGTAAATATGATTTCTTCACACTTTTCCTCCCCTTCCCAGCTAATGCCCGTAACAGAGTGATTTTAGAATCCAGATCGCTAGTCATATAAGGACAAGTTAATCAAAGATAAAATGTAAAGAACCAGCTGCCACATTTTGCATTTCCATTTCTACATTCTCTGCCAACCCCCTCCCACCCCCATCCAAGTTAAGTAATACATACACTTCCTCCCTTGAGCAATCCAATTGGGTGTTACTACCCTCCTTTTGTGACAGAGCAACTAATTTATCGAGGAGACAAAAAGTACTACAAAAAAGAAGCAAATGGTGGGCTAGCAGAATCTAATTGCTAAGATACCACAGACGACACCATACTCAGAGGGGGGCAGCCTCAGATTATGCAGCAACATCCAAGCAATACTTTCCATGGACTTGTTAAATCCCCACCAGCAAAACTGAGCGAATCAGGCTTGAGTATTGGCCGCCTCTCGGCTTGAAATGTGGCTGGATTTTTGTGAGAAAGATGCCTGGCCTTAGAATCTGTCGCTGTGTTCAGTCTTCTGGGCCTGGGCACAGTGCTGGCACTGCCTTGAAGCAGACTGATTCCTAAGGCAGCGTGACCACACCAAATGGTTGTAAAATAATCTCCGTGGTTATTAACTAATGAAAGTTGCATTCAACACCAGATGCTGATAGGCTGAGGCAGAGGATAAGATTTGGATCTTAGATCTGTCCGAGCAGGGCATGTTAGATGATGACTAGAGAAGGGATAGTTGCAAGCTGGATCGAGCTCAGGCTTGGGCACGAAGGGAACAGTCGTCACTGTTTTGTAAGCGCTGGGGCTCCCTGAGCTCTGGTGCAAATTATAGAGGTTTCACTCAAGGAAGGGTATGATGTGGCCATAAAACCATTCTTCAGACAGTTGAAGATGGTCCCCTTCTACAGCCAGGAATACTAGTTGTCCTGCATTGTCCATTTCTTTTAGTCCCAGGCGGTCCTGTGGAGAGGAAGGCCATAATTAGTCAAAAGGCTTAATGAAAAGGTTTGAAGTAAAGAAATAGAATGTTACCCTGAGATACATTCTCAAAGTGCAGTCTTCCCTGAGTATTAAAATTTAGGTGCACTGTCAAAAATGACAAAAGGAACCTCATTTTTTCCCTAAGCAGTTGAAGTTATTCTATAGTTTTACATTCTGCTTTCTGAAGTTTCTCAAAGCTTCTGGAGGACAAAACGCCCTCTAAATGTCAGGTGGAATGACCCAAAGACAGGAGAGCATTAGCTTGGTAACTTAAAACATCCAACCTTTAGATACCAGCTTGGGACCCTTTCATATCTTGTGGCTGAAAATGTCATTACCCACAGCCGACGTGCCACAGAACAGATAGAGTGGGAAGATGAGCAGTTAAGACAATGCTGGAGCAGTTTGAGACCCATTATAAGGAGGTTGTGAGTTGTAATTTCAAAAACTTAACAGACCCTAGCTTCCTTTTTACCTTACCCTAGAGAGGCACCAAATGCAGGAGAAAAGCCGAGAGAGGAGATGATAGGCTTCTGAAATTTGAAGACATTCTAGTAGAAAGCAATTGGTTCAGACATGAGTAGCACTTGCGCATTTTTGGGAGAGTCTCTCTACCATATAAAGTCAGTGTGGAACTGGAGGGGGTGAAATGCTGCAGGCTCTGCTTGAGAAGCCACCTACTGCTAAAAAAAAGTTAACTCTAGTCCCATTCACTCCTGCAGGAGGAGCTCTCCTAGTTGGTGCCTAATTTTTAAACAGAACTTCTGCATCTATTAATGTTTTAAAGCCTGTCTGTTTTCATTATGCCTGGGGGCTTCTTTGATTTGATTCAGTCTACACCTCAGCAAAGGAAGCCAATCCTAAACTTTTTTTATCAGAAAAAAAGGAGTTAGATGTGTTCCTTGGACATGCTTACAAACCATGAGATACAGGTCCTTTGACCTTCAGGATGTATATTTCTGTAAACCACCACCTAACAGACTAGTGCCAACACAGTCTAACCAGCCTCGTCCCTATCGGATGTGGGCCAGACGCCGCATATGCACTTATTGCTCTGGAGTGTACAGGACAGGGTCTACCACCCAAAAACGCAGTAGCTTCAAGAACTGGGAGCTGAAAAAGACAGCACCTCTCCACCCAGTTACCTCTGTGTACAGAGTTGTCTCCTGTAAGGGAATAGTTTCCTTGTCTTGGCCACTTCTGTAAAATCCAAACCACTGCAGGGAAGGAAGAAATATGCAGATTAGAGGCATGGCACATACCACCAAGCTAATTTAAGACTGTCTGGTAGCTAAGACTACCAACTACCAACAAACTAACCATCATGAGGGTGTAGTAAGGAGGAAAAACAGATTGAGTCATCTCTTTTTTAAGGGCAGATCTTGAAAGATGAGTTCATCTTTCCAAAGAGCTTTCCAATTTCCCAAAAATTCTGCTTCCTATAATTATGGAGCAGCTAACCCTCCGAAAATCCTGTGCTGAACTCTATCGACATTCAGAGATGAATATATATGGTCACTGTTTTCAAAAAGCTCTAGTCTCATAAGGCACAGAAACAACTAATTGTTCAGCAGGAGGTCAGCAAACTTTTCTATGACGGCCAGATACCAAATATTTTCAGCTTGAAGAATCACGTGGCTGCAACCACTCAATGCTGCTATTGTAATGCAAAAGCAGCCACAGACAATATTTTTAAAAACTCAAGTATGGCCGTGTTCCAATGGGACTATTTATGGACACTAAAACCTGAATTTAATATAATTTTCAAGTCATCAAATTAAAAAAAAAATTCAACCATTTAAAAATGTAGAAACCATTTTTAGTTCATGGCCATATGAAAGCAGGTGGCAGGCTGGATTTGGGTCGCAGGCTGTGGTCTGCTGGTGCTGCATGCTCGGTCTGACGTGATGTGATGAGTAATAGAGGCCGACTGATTCTAGAAAAGGAAGCAAATTCTACCTGAAATAGGGATGGGATCCATAATAGAAGTGATTTGAGTTTGGCCTTGAAAGGTGAATAGAAGCTTGTCAGGTGGAGAAGCCCAGGGAAGGACATTCTAAGAGACTTAAAAGCTTGAACAAAGCAAGAGAAAAAGCATACATATGCCAGGGTTGGGGCATTTCAAGTAGTACGCGGTGGCTTGATCAGAGTGTAAAGTGCATAGTGAAGGAGATTAGGGTGGAGAAACAGGTTGAAGCCAGGTCAAGGCAGACCCTCAATGTCAACCTTAGGGATTTACAGACTTTGGGCTGGTGGTTCTGAACTTTTTGTTGGGTCATAGGTCTCTGAAAATCTGATCAAAAAATTATAGGCCCTTCCTCAGAGCATGCAACTGTATCATTTTGCATGCAATTCTGAGTGTGTGTGTGTGGGGGGGGTGGGTTACAACCCTCAGTGTCCCACTTACAGACCTCAGGTAAAGAACCCCTGCACAACACAAAAGTTGGTGGAAGGGACTAAGGTTTTTTCCCCAACAGGTAGCTGTATTTTAATGTCACTTACTCCTGTGGCCTCCTGGCATGTCGTGGCCTGCCCAAGCAATGTCTCACCTCAGAATCCACAGGGTCCACAATGGAATCATTGAGGAATTTCACCATCACAAACTTCTTCAGGGCCATCAGGTTTTTCTTGTAGGACTCATTAACACCCTGGAGGGAAAGCCCAGCAGCATCTGAGACATCACCCTCGGTTCCATCAGGGGAAATGAAGCCTCCCAGTGCTCTGGTCTCCCTGACCCCAGACCACCCTGTGTCTTCCCCATGGTACTGGCTGCTTTTTCAGCTGCCTGCCCAAAATATACTTTGTACAGCCTCTTCTTACCATCCTATCTGACTGGCATGTCCCCACTAAGCAAGGTGCCACCCTTAATCTGTCACTGAACTCCACAGGTATCTGTCATACAGGTTAAAGACATCTAGCCAGAGACAGCCACGGCAAAATGTTTTTTTCCCCCCTTTCAAAAAAAATTGTTAAAAAAACCTCTAGATAAATACAATATAAACTTAGCCATCTAGTCTACCGGAATCTCCCAAACGATGCTTGTGTTTGGTACCTAGAGGCCCCTTTGCAGTCTCTCTTCTAAAAGTAAATCTCTTTTCTGAGAAAATTTGACCCAAAAGCGACCCACCAAGGCGGCTTCCCTCAGTTAAGACAGCAGCTGTGGAATTCCACACAAGCCAGCCAGGAACCCACTGAGCTGACCGTGCTTCAACACTAGGAAAGGGAAAGGACCTAAGGGAAGAAAGCCAAAGGGATTGCAGCCTCCCTAAAAGGAACTGAATCTCAGAAGCACTGGCTCCCCCACCAAAAAAACAACTCTGTTTCCCGGGTTCTGCCTGGGATATTCTGGGTAAACAGTCACTGCTGATCTTTTGTAAGTGCCCCAAATAGAAAAATGAAAGCATAACTACGGTAGCCTGGGTGGGGTGCGTACTCTCTCCTGATTAATATCTGCCAAGAAGATGCTGTGGTTGCGGTACATGTCCTCGTTTATGGGGTCGTGCCAGTATTCCGCTTGCACCAGGCTGCAGAAAGAAAAAGGAATCACGGTGACTGAGCTGCGTGTCAACATGCCCCTGTGCATAGGTCACCAAGAGACTTCAACAGGACACAGACCCAGAGTCTTGAAGTCCCAGGCCTTGCCTTCCAACAGTGAAGACAAGATTTCCACTTACCAAACAGCTCCTTACCTAGGCACCTGAGACGAGGATGTGCTGTTTAACACAGTAAAGAAAGTGCGGAAGCTTAGGAAAAGGACTCAGCAATATGGCTCCCCTGTGGCGACCCACCAAGGGGAGCCTTTTCACTCTTATGCTTCCAGGTCACAATGTGGCACGTGCTGTCGTTCCTTCACCCTCCTTTCCTTCCTACTCATCCTGCAAGACTCAGCTCAAATCCCACCACCTCTGCCCCCTCTTCACCCATCTACGTCCTCTCCATCTCTCACTCCATCCCTCTTGCCATCTTCAGATTGGGACGGAGGTCTAATCTTCCAATCACAAAGCATTTATCACAGTACTGAGTGATGACGCCAGTTTTCAGGATACTGGTATATGTCATGTGATTTTAAAGGACAAGAGGCAGATGTTTTTGGAGGTTATAATACTATTACTTTAGACACAGGTCAGCAGTTCCCACACTTTTTTACTTTCCAGTCTGTCTCCACTTCCGCTTCTCTCTCCTCCTGCCCTCCCCCACCAAACCTAACACCTCTACCATAAATCCTCCCAGCAGCTAGTTCCCACCTAGTTCCTGCATCTCCACAGCAGCAATCCAGCTGAGCATGGACTTAATGGGAGAAGTCCTCTGGGGAAAGGCAGGAATTAGAACATGAGTGGGACTCTATCCCAGGTTGGCAGGAAAAGAAATACAAATTTAGACAACAGGAGCCCGCAGCCAGAGTGGAAGAGCTGCCCAGAGGTGGTGGTCCTGAAAGCGCCACCCAGCAGGGCAGGGTGGCACTGAAGCCGACCGGACCCTCCACATCAGAGGACAGCAGCTCCAAGAGCAGACAGGACTGAGCTCAAAGGAGGCAGCTGTCGGAGTGACATTCTATAATCTGTGTATAACTGTGCTTGAAAGCTTTTAAATGTTTAGTTTCTCCAATTTAAGAAAATGTAATGAACTCCGAACATTTATAAAACACTGGTATTAGTGTGCTCTTACCATTTTGTTTTAGCACTGTTACCGCCTACCGTGTGAAAGCACTGGCCCCGTCTCTTCCCTCCGAGACTGTCAGGCCCTTGGCAGTGACTACCTGGCAGGGGGCAGATGCTTCGCAGTGAGGGTTTGCCGAAGGAACAGAATGACAGCAGTGGGCTTGGCAGAAAAGGAGGGGTGGGATTTAGGCGCGTGACGGGAGTATAACTAGAAGAACAAGGGAAGAAAAAGCTTCAGGAGTGGGTGGTCAAGTGTCAAATGCTGAGAAATGATGAGCGCTGAGTACACACAGATGGCCAATCAAGTTTCTTCAGAAAATGTAAGTGAAATGATACAAAGTTCTTTGGATCTTGCCAGGCCAAGTTCTGGTGACCCAGGAGGGCAGCAGGGTGTACTAATGGCTAAGGATAAAAGAAGGAACGAAGGAGGTGGGCATAGGTCACCTTTTCATGTGAAAACGAAACACAGCTAAGAAGGGGCAACAGGAAGGAGTGAAAGACATTTTGCTTTGTAAGGAGCCTGGTGCCCATGGGGCAGCCAAGGGGAAGGACATGAGGATGAGTGGAAGCTGGAAGTGCTGCAGCAGGTGGGGTGGCTGGGGAGAGAAGGCCCTTCAGGAAGTGGACAGAGAAGAAACATGGGTTTGTACTATCACCTCCTTGTTACCACTGAGGGCCAGGTTCAGAAAGGTTAAGGATATCTCCCAAGGCTACATAGCATTGGAAAAGGCAAGATGGGGGCCTAAATCTGTCTGAGTCGACACGCTTTCCAGTGCAGCACAAGGACCGGCAGGAAAGGAGAGCTCCCGAGCCAGAACTGCCCAACCACAGGCCATCCTTGGTAAGACAAGCCGCTACCCTGTGAGGCTCTAGCCATCGTGGCTTAGAGATAATAATAGTAACACACAGCACTCACCATACACCAGGCTTATTCTAAGCATTTTATATATGTTAACCTATTTAATCCTTACAAGAATTCCACAGGGTAAGTACATGAGTATTATTATACTCATGTTTACAAATGAGGCAACCATATTCAGAGTGACTGATTAAGTAGCTTGCCCAAGGTCAAAGCGTTAGTAGTAATGGAGCCAGAACACGGGAGGGGAAACTGGGCTTTTCAACACACAATGTTCTCTGAAAGTTGTTTGTTATAATGAGAAACTGGAAATGATGAAATATTTGTGATGTGGAATCAATACACTGTGAAGTCATAATAAAATGTCTTGCAGCAATTAAGATAAATCAGCTTCATGTGTATGTATAACATGTTTAGATCTCAGAAACATAATATTGAGTGAAAAAAATCATTTGTAGAATGAAATGTACAATAAGATATCTGTTACATAAAATGTTAAATATACAATATAACATTATGTATTAACTGGTCATGGATAGAAATGTACCACGTATAGTATAAAATTCTTAATAGAAAAGCTAGATTCTAATTTCTTGACAGAGGTTGTCACTGGGGAGGGAGGGGAGAGAATGGGACCTGGGAGAGATATGTAGAAGAATTTAATTTTACCTGAAATGTTCTTAAAAATAGCTGAGGCTAATATGACAAAAACAGTAGTTTGTTACATTACTCTTTATACTTTTATGAACAGTTGAAAAGTGTCTGAGGGAGCTTGAGTGGTGGCCTCAGTATTTCCAGGAAAAAGTATGGCAAGTTGTGGGCAACGTGGGACAACTGAAGAAAAGCACTCTGAGAGCCATGGACCAAGGAGAGGGCAAGTCGGGAGAGCAGAGCTGGCACAGGGGAAGATGAGAGGCCAAGGCCAGGGTGACCCTGGGGGTGGGGGATGGCAAGGAGGAAATGAGGAAGGAGAAATCAGGAAGGGCTGCCAGTATCTCAGAGGGGAACTAGAGCAGATTGCACAGTCAGAAGGCGAGAGGGTATTACTACACTTACCATTACTCATTGTCCCCACCGTGCCTGGCCAAGGCCTGGTGCTTGAAAACCCTTCCTCACTGCTCACTCCAGGTAACAGGATATCAAACTTACTTTGCAATGGTTAAATTATCTGAACGGTGTAGAAGACATCTTCTGGGATCTCTGCCTAAATTAAAACCATTCTCCCTGGTGTGGAAGCTGCACCCTTTCTGCCCCCTCCTACCAGTAGTAGGGGTGGGTATGGGTGGCCACAGCTGCTGAGAACATGTAGGAACCTGACCCAAGCTTGGGCGTGGTCCCTTTCCTAAGATTTTGAAATGGAACCCAGGGTGTCTAGCCTCAGACTGAGATAATCTCCTAAACAAGCTGGGCCAGGCCACCTCTCACCACAGTGGGAGAGGGGAGTCTGCATGGAGAGAAAAAGGAACCAGTCTCTGACCAGTGTGGCTCAGTTGTTTGGGTATTGCCCCACAAAGTGAAAGGCTGCTGGTTCAGTTCCCCGTCAGGGCACATGCTTGGGTTGTGGGTTCAGTCCCGTTGTGGTGTGTACAAGAAGCAACTGATCAATGTTTCTCACCTTTCTTTCCTCCCTTCCCCTATCTCTAAAAATAAATAAATAAAATCTTTAAACATAATGATACAGTGTAAAGAGGCCACATACATCCTTAAGAACAAGGAATACGTAAGACATAAATGCAGTGGTTTGAGTTGCTTGAAAGATGGAAAATATATAAAGTATCTCAGTTTCCTTCACTGACCAGCAGGTGGCACTGTTGACCTAAGACCACTTTGTGACTATAAGTATAGCAAATGGAAGAAAAAGATTGTTTTTCTGAGTCATTCACAAGGTTATACCTTGGAAAATGGCTTCAAGGAAGTGTTGTACTGAAGAGCTATTATTAGAAAAAAATGCTACACTTGGAAAACCTGTAGGACAGATACTATAACTATGCTAGTTGATCCCAAATCTGTTACTACCTAGAATACTCTAGACCTCCTGAATCTGAATTTCTAGGAATGGAGCCCTAGAATCCATTTTAATGAATTTCCCAGGGGGTTCTGATGTATATTTTAGTTTAGAAACAACTGAATAAGAACACATTCCGAGAGAGAGAGAGAGAAAAAAAATAAATATCCAAACACATCTGAGGAGTCGGGGACATTGACATAGGAGGCTAACCCCTCGCTGCTGACAACAGAATCTCTCCTCCCATATTAACAGTAATTCCTGAGCTTGGTGCTTTCTAAAGGCTTTTTGATTGTTTGTTTTTAAGATGAACATTTATTCTGTTGGAATTACATTCTTCCCATATAGAAAAATGCCCCTCCCTTTCTTTTTATTTTTCAAAGATTTTATTTATTTATTTTTAGAGAGGGGAGAAGGGAAGGAGAAAGAGAGGGAGAGAAACATGGATCAGTTGCCTCTCTTACGTGCACCGACCGGGGACCAAACCTGCACGCAACCCGGGCATGTGCCCTGACTGGGAATGGAACCGGAGACCTTTCACTTTGTAGAACGATGCCCATCCAACTGAGCCACACCAGTCAGGGTGGCCCTCCCTTTCTTTTTAAAATTAGTATTAAAGCAGTTTTAGGTTTACAGTAAAACTGAGCAGATAGTATAGAGATACTTAGGAAAACAATCTCATTTAACATCACAAGAAATCACTGTTAGCATGAAAATCAGCATGGTATTTCCATTCAGTGACAGCTGCGTCCTTTTCAGCTAACCATACGTACATACCGTTCTTGAATAGCTTTCTTGTAAGCCCCAGCATTCAGTGTTTTTCTGATCAAGTCACAGATGTGAGAGCTCTCTCCTGGGCACCGAGGGAGTCCAAAAACACCTAGAGTAGCAGAAGACCATTATCCATTCCTTCAACAGTTACATACTGAATACCTACTATGTACAAGGCACTATGAGAAACAGCAGAAAAAAACACCTTAACCCTGATATCATTCATGTATTCTTCAAGAAAATAATGTATTTAGTATTAGTGCTATAACCAGCTACCTCCTGATACTCCCGCACTCTTTTCTGCCTAAGGACCTTTGCACCTGCTCCTCCCTGGACGTACAGGCATACCTCCGAGATACTGCAGGTTCAGTTCCAGACTACTGCACTAAAGCAAGTATCACAATGAGCCATTCAAACCTTTCGGCTTCCCAGTGCGTATAAGTTATGTTTACACTACAGTGTAGCCTATTAAGTGTGCAGCAGTCTTAGGTCTAAAAACATAATGCACATACCTTAATTAAAGAATATTTTATTGTTAAAAAATGTTAACCATCACCTGGAACTTCAGTGAGCTGTAATCTTTTTGTTGATGGAGGGTCTCCCCAGATGTTGATGAAAATGCAGTATTTGCGAAGCACCATAAATTAAGTGCAATAAAACAAGACATGCCTGTAGTTCTCTTGCTGCTGCAGTGGCTGGACTCACTTGCACCTCACAGATCTTGGCTTAGAGAAGTCCTATCTGACCACCCTGACTCGAGTAGCAACCAGCCCCGTTTCCTTCCCGTCTCCCAGTTACTGTCCTCCTCACTAACATTTCCTGGGGCACCAGGCGTAGTTCTGAACACATACTGACAATAATTAATTTAATCCTCACAATCGCCCTGTGGAGTAGAAGTCATTATTTGCCCCATATTACAAATACGTTTAAAACAGACAGGTTCAATGCCTTGTCCAAGGTCAGACAGTAAGTGATATGGCCAGGAGATGAACGCAGACCCTTCTCGTTCCACAGCCCTCACCTTTAATCAGCACAACCCCAATTCTCTACCAAGTGGTGACCCACTTCCTTCTTTATCTGGGTTACCACTGACTGGCTTTTATTTGTTTCTGGTCTGTTCTTGCCCTCCTCCCCAACTAGAATGGAAGTTTCATGAAAGCAGGGACCTTGTCTGTCTTGCTTATAGGTTTCCAATAAATATTTTTTGAATGAATAAGTGGTAAAGGTGTTTTTACCAATTTGCACTTACCTAATACTTGCACTTTTGGAAATTATTTTCCTACCTATTCATTTCATCCTCTGAAAAATTCCCTCAAGAAGAGCAGGGCCTTATTTTAGTTTCCCTCATCTGTGGAAGGGACCCATGGTACCAAACTGCCTGCCGATCAGTAATAGTTCACTGGGTGAACCCAGTTTCCTGATTATAAGGAGAATCCTTCTGCCCCTACATTATGCCACCTACAAGCCATACTTACCAGAACAGAGATAAAGTTCTATGCCAAAGACATATCCTTCTCTAAAGTCTGAAATTCTGTCTAAATAGAAAACCTGTTGTTCTTTGAAGGATTTAATCACTATTGTTCATTTTACAGACAAAAACAGCTTAGACATTATTCTTTGCCTCAGCCTAAATTCAATAGACATCACCAACGTCAGAAAACAGAAAAGGTGGTTAGACTTTCCTAATTCCGTAACCTGACCACATGCTATGCAGCTGCAGCCATCTCACCTCCAGGGAATCATGTCAATTAAACTGCAGGAGTACATGGCAACTTTACAATCCACCTGTGTTCAGGCCTATGGGACCCTAAGTCTCCTCCTGCTTCTTTGGGAATGCTGGCTAGTTTGTAATAAGCTGGGAAAACAGAATTTTGCGAGGATGGCTGACTTTTTGTACCAATAGAGCTGCTAGAATTTTTTTTTTTTTAAATCAGGTGGTCATGTGGGCTAGAACACACAAAAAAAGGAGGCAAACAGGCCAAGGTTACCTTGATGTTGTCCTCCAAATGAGATCAGATTGACCATGGGAGGTGAGGGACATCTCTGAGCCACTGCCCTCCTGAGGGGGGAGAGGAGTATCAGCTCTGTCAGATGGAAATGTATCACCAACAATCAACTTCCCAGATTAAGATACTTAATTCTCTATAGTTCCCTAAGGCCACAGTGTCAGGATTTTCCTTTGATATGACCAAACACAAATCTTTATTCTTTCATAAAAAATAAGTTCCATAGCCCTGGCCAGTGTGGCTCAATTGGTTGGAGCATTGCCCAGTAACCCAAAGATTGAGCATTCGATTGATTTCCAGTTGGGGCACGCGCCTGGGTTGCGGGTTTGTTCCCCAGTCCCAGTGCGTACAATCCCAGGACAGGTGCGATGCTTTCCTCTCACATCAATGTTTCTTTTTCTCCTTTCCTCTCTCTTTAAAAGCAATGAAAAAATGTCCCCAGTAAGGATAAAAAAAAAGAAAGAAAGAAAGAAAGAAAAGAAGTTCCATAAAGCTTCTTTATGGAAACGTTTCAGAATAGTTTCCAGGCGGCTCTAAGGAACATGCTGGCACCTTCCCCTGCCCTCCCCCCAAGTGGGTTTTCCTTCTCTCTCTCTCTCCTAAGCTCCACGGGCCCTACTTTTGCCTCTGGAACTTGTTTCCTGAGCCCATTTCTTCTACAGCTCACTTCTACCTCTCTGACTTTCTAAATATACATATTGTTTGAAAAAAAAAAAGAAGTTTCCCTTCCAAGATAGGTGAAGATCCAAAAAGAACTAGAGGAGCCCTGGTGGGTGTGGCTCAGCTGGTTGTAGAGTAATTCCGTAAGCTAAAAGGTCAGAGGTTCGATTCCCAGTCAGGGCACATGCCTAGGTTATGGGTTTGGTTCTAGCTTGGAGCGTGTACAAGAGGCAATGGATCGATGTTTCTCTCTCACATCTGTGTTTCTCTCCATCTCTCTCTCCCTCCCTTTCCCCTCTCTAAAATTGGTAAGCATGTCCTTGGGAGAGGATGAAAAAGAAAAAAGAATTAGAGGAGTGGATCTATCCAATTAAGAAAAAAAGAAATCAATTCCATGTAATTGGTATAACAGAAATGAACTCACAGAAACTGGCCTCCCTGGGAGAATCCCATAGCATTGTAGCCTTGCTGCAATTTAGGATCCTTAGCAAGAATCTGACACACTGTTGTTACTTGGGTATTGACATTCAAGAAGAAGCTGTTCTCCACATCCTAAAAGAGGAGCCGCACAGAAGTGAAAAGATGGGACTGAAATCAAACACTGGCGTCTTCTCTGAGGTAAACTTGTTGAGGTTGGTGTCCTCACCTAAGCCACTCAAGAGTTAAAGTGTCATTGCATGATTTGCTGCTAAAAATACAAGGCAATGCATTTTTATGGTACATTCCATGAAACTAGCCAGCAAACCTTCAAAGGAACAGAGCTATAAAAAGTGCCTTACCTCTATCAGGGTCTTCCCAATCTCTAGAGATAAGACGTAAATTCCAGGTATTTTCTGCTCAACCATTTTTTTGACAGCACCCATGCTTAAGGGATTACAACAGCTGTCTCCTAGACAACAAAGACAATGTGAACTCATGAATGAAAACATTATTTTTTAAAAAACTTTTGTGCTTCAAAGGGCATGATCAAGAATGTGAAAAGGCAACATATAGCATGGAGAAAATATTTGCAAAACATATATCTGATGAAGGTTTAATATCCAGAATATACAAAGAACTCTGACAACTCAATGACATGAAGAAGTCTAATTAAAAATGGAAAAAAGGACTTCAACAGATGGATATCTAAAGGTAATATACAAATGGCCCAGAAACACATGAAAAGATGTTGAACATCACTGGTCACTAGGGAAATGCAAATCAAAACTACAATGGGAGCCCTGGCCGAGTAGCTTAGTTGGTTAGAGTGTGGTCCCGATATGCCAAGGTTACAGGTTCGATTCCAGGTCAGGGCACGTATAAGACTTAACCAATGCAGGCATAAATAAGTGGAACAAAAAAAAAATCAATGTTTCTGCCCCTGGCTGGTATGGCTCAGTGGTTGAGTGCCAGCCTGCGAACCAAAGGTCACTGGTTAGATTCCCAGTCTAGGGTACATGCCTAGGTTGTGGGCCAGGTCCCCAGTAGGGGGCACACAAGAGGAAACCACACATTGATGTTTCTCTCCCTCTCTCTAAAAAAAAAAAAAAAAAAAAAAAAAATCAATGTTTCTTTCTCTCTCTCTCCTCCTTCCTCTGTCCCTAAAATCAATAAATAAAAGTTAAAAAAAACTACAATGAGATACCACTTCTCACCTACTAGGATGGCTTTAATGAACAGTTTATTAGTTAAGTTCAAAAGAGGAAAATAACAAGTATCGGCAGGGTATGGAGAAATAGCAACCCTTGTACACGGCGGGTGGCAATGTAGTGTGACGCAGCCATTGTGCAAACAGGTTGGTAGTTCCTCAAAAAGTTAAATATACGGTTATCATATGACCCAGCCATTTCACTTCCAGATAGGAGGACTTTCCAGAAGGAATCCAGCCATGTGATGTGAAAAAATGAGACATTTATTGAATAAGACACAAGAAACATTGTACAGAGGAAAATGACACCTCAGTCCCCTTCAAAGTAGGCACCTTGGGACCTCACACAGTTCTCCCAATCGCCATCAGGTTCCCCGTCGTATTTTCCTGAATCTCACTGATGGTCTGAAATCTCTTCCCCTAGTTTTGGGAAAAGCCAGAAGTCACAGGGCGCCAAATCTGGACTGTAAGGGGGCTGAGTCACCTGTGTAATTTGATATTTGGCCAAAAAACTCTGCATGAGACGTGATACATGAGAGGGCATGTTGTTGTGATGAAGCTGCCAATGACCAGCTGCTCAAAGCTGCAGCCTTCTGAATCATCCAAATACTTTCCACAGATAAATGTTCAAGCTTAATGCAAAATTTGATGCAGATTCATTGCTCTACTCACTCAGTCACTTTTGAGCGCCATGGCCACACAGTACACATGCTCACTCAGTGGCATCTACCACCCCCACTGACTAGTACAGTGAAGTCATCATTGTTCATACATGTGCATTCTAGTCCACTCTCCTTGGCTGCTGGGTTACATCAATGTCGCATGAACCGTTCTCTTTGTATTAGCAATGGCTGGACTTTTTTCAGACAGACCTTGTGGTATACCCAAGAGAAATAAAAACATATGTCCATACAGAAATGTGTACGTGAATGTTTATAACCGCATTATTTTTAGGTCCAAAGGTAGAAATGACCCACATGTCCATCAATGAATGAATGGATACACAAAGTGTCATCTATACTGGTATATGTACAACAGAACAGTATTTAGCCATAAAAAGGAATGAAGTACTGACACATGCAGATGAACCTAGAAAACACTGTAAATGAAATAAGCCAGATACAAAAGGTCACATATTGTACGATCCTTTTATATGATATACCCAGAACAGACAAATCCATATAGACAGAAAATATATTGAACATTTTCAGGGGGCTGTGGCAGATGGGGAATGAAGAATGATTATTTAATGGGTGCAGGTTATTTTCTGGGGTGATTAAAAAAAAGTTTTGAAACTAGCGAGAAGTGGACCTGGCCGAGTGGCTTAGCCGGTTGGAGTGTTGTCCTATACACCAAAAGGCTGCAGGTTCAATCCCAGGTCAGGGCACATACCTAGGCTGCAGGTTTGATCCCCAGTCAGGGCACCTATGGGAGGCAACCGATCGATGTTTCTCTCTTCTCCCTCCCTTTCTGTCTAAAATCAGTAAACATATCCTCAAGTGAAGATTAAAAAAAAACTGGAGGAAAGTGGTGGTTGCACAACACTATAAATACACTAAATGCCACTAAATCATATACTTTATTATAGTTAATTGTATGCTACATGAATTTCACCTCGATAAAAAAAAAAAACATTTTTTGCTTAGCTCACGTTCATCAAGTAATAAACTTCAGAAGCCCACAAAATATAATTGGGACACCAAATTTACAAATGAAAAATAAGCAGAGGTGCAGATTCCCCTCCCTTGTCATCAGGAACATTTTGGGTTAATGGACTCAAGTGTGCTTTGGAATTGAATTTCTCTTCACGGAAGAAGAAGGTTAAGGCAGGCAAAGCACCCAGCGCACAAAATTTAAGGTTCACTCTCAGGTTCATGCAAGTGCTGACCATGAACTTGTACGCACTAGAGAGTGCGTGCCTCTTTAACTCTTATACTCCAGCGCAGTGGATTTCCAACCAGTATGCTGAGGCAGGCATACTAGTGTGTCACCAGAATTTTTAAAACACGCAATACCTGACTATTTAGTCAGGATCATTGACCTCTTTTCCCTTAGACTGTCAAATTTAAAAATGACAACAGCCAACACAACAATAGCCGGCTGGTGAGAATGAATCAAAATTATACTTTTTTTTTTTGGTCAAATTGGCAAAAAGTGTATTTTTTGACATGTCACAGAATTTTAGTAATCAAGTAATTACTGAACTAAATTTAGTAATTTAGTTTCTGTGTGCCACGAGATGACACGGGTTGAAAATTGCTGCTCTCTGGGGGCTTCCTTGTTTCACCCAAGGCCCAGCTCTGTTTCTTTTCCCGTTTTAAGGAACCAGAACTAAGAATGGGAAGCAAAGTGACTGGCCACTGAGTGGGAGAAGTAGGCTGAGAGGAAGCTGAAGAATTAGTTTTTAAAGAAGAAAAAGCTAAGAACTACAGCGTCTTCGATTTCTCTAATAAAAACATATGCCACACCGAACTGTAATTCTTGGTTACTTTCCTGCCTCCTTAAAGACTGACGGCTCTGGGAGGACACGGAGGCACTCCTGTTCTCATTTGACTCCACTGTAGCAGCCTCAGGACCAGACCCAAAGCCCTGAAAGAACTGCCTGCATTTAGTGACTCTAATTCCTCTCCGAACACTTTCCTTCCACCCATTCCAGTAAGGCTCTCCCTCTCGCCCTTTTGTTGAGTTCTTTAGCGAACTTCATATTGCCAAATCCAACAACCTATTATCTGCCCTTATCTTACTTGATCTATGAACAACATTCCACAGAGATGATTACCTGCTTCCTCTTAAAACATTTTCACCTGTCCTGTTCCCCAGGTCATTGCACTCTCCTGACTTTCCTCCACCTCCCTGGTTGTTCCATCACTGTCTTCTTTGCTTGTTCCTCCTTATCTCCTCAACCTCCACCCATTGGGAGTGCCTCAGGGCTCAATCCTCAGATATCTTCCCGCTTCTGGGTACACACCCTAGGTTATCTTCCCAGTTTCCTGGCTTTACATACCAGCTTTGTGCTGAAGGCTTCCCCAATTTAAATCTCTGGCTTTTTTCTCTCCTAGACTCCACAATCCAAATGCCTCTATATCTCCGGGATGTCTAACAAGCATTCCAAATTTAGTAAGTTCAAACACAGACCCTTAATCTTCTCCCCACCCCAAATGTGCTCCCCTACCGGCTTCTCCACTTGGTAAAATGACAACTACATCCTTCTAATTCTTCAGGCCAAACCTCTGGGAGTCATCCTTGATTCCTTTCTTTCTTACTCACCCTACATCTCATCTGTTAGCAAATCCCATTGGTTCCACCTTCAAAATATTTCAAACTTTGACCACATCTCCATATCACTATACTGTTTCAAGCCATTGTCATCTCTTGTTTAAATTACTGTAATAGCTTCTTAACTTGTCTCCCTGCAAATGTCCATGACCTCCACAATCTATTATCAACTACAATGATCCTTTCAAAATGTAAGATCATGTCACTCATCTCAGCTCTCCCCTCCACTGGCTTCCCATCTCATTCCAGCCAAAGTCCCTACAGTAGCCTTAGTAGGCCTTAACAACACTTGCAGCCCCCATCCCCTCATCCCCTCATCCCCCGACCTACCCCTATATTCTTCTCCTTGCTCACTCAGTTTCCACCACACTGACCTGCATATACTTTCCTTTTCGTTTTTTTAAAAAAGAGTTTATTTATTTTTAGAGAGCAGGGAAGGGAGGAAGAAAGAGAGGGAAAGAAACATCCACATGAGAGAGAAACGTTGGTCAGTTGCCTTCACATACTCCCAGGCAGGCAAACCAGGCAAGTGCCCTGACCAGGAATCGAACTGACGACAATTTGTTTTGTGATGACAACCAACCTACTGAGCCACATTGGTTAGGGTGTAGTTTCTTAAACATACCAGACATACTTCTGCCTCAGGGCCTTTGCATTTGATGTTCCTTCTACCACAGAGCCACATGGCATCTTCCTTGTCCACTTCAGGTCTTTGCTGAAACGTCACTTTCTCAGTGAATCCTTTCCTAATCTTGCTTTATAAAATTGCAAGCATCTATCTTCGGTTTCTATGCCCTTCTCTGTTTTACTTTATTCCATCGCACTTATCACCATTTGACATACTGTATGGTTTACTTACTTCTTTATAGTCTGTCTCTCCCATTGGAAAGTAAGTTCCAAAAGAGCAAAGAATTTAGTCTGTTGTGCTCACTACTGTATCCTCAGCCATCCACAGCTGTTCAATAAATACGTGTTAAATGTATAAATGAACTATAAGTGCCTAACAAATCTCTGTTCAATGTGTGAATGAATAAGAGTTTGGAAGCCGGGGTCACGCAGCTCTCCCTGGAGAGCAAGTGCCAGCATCCTGACGCCACCGCTCCGAGGATTAAACAAGGTCAGCACGTAAAACCCGATCGCAGTGCACAGGTCTCTGGGAGCGCTCACCACAAGGACAGATCCTTGCCCTTCTCCCTTCCCAATGCCGAGCAGCCCCCAAATCCCAACATCCGGCCAGCCGGCTGCGGTGTGACCACGGTCCTCGCCCTTTGCACTCGCACTTTGCAGATGCGAACCTAGGCTGAACGAGGGAAAGAGTCTGAACCTTTTGGATCCTCCTCTCACTTACTCACCCATCCCATGCCAGATCACCAGCGGCAGCGGCGCGGGCGGGTTGAGGTGCCCCAGCCTCCGCGCAGCGCAGGACGCCAGCAGGAGAGCAACAGCCAAGAGCCACAACGAGCTGGGCGACGCCATCTTGGCCCAACCACGTGAGCGCGCTCCCGCCGGGGTCTGGCGCGGCCCCGCGCCGCGCTTTTTCCGCGCCTCCGCCGCTGCCGCTGGGGTGGGCGTCTGCTCTGGCGTGATCCTGTAGCAGGCTGCCCGCCGCGGTGAGTGAAAGTGAATGCTAACATTTATGCAGCACTTACTTCATGTCAGACACCCGTCTAAGTGCTTTAAATCTGTTCATTGATTTATCCTCGTAACAGGCGTACACACTTCTCCCCGTTTTACAGTCGGGACACGGAGGCACTGGAAATTTGGGTAAGGTGCCAAGGCCGTTGCTTTTAACCACAGCACTGTACTGCCTTTGGAGGAAAAATACTTTGGGGAAAGAAGAAAGGAAAGGAGAATTTAGCCGTCTATTAGAAATGGAAGAGGAGGGATAATTTCTAGCCAGGACCAATCAAGGCCGAGCGTGTGGTAGTTTATTAAGGACCTTGAAGGAAAGGTACGGTTTCTACAGGCAAAGATGAGATGCGGGAGAAGGACTGGACTGAGCTAAGGTAGAGAGGAGCAAAAGTAGAGTGTGTTTTCAGGAAATGTCAGGGCTTTCCGGACTGACAACAACGATCTGTTGGGTGCTTGGGAGTGATGGGAGACACCACTGCCACTCCCTGGTCTATTCTCAGAGCTGGATTACTGCAGGGGCCTCTCATCTGCCCCCGCCCCGCCTTTCGTACATTTCACGTTCTCTTGCCAGAAGGACTGTCTCCGTCCACGTTCATCATCGTTCTCTGCTCGTCTCCGCACTCCCTGCCCACGAAAACACTGACGTAGTTTAAATAGAGAATTGTGAAGTAAATTAGGGTGTATCCACTATGCAATGGAATATTATGAGGCATGATAAATATTCTCATTACATTGTAGAGGAAAAGCTGGTTACAAACCTAACAGAGACCCTTTTAATAGATGCTGTTGGGACTGGTGGTAGATTAATTGAAAAAGTCAATTAAAATGCAGAATTTAAAAGCATTATACAAAATACAGTTTTGTTTATGAAAATAAGTTTATTGTATGTTAT
This sequence comes from Desmodus rotundus, assembly GCF_022682495.2. Taxonomy (NCBI): domain Eukaryota; kingdom Metazoa; phylum Chordata; class Mammalia; order Chiroptera; family Phyllostomidae; genus Desmodus; species Desmodus rotundus. Next base: position 25,959,483 of record NC_071389.1, read on the forward strand.
AAGCATTTTATTTTAACGTGTAAATGTAAATTCCTTCACCAATCTTTTTACACAGCCGCAAGCTTTTTTCTGTAATTATAGGGCCTCTGATTGAAGTGTTTCTTGGAGTGGTTTGTGCTGCTTTCCTTTAACAAACTACCTATGATTTCTTCAAATATTTCTTTAAAGTGGAGCAGTAACTGAAGACACTATAGATTTGTGGTTTTTCCAAACACAGATCTCTCACACATATGCGATTTAACAATTTTTTTTAACAACTTGCCTTTAATGAGCCTTTCCAAAGCATTCAATGTAGTTTTCATAGAAACATCTCTTTTATCTTTACACTCATATGTTATGTTTTCAGAAGTTTAATTAAATTATAGTAGTAAATATCACTGACATAAATAAGTGGAACTGAGCCCCCTGACACTAGATAGTCAAGCTCAGCTGGCAGGAACAGAACTACCCCAAAGTTCTCCTAGCCATAGTAGGCACACTGTGGGCATCAGTGCGTGTATTTTAGAATTGGGAGAGTGGGTAAGTAGGAATCGAGAACGTAGCTGTATTTTTGCCGAAAGTGTCGTGGTGACGCTTGCCCCACTCCGTATTCACTAGTCACCAGATTGCACATGTGAAATGGGCGGATTTTATGGTACGTAACACCTACTTTAATAAAGCTGTTCTTTAAACATTCCTGTATTCACATATTTCCAGTGACGTCCACTGAAAGGCCGAAGCACTGACAACAAAAAAAAAAAGAAAGAAAACAAACATATAAAAAAGATCAAGGAACTGTTAGAAATGATATTCTTGGGAGCTGTATTATAAGGAACTTTCACTTTTTACTTTATACATTTCTGTATGGTTTGAATTACAGCGAGGATATATAACTTTTATTTTTCCCCCCTAGTTTTTTTTTAAAGACTTTATTTACTTATTTATTTTTAGAGAAGGAAAGGGAGGGAGAAAGAGGGAGAGAAACATCAATGTGTGGTTGCCTCTTTCACACCCCCAACTGGGGACCTGGCCTGCAACCCCGGCATGTGCCCTGACCGGGAATTCATCTGGCGACCCTTTGGTTCGCAGTCTGGCACTCAATCCACTGAGCCACACCAGCCAGGGCTCCCCCCCTCCCCAGTTTTATTGAGATATAGTTGACATACAACACTGTGTTATTGTAAGGTGTACAACATAATCATTTGCTATATGTATATATAACTTTTATAATCAGAAAAAAAACATACATTAAAGAGTATTGTACTTCTAGGTTAAGATAATGAAATAAAGCTTTCTCATAGGCTCTGTTTCTACCATTACCTAAGAAAGTTTAAAAAGTTAAAATTTTGTCCACAGCAAACAAAGGGTAACAACTCAGTATCTTAAATGTCAACAAGTGGCAGTCAGGGAAAGAAACAGAAGATTCTGGTCTGGAGCAGGTCAAGGCTTCCAGTTCTGCCTCCATTCCATCAAAATGCATGCTAGTAGGTGCCCAGAATCCTGGGGACTAACATGTAGATATGCACATATATTCAGAGAGAAAAGAAAATTAAGTGGTTCCTTCAGCTTTCGTCTCTTCCCTCTGGAAAATGGCTACTGGGAGAAGAAGGGGAAGTGAGAAGTGAAGAATACATAGACTCTTTTGGGTAGCAGGGAAGATGCCAGGAAAGCATACTGAATTAGGGGAGGCTCCGAGACTGAGGCCCTTTCCCATAGGAATGGGACATGCCAATCCCTAGTAGAGTGAACTCTGGAATAGACACTTGAAGCCTCAGAAGTAATTGCAGAACTTTGGTATTCTAACAACAGCTGCACACCACCTCCCCTGAGTTCTGCCCCTTCCCCTCCTTCAGAAAAGCTTGTAAAGCATAGAAAAAGCGCATACAGCATAAAATAACAGTCCTCAAATTGCAGTTTAATAGGCAAACCAAACCAGTTTCATAAAATGGGAGGAAATTCAGGAGGCAAAGAGAGAAACAGAAAAAAAAAATCACCCCAAGTGCTTTGAGCTCTAGAAAAACCTAAAAAGAAAATGAGCTAGTAGACTAAGAACTCAAAAATGAGGACTAAAACAGCTGAAAGAGATGAATAGGGAAATTGCACTTCTGGTAAAGCAAAGACCAAACTGTATCATTATAGAACTAATAGTGAGGAACGGAGTAGACATGGCTGGAAATGGAATTACTGATGTGGACAAAAAGACCTGAAGTAATCAGGACAAAGGCAGATGAAAAACACAAAGAGATTAAAACAATCAGGAAGAAGGTAATAGATGTGGAAGACAGAGGTTATTGGTGTCTCTGGAGCTGAGGACTCATGAAGTGGAACAGGGTAGTCACAAATATAAAATCAGAAGTTCCCTCCAAAGTGAGGTATTAATATGTAGCTTGAAAGATCAAAACAAGACATTTTGATGTAAAATGTTCAATCAGGAGATGTATTTTAATTAATTTATTGAAATTTAGGCATCCAGGCAGAAAATAGAAAATCATCTACAAGAAAAAAAGTCAGGCTGTCCTCAAATTTCTCAACAGCAACATCCAAAGACAAAAGACAATGGAGCATTCTCTGCAGAGTTCTGAAAGAACAAAAGTGTGATCCAAGAATCGTGTGTCCAGCCGAGATGTCATTCAAAAATAGGGGACTAGGCAGATTCCCAACAATAGAAAACAACTCATAGAAAAAAGAAATACTCAAAAGTGAAATTCAGCCAGTTAAGAAGTAGGACAAAATTATGGCTGTGAAAATTGAGAAGTCTTGGTAAAAGGTATGTGATGATCAGTGAATCCATTTAAATATAGGATTAATACTGAACACATGTGTAATTTATGTTTTAGAGAGTACACATGTTATACAAATTGACAATGTAGAATAATATGACTAAGAAATATTTGGCCCTGTGGGAAGGTTTTAGGGAAGATACTGTGAGTATGCTGATGACCTGATTTTCCTTAGCAGGGTCAATTGATTCTCATTTCAATCATATTTTTTGAAAGAAAAAGAAATGTAATATCAAAATCGCTTTTTTCTAACCTTAAATTGATTTGAAGAAATAATATTCTTGTAGCGAATAAACCCTTTCTGGATGCTCCGTTTTTCTTTTAGTTTTTTAAATCCCATTAACATGAACTTGAATTTCATAGTTTTTTATTTTTACATAATATGTATAGTACAATACCTTTTAAAAAGTAGATATATCTATCTACCTATTATTCTATCATATTATCTGTATAAAGGTATGGAAGGATATTCAGAATGATGTTAATCAAATATTAATAATGGTAATCTTTAGATTGTGGGGTTTAAGGGTTTTAAAATATTTTTCTTTGTGCTTTTCTTTAGCATTGCCTAATTCTTTATAATGTATTATTTTTATAAGAACAATAAGCTGATTTTTCTTAAAACAAAACAAAATGAAAATTAAACTTGAACACTTCCCCTTAGTCTACAGGATATGACTGAAGCTTTTGTATTCAAAATAAACACTCAGACTATTTTCCAAACCTGTTTCCTCTATTCGGACATTAATGGGGCTTATCCGTGAGGGGCGTTTCCTGAAAATTCCTGCTGCTGCTCCTTTTCCCAAATCGTCCTGAAGCTCTGGATGAGCTTGCCATCTTTATTCTACCTCGACCCATCTCATCAAGCTCAACCTCTTTTCTCTTAGATTGACCTTTTCTGAGCTCATCCCCAGCATTTTTAAATCAAATAATTAAAAGTATCCACGTAGAGAAGTACAGAGTTCTTACTTCCTCTGGATTTGGTTTTAACAGGAACCATTTAAGGAGAGAAAAATAAAGTTCTCTTGATTTAAGTCAGTTCCAGGTTGTTATTTTAATAAGCAGCTTCAGGATCTTGTTAGTATTATAATAGGAAGTGAGAATGTGCAAAGCCTGAATTTCAGGGTAACTTCAAGGAGTACTGAAAGTTAATGATACACATGTATTTCCTAAAAAGACAAGGAACAATGGGAGCAAAGGGAAGTTATGTGAATACTCATAGGTTTCAGTTTTCTTTTTTCCACAAAAGTAATGGTTTTTATAGATTTAAATATCTTAATAAAGTTGCTTGCTATGAAAAACATGTTTTTAATAATCAGGAACTAGATATTCATTTTTTATTGATTATGCTATTATTGTTGTCCCAATTTTTTCCCCTTTGCCCCTTCCACAGAGCAACCCCCACTCCCTCAAACAATCCCCACACCATTGTTCATGTCCCTGGTCATACGTGTAAGTTCTTTGGCTGCTCCATTCCCTATTCTGTACCTTACATCCCTATGGCTATCCTGTAACTACCTATTGGTACTTCTTAATCCCCTCACCTCTTCACCCATTCCCCCAAACCCTCATCCCTGCTGGCAACCATCAAAATGTTCTCTGTATCCGTGATTCTGACTCTGTTCTTTTTTGCTTAGTTTGTTTTTTAGATTCAATTGTTGATTGATTTGTATTTGTTGCCATTTTATTGTTCATAGTTTTGATCTTCTTTTTCTTAAATAAGTCCCTTTAATATTTCATATAATAATGGTTTGGTGATGATGAACTCCTTTAGTTTTTTTCTTGTCTGGGAAGCTCTTTGTCTGCCCTTGAATTCTAAATGACAGCTTTGCTGGGTAGAGCAATCTTGGCTGTTGGCCCCTGATTTTCATGACTTTGAATATGTCTTGCCAATCCCTTTTAGCCTGCAAAGATTCTTTACAGAAATTAACTGATAGTATTATGGGAACGCCCCTGTAGGTAACTAACTGCTTTTCTCTTGCTGATTTTAAGATTCTCTCTTTACTTTAACCTTCAGCATTTTAATTATGATGTGTCTTGGAGTGGACCTCTTTGCATCCATCCTGTTTTGGACTCTGTGTGCTTCCTGGACTTGCCCGTCTATTTCCTTTGCCAAATTAGGGAAGTTTTCTTTCATTATTTTTTCAAGTAGATTTCCAATTTCTTGCTCTTTCTCTTCCCCTTTTGGCACCCCTATGATGTGAAGGTTGGAATGCTTTGAAGTTGTTCCACAGGCTGCTCGGGTTTTTTGGATTCTTTTTCCTTCTTGTTGTTCTGATTGGTTGTTTTTTGCTTCCTTGTGTTCCAAATCATTGATGTGAATCTTGGCTTCATCCACTCTGCTGTTTTTTCCCTGTAAATTGTTCTTTATTTCAGTTAGTGTATCCTTCGTTTCTGACTGGATCTTTTTTATGCTGTTGAGGTGCTCACTAAGTTCCTTGAGCATCCTTATAACCAGTGTTTTAAACTCTGCATCTGACAGATTGCTTATCTCCCTTTTGTTTAGTTCTTTTTCTGGAGTTTTGATCTCTTCTTTCATTTGGGTCATGTTTCTTTGTCTCCTCATTTTGGCAGCCTCCCTGTGTCTGTGTGTATTAGAGCTGCTGTGACTCCCTGTCTTGGTAGTGTGACCTAATGTAGTAGGTGTCCTATAGGGTCCAGTGGCACAGCCTCCCCTATTACCCAAGCTAGATACTCGAGGTGCACCCTTTGTGTGGGTCAAATACACCCTCCTCTTGCAGTTAAGCCTTGATTGCTGTTGGCTGGTCAATGAGAGGGATTTACCCAGGTCAGTCTGCTGCAAGGACTGGCTGTGACCAGTGACCACAAACCTCTACCCCCTGTGGAGGATCAGCTGTGCAGGGGCAGGAGGGTGGTGCAGGCCAAGGTCAGCCCATACATGTGTTCTAAAGCAATCTGCACATAGCTGCTACTTATGCTGGGCTTGGAGGTTCCCAGGTGAAGCCAAGCTGTGAACTTAAGCTGGCTGCTGCTAGCGCCAGGCCTGGTGCCACCTAGCAAGAGGTACTGTGTCTGGGGGCTCACAGAGGCCGTCTGTTGCTTGCTTGAGAGGATTTAGGAAGTTGTGAAGCATGCACCAGACCAGCCATTCACATGGAAAAGCCAGTTAACAGCTTTGGTGGGATGAAGCCTCAGGGGATGTCCAGGGTGGGATAAACAGTGTTAGCCAGGTTGATGGAGTCTCCAATATGGCACTCTGGTACCTGCTTTCAGGCTCTGATCTTTGTGGGCGGTGGGATCAGAAAGGGGACAATGGCCTCTGCCCTTCTTTCTGTCTGGGAGAAAGATGTTCCCCTGTTCTCACCTTGATACCAGACATTTCAGTTCCTCTCCGTATGCCACTGGTGCCTTTCAAGCTGCTACCCCAGTGCTGGAGCTCAGAGGGAGTGAGTCTGCATAATTCCATGTTTGGGTTCTTTAAGAGGAACTGCTTGGGAGTCCGGAAGTGTCTTCCACTGACTCAGTCCCCACTGGTTTTTGCATCCAGAAGTTATGGGGACTTATCTTCCTGGCACTGGAATCCTGGGCTATGGGGCCTGGTGTTGGGTTGGAACCCCTCGCACCCGAGATATCCCTCCTGAATTTTCACTTACCACTTGTGAATGTGGGACCAGCCTGTTCCACATCTCTGCCCCTCCTACAAGTCTGAATGGATGGGGTTTCTTTAATTCCATGTCGTTGGACTTCCATTCAAGTTGATTTATTGATGGTTCTGAGTGATGGTTGTTCTATAGTTTAGTTGTAATTTTGACGTGGTGTGTGAGGAGGCAAATTGTGTTTACCTATGCCTCCATCTTGACTGGAAGTCAAGAGCTAGACTGAGAAATAATTTATTTCCATTATCTGGGCCATGAAAAAAGACCACAATTCCATTACCCGGTGACAGCAACGGATAAAAGTAATAACAGAATTCTTGGTTTGTTAACCATCAGGAGCTACAAAAATGATATTAAAAATGAAAACATTACATTAGATATGCCATCTACATTAAAAACTTTTGAGATCCCTGGTTGGTGTGGCTCAGTGGATTGAGTGCCAGCCTGTAAACTGAAAGGTCGCCAGTTCAATTCTTAGTCGGGGCACATGCCTGCATATCGTGGGCCAGGCCCCAGGTGGGGGTGTAGCAGGGGCAACTGACCAATGTTTTTCTTCTACATAGATGTTTCTCTCCCTCTCCTTCTCCCTCCCTTCCCCTCTGTCTAAAAATATAAATAAATAAAATCATTAAAAATATTTTTAAAAAAACTTTTGAGAAACTGTTTTTATCTTCTTGCTCAGTAGAAAAGACTATCATTGTCTGTAACATTGTGACCACTTTTAAGGCTTTTGAATTTTTTTTTTTACCATAGATAAACACATACAATGTTTAAATTTTAGGAAGGGCATGAAAGAGAAAGTAAAGTTCCTTTCTCCTCGTTTCTCGTCAAGTCTTACTTCCTAGAGGCAATTCTCTGAACAGTTTGTGCTGTTTCGCTTTCCTGATGTTTATCAGAACTTCTTCAATGTAATTCTTTATTGGTTTACCGATCTTCACCTGCATCGCTCCACAGTAACAGGTAAACACAAGTTCTCTTCTTTCCATCTCTCCACCTCTAAGATTTTAATTGTAAATATTTGTAACATTTATATTACTTTGTGACTGAATTAAATACAAAATTAATTTGTATACAGATTGACTAAGAGTTAAAAAACCAAAACCCAACATTCACCATATTATAATTTTATAAATATTAACCATAGAACCATGTAGTCTGATTAGACTGTTAGTGATGGAAACATATTCCTATGTCATTAAAACTTTGTGACTCAAAAGGGAACCTTCCATGTATCAGGATCTATGGATCTTTTATATTTTGTCAAGATTTTTTCACTTTTTCTGGTCTTATACCTCTATTACTTATATCCCATTTGGTCCTATTTGTTAGAATCCATTTTTATTTTGCTGAAGTATATCTGCGAGTAATTTTTCACATAGAGTATGGGATGTTAAACATTGTGAGTTCTTAGATGTTTCTTATTTTGCCTTCACATTCGATTAGCAGTTTGGCTAGGTGTGTTATTCTGACAAAGACTCTCTCTCCTTAACCAAATTTAAGCTCCTCCAAGACACCTTTTTATTTTTACGTTTTTAAGATTTTATTCATTTATTTTAGAGAGACAGGAAGAGAGGGGGAAAGGGGTGAGGGGAGAGAAACATCAACATACCAGGGAAACATTCATCAGTTGCCTCTCATACATCCCAACCAAGGACCTGGCCTGAAACCCAGGCATGTGCCCTGACCAGGAATCAGACCAGCGACCTTTCAATCTGCAGGAGGATGCCCAACCCACTGAGCCACACCAGTTAGGGCTGAGCCTTCTTTTTGACTATTCCTCATCTTTAGGCTCTGTCCTCAGCCTGCCTAGCCCACTTTTCGCAAGAATCCTGCTAAGTAAGTTTAGCAAGAATTAACCCCATTCTTGATATCTGATCACTGTTGATAACTGATCAAGTTCTTCATTCTACATCCTTGATATCTAAATACTTGGACTGCTTTTAGCAAGAATCCTGTTGGACAAGTTTATTAAGAATCACCCTAGACTTTATGCCTCCTCTTAGTAATTGTCCACCCATTGACCCCCTCAGATGGTATTTCGCCTATAAGTCCCCAGGTGTCTTTTCCATATTAAGAGTTGAGCTCAGTTTTACCAAAGCCTTTCTCCCATATTGCAATAGTACTGAATAAAACCTATCTTAACTGCCTTTAACTAGTGTCTGACTCTATTTCTCTTTCACAATTCTGGAATTGTGAAATGCTGTGAAATGTTCAAATACTCTTCCCTCACAACTTTGAAGACATTTCATGCTAAAGATGGCAATTTCTTTATAGAAGTGGTGTATTTATTTGCTCGTTTTGCTTTTCCACGCCCCTCTTTGGGTGCCTGGTTGCCCACTCATATTCCTGTATAGAGAGCAGTCTGAGTTTCCTGTGCATCGGTGTTTTTCCAATAGGCCTATTCCTTAAATGTGGGCTCTGTGAGCAGGAGGTGCTTATCATCTCATCGGGCAGGGTTCTTTGCAGGGTACGTGGGGAGACAGCAGGCAGTCTGGTGACTTCTACAACTGACTTCACCATGAGGGTGGAATGTGCTTTTCGTGAATCATGCCTGAGTAAAGCTGCTGTTCCCTCTCTCCTTCCTTCTCTGCAAGTCTGACCTGCTTTTTTGTCAGGCTAAATGTTCTCTCTAGGGTAATCTCTAGGAGCCAGCTCCAAGCAAATCCCCACTGTCTTCAGAGAGCATCTATGCTGTGATTAGCAGACAAACCCTTATAAAAAGAGGTTGGGTTTTTCCTTTGGAGGATGACTGTGTCAGATTGTTGGAAATTCACACCACTGACCCCCTTCTGTGCTCTTCAATATCACGGGGACTGGAAATTTGGGATCTACATTTTCCAAAATCCCCTACCAGTGGAGTTCAGGCTAGGGCCAGCCAAAGGAGAGTTGGAAAGCAGACAAGAAACAGAAGCCATATATTATTACTCCTTGGGCAGCAGCAGAAAGACAAGAAGTTTTGCCTTGGCCTTGCAAGTGTTTCCCCGCACATTGCCCACGTTGGTGCTGCATGCAGCATTAATCATTATAATTCCCAGCACTTTCAACTCTGAAAACTAGTGGCAAGTCTGAGAGCAAAGGATGACTTTCCCTGACCTTCAATCCTCCAGCTGGCCTAATGGTTTGGTAAAACCTGAAATAAATTCCTTCCTGTTTGAAATATCTAGAGTAGTTTCCTTTTCCCTGATTGATTCCCAACTGACACAGGGACAAAGACAAAGAGAGCTGGGAAGATAAACGTGTTTTGAGATAAAATTGGTTAAAGGATATCCCACATGGTGAAGGCAGGAGGTAGCAGCAGCTCTGAGAAGAGAGAGGAAAGGGTTGAATCACCAAAGCTTGGAGCAAAGAATAAAGGGCCCAAGAGCCCTTCAAGGAGAAGGTGCCTGGGGGGTTGCTTTTAGATTCTGAGAACACAGTCTTTTTTGTTTGCCACTATTTGTGCACAGCATGCTTGACATAGAATTGGTACATGATAAACATGTTTAATAAACGCATGACCCCGTAGAAAACTGTGCCTTTGTGCTTCAATTAGGATGCTTTGGTGGCAAGTAATAGAAAATCCAACTCAAACTAGCATAAGTAATATGAAGGAATGTATTATTCTACATAACTGAAATATTTTTTCAGAGCTACGCTGAAACTTGATATTACAGCTTCAGGCAAACTTAACATTCCTAAAAAAGATATGGTTGGATTGGATTAGAACACAGGCCTAGCCCTAGACCTATCTCTGTGTAGCTGGGGCTGGGCACAGGAACCACTTTTAGTAGAGTCACTGGATAGATTAGACTCCAGAATGGATAAGACACATCCAAACGACTCCCCTTAATTATAGAGAATCCCACTTGTCTCAATACATCCCCAGCATTCTCTGGGTAGAGATATGTATTCTCTGGAACTAGTGCTTATAAGGAAGAGGGTATGCTTCTGCCCTTGGAAGCATACCCTCAACAGGCAAAGCCTGGGTCTTCAGAATTTTCTGTAGCTGCTGAAATTAATGATATAAAACCTAGATCCCACTTTCTCTTACCTACTCCAGGACTTAGCTCATTAAATTATTTTCTCTTACTTCTGCAAAATAGGAGAGTTATTAAACCAAGGCAGGGAGGAGGAGGGAGACCTGTCTCACCCACTAACTCAGCAGTCTTGAACCTGGTCAGACATGATTGCCAGGTGTTCCGAACATCACAAGAAACACCGTGATAGCACAGGAGGAGGGGAGCCCTTGAAATTCTGTATGTATCATTGCCACTATCTGGGGAAGAAAGCCTTTGAAACTGTGTATACATCCCAAGGTCTAGAAGTGGGAAGAGGAGGAGGTCCACAGTGCTCAAAGAAAATGCACATAAAACAACTTCGGTTAATTGCCTGCCTCTAGTCACTATATATGTTTTACGAGGGCCGTCCCCAGTGCTTGCAGAAAGAGGCCATAAATAACTTTGGGTAACTGCCTCAACTTTAATTAATTGCCTGCTGTCATATCTCTGTTTTACGAGATGACCAAGTGTGGTCTGGAGCAAGATAAGAATTCTGGGCTAACAATCCTCCATACATACCTACATTTAGGTGGTCACTTCCCCCCAGGGGAAGCTGGCACCACCTTTACCCACCCATCAATATGTAACTCCCTCATCCCATCTCGCCAACTCTGTGAGTCCTCAGGACAAAGGACCGGATGCCTTGCCCTTCTCCCGAACCTCAGCAACAAGGGCCCTGCTGGTCCCTGAGAACATTCTGCTTATAAACGCTGCTTGCATACTCACTGTCTTGCTGATCTATAATTCTTCCCTGCATCAATGAAAAGAGCCAAGTTTCCCCCACACTTCTACATCATCAGAATTTCCCTCTCTACTTGATTGTTTCTGTGAGCATGCAAGCATGCTGTAATTTCTCCTGTCTTAAAAATGTACATCTCTTGAACTTTACACCTTTCTCTGGTTATTACCCTATTTCCCAGCTCATCTTTACAGAAAAAAAAGATTCCTTATAAAGTTGCGTGTCCTTGAAGCCTCTATTGCCTCATTTTCTCTTGAGCTCATTTTAATCAAGCTCTTATGCGTGTAACTACTAAACTGCTCTCATCAAGATCATCAGTGGTGCCCTGGCTGGTGTGGCTCAGTGGATTGAGCACTGGCCTGCAAACCAAAGGGTCACTGGTTCAATTCCCAGTCAGGGCACAGGCCTGGGTTGTGGGCCAGGTCCCCAGTAGGGGGCGTGCAAGAGGCAACCACACACTGATGTTTCTTTCCCTCTCTCCTTCCCTTCCCATCTCTCTCTAAAAATAAATAAGTAAAATTAAAAAAAAAAAAAGGACCACTAGTGGTAAGGGTAAAGGGGGGATAAATGGTGATGGAAGGAGACTTGACTTTGAGCTGTGAATATACAATACAATATATAGATGATGTATTATAAAATGGCACCCCCTCAAACCTATACAATTTTATTAACCGATGTCATCCCAACATATTCAATTAAAATATAATATAAAGATCACTAGTAGTCATTTTCCAGTCCTCTTCTTTAAAAAAAAATTTTTTTATTTGGCTTCTCAACAGCATTAGGCACAATTGATCATTCCCTCTTTTTGAAATATATTTTTCACTGGCTCCCAAGACACTACACTCATCACACTTTTCCTTCTATCTCACTTGGTGCTCCTTCTCAGTCCCCTTAGCTTCTTCCTCCTCCTGTTCCTACCCTCTAACGGTGGAGTGTCATGAATCACTCCTCTCACTTATTCTGAGTTTCTACACACTCCCTGGGTGATAGCTGGCCCAGAGACTTTAAAAACAGTCTATTATAGCCCTGACAAGTGTGGGTTAGTTGGTTGGGCATCATTCTGCAAAGTGAAGGTCACTGGTTTGATTCCCAGTCAGGCACATGCCTGCATTGTGGTTTTGGTCCCAGGTCAGGTGCGTTTGGGAGTCAACTTGATGCATTCAGGAGACAACTGATGGATGTTTCTCTCCCTCTCTTTCTCCTGCTCTCTAAAAACTAAATAAAATCTTTTTAAAAAGCAATTTACTACAAATGGAAGTATTTATAGGGAGAAGTGAGTATCTATAGGGACAATAAATATCTAGAATTTGTTTAAAAATACTCCAAGCCAGAGCATAGTGGGGGAAGATGGAACAAGACTAACAAAATATTCATAAATGGCTAAGCTAAGTAATGGGTATATGAATATTCATTATCTTCTACTTTTATATATGCTTAGAATTTTCCATAATAAAAATAAATACATATATACATACAAAGTATATACTGAATATTTCTATATTTATTCTTCAAGTCCTGACTTTTATTTTCTCTTCCTGCCTTCTTTTTTTTTAAACTCCAGATATGCATTTTCAACCTATTTCTACTTGATTGTTTAACAGTCATCTCAAACTTAACATGTCTGAAAGGAACTCTGGATCATCCCCCTCTCCACTGCAACCCTGCCCAGCCCTCCTCCCAGAAAACTTCTCCTAATGACATTGTATTGACCTGGTTGCTCAGACCAAAAACTTTGGAGTCATTCCCCAGACCTCCCTTTCTCTTATAATTCACATCTAATCCCATCAGCAAAATGCATTTGGAATCTCACAAGTTTTCACCACTTTTACTGCTGCATCCTTGCCTGTCATTTGTACCCTGAGCTCCTGCAAAGGCCTTTTAACAAGTCTCCTTACTTCCACTTTGGCCCCTACGATTTGTTTTTCACAAGCAGCCAGTGATTTTTCTTAAATGTGGATAAGATCTCATCACTCCTTCCTCTCAACTTTCCAGCAAGTCCAGTCACACTTAGAATAAAACCCAATATCCAAATGATGGCCTGCAAGGCCCTTTGTTATCTGTACCCAGCCTCCGGCCTCACGTGCCTGATTGCATCTCTCACCACTCTTGCGTCATTCAGTGAGCTCCAGCACAATGGCCTCCTTTTCCAGGAGCCCACCAGGGAGACCCCTGCCTTGAGGTATCTGGGGTTCTTTCTGCCTGGAATGCTCTTCCCCCAAGTTTTTGCATGGATTACACCCTCACTTCATTCCAGTCTCTGTTCAGATATCACCTATGTAGAGCTTTCTCCAAACAACGTATGTAAAATAAGTACTCCTGTCATTCCCTTCCTACTTAATTTTTCATGTATTAATATTGTATATCATTTATTACCTGCTTTGTAAGCTACATAAGAGCAAGAACTTGTCTTGTTTACAGCTATATCTTTAACACCTAAAATAATTCATAGCATACATAGACAACCAATATTTGTTGAGGGAATGAATGATGGATTGAATGGGTCGTACAGAAAGGTGGAAGATAGCTCTATTTTGAACCCTCCAGGATGAGGGGACGTGACTCTTCCCTACTCCCAGCTTCTCCTATGCTCACCTGAACCACACTGTGTCCCTTCAATATCCAAAGGTGTGTTCTAGGGTGGAACCAACTAAGTGAGTCTACCTTTAGATCTAGTATCCTTTAGGAGGAGGCAAGGAGGAGCTCTTTGCAGCCCTGCGAAAGCACCAGCTTGCCTGAGCGAGTCTATTGCCTGATTCAATGTGAATGCTGATAGCTAGTCTCCCAACTCCTTCTATTTGTCTCTGGCAAGACCAATTTTTCTGACACCATCTTCTGCTCAGTTCTAGAGCTGTTGTCAGGCTCTGCAACTCTACCCTCCTCCAAGGGCTCATGTGCTCCTCATCATGACCTGAAGCCATACAGATTTGCACCAAACTCATCTTGGGCCACTTTTCTCTTTGCTCACAAAGTTCTAGCCAAAATGACCTTTTTGTTTCTCAAACACCCTGAGCTCATTCCCACTTCCTGGTATTTTCACTCACCTCTCCTCTTCCTGAAACATTCTGTACCCAGATCATTATGTGACTGACTCCTTCTTTTCATAAGTTTTTCAGCTCACTTATCAGCTCTTCAGGGATGCTTCCCCAAAGACCATCCATTGTATGACATTACTGTGTTTTATTTTCTTCAGAGTAATTTCTACTCTTGTCCATTTTTGTTCAATTGTTTATTGTCAGACTCCTCTTTCTAAGAATGCTGACCAGTAGAACTTTCTACAGCGATAGAAAAGTTTTTATATCTGAGCTGTCCAGTACAGTAGCCACTAGTTACCATATGATTCTTAAGCAAATGAGTAAATGAATTTTAAATTTCGTTTTATTTTAATTAATTTATATTTAAATAGCCACCTGTAGCTAGTGGCTATATGTGATGTGTCTTGGAGTGGGCCTCTTTGTATCCATCTTATTTGGAACTCTCTGTGCTTCTTGGACTTACATGTTTATTTCTTCCACCAAATTAGGGAAGTTTTCTTTCATTATTTTTTTCCAATAGATTTCCAATTTCTTGCTCTTTCTCTTCTCCTTCTGGCACCCCTATGATGGAAATGTTGGACCTCTTGAAGTTGACCCAGAGACTGCTTGCATTATCCTCATTTTTTTGGATTTTCTTTTCTTCTTCTTGTTCTGATTGGTGGTTTTTTGCTCCCTTGTGTTCCAAATCGTTGATTTGATTCTTGGCTTCATCTGCTATACTGTTGTGTCACTGTAAATTGTTCTTTATTTCAATTAGTGTATCCTTCGTTTCTGACTGGATCCTTTTTATGCTGCTGAGGTTTTCACTAAGTTCCTTGAGCATCCTTTTAACCAGTGTTTTAAACTCTGCATCTGACAGATTGCTTATCTCTGTTTTGTTTAGCTGTTTTTCTGGAGTTTGATCTGTTCTTTCATTTGGGCCATGTTTCTTTGTCTCCTCATTTTGGAAGCCTCCTTGTTTTGTTTCTATACATTGGGCAGAGCTGCTTTGACTCATGCCTTGTTAGTGTGACCTAATGTAGTATGTGTCCTGCAGGGACAGTGGCATAGCCTCCCCATCACCCAAGCTGGATGCTCGAGGTGTGCCTTTTGAGTGGGCTGAGTACACCTCCTCTTACGGTTGAGTCTTGATTGCTGTTGGCAGGTCAATGGGAGGGATTTACCCAGGCCAGTCGCCTGCAAGGACTCCAAATGCTCCCCAGACTGGGACCTGGCCCACACCCAAACATGTGCTCTGACCAGGAATTAAACCTGTAATCTTTTGGTTTGCAGGATGATGCTCAGCCAACTGAGTCATGCCTGTCATGGAGGTCAAATGAGTTTTGATAAGAGGAGCAAGTCCACTCAGTGGGGAAATGCCATGCTGGAGGCTGCAGGGGGGAATCTACTCCTCACCTCTTCCAGCTTCTGGTGGCTGCTGATATTCCTTGGCTTGTGGCCAAATCACTCCCATCTCTGCCTAACTTATCATCTTCTTTCATGTAAGCTCCCCCGACTCTTTCTTAAAAGGACACTTATGACTGCATTTAGAGACCACCTGAATGTTTGAGGGTAATCTCCCCATCTCAAGACCCTTAACTTAATCACCTCTGCAAAGATTCTTGTTCCATATGCTGTAACACTTACAGGTTCCAGAGATTAAAACCTGATGTCTGTGAAGGCCATTATTCAGTTTACTACATCATCATTTTTGAACACTTCCTTTCTTTAGTAAGGAACCAGTAAGATTTTTTACTGCCCCAGTCATGGAATCAACCATTTCTCCAAGAATCTTTTGTTCCTTTTTAATGAAGAATGATATTTAAATGCCAAAATGTACTCATTGCTAGGTGTACTCATTGCTATTAGGGTGTCATTCTTGTAGGTCATTTCAGTAGGACGAGAAAATAGGACATCAACTAGGAAATATGTGTATGGATATACATATACACAAATACAAATATTTTGTGCATTCTAAAGTGGAGGGCTGGAGTCAGTTCATACAGGCTTGCAAGAGCCATTTGATAAATATTCAGGAATTCTTTGAGCAGCATAATAACTTGATGAATAATAAAAATAATAATTTCAAGTTCAATTACTACTTAAATTAATTTTAAAAAATTATTAAAATAGTAAAATGCCTGAAAGCACTGCATTTTTAAAATGAGCTCAGTTGAGTTTTAATTTACATACAATAAAACACTCACTTATATGCATAGTTCAGTGAGTTTTGACAAATGTATATACACAAGTAACCATAACCAAAATTAAGATTAGATTTTTTTTCTTTTTCTTTTTCCAAAGACAGAGAGAGAGATAGAGATAGAGATGAGAGAGAGAGAGAGAGAGAGAGAGAGAGGAAGAGGAGCATTGGTTTGTTTTTCCACTTACTTACGCATTCATTGGTTGATTCTTGTATGAGCCCTGACTGGAAAACCCGCAACCTTGGTGTGTTAGGACAATGCTCTAACCCACTGAGCTACCTGGCCAGGGCCAAGATTTCTTGATTGAATAGAACATCTGCTAGAATTAGAATTGATAGACATTTCCATCATCCCAGGAGGTTCTATGTGCCCCTTCTCAATCAATTTCTATGCCCCACCCCTGGCTACTGGTAACCACGTAAACCCTTGATCCAACCTTACCCTTGATCCTTACATTACCGTAGGATCAAGGGTGGGAAGTGGGGATGGCTGGGGTGGGGGGGGAGATGGGGAGGAAATGGAGACAACTGTACTTGAACAACAATAAAAAAAAAAGTTAAAAAAATAATTACATTACCATCTGTTAATGGATTTTAAATATATTTAACTACACACATTTAATTTATTAACGGAATGTCTGTATTTTATTATTAAACCCCAAAGCAAAGGACTGTCTACAAAAAAGTGTACAGTTTGACCATGTTCTTATTTAAATCTATTTTTTCCTGATTCTCTTTACTATTAAAAAAATAAATTAATCATGTGGCATAAGGAAAAAAGGTAGAAAGTTTGCCTTATTTTCAAGAACAATAATAGCAGTTGCTGTTTACTGAGCATCTACTATGTACCAGACACCGTATTTGCACTTTATATGACCTATTTTCTCTTTTGACCTTCTCAACAACCCTGCCAGGTAGGTATTTATTATCTTCACTTTGTATGTGGCTCAGAAATACCCCTGACTTCACCTACGTATGTTTCACATAAATGTATCATACATATAGCAGCATCCCAAATCTCCAAGCTCTAATCAACCCACCATATGCTAAAGTAGCAGTAAACCTAGTTTTTCAATGAGGTCCCCTCCCCAGTTCTCAGAAGTAATTGGAACTACCACTGTCCCTCTTCTGCCCGTGAAGGCCTGGCCTTTGTCGAAGCCTGTGCTGCCCTCTCCTAGACCACTGAGCCTTTCACCTGTTCATGCCAGAGGTGGCTCCACTGTCTGTGCTGGAGTTCCCTCTGACAAGCCTGGGCTGGAGCCCTCCTCTCTCTCTAGGGTGTCAGAGTAGCTCACAAAGATCCTTAAACATTTTCTGGGATCCAGTCCACTATCCCAGAAACAAAAGTCCTCTAGGGGGCAGTGTAGATTAACTCCTTAGTCTAACCTAACGCTACCTCTGCCCACTTCGGTTACACACAAAGGGAGAAGCTTGGGCTGAGAGAAGTTTAAACACAAACCAACAAACAAACCCAAAGAAACCCTTGGTCAAGACCACCAGTTAGTCAGTAGCAGATTCAATCTCTGTCTGAACAATGACTACTTTTTACTCTGTTGGGCTATCTTCCTGACCATTCATTAGATTAAAAGGAAAAGGACAAGGACATAGCAAGTAAATTCTACAGTAATTAAATATATATGGAGCAGCTCTGGACCACGAGGCAGCAATCTGTGAAGTGAACACAAGAGAGTAGGTAGCCTTTGGGAGCACTGGTCTTTGGGGAGAGCTAGGAGCTAGGTCTAAGTCAAAGCAGGGGAGATTGAGAATATAGGGAATTTTGGCGACTATAGCCTGTGAGTTCCACGCACTATAACCCACTGAGCAACTCGTGCTTTCAGCGAATATCCGTGCTTACCCTGGCCTGCACTGACGTGGCATGGAAACAAGAAGACACGAACACTGTCTGCAAGTGTGTCGTAGATAATAGGAAGGAAGACAGAACACGACGCTACAAGAGACAAAAGCAAGGGGCCTACTTTAAGAAAAGAACCATGAAAATTGAGAAGGAGCTGGACAGGTGAAGAGTGTTCCACACAGAGGGAACAATAAGTATGAAGGCCCTGGGGTAACAAAACAATGAGCAGTTGAAGGGCTGAAGGAAGGCCGGTGTAGCTGGGAACCACTCTACCCAGACTGGATGGCACTATCTCTTAATTCCATTCAGTATGAATGGCAGGGAGTTCCGGGAAGATGTAACAAATTGATCAGAAACACAAAGGCAGGAAAACTGTATCATGGTGGAGGGTTGGGGGGGGTGGATGTTTGGTGAATTAGCAAGGACCTCTCTGCTCTTAGAACTAGCAAGTGATAAATGGTTGGACTTAGAAGCCATGCTGGAGATTTTGATTGTATTTGAAGTAAGAAAAGGGATGAAAAATGTTAAGCAATGGAGATAAATTTAGGAAGACGAATCTCAGGGAGTGAGCAGGGTGACCTAGAAGCAGGGATACCTGCTGGGACGCTCTTACAATAAATAGCCCAAGCAAGAGAAGCGTAGGCCTTGCCTAAGGGTGGCGGCATAATGAAGGACTCACCCTTTCCCTAAGTCCAGCCAATATAAAAGTCCCCCAAAGGAAGAGCAAAGAATAATTCTCTGGGGGAAATCTCCGGCAGGAGAGAAAAGGCTGAAACAGCATCTGTGACATTTTTGAGCTTCTGCCTCTGTTGGGGGTTCTCTGCCATTGGATTCCCCGACCCCTCATCAAAACACAGCACGAAGGTCTCCCTCCCAGAAAGGAACACTAAGCTTCTGGGGTCTAAGACAGAGGGCCAGGGAGACCATGTGACAGTTATGGGGGTCATCATTCAAAAGGGGGCTCTGGAGTACAAACACTGCTCCCTCCCCTGGCAACTCTCACCCTCCAGGCTCTCCTCAGACCTTCAGAGGACACCATACTGCATCACCTGTGTGTTCTTATTCCCATGAATGAGTAAGTGGAAATGGGTCAGAGAAAAGATGGATGGAAGATAATTTCCGGAGGACAAATTAATAGGGTTTGAAATTTAACCTGATTAGATTTCTAGGAGGAGATAGAATAGAAAATAATTATGAGAGGAAGCCTGGGTGTTAAAACAGGGGTGATTTAAAATCTTCTAATTCCCTTTGCATCGATTCTACCCTCTCTAAGCAACCTTCTGATACTAATTTTGTTTCCCAAACCAACTTTTCTGTAGGGATGCCATTATATTTTTTAGAGTAAATTGGTAAATTGAGCTCTTATGACTTAATCACTACCTAGGCGAAATGAGAGAATCAAGTTCCTGAACTTGCAAATGAGAAATTCTAGCCTAAACAGCACCTTCAGTGTTACACAACATGGGTTTGTCCTCCGATCACTTTGTCACCCACAGGACAGTCATGAGAATAAATCGTTCCCAGAGTCAGTGTGTGGGAGTCTAAAATAAAGGAAGCTAAAATTATTCTCTGAGACTGAACCTCATAGAAGCAATAGTAATAATATTTATTGAGTGCTTACTACATACCCGGCCCTGTACTGGACACTTCAAGAATATTTCATTAGACCCATGACATTCCTATGGGATAAATGCTATTATTATACCCACTTTGAGAGGAGGAACCTGAGGTTCAAGGAAATTAAATGGCCTAGAAGCACATAACTAATAAGCAGTGGAGGTGGGATTCAAACCTGGCAAACCTGACTCCAGAATTCTCTGCTTTTTACCTATATTGAGAGGAACTGCTATAACCATAGTAGGAATCCACAGTGCTTTTTGAACCTGCATAGATGAATCTGCAAAATGAAAACTACCCTCTGTCACCACTTGTAAATATGTTACCAATGGTGTACTGAGAAATACGCAGCTTCAGTCAAGGAAAACTGGTAGTAGCCTTAAAACTGGAGTATGACTGAAGAAAGCTACAGATAAATTAAATGTATTGTAACTTCTGGGAAAAAAGAATACAAAACCCAGGGACTTCTTTTATTCATGGCACATTTCCACCTGTAGTAGACTCCCGTTCCTGGCCCACACATGCCCACGCACAAAGAAAAAGAAACATAGTAGACGGGCAATGGATACTGTTAAACAGATGAATGAATGACATTCGACACTGCCTTACAATCTTCCTGCACATATCTAGCAAGTTTTCTTCCCTATGTTACTCTGAAACAGGTCTAACAAAGGATTCTCTCTCTCCTCAAATGTCCAATATTGCCTCTCTTCCCCCACCTCACTGTCAGCTAATGACTTTATCTCATACTTCAGGGAAGGGGGAAAACCCCCAAAAACTCAGGCAGTGATTCCCAAATCTTTCACTACCAAGTCTATACACCCCCTGCTTCTGTACCCATATTCTCTAGCTTTCCTCCTATTAAAATAAAAATGTGTCTCTAATTTCTATTCTGGAACACATCTTTTCTTGTGTTCTGGATGCCATCTCCTTTTGCCTTCGCAAGGACGTTTTTCCTGCAGTCCTCCCTCTCTCTTCTGTGTGTCCAAATTCCCATTTTCCTGTATCATTTTCATATGCATACAACTACACTCTAGAATTTCCTTATCTGTAACACTTTCTTCCAAAAGCTCATGCCGCCTTATAGCACAGCCCCATTTTTATGCTCTTCTTTTACAGAACTTCTTAAAGGGGTTAACTTCCTCTCTTCCCATTTTTTTTTAAACTACTTCACCTCAGGTTAATTCTTCAACCCTGTCCAATCACACCTCCCTGCCAAAGACACACGGAAACTTCTCTGGGCAAGGTTACCAACAAACCTGAGATTTATCAAGTGCCCCCTTCTGTCCTCATCTTCCCCAAACCTTTGTTAGCAGTCTGCACAGCTGACTGTTCTCTCCCTGCCACTGTCTTCTTTCGCCTTTAGGAGTATCACACACTCTTCTGGTTTTCCCTCCCCCTCTTTGACGGCTTCCTCTCAACATTCTCTGCTGACTGGACCCTCCCTCTGACACGCCCATTTGGGAGTGACCCTGGACCCTCCTCCTTTTTTTCTGCTTGAGGTCCCCAACTGTTGGCCAAAACCAAATTGATCTACAGGTGAGCATTATATGGCCTGCAAGTTTTTTTTTTTTTTTTTTTTTTAATGAGAAATTGTATTTGGAAACCTGGATTTTCTATTTCTCTTGGAGAAGATATAGAAATATGGGATTGCTTTCTCACATAGCAATAATTTGTTCGAACTGAGTACCTGTTGCAAGGGTCATTCCTTAAACAGCCCACTATATCCAAAACAGTGATATCTAGTGATATCTTGCTTCACTCATTTAGGTTACCTGCCTAAGGCATGGAGGAATATGAGTTGGTGAACCCAGATTCACACTTTCCCTAAGGGATCTCAGCCAGTCTCATTTAAATATCATAAGATTTTTAAGTATCTACCTTAAAAAAATGTTAAATAGCCACAATATGCCAGGAACTTACTGTACCAGGTTCGAGGGATAGAGCATTGAATAAAACAAGACACTCTACTTTCTGTTATATGTGAATTAGTCTCAATTTTTAAAGAAGAACCTTCTAGCAAAGGGAGACGCACAAAAGAGTGATCGTGTAAAGTCAATGAATACGAACAGAATGAAAGGAACGCAAGGATATACAGAAGGCTATTTTAGATAGGGCCATCGCGAATGCCTCTCGGAGGTGATACTTGAACCTGACTGAAATGACAGGGAAAAAAAAAAGGAAGTGTTCCCCAGAGAAAGAAGAGTACAAGCAAAAGTCACCGGGCTTATCTTGCATAAGAATGGTAAGGCCAATATGGCTGGAGTCTGGCGAGAGGGGAAGGAGCGGGAAGTGAGTTTGGGAAGGTGAGTAGAACTTTGTGGGTAGGGGTGATGGAAAGCCACTGGAATGCTTTGAGCAGGGAGAGTGATGAGAACTGGATTGTTTTAAAAGGATTATTGTGGCTGTTGTGTGGAGAATTGATTACAGTGGGGGAAAGAACAGAAATAACTAAAAAGGTTATTATTACTGGCCCTGGCCAGGTATCTCAGTTGGTTGGAGGATCATCCCGATATACAGAGGTTGCAGGTTCAATCCCTGGTCAGAGCACATACAAGAAGCAACCAATGAATATATGAATAAGTGGAACAACAAATAGATGTTTCTGCCCTGGCTGGTGTGGCTCAGTGGATTGAGTGCCAGCCTGTGAACCAAAGTGGATTGAGTGCCAGCCTTGAACCATGTACCCTCACTGGGAACCAATTCCCAGTGAGGGTACATGCCTGGGTTGCAGGCCAGGTCCTCAGTGAGGGGCGCGCAAGAGGCAACCACACATTGATATTTCTCTCCCTCTCTTTCTCCCTCCCTTCCCCTCTGTCTAAAAATAAATAAAATCTAAAAAATAATAGATGTGTCTCTCTCTCCCCTCCCCCCTTTCTCTGAGATCAGTTTTCAAAAATCTTTTTTAAAAGGTTATTAAGTTTAGAAGGAGGTGTTAGGAGGTAGAGCTGGAGGAGGTGAGAAAGGGTCAGATTTGAGGATATACTTTCAATATAGAGATTGGATTAGAGATGAAATGTGAGAGAAAGAGTGGAGTCGAGCATGACTTCAGAATCTTTGGCTTAAGCAGCTAGATTGATAGAGTATCATTTACTGAGAAAGGCCCCATTTTGCACATGTTCTGTGTAACATGGCTACTAGATAGCCACAGGGCAAGTTAGGGGGCAGAGTCTGGATTCCGGGGCAGTGGTGAGAGTTAGCAGGTTCACTCATTATTTGCAGGGTTGGGAGCAAGAGTACAAATGGAGGCTCACATTCCATAGGTCTAACTACTTAGAAGTTACAGCCAAGCTAACAACAGATTCCTAGATAAAACATGTCCTATCCTTCTCCTTGATAAATATACCTTTACAACAATAAAATCTAAAGAGACATTGTAGGGCTGTGATTTTTATGACCAAATATTGGCAAAATATCAAAGATAGCTGAATTTAATTATTATTTTATATGTCTGGGTATTCTATTGATGAGCCAAAGATGTTTGGATAAATTATGAAATACACACATAATTGATAAATGCTTACCTTCTTAACTCCCACCACCTATTCTTCATGCAGCAGCAAGAGTGTAAATCAGACAATATCACACCATCACTTAATGCTTTCCAGGGTTACCTGTCACATTGAAATCCCCACTGCTAACTTTGAGCTGTAAGGTCCTATGCATTCTGGCCCTTTTCTCCTTCTCCAACCTCACCTTTACCTCTCTCTCTCTCTTGCACCATACTCCGGACAAACTGACTTTCTTCCTTTAAAACTTAATTTGTATTGCAAAAAGGATTTGTATTTTTTTATCCTCACCTGAAGACATTTTTTTCATTGCTATTTTAAAGAGAGAGGAAGAGAGAGAGAAACATTGATGAGAGAGAGAAACATGGACCAGTTACCTCCAGCATGGGCCTGGAGCTGGGATCGTATGTGTCCTGACTGGGAATTGAACCTGCAACCCTTTGGTCACAAGACAACACTCTAGCCAACTGAGCCATACCAGGCAGGGCAAAAATTATTCATATATTTTAAAAGTACAGAGAATAATATTACAGACAACATGTGCCTGCTACCCAAATCTAACATTAATATTTAGCCACATTTGTCTGTTAAAAATGCATGCTCCTCTCAATCTCTGTTACCTGGGAAAGTGCCCAGAACATAATCAGTGCTTAATGCTCCTTGTGTGATTGATCAAATATTTGCTTCTGATTAAAAAAAATAAAACAATACAGGTGCAGCGAATGCTTCTTACACTTCCCTCTCTCCTTCCCCAGGGCACTGCCATTCTAAAAGTAATACAGTGGAACTTCATTCTCAAACTTAATTCATTCCAGATGGCTGTTTGAGAAGCAATTTGTTCAAAAGCTGAATGTCCTTTGTATGTTGCCTGAGAGACACGTGACTGATCATACAGGTATCGGCATGAAAGTGTTGTTGGTAGAGAATTGAGAGCCGAAGTTTTGTTAGATAACCAAGATTTTTTTTTTCACTGAACAACTTGGTGGAGAATTACATTGTTCAACAACCAAGACATTCAAAACCGAGGTTTGATGTATATGCCATTCCTACGCATTCTCTTGTTTTAATATTTTTACTACTTGAGCATTTGTTTTGTATGTTTTTAAAATTTATAGTATGAAATAATGCAGGGTGTGGCAAAGGTTTACAGCTATATGTGAGACGGTTTATTCTTGTATTATTGTTAATTATTGTATTATTTTCCATATGAACTGTAAACCTACTTCTGCCCTGTCTGTTACATCACTTGCAGTTTTCTTGTTATCATCTTTATGTTTTCCATGTTTACTATGTTGATGTATGCAGGTTTCATTTATTAATTTACAGGATGTATAATATCTCAGAGTGTGAATATACCATAATTTATTTATCTCTCTAGTATTGAACATTTAGGTTGTATCCAATATTTTACTGTTATAAATAGTCACTCAAGGAATATCCACAATGTAGTGGTTAAGAGGCCAGATTACAGAGCAGAGTAACTGGGGTTGAATTCCAGGCACCATCACTTGTTAGTTGTCACTTTGGGCAAATTACCTAAACTCTCTGTGCCTCTGTTTCCTGAATTGTAAAATGAGGGTGTTTTGCCCTGGTCGGGTATCTTGGTTGGAGCATCATCCCCATACACCAAGGTTGTGGGTTCAGTCCCTGATCAGGGCATATACAAGGATCAACCAATGAATGCATAAACGAAATGGAACGAGAAATTGATATTTCTTCCTCATTTCTTGTCTCTCTCTAAGATCAATTAAAAAATAAAATGAACCTGTTGTTAGTAGCATGAAATGAGTTAATATATGTAAAGAACCCTCAAAAGATTAACTATTCTTATTAGGAATTGCTGAGTCACAGGACATGTGCATTTTCAATTTTATTAAATATTACATATCCTTCTCCTAAGTGATGTGCCAATTTATACTTCCACCTGTAACGAAGTTCCATTTTCATGAATTCTAAAACATGGTACTAACTAAAAATTTTTGACAGTCTGCTGGGTGTGGGAGTATATCTCATTTTAATTTGTACTTTGTTAGTTATAGTGAAATTAAGTATCTTTTCATGGGTTTATTAGCCATTCAGATTTCTTTTTTGGTGAACTTTGTATATCCTTTATCTACTTCTCTATTGGATTGCTTCCTCTTTTCTTCTGATATTGGGTACTTCTCTGAATCTTAATCCTCTGATGGCTATATTGTGAATATCGTCTAGTGTTTGGCTTGTCTTTGCGGGCCATCTTTTTAAACATGTTATTACTGAAGCAACACATTTAAATGCAGTCAAATCTAACATTTTTCTTTATCGTTTGGAACTTATCTAAAAAATCATTCCCTATTTTGATATCAAATAGTTTTATATTTTCCGAAAAATATTTTTAGGTCTTCACTTCACCTGGGATTTATTTTTGGATATGGCTTGAAGTAGAAATCTAATTTTATATTTTTCCCTTTTAGAAAAAAAAGTCTCAGTGCCATTTAAGAGTTCATCCTTTCCCTACTGACTTGTAGTGCCTTCTCTATTACGAATCACGTTTCCACAGAGCTAGTCTTCATTTTGGTCTTAGAATATTTACTTCTTATTTTCCTTCTATTGGGGATGCTTTCCTCTAGGCTTTTCTCAGGGTTCCCTTTTTCTCGTTCTTCAGATCGCAGCTGAAATGTCATCCCTTTTATATCTTAGATTATGTCTACACGTATGTCAGCTGGGTGACCCTACGACTGTAGAGGATGTGGAAGGACTGAGTTGAGCAGGAGACCGCTCTGGCCAGTTGTTGGCAGGAGGTTGGCAGGACCACAGTAGCGGAGAGTGCCGGGAGCAGGAGCGTCCAGAGTCCCCGTGACGGAAAACGGCGGGCGCCGGCGTCGCCTGGGAGCGCGTCACCACGCGCGGTCGGTCGGGGGCGGAGCCAAGGTTGAGTCACGTGGCTTGGTTGCCTACGCGCTGCTGGGCCGTGGGAAGATGGCGGACGGAAAGGGAGACGCCGCCGCCGCCGCTGCCGCCGGGGCTGGGGCTGAGGCTCCGGCGGGGGCTGGAGCTGGAGACCGAACCGAGACTGAGTCCATGGCTCAGAGTCAGCGCCCCGCATCTCCGGCGCCAGGAGCCCCGGGACTTCGGCCGTGTCTGTGGCAGCTGGAGACAGAGCTGAGGGAGCAAGAGGTGTCGGAGGTCTCATCTTTGAACTACTGTCGGAGCTTCTGCCAGGTGAGGGGCTGGCTGGCTGGCGGAGGGCGGCGGGGTGGGTAGGCCGGGGGAAGAGGCCCCGGATCCATTGCCGTAGCCGGGGCCGGGCTGAAAGGCGCTGCCTCTGCATTTCGCCGCGCCCCCGAGCCAGGAAGGCCCAGCTCGGAAGCCCTGCTGCTGGCCCCCCTCCGCCACTGCCCGACTTTAGCCACCGTCAGGGCGGGTTGCTCCGGGAGAGACTCAGAGCTCGGAGGGCGCCCGCGGCTCCGAGAGGGCCTTGCCCTGCCGCCGTTGCCCGAGCCCCTGCCGGGTGTTTGGAGCGCCATTGCCCGCGGAGGGATTGATGGCTCGTTTCTGCCAGAAGATCCTTTTCCGACCAGAGTGCAGACCTCCAAACTGGAAAGCCTGTTGTCTTTCCCCTGAATAATCCGGAGGTACGCGTTGGGGCTAGAGACTTCTCTTGGGAGCCAGCGTCTACTGGGTCCCTAAAAGATGTGACAGTTCGTTGAAAGGCGTCTGGGGTTTTCTGGTTAGGGATTGCGGAGCCGGTTTGTTGGTTGCTGTTTGCACTTGAAAAAAACCCCAAACATTTAAGCCGTTCTTTCGACTCTTCTGTGTTGCTCTGAGGCGTTGCTACCGTGACTGAGGCTGGGGAGCCTTGCGGAGGTGGGTAGGGTGTCTGAGTGGAAGCGAATCAGGAGAGAAGTGGGGGGTGATCTCCTTCGGGAGTCGTTTGACCATTTCTGGGCCATCCCGGTTCTAACCTATGATTACGTATTTATTGGATGTTTAGTTTAGCCTCCACGATCACCCCGAGATTTTTCTCAGTGTTTTCTGGTTAAGTGTAAAGATACGCCATTGTCACTTCTACTTCTGTTACATCAAGTTTCAGAGCTACTCCTTTCCTTCTTACCTGATACACTTTAGAGGATGCAAAATAATCATAGCGTGTTGACGTTTGGACTCTTAACGTGTCGTTGACTGTTGGGTAACTTGCGTTGCTCCAGACTTACGATTTTGGGGGACAATCGGCTGTGTTGGTCTGGAGGAGAATCAAAAGTTGACCTGTTTGGTTGCTTTTCTCCCTTCTCTCTTGCTGAGCCAGAAGCTGCCTGCCTCATCTCTGAATGGAATTTTGTCCTTGCCAGTCTTTTCCATACATTATGTCAGTTCAATTTTTATGTCTACAACCTGTTGCGCTTCCCTGCACTATGAAATGTTAAGCTTTAATTGTTCTTTGCTTCTTCACTAGTAATGACCATTTGCACTTAACAACCCACATCTATTCTACAAACTTACTGACTCCATAGGGTGATGTCGAGCACTTTACAAAGTGCTGAGAAAACAGAAATAAGACAGCACTTACCCTTGATGAGCTTACAGTTAGGGAGGAGGTGGTGGGAGTTGGTCCCAAATAACAATTTCCGAGCAGTTTTAGTAATGATGGGAGAGGAGGTGTTGTGGAGCTAGTGGTGAGGGAGGAGCCCTCATGGGACATCCTAATGGGAACAACAATTAACTAGTAAAAATAAATAAAAAGATTAACTATAGATTGCAATCTGTGCTTAGAAGAAACTAACTGGGAGAGACCACTTTAGATAGGGTGCGGAGGGAGGGTCCCATGCTGAAAAGATGAAAGTGAGTCATGGGAATGGGGGGTGTGTGCGTAGCATTCCAGGAACAGAATGCTTTGGGAGAAAGAGCTGATTGGAAAAGGAGTAGTGAGGAGGAGGGTAGGAAAATTGTGGGTTTGGGGTAAGACGTCTAAGCTTGATTTGTCTTCCTAGAAAGATAACAAGAAGGGATGTAACCAATCAAATTGAAACTTGACAGAGGATATTGGATATCACACATATGTATTCTTTATGCCAGAGCTTGCAGCTCCGATTTTATTTGAAATGAATCTTTTAATGTCTTGAATCTTGGTTATAATCTAAAGATGTGAGGGCACAAAAGAATTTAAAAAAGAAAGTGCTGCCCTGGCCGGAATGACTCGGTTAGAATGTAATCCGATAACTGAGAGGTTGGATCCCTGGCCGGTGTCCGGGTGCGGGTGCCTGGGACCCCGGCTCTGCCAGGCACAGGATCCCGGGTCTGGGTGTGTGCGGGAGGCGACCAATGGCTGCTTCTTTCTTGTGTCCTGTTTCCCTCTCTTCGTCTCTCTCCAAAAGCAATGAAGAAAATGTCCTTGGATGAAGATAAAATAATAATGATGATGGTGATGATAATAATAAAAGAAAGAACCTTTGTAATTTGTCTTTTCTATGATTTTTTTGGCCAAATTTTTTTTCCCAAGGCGCTTTTTTGAGTAATAGTGAAATAAGAAAAGGTGTTCCTGTGATGGGATAGTGTAGTAGAAAGCACGTGGGACTGGGAGTTTAGTCGGATCTTAATTGTGATTCCGCAGCTGGGAACCTTGAGCAAATTATGACGATGGGATTATATTTTACTTGCTGACCTTTATCTCCTGGTAATGCTTTCTACAAACAGTAAAAATAGAAAGTTTACGTTCAACTCTTTACAATTATTTATCACAGTATTTTTGTCACATTTTTTCTCAGTAGCCCCAATTAAGTCAACTTCGATAAAGAAACAGAAAAAAACTTAGATACCAGATACAGAAAAATATTTTACTTTTATGATGAAGCTAGGAAAATTTCACTATCCAAATTTGGTTTAATAGGGCTTGGTTTCACACTTGAAAGGCAAAATAAGATTTATCTCTCCTCTTAAGAAACACTGATTGTGTGTATGCCTGACATTGCAGCCTGCCTGCTAGGAGCACATAATGTGCCGCGACATAGGTACCGACATTACATCCCCGTGCTCTCTGGGATGCTTAATTGCCAACAAGTGTATTTTCATCAAGTGTTTAGTTTAGAAATGTCCTGGAGACTTAGGTTGTCCCAAGTAGATCCCTCCTGCAACAGAATGGAATCATATTCTCTCCATCTCTTGCAGCCTTTAAAAGAAATGGCTGTATTTTTGGAATTGCACCAAATGAAGAAATAAACTAATATTTGAAAGGGTAGAAGAGCTTGTCTCATTCTGGGCAGAAGTTTGTGAAGATGATACAAACAAAACTTCAGAAGTAATAGTAACTGAGAAAAGGATACTTAGATTAAGTTGTATTCAGTACAAGTTTGTATTCAGTGGCTATAGGATGTGGTTTTGTTTCTTTGTTTTTTTCTTCTTTTCCTCAGTTCCCTTTTTGAAAATATTTTCTGCCAGACAGTGTGGATAAGGTAAACTCCAGAAAACAGTCTTTCCTTTGTTTTGCTGAAAAATTGATGATACCCTGTCAAGTTTTTGCTATGTTTTGGGAACTAGGACTCCTAAAGTCCAAAGTTTTGTAACATAAATTTTGAAGACTTTTAAAGTAATCTTCATTAACAAGCGTGAGGTTATTGGGTGAATACGAGTATGTTGGGAATACCAGTCAAATTAGTTTCATAAGTAACCTTGTTTATATGAGACAGTTTTAGGATCCACACGAACAGTAACTTTGTACGTTTTTAATGCTTAAAGTAAGTACTGCATATATATGTTTCAGTTTTTCTAGGATAGGGGTTTACTATAAAAGGTCTAAGTAAGGTAGGCATGGTTTATTCACCATTTAAACTAGCTGTGTGACCTTGGGTATGTTTTTTTTTTTTTAAACTTCAGTTTTCTCATTTGCAAATGGAATAATATTAGTACTTCTTGTTCTCTATGAAAATACATTGTTGTCTGGGCTAAATAAGACAATCTCTGTAAAAAACAGTGCCCTCAGAATTGTCTGAGTTTCCCAGATTTCTTAGCCTTAGAATAAAAAGTCTTTGCGACCTTGCCCACAGTTTACTTTTTAGCTCTTACCTAGCCAGTCTCATCACCCTAATCCTACTCTTAATTTATTCAAGGGTATTTGGAGTCCATGGACCAACGAGTGATCTCTGTTACTCCTGTGATTAAAATTTTGCCTGTGAATTTCCAAGTGCATTAGTTTGGGAAAGACGATCCTAATGTTCATTTGATTCTTCAAGATCCTAGCCAAATTAGGCTTTCAGTAAGTATTTACCAACTGACTGATCTCCAAAAGGAAAGAATTACTTCAACAAGATCTCAGGTCATCAAGCATTCTTATGTCTTTCCCTTTTGTTATGCTGTTCTATCTTTTCTCTCATTTTCTGCATGACAAATGTTCTTTCTTTAGGGACCAAGTGCATATGTCACTTCCTCTGTGGAATTTTCTGATTTCATTAAATACCTTTCCTCTTACTGGGCTTTTCTGTCTTTTTTCTTTTTTGATACTTTGTACATACCTATGATTTTAACTCTTGTTTTTCTTATTGTCACTGTTTTGGCTCAGGCTTCATAATATCCTCTTTACTAATCTCCCTGCCTTCTGACTAGACTTATCTACAAACCATGTTGGTGTTCTTTCTAAATTTTAAATTTAATCTTGTTAGTCATTTTATTCCTTAAAATTCTTCAGTGGTTTCATCCCCAAAGGCAAGATAAAATTCAGACTCATCAGCCTGGTGTGCAAAGGCATTTAGAATCTGGACCTCTCCCTCTCCAGCTCCCACCTTTTAGCCTCTTTTTTGGGGGGTGAGGGTGGGGGTCCAGTTTTACCTTATTGCTCAGTCTGCCTGGTTAACTTCAGGGTCTTCCTTTTCCTATCTGCCAATTTTATCCTTTCAGACCTGGCTGAAATATTAACAGTTTTTCAGAACTGTATTTTGATTTTAGCACTGAAATAGGTGGTTCTTTCACTTAGTATATTCTCATACATTTGTTTCCACGTTTGTCTCTTGTATTGATTGACTACTAAGCCAGTGAAAGTGTGGGTCTTGTTTAGTCTTTTTTGTATACTTGGTACCTAGCAATTAATAAAATGCTGGGATTACAAAACTAATTTGTTGAATAAATTATATTGTAGGGAATTCATGAAATACTCAAGATGAGTACTTCAAAAGGAACACCTAGAGTAAAATCTAGTAAAAGCAATATTACCCTAAGAAATTACTGTAAAGGAAGAGGATAGGAGATTTTGGTCATTTCTTAGAGACTTTACTCATCAACTTAGCCTACATTCATATAATAATGTGCATATTTACATGTGTGGAATGAAGAGTAGTGTTGATGGAGGGAGACAATGGGAGGCATTATATGGTATTCAGGAAGAGTTAGCAGCCTGATAGGACAACAGCTTGGAAATGTTGAGATGGGGAATGATAAGTCTTCCTAATTCCTTCAGGTTGATGGCCATGAAGACTCTTATGGTTTACCTATTTCACTCATTTTAAGAGATTTTTAGCTCTGGCTGATGTGGTTCAGTGGATTGAGCATCGCCTGCAGTCAAGGCGCATGTCTGGGTTGCCGGCCAGGTCCCAGTTATGAGAGAGAGGCAAGTGATCGATGTTTCTCTCACACATCAATGTTTCCCTCTCTTTCTCCCTCCTTTCCCCTCTCTCTGAAAATAAATGAATAAAATCTTTAAAAAAAAGATTTTAATGCGTTAATCTTTTCTTCTTGTGCTGCCCTCCCTTGGGAGATATGTAAATAGAAACTAGGTGACAGGTAGTTATAATAGCAAAAATTAGCTTTGCAGTGCATATGACCAAAACCTATAAATGTGACCTGCAAGGCAGTGGGAACTTTGGATGCTGTCATTTGCTGTGGTACCACCCCATCCTTTGCTATTTTCTGTGACCCCCTAGTGATTGCAGTGTCTGCCTGTTGATTATGGTCTTTTGAACAATGTTAATAAAAAACTTAAATAGAAAGCACTACTTCAAGACTGCAAAGGCATTGGTAAACTGCCATGTGCCTTATTTTCATTCAGTTCTAGACACCTGTTAACCTGTCTTAGAGGTCTTCCTTGACTATCTTATCTAAAACAGCACTTCCCCATGTTTTTCCAACTCCTTAATACTGCTTTATACTTGTTCGAGTCACTGACTACTACTTGGTACGTCTACTTTTCTTCCTGCCTGGAATGTAAGCAAGTGAGACTGTTGACTGTTTTGTTTACCCATTGCCTAGACTAGTCCCTGGCACTTAACAGGTACTCAATATTTATTGATCTTTTATCTCTTCCTTTCCTTAAATTCCTGACTAGACTTCTTGAGTGTAACAAGCAAACCTTACCTCTCTGTATCAAGAAACAGGGACATTTTTTTTTATCAACCAGTTTATGCTGCTTCTCCATAGGGAGAGGTCTTACTGTTCTTTGTATCTTGATTACTTCAGTAGAACCTCTTTTTATGTTTTCTAAGAACTTCTCATGGTTGCTTATATTCCACAAATAAAGTAATGATTTTTTCCACTAGGTTTGCTTAGAAGATTTAAGCATTTATTTTGGATATAATTGTCACAATACTGGAAACCTGAACAAGATGGTATAAAAAAGTAGATTCCTTAAAACTTTAATTGCTGACATAAAGCCAATGTACAAGCCATTAAATGAAAAATTAGAAGGCCTGTTTAAGTTACCGAACATCTTTTATGTGGTAGGCACTCAGGTAGGTGGTGCTGTTTTCCTTTTACAGATAGAAAACTGAGGCCCACAGAAATAAAGTAACTCCCAGGGTCACACAGCTGGTAAGCTATGGCAGTCTTTAGATTTCAGAGCCCCTGCTATTTTTCCTCTTATTTCCTAAACTGTAGGGGTGTGTGTGTGTGTGTCTGTATATATATGTTGTATATTATATATATAGTATATTGTCTGTATACATATATATGGCATATTGTATAAACTGTAGGTGTGTGTGTGTCTGTATATACATATATATACATACAGATACAAACATGTATTTCCTTTTAAAAAATATTTTATTCATTCATTCATTCATTCATTTATCTTTAGAGAGGGCAAGAGAGGGAGAAAGAAAGGGAGAGAAACATCATTGTGTGGTTGCCTCTTGAGCGCCCCCTACTGGAGACCTGGCCCACAACCCAGGCATGTGACCTGACTGGGAATCGAACTGGCAACCTTTTGGTTTGCAGGCTTGTGCTCAGTCCACTGAGCCACACCAGCCAGGGCATTTTTCTTTAATTATGGTAAAGCAAAAACACTATGGTGAAGAGCTGATTGCTGTATGTTTCTGCATACCACTAAGTTTTGATTCCTTAGTTTTAGCCTAAAATATTATTGTGAGCTCCTATGAAAAAAATTTCCTCCAAAGTTTTTGCAGGTTTTGTTATTTGTCCTGTATGAAAATATTTTAAATATTATAATCTTGGAAGTTGAGAATAAGTTAAATTTCAGACATATGATGATTTCCAGTTTATTCAAGTTTAACAGTATTTCTGCAACATAGCTAGCTTGGAAACTACTGATGTATTTGTCTGTTTGTCATCACTTTTGTGTTAAGTCTGATTTCTTTAATGAGTTTTTTGCATACCTTTTTTGGGGGGTGGTTCTAGTAACTTGCTGTACTGACCTTTGAGTTCATAGTAATTTTACTCCTGAGGAAATAACCTGAGTATGATACTGTTAGCCAGCACAGTAATACTTTATTAACATGGCCATGTGTAAGAATTATTATCAGACATAATAGAATGAATGGTCTAGCTTGGTAATTGCACTGTTATGGTATATGGTCGTATATGTTTATTCATGATTTTATTCTTTAATTTGCTTTTTTTCACATATATTTTAAAGTATATAAGGTATCTTAAAGTAATAAAACTATTATATTTCTTTGTGAGACTCCAGTTAACACATGCTCATTTTGAAAGCTTAAGACAAGATGTTTAAATGCATAAAGCAGAAAGTGAAAGGACTATGTAATCTCTTTTTAAGTATGTTTTATTGATAATGCTATTACACTTGTTTCATTTTTTTTCTCCCCTTTATTCCCCTCCTCCCTGCACCCCCTCCTATCAGCATTCTCCCCCTTAGTTCATGTCCATGGGTTGTACATACAAGTTCTTTGGCTTCTCCATTTCCTATACTATTCTTAACCACCCCTTCTCTCTCTTGTGCCTATCATTTATGCTTATTCCCTGTACCTTTTCCCCCATTCTCCCCCCACCCCTCCCCACTGGGAACCTTCCATGTGATCTCCATTTCTGTGATTCTTTTCCTATTCTGGTTGTTTGCTTAGTTTTTCTTTTTTTAGGTTCAGTTGTTGATAGTTGTGTTTGTTGTCATTTTACTGTTCATAGTTTTTATCATCGTCTTAGATAAGTCCCTTTAACATTTCATATAATAAGGGCTGCGTGATGATGAACTCCTTTAACTTGACTATATCTGGGAAGCACTTTATCTGCCCTTCCATTCTAAATGATAGCTGTGCTGGATGTAGGTCCTTGCTTTTCAGGACTTTGAATACTTCTTTCCAGCCCCTTCTTGCCTGCAAGGTTTCTTTTGAGAAATCAGCTGAGAGTCTTATGGGCACTCCTTTGTAGGTAACTCTCTCCCTTTCTCTTGCTGCTTTTAAGATTCTCTCCTTATCCTTAATTTTGGGTGATTATGAAGTGCCTTGGTGTATTCCTCCTTGGGTCCAACTTCTTTGGGACTCTCTGAGCTTCCTGGACTTCCTGGAAGTCTTATTTCCTTTGCCAGATTAGGGAAGCCAGCCGCTGCCTTGCTGCTCATACTCTCCACCCCAGCTGCCTGTCTCTGCCCCTCCTACCTGAATGAATGAATGTTTCTTTAACTCCTTGGTTGTCGGACTTCCATACAGTTTGATTTTCTGGCAGTTCTGGTTATTTTTTTTTAAATTTGGCATTGTCCTTCTTTTGGTTTTGTGAGGAGGCAAAACAAAGTCTTTACGCCTCCATCTTTACTGGAAGTCCAGGACCATGTAATCTGACTGTTAATCCCTTGGTGTAGTTATCTGATTTGGGGGGGGGAATATATATAAGTGTGTGTATAAACTATTAAAAATTTTAATTGCCCAAGAAAACCAGGAATGCATTCTAATTGCACAAAATAAGAATTAAAGTGAAAAACTGTCACATAACCCCTTATACTGATTTCTGCATCTTCCTAGGTTAACAGTTTGGGATGTATACTTAAAGAATTTTTCTATATGGAATGTGCATATATCTACAATTTTAGAAAAATAATGTCAAGTTTATATGCTAAAACTCACTTATTTCACTCAGTTTATTATACTTGTTTTCCCATGTGTAACACATATTTACTATGTTAAAAAAATAAATGCACAGCATTTCATTGACAACTGCATTGATTTAAAATTCTATAGGTAGCAAAACCTTCAACACTCTGAATCTTAAAAAAACGTTTTAAATAGAAGAGCAATGTTCAAGGTAAAACATACAATGCCACAGAAAGGTTTAAGGGAAAAGTAAGTGGCCTTCTGCCCTCAATCCCACCAGTGACTCCCCAGAGGAGTTAACAGTCTCTTGTGTATGCTTGAAAGCTCGAATACATTCTCTTCTGCAGTTTACTTTTTAATTTAATATATCGAGAAAAACTTTCTATATCAGTACATGTTGAATGCGTATCATACTTAAACTGTTTTTGTTCTTTTTTGTTATCGCAAATGTTGCAGCGAACATCCTTAAACATTAAGCATTGGTTGTTTATATTGGTAATAAAAATTTCTGAAATGAAACTTACTGGATTAAGGAGAATGTTTATTTTAAATTTTGATGGATGCTGGCTTATAAAAGTTGAATATGTACTTCTACCAATAGTGTTTGGGAGTCCATGTTTCGCTGTATCCTTGCCAACTCTGGTGTTATTAAAAATTTTTTTTTTAGTACAAGATGGGGCATGTATTATAAAATACAGGGATTCAAAAGAGAAATATATCATATCTAGACAATCAGAAGAGGCTGCTCACTTCTCAGTTGTTAGCACAGTAATATGTGCATACTCAATAATTAAACTATATTACTCGATGACTTTTTCTCTCAACAAAGCTAGTGAATTGTTGAAAAGTCCCAGTTATTCCAGGATCCAAGGAAACTTCCAACTCATTCATGAGCTGTTTGTTAAAAGAACACCTGTAGGGGGGAAAATCAATACAGTGTATGCATCATTACTGAGAACTGTATACCATCATACAAAAAAGTATTTCATTTTGGGAA
This sequence comes from Desmodus rotundus, assembly GCF_022682495.2. Taxonomy (NCBI): domain Eukaryota; kingdom Metazoa; phylum Chordata; class Mammalia; order Chiroptera; family Phyllostomidae; genus Desmodus; species Desmodus rotundus. Next base: position 25,996,060 of record NC_071389.1, read on the forward strand.
GGCGATTCCTAATTTATGGTAAGTTTTACTGTCAGAAATGAGACCACAAAACAACACAATCCAATTCAATCTTAAAAACTGGCATGCTGAACAAGGAGTGTTCTTACTTTTGTAGAAGCTTCTCCTTTGCATTGTCAGGTATCAGGGTTCTGCCTTTTCGTGTGATTTTCCCCATCAGGTCATCAGCAGTAACATGTTCTAGTCCTTTTTCTTTTTTTCCTAGTCCTTTTTCTTTAATTACTTCTGTACAGTATGCCTTCAATTGATCCTGCCACCCCCATTCAATTGATTTAGCCCTTAGCAACTTTGAGGCATTCTCTTTCTCCAGTTTCTGTCAGCTTTTGGTTAATCACTGCTCTCATCCGCCCATCTCAGTTCATCTTGCTAACCACCATCACTGTGGGCAAGGGCTGTCCCTTCCCTGCAACAAACTGACCCTTGTACTGATGACCGTTATCTACCACACTCTTTGGCTGCCTGGACTTAGACTTCCACTAAACTGCTTCATATTTGCCAATCTGATAGTTAAAAAGTGCTGTCACACTATTATATTAATCTGCAATTTAACAGCATTTGCATAGTTTTTCATGTGTATTATGTATTTACATTTTTTCCTGTGAGGTTTGTTTTTACATGTTTTTATTTTTTTTTAATGTTATCAAATGTCATTGAAATTTGATTGTGTATATCCTGGAGCATGACCGTGTAATATTGAGATTTTATACTGCTTTGAGGTTGTCAAGAAGCAGAACACATCAGAGAGTTAGTTGCAGCCTAACCTGGAACATTGGAATGTATGATACAGTTTAGTAATTGGTTGTTAGAGGTTTGTCAGCATACTCGTTTCCAGCAAACGTTTATTGCGCTCATGCATGTGCTCTGTGTGTGTATCTTTTATCAGTGCTGTTAGATAAATCATAGCTAAATAACTGGAAATATGCTTTCCATTAGCTAACTTTTTAAAATACTGTTATCTTTATATGTTTTTATATAAAGGCCACTGATTGGATGGATGACCTTGGGCCAATCAGTTTGTTATTTGGGGCCTCAAATTGCTGCTTAAATGAGGTGACCTTTAAGGTTCCATTCTCTTCCAGTGTTACATAGTTCTGTTGAAAAACACTCACTAAGGATTATTTTCTAAGACATCAATCACCAAACATTGTCTTGTGCATTCAGTTGAAATGAATACTTAAATGTTTTATTTATATAGTACCAATATATAAATTATGAGCAAACAGAAAAATATAAAAGGGACGAGAGTTTTGAAAACTCATTTAAATAAAAATATTAATATTTTTATATTAACATTTTAAAATGGATAGGGCAAATGCCCATCTCAGTGGAAACCACTCTACTAATATGAACTGAGGTTATTTGTTTACATTAGTTGTTATGTTCACTCTCCTTACTTGGCTTTTTTTTTCATAGTGAAATGTTGATTTTGGTGTTTAAAGAACTTGGCAAATGAATATGTTAAATCTAGAGCAAATTATCCCTTTAAGTTTAATAGTGAATGTGGATAAAACATTACATTTGGTCCATCTCATGTTTCATTGTCTTATGAAATGGAGAACATATGCAGTAGAAAGTAGATTTGAAGTTAGGAGGTTTCATTTTAAATGCTCATTCCAACACTCTTGTGACCTTAAACCTTGCCTTGTTGGATTAAAATTTCTTGTCTATGAAATTTGGGGTAATAGAAAGCTACTCCAAATAACAGTCAAATGAGACAGTGTAACACTGCCCTTAGCATAGCTTCTGGTAGCAGATAGGACCACAGTGTGTCAGTTTTTTAATTTCCTTTGTATCCTGAGTATTGTTTTAAAGCAATTTTGTTTCTAGATGTTTACAGAGTATTTTCTAGCATAGTTTTAGATTCAGAGAGCCTATGATGAGCTTTGTAGACTGGGAGTATAATTTATGGTGAATTTTTATTATATTGAGGCAATATGGATGTCCTTTTGGGATTTATAGTGTGTGTAATGGATTTGGCCTGTTGCAACCAACATATCATTCTGTGTAAAATATTTTTTATTCATTTGGCTGTTGATTTTAAGTTGGTTTATTGTTTTGGATTTAAATTATGTACTTTATTGAAATATGCATATATCAAAAGTGATTTGAATTTGTAACACATTGGATTTGAGTCCCTGGAAAAAAGATGGCTGGCCATGTTTTTATAAAAATCATAGAGTCTTATGTTTGGGGGAAGATTATAGAGGTTCTCTAGCTCTTTGTTTTTCCAGCTTAAAACTTTAAGGGGAACCTCCCTCTTAGTCTAGGATGTTAGCTGAGGATCAGAATAGGTTATAATTTCAGTAAAGTTCTGACCTTTGACATACCTATTTACCATTAAACATTTCAGGACTAGTGTATCATTGTGATTTGATATGAGCACCCTTCTACAATGTATGATCTAAGCATTCCCTTTTTAAAGTTTCTACAAGTGCAGTGTGGTCAACATGCTGCTCTCCTTTTATAGGGTTTTAATGAAGCAGTGAGAATTTGGAATCAAACCTACTTAGTTGAATTTGCTTTAGTATTATATAGGCATATTTCTCTCCAATAAAGATGTGTATCTGAAAAATTGTCTTAATCAAATTTGTAAGTTACCAGATCCTTTAATAATAGCGCAAAGTGTCAAAAGTAAATAATATCAGAATACCTGCTATGTGCTACTTAGTATGCTGGGTGTTCTAGTCTACATGGATGGGAAAAATGTGGTTCTTGCCCTCTCTGACTTTATTGTCTAGTGGAGAAGATAAACATTAAACAGTTTTTCATATTACATTTGCTTGTGATACAATAGAACAGTAGTCAGTGTTTGATCATGTGTATTTTTCACCTTCCAACTGATAGGAGCATAAGTAAAACAGTTCCCAATGCCTAACTATTGCATAATTTTGAAGTCTAATATAAATGGTTTTGAATGAATAACATGATTACTTTTTGCCACTTGGTATAGATTATAAAGATATCATTTTCTGTGCCACGTTTCTACAACCACTTTATTGGTATTGGCTGCCAAACTAAAAGTTTGAAGCAAGCTTGTGATTAAGAAGAGGAAGACCCTACTAATGTAAGGGAGAGCAGGGATGCCAGGAATCCATTTTGGGCTGGATGAGGCTTTTATAAGATATTTTAGGTTTGGAAATGCCAAAAAATAAGTATCCTTTAAACATCCTACAGTCACAAAATATTTGAGCCCAGGAGATTATTGCCAAGAGTTAGAAAGCTTTTGTCTATGTATATAAGGCTATACGTACTAAAGTGTTTATAGGTGTCATTTGGGAGTGGGAGTGGAATTAGATGGAACCATAGGTGTGACCTTTTAACTTCTTTATTGCATACACATTTTTAAAGTGGTGGAATTATGTGTGAATTTGGCTTTTTGTGAATTTCAGTATTTTTCAAATAAAATTTAAAAAGGCAAAAAAATAATGGCACTCTATTAATATGAAAGAATATTCAAGATTATTGTTTAAAGAAAAAGTTTAGGAAACTATGTCCCACTTTATGAAACAATGATATATGGAAAAAAAATTGAAAGACAATTACTAAAGTATTATCATTTGTTTCATTTCATTTAAGAACTAGTGGGACAATCACTTTTTGTTTATGTTTTTATAGAGTTTATACTTCTGTGTTACCCTTTTAAATTTATTTTCATTTTATCAGCTGTTGGTTCAGTACTTGTTTTTGCTTCTCTCTTGTTAGATCCCTTGTTTCCTGACCCTCATGTCTTTTTTTTATTTTGAATGTAGCTTCTTGAGTCAGTCTTTTGTTTCTTGATGGTGTTATTAGTCTGGTTGGGTATAGGAATCTGGATTGAAAATCAGTTTTGCTCAGAACCATGAAGGGTATGTTACTTTTTAAAAATCGGATAATCTCTTAAAATACAAATGAATAAAGAATGTACTAAAGTGAATACAACCTAAGAAATAAAATAATTGACACTACCTATGTATCCATTCACAGATTATCATCTACCTTCCACTACCATCTGATTAGGGTATTTAATCATTTCCCTGTATCTCTTTACTTTTTAAATTTTTGTGCATTTTAATACAGTGTATAGTATTATTTTGTTTTTCAGCATTAATTAAATTATGGTAATGTATGTATTCTTAAGTTTTAAAATTCAACAATATTCCTAAGTTTTGTATTGGTATGTGTTCATTCACCGGTGTATAATGCTTTATTATGCAAATATATCACAGTTTATTTGTCCATTCTTTTATTGACAGATTTAGAGGGGTTTATATTAACTAGTGGGGTGGGTATCTTTCAAAAATATCTTGAAACACGGGTGTAAGAATTTCTTTATAGAAAAGAAATTTTGAAAATTGATTTTTAGAGAGAGCCAGAAACATTGATTTGTTCCACTTATTTATGCATTCATTGATTGATTCTTCTAAGTGCCTTGACCAGGGATGGAACGTGCAACTTTGTCCTATTGTGATGATGGTCTAACCAACTGAGCTACCTGGCCAGGGCAGGATTTAAGAATTTCTTTAGGGTCTATGCGTACAGTGGAATTGCTAGGCTGATATATTAGGCCTATTATCAAATGTAATAAGTACCACCAAGTTATTCTTCAAAGTATTTGTAGCAGTTTATGTCAGTTCTCAGTGTATGAATATTACTACTGCCCCACATCGTTGCCAATACTAGATGTAGGCAGTTTTATTTTAGTCATTCTGGTGGGTGGACTGTGATATCTCATTGTGGTTTTGCTTTTTCTGTTTACTTGTGAAGAGCTGTTTATCTTTTTAGTGTATACCCAATTGCTATTAATAGTTCCTCTCCTGTGAATTACCTTATTTTTTGCTTATTTTTCAGTTGGATTATTTGCCTTTTGAAAAAATAGTTTTTATGAAATGATGTATTCTAGACATTAATCCTTTGTTGGCCATATGCTGGTACTTTGGAGTTATCTTCTCCAGTTTATCTTTTCACATTTTATATTATCTTTATGCACCAAAGTTTTACATTTTATTGCAGTAAAAATCATAAATCTGACAACTGAAATGTCAGATTTATTTAAATTCCTTTTACAATTTTGTACAGTTTATGGCCCTTTTGTCTTTTTTTAAAAACAGCTTTATTGAGTCGTGATTGACATAATAAACTGCTCTTTTTAAAAATGTACAGTTTGATAAGCTTTGGCATGTGTATGCCCATGAAACTATTACTGTAATCAAAATAATAAATATATTCATACCCTTACTTAGAAGTTTTTTCTTACCCCTTTGTATTTCCTTTTTATTTTTTTAAGGTTTTATTTAATTTTAGAGACAATGGAAGGGAGGGAGAAAGAGAGGGGGAGAAACTCAATGTGTGGTTGTCTCTCGCATGCCCCCAACTGGGGACCTGGCCTGCAACCCAGGCATGTGCCCTGTCTTTTACCTTTCTCCTCGATACATCCTTCCGTCCTCACTCAACTATTGATCTGCTTTCTGTCTCTATAGATTATATAAAAAGAATTTTATATAAATAAAATTTTACAGTCTTTTTGCTTGGCTTCTTTCACTCAGTATAATTATTTTGAAATTCATTCATGTTGCATATATTAATAGTTAATTCCTTTTATTGCTGACTATTCATTGTATGGTTATGTCAGGATTTGTTTATTTATTCACCTGTTGATAGACATTTGGCTCATTTCCAGTTTTTGGCTATTGCAGATAAAATTGTTGTGAACCTTGGTGTGAGGAGCCATTGTGTGGACAGATGCTTGCTTTCTCTCTCTCTGGTAAATACCCAGGTGGAATGATTGGGTCACATGACAGGTTTTTCAGAGTGAGTTGTATCATTTTATACTCCCACCAACAATGTAGGAGACTTCTGTTTTCCACTTCCCAGTCAAAATGTGCTTTGGCCAGTCTTGAATTTTAGCCATTCTAAAATTAGTGATAGCTCATCGTGGTTGTAATTTGCATTTCCCTAATGACTTACTATGTTAACTGTTTTATGTGTTTGTTATCCTTATATCTTCTTTGATGAAGTATCTTTTCAATCTTACTAAAAAAGATTGGATTGTTTTCTTATTGTTGAGTTTTGAGAGGGGGGTTATATGCACATGGGGTGTGTGGGGGGCACATGCACGCACAGACTCTTTATAAAATATATTCCCCTTTTTTAAAAAAACGTTGAGGCTTAGATTGCAAAGGATGGACAGGTCGGGGATGGTGATTTATATTACTGTGAGGTCTGTCCGGAAAAAGTCCAGCCATTGGTAGTATAATGAGAACGGTTTGCGTGGCAGCTATGTAACCTGGCCGCCAAGGAGAGTGCACTGGAGTGCAAATATGTGCACAATGCCAATGTCACTGTGCTAGTCAGTGGGGTCTGTTGGCGCTGTTGAGTGAGCATGTGTACTATGTGGATATACATTCAAAATGAGTGAGTAGAGCAACGAATCTGCATCAGGTTTTGTGTTAAGCATGAACATTCCTCCACTGAAACTATTTAGATGATTCAGAAGGCTGCATCTATGGGCAACTGGTGATTGGCAGCTTCATCACAACAATGTGCCCACTCATGCATGCATCATGTCTCATGCAGAGTTTTTGGCAAAACATCACATCACCCAGGTGACGCAGCCTCCCCACATAGTCCCGATTTGGCACCCTGCTACTTCTAGCTTTTCCCAACACTAAAATCACCTTTGAAAGGGAAGAGATTTCAGACCGTTGATGAGATTCAGGAAAATATGATGGGGCAGCTGATGACGATTGGGAGAACTATGTAAGGCCCCAAGGTGCCTACTTTGAAGGGGACTGAGGCATCATTTTCCTATGTACAGTGTTTCTTATGTCCTATATCTTCTTCAATAAATGTCTCTTTTTCATACTACATGGCTGGATACCTTCTGGATAGACCTCACACTTCTAACTTACATTCTGCCTCTGGCTCAGTTGGGACTCTCTGGAGAAAACACCCTTGGCCATGACAGATTCTGTTATGGTGATGTCGGCATGGGGAAAGACTGAGGTGTGGTCCACCAGCTTATAGGGAGCATCTGCTGACGAGGATGAACTGAGGTAGACGACATGGTGGATGTCATGTGTTTTGGACAGAACTATTGGTGAACTCATGTGAGACACTCAAGAACGTCCAGGAAAAACTAGGTGAAACATTAACAAGAAAGAGCAGTCCTACATTACTGGGTGGGCACAAGAGCAGCCAAGCCATGATTAATTTCTGTTAAGTTGATCCCTTTTACAGCCATAGAGCTGATGGGGAGATAGAATCAAATATATTTACAAAGATATTCTCCTAGGCTGTGGCTTTTCTTTTTATTCTCCTAACAGTATCTTTTGAACACAAGTTTTTAATTTTGATAAAGTTCAATTTATCAAGCTTTTCTTTCATGAATTGTATTTTTCATGTGATATCTACAAAATCTGCCTAACCCAATTCCACAAAGATGTTTTCCCATGTTCTTCTCTATAAATTTTATTGTCTTAAGTTTTACATTTTTAAAAAAGATTTTGTTTATTTTTAGAGAGGGGGAAAGGAGGGAGAAAGAGAGGGAGAGAAACATCAATGTGTGGTTGCTTCTAGCGCGTGCCCCACTGGGAACACCTGGCCTGCAACCCAGGCATGTGCCCTGACTGGGAATTGAACCAGCAACCCTTTGGTTCGAAGGCCAGCATTCAATCTACTGAGCCACACCAGCCAGGGCTGTTTTAGGTTTTACATTTAGATGTGTAATCCATTTGGAGTTAATTATTGTATATTTTATAAAGGATGATGAAAGTATTTTTTAAAAGTATGACTATCTAAAAGTACCAGCATCATTTGTTGAAAAGACTTTCTTGTTGAATTGAGAAAAATCAACTAGCCATAGGTATGTGGGTCTGTTTTTGGACTGTATTCTATTCCACTCATTTGTCTACTCTGATACCCTTACCGTACTTGTTTTGCTTTTTCAAAAAGAAAATATATTATGAAAGCTGTCTTGCATATAGAGACAGAAGTTAGAATGGTGGTTGCCAGGGGCTGTTGGGGGATGGCAAGTTATTGTTTAATGGGTTCAGTTTCAGTTTTGCAAAATGAAGAGTTCTTGGGTGGGTGTTGATGATGGTAGCACAACAGTGTACAGTTGGCCCTTGAATAACATGGGTTAAACTGTGTGGGTCCACTTATGTAGGTTGTTTTCAATACATACACAGTTAGCTTTCTATATCCCCAGGTTTTGCATCTGAGGATTCAGCCAACCTTAGATCAAAAACAGTATTTTAAAACAAACAGCCCTGGTGTGCTGGTGTGGCTCAGTGGATTGAGCACCAGCCTGCGAACCAAGGGGTCGCTGGTTCGATTCCCAAGTCTAGAGCACATGCCTGGGTTGCAGGCCAGGTCTCCAGTAGGGGGCACACAAGAGGCAACCACACTGATGTTTCTCTCTCCTACCCTTCCCCTCTGTCTAAAAATAAATAAAATTCTTAAAAAAAAAAAAAAAGAACCAACAGTATTTTCAATCTGTGGTTGGGAATTAACAGATGGGGAGGGCTGACTATATGCATTATTCTACACCATTTTATGTAAAGGGCTTGAGCATCCATGCACTTTGGTTATTCAAGTGGTTCCTGGAACCAGTCCCTCGGGGATACCGAGGGACAACTATAGTTACATTTTGGAGAGTCAAAAGTTGCAGGTGGATTTTTGACTGCATGGGGGTTTGTGCCCCTAACCTCCTCATTATTCAAGAGTCAGCTGTATATATAGTTATTGCCACAGAGCTGTACTCTTAAAAATGGTTCAGATGGTACACTTTGCTATGCTTTTTGCTCACATTTTTTAAAAAGCTATTTTTGCACAACATCTAGTTCAAAATAAGAACTCAATTTCAGTTGACTGATTTAAAAAAAAAAAAAATCAAGACCCAGATAGGTTAGCTGACAAGTGATGGGGATAGAGGTTTGAATCCACAGCCAAGAGGCATGTTATTTCACTCTATTATGTAGCTGCCTCAGAATTTTAATACTGTTTCCCAGTGTAATAATGCTTGGATTTTAAAATCTCCAGACTTAAGTAGTAGTCTAGACCATTCCTTTTAGTACTGGTGACTCACTAAACCAGAAATGGGGATATTTGAATTTACCCTCCTCTTTCTTCCCAGTCTTCCTGTTACACACTCACCCACTTCTGTTTCTTGAAAACTACAAATCTGGCACAGTGAGAACCCCAGGGTCTTTAAGCATATCAGTAAGCACATATTGCCAGTGTACTGCAGGAGCAGTAAGTCATGGATGATCTCTTCCAAGATGGCCCTTCTCAATTGCTATGCCAGAGATAGAGTGCTGTTTGGAGAACTACATACCTTTCAAGATTTTGATTATTGTTAATAATGCCTCTGGACATCCTCCTTTTATAGATAGTCTTCATCCCAATATCAAAGTGGTGTTTCTTCCTCTAAACACCACCTCTTCGATCCAATCAATGGGTCAAGGGGTTTAGCAGCTTTTAAGACATACTATTTGAGAAGAACATTTGCCTGGGCTACTGTTCACGCAAGGAAGATGTTGAGAAGACCCTGATGCAATTGAAGGATTACAGTTGTATGTGACTTAATCAGGAGCCTTGTTTGGGCTTGGGTTGATGTCATCAAGGATTATGTAAATGGAATCTGAAGACACTCATATTCATCCTAGACTTCAAAGGATTTGACAAGGATTAGGAGGTTGCAAAAATCAACAAGGTTGAAATGACAAAGAACTTTAACTTGGAAATAAGGATGACATTGAAGAGAACTTAGAAGTGGTTCCCGAGGAATTGACTAATGAGGAGTTGTTGTAACTGGGGCACACTGCTGAAGAAGAGGCAAAAAGAAAAGGAAACTGCAGGAGAAGAAAAAGAAGAGCCCCTAGGGAAATTCACAGTAAAGGATTTAGCAGAAGCTTTTGCAGACCTCAGCAAGCTTGTTAAAAAGTTTGAAAACATGGAACCCAACACTGAAAGGTTTTCATTAATAGAGAGGAATGTTTATGGTACATTATCTGCTTACATACAAAATCCATGATGAAGAAAAAGAAACAAACTAAGCAAACTGCCATGTTCATATTTTTGAAACAAGTGATTCTTCCTCAAGAAGAACCTCAGGCAGGTCCTTCAGAAGATACTCCAGAAAAAGGCATTATTAACACAGCTCCATGAAGTGTTATTTCCCCTGAAGACCTTCAGTGGAACAATATGTGGAGGTGAAAGACAGTGATGATGGTGATCCTGACCCTGTGCAAGCCTAGGTAGGTTAATGTGTGTGTTTATATCTTAGTTTTTAACAACAAAAAAGTTTAAAATAAAAAATATATATTTAAAATTAAAAAAATAGAAAAAAGCTTACAGAATAAGGATAAAAAGAAAGAAGATATTAAAGCAGCTTATTGGCTCCTTCTCGAATCTCTGCCTGGTTTGGCCTCCTTACCTTAACTCCAACCTCCATCCACCATGTCCACAAGGGTCTACCTCTGGCCCCCCAGGCCTTCAGCAGCTGCTTGTACTCAAGTGGGCCCAGCATCTGTAATTGGCTCCTCAGCCTTTTTCCTGGTGGGTGGTGGCTACCAGGTTGGCCTGGATGCCAATATGAATCTGGCCAGGGGTTATGATAGGGCTGGGAGTGTGGGTAGCATTAGAGATGTCCAGGTGAACCAGAGACTGCTGAGCCCCCTGAAGCTGGAGATGGACCCCAACATCCAGGCTGTGTACAGCCAGGAGAAGGAGCAGATCAAGAGCCTCAACAACAAGTTTGCTTCCTTTATCAATGAGATGTGGAGCCTGGAGAAGCAGAATGAGATTCTGGAGACCAAGTGGAACCTGCAGCAGCATCAGAAGATGGCTCGCAGTAATGTACAACATGTTCAAGAAGTACGTAAGGAACCTTCAGTGGCAGCTAGACATGCTGGCTCAGGTGAAACTGAGGCTGGAAGTGGAGTTTGGCATTATGCAGGGGCTGGTGGAGGACTTGAATAATTATAAGGATGGGATCAACAAGCACCAGAGATGAATGAATTTGTCCTCATCAAGAAGGATGTGGATGAAGCTTACATGAACAAGGTGGAACTGGAGTTTTGCCTGGAAGGGCTGACCTATGAGATCAACTTCTGTAGGCAGCTGTATGAAGGGGAGATTCGTGAGCTGCAGTCCCAGATCTCCGACATGTCCATGGTGCTGTCTGTGGAGTATCCATGGACAACAACTTCTCTCTGGACCTGGATGACATCGTAGCTGAGATCAAGCCAACCACAGCCAGGCCAAGGCTGAGATGCTGTATCAGACCAAGTATGAGGAGCTGCAGACATTGGCTGGGAAGCAGGGGGATGACGTGCATCACATGAAAATGGAGATTTCTAAGATGAACTGAAACATCAGCTGACTCCAGACTGAGTTCGAGGGCCTCAAAGGCCAGAGCGCTTCCCTGGAGGCTGCCATCACTAATGTCGAGCAGTGTGGGGAGCTGGCTATCAAGGATGCTCAGGCCAGTGTGGCTCAGCTGGAAGCTGCTCTGAGAACTCTCAAGCTGGACATGGCCTAGCACCTGCATAAATACCAGGAGCTCATGAACTTCAAGTTGGTCCTGGATGTGGAGATTGCTACGTATCACAAACAGCTGGAGAGCGAGGAGAACTGGCTGGAGTTTGGGATATAGAACATGAGTATCCATTACCAATACTACCAGTGGTTACTCAGGTAGGCTGAGCCCAATCTACAGGAACCTCACCTATGGCTTCGGCTTTCAGGCCAACTTGATCTCTGGTGGGGGCTCTGGCTCCTTCAGCCACATGCACCAGCACCAGCTTTAGCTCCTCCGAGACGGTGGTTATGAAGAAGATTGAGACCCTCGGTGGAAAGCTGGGGTCTGAGTCATCTGATGGCCTTCCCAGGTGAACAACTACTGTGGTCTCTCCTGTCCTCCAGGCCTGTAGGAAAGGAACTGTGCACCTGTGCAGAGGAGCAGTGGGCACAGGAGACCCGTCCTGAGGCTCAGCCCCAGTCCTCAGCTCACCCTTGGGGTGGAGGAGTTTGCTGTCCAGGGGACTGCCTCTTACCCATGCCTCCAACCAAAAGCCAAATCAAGTTTTTTTTTTCCGAAGTAAAATCTCAGCTGGCTCTGCCAACCCTGGAGGGAGAGTGGGAGGGAGGGCACTTTAGTACAACTCTACAAAGTGTTTGTGTTTTAAGTTAAGTGTTATTACAAAAGTTAAAAAGTTTAAAAAATTTAGTTACTTAAAAAGTAAAGTTACAGTAAGCTAAGGTTAATTTATTATTTAAAAAAGCATTTAAAAATTAGATTTAGTGTAGCCTAAGTATACAGTGTTTATACAGTCTACAGTAGTGATCAGTAATATTCTAGGCCTTCACATTTACTCATCACTCACTCACTGACTCACCCAGAGCAATTTCCAGTCTGAAAGCTCCATGCATGGTAAGTGTCCCATACAGGTGTGCCATTTAAAAATCTTTTTTACCATATTTTTACTATACCTTTCCTATGTTTAGATATATTTTGAAACATAAATACCATTGTGTTGCAATCGCCTACAGTATTCAGTGCGGTAACATGCTGTACAAGTTTGTAGCCTAGGAGCAGTAGCCATCATTAAGTGGCAGAGGACTGTATTACATTGATTTTCATATGCTGAACCATTCTTGCATTCCAGGAATAAATCTACCACTTGGTCATGGTGTATAATCTACTTTAATATGCCAGGAGATTTCAGTTTCCTAGTACTTCGTTGTTGATTTTTGCGTCAGTGTTCATAAGGGATATTGGTCTGTAGTTTTCTTTACTGTTGTGTTTGCCTTGCTTTGGTTTCAGGGGAATACTGGCCTCATAGAACAAATTAGGAAGTGTTCCCTCCTCTTTGATTTTTTTTGAAAATTAAAGCTAACTGTTGATGCTGTTCTTACCCAAACTTTATTCCTTAATATTATTGATAATTCAGATGAAGATACATGCAGATGCTGTAGTAATTAAATTTTCAGGTTACATCATAAAAGAAACATGAACTATTTTATTCCATTGCAACAGTAATGAAAGGATTTTAAGTAGAATAAAGAAAACATTGTATTTCCCCCATCCATCTGCTGTAGTATAATTGTGACAATTCCTCAGTCAGTCACTATCTTACACTAATAATAGAAGTGTAAATTGGAACAAATTTTTCTGGAACAGAATTTGGCACTATGTAAAGCTATAAAAACTAGACATTCTTTGATTCAGCAATTTCATTTATGGGACATTAATGAAAATTATCATGGTAACTTGGAAAAAATTAGGTAGAGGGGTCCTCTTGACATTATGTATAATAATGCAAAGTTAGAAACCACAATGTCCAGAAACAGAGAATAGGATAATAAATTGTGGTACACATACAAGGCTGTGTACCATAGAAATACTGATGTTGACCCTGGCTGGTGTGGCTCAGTGGTTGAGTGCTAGCCTGCCAATCAAAGGGTTGCCAGTTTGATTCCCAGTCTAGGGTAACATGCCTGGGTTGTGGGCCAGATCCCTAGTGCGAGGCACATGAGAGGCAACCACACATTGTTGTTTCTCTCCCCCTCTTTCTTTCTCCCTTCCCCTCTCTAAAAAAAATAATAAATTTTAAAATCTTAAAAAGAAATACTGATGTTGAAGATTTTATAAAACAATGTAGAGTATGATTCAATTAAAATGCTTTTATTTAGGCATAAAAGATTCCCAAACTTAATATTGTCTGTTAGTAGTGGTCTATTTCTGGGTGCTGTTAGTGTTGACATTTTAATTTTTACTTTTCCATCTATATTTTTTAAACAATAAATTTACTTCTTTTCTGATAACAGTAAAAGATGTTTTTAAAAATTGAAAATGAAATGAAGTTAGAAAGCATAGTTAAATTCCATGACAGATTTTAGGCTGGAATGATGGACCAAATCCAGTGAAATTTAATCAGGATGGATGCATAAGAAGATGGATAAATAAGTCAGTCATATTTCTGGGATTAAAAAAATCAACTAACTAGATATAGAAAGTGGGAGTTGGGGCCTATCAAAAACATATGTAAAAGACTTAATTTACTCTCGCCTTTCTGAATGTAAGCTGCCAGCTGTTCTCTTCCCATTCATTCTACATCATCTTGTGTCCAGCATAGCTTCTTCATGGGAAACCTCTGGTGCTTCCTCACCAGTTGATGTTTTAAGTGCTGTCACCATCTGTTCTAGTAGTCTTTTTTGACTTTGTTCAAGTTGTTGTCTACTTGGAGTCCTTCTATTCCCCCTCATTTGTGCATTTTCAAAAGTGAACTGTAGTTCAGAAACCTGGCTCAAGTGCTACCTCTTGTTGAAAGTCTATCATAGTGCAATCACATTTTACTCAAATTTATTTAATAAAATATTGAGAAGTTAAAGTCAAAACAAGCCTTCTAGCTTTATGTGCAAAATTTGAAATAATGCAAATCCTCCTCTATTAAGAGTCGCATAATTTCCTATTGCCGTAGGACATGCAGTTTTAATAGTAAGTACCAGATACTTTTTGTCATTTCTTTGTGAACCAACAGTAAAGTTAATGCAAAGTGGGGAAAAAAGCAAAATTTAAAAGCATACTTAAAATAGTTGTACAGTTGTGCGTTCTGAAAAAAACATGGAGCTGGGTGACCCTAGTTCAAATCCTGAATACCTACTTAACCTACTGGGTGTCATTAGGCAAATAGCAATATCACTGTGTCTTTGTTTTCTCATTTTAAAAATGTGCTGATCATAAATCACCTGGCTCATAGGGTTGTGTTTTTTAAAAGACTTTATTTACTTACTTTTAGAGAGAGGGGGAGGGGGAGAGAGAGGGAGAGAAACATCAGTGTGTGGTTGCCTCTCCAGGTATGTGCCCTGACTAGGAATTGAACCAGCAACGCTTTGGTTCACAGGCCAGCACTCAATCCACTGAGCTACACCAGCCAGGGCAGGTTGCTTTAAATATTAGTAGCATGTAAAGCTCTTGGGAAAATGCCTAAACCTAGCCCATACTATGTGCTCAGAAACATTAAGTATGATTATTCCATAGGGAAATTGAGTCTTGAACCATTTGAATTTTAAATTAGAATGCATTCCTGTATGAAATAATGACCATCCTGAAAGAAATTTCCCTCCTTGGTACTTCAAGAGAATAGTCAGGATACTGCCAACCTCTTTGAAACCATGCAGTGAGGAATGTAGGTAGATTTGGGATGAGGGGAGATATTTTTCCCTTCATTGTAAATGCACCATATTTTGCCATGTATAATGTGCACTTTTTGCCCAAATTTTTGAAGGAGAAACAAGGATGCATATTATACATGAGTATAACAATTGCATACCATTGGTATAATAATGGTGTGTAATGTGTACAAAAACATGGGTGCGCATTATACATGGGAGCACATAATACATGGCAAAATACGGTAATATTGCCTGTTAAAGAAAATCTGGGAAGTTCAGAAAAATACAGACAACAAAAAATTTTCATAATCCTACTGCTGCCCCAGTGCTAATAACTGTTAGCATTTTAGTGAGTACCTTTTGGTCTTTTTTCTCCCATGCATTAGTTTTTATTTTTTTCCAAGCAGATCTTGTAAAAAAAAATTTTAATATAGTTTTTTAGAGTTTTATTTATTTTTAGAGAGAATAGTCAGAGAGAGAGGAAGAGAAGGAGAAAGAGAGGGAGAGAAACATCAATGTGTGGTTTCCTCTCACACACCCCCTACTGGGGACCTGGCCAGCAACCCAGGCATGTGCCCTGACTGGGAATCAAACCAACAACCCTTTGGTTTGCAGGCCAGCGCTCAGTCCACTGAGCCACACCAGCTAGGGCCCGTGCATTAATTTTTTAATGTAAAAATATGTTGTCATTTAACACATGTACAGAAATGGAGGGTATTCAGCAAGAGAAGTTGACTATTATAGCAGTCCAATTGAATGATGTTGGGCACCCTGGTCTAGGTCATTGGCTCTAGAAATAAAGCTTAGGGGAAGGAGACAAAGGTATTTCTGAGGTTGAATTACAGACTTTGATGTAGTGGTTTCAAAGATAATCTTTTAGCTTTGCCATCTGAAAAGAAGAGCATATTTTCTGGTGAAGGTGTTTATTTTGGATATGTTGAGTTTGAGATTTGACTAGGACATTCAAATGGAAATGTCTAAAGGGGCAGTTGAGTGAGGTATGCAGCAAGAACTTGAGAGATAATCTGCTTGGGATATGAATGAGAGCACCCTAGTAAGAATGCTTAAAATTGTTGAGGATGGTGCCTAATTGGGCTAATTTTTATATAGTATATCTCTGATCTGTCAGTAGATTTAGCTTTTGAAGGGTAGGAATAGAGTCTCCATCCACAGTACCCATCATAGTGTTGCCACACAATAGGCGTTTATGGGATAAATGAGTTTACTGAAACAAAGAGAAGAGGCTGTTGATTTGGTCTCTGTAGAATGCCAGTGAATTGAGGGATTTATATTTATCATTTATTTCCTCTTTCAGTTTTATTGATGTCTAAAATTTAAATTTCTAAAGTAAAATAAGATACTTTCCATTTTTCTTTTTCATTATTCTGATGAAATAATTCCTTGAAATATTATTTGGATAGTTATAATTCACTCATACTTTTAAAAATTCCATTAAATTTATTGGGGGATATTGGTTAATAAAATCATGTAGGTTTCAAGTGTACAATTCTGTGATACATCGTCTGTATATTGCATTGTGTGTTCACCACCCAAAGTCAAGTCTTGTGTTTTTAGAAAACTTAGAGTGAAGATTGTTCCAGTGACTATCCAAATACCTAGAGTATGTTCATAGTGAGTATGTTAAGGAGACTTCACTATTTCATTGGACTAACACATGAAAAAGATTCGGGAATTAAAAAAAATATAAATCAATATAGGGCAAACTGTAACCATAAATACCTATGATGTACTGAATCTTTGAAATCGTGTTACTTGGTGTAGTCTTTGTGGAGTGTCTGTGCCTGAGGATGATTAGATTGGTGACAGGAGCGTTCTAAATATGTAGGTGGACTGTGGAAAGACCCACCTCATCCGTATGCACTCAGCCCTTCTCTTTGCATACTTTAGCTAGCAGTTGCTTAATTTGCATGTGTAGGTTCAACTCTCATGTGTGACTCATTCTGAAAGCTCCGGAGGATAGGCCCCCATGTCTTACCCCAGCACCCAGCACTGTATGTAGAGAAGGCTATCAATAAATATTTGTCAAATGAATAAAATGGTGCCTGTGTTCAGCAAACATTTAGTGAGAATTGAGAATGTCCTGTAGATGGAGGAGTATTAGGCCTATAATGATGGGTAAGATTTAATATCTCATCTCAAGGAGAATAAATTCTGGTACTAAATATGAATTTGTAAAGCTCAATGTTACCTATGTAACAGATAAATACATATTCTGTGTTCCTTCTCTCTACTCATTTTGCTGGGAAATTTTATGGGGTCAGATTTATAATCTTGTTTTTCAGTGTTTTTTTCTTATTAAAATTTGGGATTTGATTTAATGGGGGCAAATACAGAAGGAGCCCATTTTTCTAAAGTGAGGGGTGAAGAAGCAAGGTACTTAATTGAATGGGTATACTAATATAACTGGCTTGATCATTCTGGCATATAAAGATTCGATAACTCAGTGTGTTAGTTAAGAGAACTCTTACTGTATAATGGTCTATCAGAAAATTCTTAATGTTGGACATGTCATTTATCAAGTCTAATTATAGCTTCATTTTCCTTTATTTTAGATTTTGTGCCAGACAACCTCTTAGATAAATGAGGTATCCTGGGTGACAATATATCCCCTCACTGTAAACAAGTAACCATTTGACTTATGTTAATTTTTGAAAATAAAATGAAATATAAATTGTAACATCAACCTTTTATAAATTAGTATAAATAAATTAAGCCTAATCAGTTCTATGTATGCAAAAATATATATATTTTTTGAAGTATAAAACTGAGGGCCATATTCAGGCATAAGTCTTTTTGTAGAAGGCAGGGATCAGTCTTAATTCTTGTATACCCAGTGCCTGGACATGGTCAGTGCTCAATTTAATGTTGTATTAATGAAACTGATTGAATTTTAGAGATGGTAACTCTGGACCTCTAGAAAGAACCACTGTAGGCAATTTATGGCTCTACTCATAGATTTATTTTCATGTCAGAAGAGCAGTTCTGCCTTTTCTTTAACTCCACAAAAACAATTCAGTAAGTGATGAAAATAGAATCCTCTAAACAAGCTGGATCCTAAAAGGCAAATAAAAGGTGTATGTGTCTGTTAGATAAAAAAGAGAACAAAGACAGTGTTTGCCTCATTGTTTTTATTTTTTAAATAATTAAAACTTTAATTTTATTTTTTAGACCCTATTGCAATATGCAAGCAACAAGAATGCATCAGAACATATGGTGTATCTCCTGGAGGTATATCGACTCGCCATCCAAAGCTTTGCCAGCGCACGCCCGTACTTAACTACTGAATGTGAAGATGTCCTCTTAGTGCTTGGCAGATTAGTACTGTAAGTTTAAAAACTTAAATCATTCTTAAAACTGAGTACTTTTGGTCATAATGTTTGCCTAACTTGTAGTTCCTATGGCATCATGGTATTCAGTGAAGGACCATTAGAGTCATACTTTTTGCATGAAATTTCCTTTGCTTTGAGACTTCACACTCGGATTCCCAGGAGATAAAGTATTGGGTTGGCCAAAAAGGTTTTTTCCCATAAGATGGTTTCAGTAGTGCTTAGTTGTCTTTACCTTCATTTGATACTATTTAGTTAGACTGTATTATGACAGCTGTCATATCAGTGTTCATTAAAAAAAAAAAAAAACTCACCCAAAATTGGTGAACTTTGGTGCAGCCGTTTTAATATTGAAGATGGAAGAAGATATGCAACATTTTTGGCGTGTTATGCTTTATCATTTCAAAAAAGGTAAAAATGTAACTGAAATGCAAAAAAAAAAGATCTGTGCAGTGAATGGAGAAGGTGCTGTAACTGCTCAAATGTGTCAAAAGTGGTTCTTGAAGTTTTTTACTACTATTGATATTTTGACCAGGTAATTCTTTGCTGTGGAGCTATCTTATGCATTGGGAGGTGTTTAACAGCACCCCTGGCCTCTACCCACTAGAAGCCATAGTGGGAGATAGACGACATACTCAAAATATCCAAATCAATAATGTTACTGGTGAAAATGAAAAATGTGTCTTTTATTTTATGGAAAAAATTAAATGGACTTTTTGGCCAATCCCATACAAGCCAGGCAACGTAACCTATTTGCCTCTAGTGTCTTTTCCTACTGAGGCCTAGAATCCAAGAATGGTAGATTTTCTCTATCCTCAGGTATAGTTCAATTCAAGTGACAGAGTATCTGGAAACAGTTTTAGTCTTAGAGGAACATTTTGGGGAAGGGGGAAACATTATGAAATCTGCAATTCAGTTATGTTATTGGAACTAGGAATTTTACTAGCAGAAAATACCAGGGTATGGTGTAAGATTACCACCCTAAAAGTCCCTGATAATTTAGCTGCTATTTTAATATATGGCTGCCAGCTAGCAGACAAAATTACACCTCTAATGTAATTTCATCTGCAAACTGAAAAAATATGATAGCTATTTAGTTTTTGTGTGGGGAATCACCTTGGTTCAGTTTACAGATTGTTTGTTGGGATAACTTCTAGACCGGGTGGTCCATTTTTTTTTTTCCTTTGGCCTCAACCTGGTTTCTTTCCTATTCTCCAAAACCCAAAACCTTTAATGCTATACCTTTGATGGAACACAAACATTCCTTGTTTTATAATCCCATTATTCCTCCTACTAAGTCTGTTTTCTGTATTACTCATGCTAATCTCTAAAGGGTAAAGTAACATTCTGCAGGATTTTAGAGAGGTGTTGGTTTATTGGTATTTTGAGCTGATCTTTATTCAAGTTGTTACGCATTTCCTTTCTAAAAATCTGTTATTTTTTCTCATTATTGGTTAGGGTAGAAAGGAGAAAACTCTTTTTTTCTTGCTTGATTTGTCAGAGGTAAAGAAATAGCCTTGCCTATCTTTCTGCTTCCTGTGTAAGTGACAAGAACTTATACAGATGACAGTTACATGCATTTGTCACTGTATCAGCTGAATTGACAGGAGCAGGAGCTCCTGTTTTTGTCTTCTGGAATCAGAACAAAGACGGTGTTTGTTTCATTGTTTCCTATATGGGCACCCTCCCCACACTGTAATTAACTGAGCAAAACTGTTTGGTGTGTGATTTAGAAAAGGTTTATACTCTTAACTGAAGGTATTAAAGTAACAATGTAATTATTAAGTCTCCTGGTTTTTCTTTTTTAAAGTTGAAAGCCACTGTAACAATGTTGAAGAAAATTTTGAAGAGTAAAAAAACAACATTTAAAAGTCGAAACAATTGTAAAATATATATTCAGTATCAGTGTCATACGGTTTGATTATGACCTGAGGCACCTTTATATACTGATTTATTTATTTATATTGTAGGAGTTGTTTTGAATTGCTACTTTCAGTGTCTGAAACTGAACTGCCTCATGAAGTGTGGGTACTCTTTCTTCAGTCTCTGCAGGTGAGTTGATTTGGGCTCAAGAAAGGTTTCTGTTTAGGTATCGAAGACACCTAATTAATTTCTCCCAGCAAATTAAATTTGGAAACTTAGAACAAAAACAGGTTCATTATACATTGGTATTAAGTTTGTGAAATGAGAGACCTTTTAGATGAAGGGGGTGTGTTAAAAAGATTTTTTTCATTTGGTTTTGTTAGCCTTTACATAGCTCAGAAAACAATAAAGAAGTTTTCATTATTCAAAAACAATTTTAACAGAATAAAGCTATTAAAAATATAAAATTGTGTATGGTTATAAGGTAGCAATATTTGGATCATTCATAGTACACTTACCTAGTAATTTCCTAATACTTCAGGGGGAAATGACCTAATCCCCCTATTACTGTCAAGCCTTGTAAGTCAAAATAATCATCATAAATTCTGTTTGTGCATTTTATTTACAGGAGAGCTACATTGGCTCTCATATTAGCCTGATTATCAGCTTTCTAAGGGTGAGCAGATCAGAAACTAGCAGGTTGGGGAGGAGGAGATTAGGGTAGGAAGAAAAGAAAATGTACTGCCCAGTGACAGGAGGCCAAGTTGCTTGTTACTGGTAGAGACAGAGAAACTATTTTTTAAGAAATAGACTTATTCCCTGGCCGGTGTGGCTCAGTTGGTTGGGTATCATACTGAAAAGCGAAGGGTTGCCAGTTCGTTTCTGATCAGGAAACATGCCTGGGTTGTGGGTTCAGTCCCAGTTGGGGTGCGTGTGAGAGGCAGTCAGTTGGTGTTTCTCTCACACATGATGTTTTTATCCCTTTCTCCCTCCATTCCTGCCTCTCTAAAAATAAATCTTTTAAAAAATCATAATATAAGTAATAATAGTTATCATTTATTTATCACTATGTGCCAAACACTGCTCAGCATGTTTTGTATCTTTTAATCAAATTACAAGCCTTGTAATCATTTGACTCCATTTACAAATGCAGAGACAGGCGTAGATAGAGAGGTTAAATAATTAGGTTGCCCAAAGTTACACCCGATTTATATCCGAGGTTTAACTGCTTCCTTGAAGACCCAAACTCCATAGTAGCTTGGACCTGCTTCATGTAGACATAAGTAAAGATCTGCATATTAACAGATACACTTCATTATCTGGAAATTTCCTTCCTGGGATATACTTGTATCATCCAAAATGAAATAATGTTAATCTTTTTCTCTTTAGGAAGAGGAGGTTTCTTTGTTATATTCTTGGTCAATTTTATTTTTATATTGATTTTTAGAGCGAGAAAGAAACAAGAATTTGTTGTTCCACTTATTTATGCATTTATTGGTTGATTATTGTATGTGCCCTGACTGGAGATTGAACCTGCAACCTTGGCGTATCGGGATGACACTCTAACCAACTGAGCTACCCGGCCAGGGCTATCGGCCCGTTTTAATCCTGTAATGTGGTACTAATTCCTCACGAAATCATACGGTGGCTACAATCATCTTTCATATATAGCACATTGATTTCATTACTCTTTGTTCTGAGGCCTGCCAGTAGTTTTGTCCTGGGGTATGGCATTCTAGAAGGGCAAATCTACTTAATTTATTAGGGCTGTTACTATTATTTTTATTAGTATTCTTTGAAGAGAGAATACTCTCATTTCTTTATTCTCTTCTTACATAGTATGCCTGAATAAAATATTTCACTTTTTCCCTATCTGTGTAATTTTTTTTATCAGATACTTAGTATATATTTTTGAATGTTTAATAAAATAAATGCAGTAGAGGTACAGATAGATGTATGCCATAGTCCTTTTGAAATCTAAAAGGTAAAACCCTGAAGTTTTCTTATTTTAAGTGATAAGTCACAATGCTATAGATGGTTTTCAGGGTACTTTTAATAAGAGAATAGTTTTATGAGAGCAGGCAGACCACAGATAGAACACTCAGTCATAACCTAAAGCTGTCTGACCCTTCCAGACATTTCCCCTATGAACATAAAAATACACTCTGACCCCTGGCTGGTGTAGCGCAGTAGATTGATTGCAGGCTGTGAACCAAAGGGCCGCCAGCTCGGTTCCTGGTCAGGGCACATGCCTGGGTTGTGGGCCAGGTACCCAGTGAGGGCCATGTGAGAGGCAACCACACGTAGATGTTTCTCCCCATCTCTTTCTCCCTCCCTTCCCCCTCTCTAAAAATAAATAAATAAGAGTTTTCCTGTTTAAAAAAACAACTCTGAAATGGATTTTTTGAAATGGATTTTTTAATAAAAACAAGACCCTATTTTTTGTAACTTTTTTTAAACAATAATTTTATCATTAAATGAGGTTCCCCGGACCCAATATTAACATAGGGTGTGGTTTTCCCACACCAACAAG
This sequence comes from Desmodus rotundus, assembly GCF_022682495.2. Lineage (NCBI taxonomy): Eukaryota > Metazoa > Chordata > Mammalia > Chiroptera > Phyllostomidae > Desmodus > Desmodus rotundus. The sequence continues at coordinate 26,018,977 of NC_071389.1, forward strand.
TAAATCTTGGATTCCAGAAGGGTGTTGAAGAATTAGTTCAACTGAATTCTGACACTATATACCCAGAGAAGAGAGCATTAGATTCCACTGGTTAAGCATTCTGTCCTATAAGACTGCCTCCCTCCTCCTTCCCACACACACGTCAGACAACAGCCACAAACCCAGGTAGTTAGCTGGACTGCTCACCGGCTGGCTATACAGATTGGCAGTTATAATGACTCCCTCCAACTCAGAATGCAATGTGCAAGTCCAGGTTGTTACCTATACTTCTGACTGCCGGGAACCACAGGGGTCGATTAATTTGCTAGAGAGGCTCACAGAACTCAGAGACTAGATTGCTGGTTTATTATGAAAGGATGTAACAGAGAAATAGCCAGATAAGGCAGTGTACATAGGAAGGGGTGGGGAATTTCCATGCCCAGGAACTGTGGATGAAGATTACGTATCTTATAAATCTCAATATCGTGATCATGGACATATGTCTAGGATTGCATATATATTCAGTAGATCTCCCTTTCTGATAACTACTTGGGATTCTGTTATACCATAAATTATTTGACCAAATCTCTGCTATTTATTGTAAATTGTGCTAGAGTGAACATCTTGTGCTAGTATTTCTGTATTATAGATTTACAGTTTAAGTTTTAAAATTGTTCTTAAAATTCCATCATAATTTTTAAAGATTTTATTTAATATTTTTAAAGTAATTTTGCTATAATATAAATATATACATGGGTAACAAAAGATCACACATATCATTCTTACTCAGAATAAACAGTGTTTAGAGCAGATGAAAAAGTAGAAAGCTGTTTTTGTTTTTAACTCAAACTGTAGCTTTTATTTTAGTTGCTGTGTATCATGGTTGGTGATAGTATTTTATACATAAAGTATAATGGGACTGTTATGTTTATATATTATGAACATGGTAACCAGACACAGCAAATTCTGAAATTGTCACATACAATCTTCACCTTCCCTGCAAAGTAAATGCCTGTTGTCCTAAATTGAGGAGAAAGAGGATAAGTTGAGCACCATTAGTAAAATAATAGCTATTAGTAAAGTACTAATTGGGAATGTCACTTTCTGTGTCATTTTTATGTCTTAAACCCTTTCTTAGTAGAAGATAACGGACTTGCTTTCATTGATTTTACAGAGAGGGGAGGGAGGGAGAGAGATGGTGAGGGAGAGGAAGAGAGAGAGATCAGTTGCCTCCCATACATGCTCCCAACCAGGGATCGAACCCACAACCTTTTGGTGTAGAGGAATGACACTCCAAACAACTGAGACACCCACCCAGGGCAAAAACCTATAATTTTTATGTGAAAATTAAGTGGAAAAAATGAACTTTATTTTTCATATTTCAATTGAGTGAATATAAGATAACATTCTTAATCAGTGAACTTTTTTAAAACTTTTTAAACTCCAAAGGAATATATTGCAGTAAATGGAAGCTTATGTTCCTTGAGAATTTTAGCAGTCTAAAATACGGAAAAATAAGTTAAAAACTTTAGACTGGCAACAACCAATAATCCTCACTAGTGGTAGAAGATAGCGAGACATATCCTTAATCATGTATGCCAAGTTAAATCTCTGACCCCCTTTTTTGTGTGGGTATGTCAGTACTTTTAAAGAACAAACTATTGGCAATTACATTTTGTTTGTTTTCTGAGGAGATAGAATGAGAGTAACCTAGACTTGCCATGACATTTTATATAGAGCCATCTCTCATTAAAAAGCCATTTGATAGATAATTTAAACAAGTAAAAAGTATGTGCTTGATGTCACTAATTTTTTTTTTAAGATTTCATTTATTTATTTTTAGGGAACGGGGAAAGGAGGGAGAAAGAGAGAGAAACATCAGTGTATGGTTGCCTCTCACGTGCCCCCTACTGGGGACCTGGCCTGCAAACCAGGCATGTGCCCTGACTGGGAATTGAACCAGCGACCTTTTGGTTCACAGGCTGGCGCGCAGTCCACTAAACCACACCAGCCAGGGCTTAATATTTTTATTCAAAGGAATATGTTGCCTGTGTGAATACTGCAGAATCCTTTAAAGCAAAGCGATATCATTGGCTGTAAAATAATTTAGTAATGCAAAGATGTAAATTAATTATGATAATTAAACCTAAGGGAAATTCAGGAGAACATTTTAAAGGTACCCTTTAACTTAGTGGAAGCACCCAAATTTCATTCTTTAAAAGAGCAGTACCATAATCCCACAAAGCTTTAAGGATAGTCCCCACCCCCCCCGCCCCCGTACCCTGCCCCCCCCCCCCCAATACAGGTCCTTTCATAGACATTCAGATATATTTAAAAGGCAAAACTACAATCTGTATTGTTTATTAGCCTTTTTTCTGGATGTGCTGTTTTTTGTTTTAGGAGTCACATGATGCATTATTGGAATTTGGGAATAATAACCTACAAATACTGGTTCATGTTACCAAGGAGGGGGTGTGGAAAAATCCAGTTCTTCTTAAAATTCTTGCTCAACAACCAGTAGAAACAGAAGAAGGTAAGCTTTACTGTTAAACTTACTGACTATATTGAAGGAGGACTTAGTTCTAAGAGAATTAAAATTGATTTATGGGTTAAAATTTTGTGAATTTTACCTGTGTATATCTATTCCTAGTCATTCTGTTCTCCTTGGAATAGTAAAAACTAACCATTAGCATTTAATGTTTTGCCTAAAGATTCTTGCATTTTTAGGTAGAGTTCTAATGTCCTTTTGTGCTTATTTTAAAATGGTGTATTGAGTAACAATGTCGTACAGAGTTCCTGTGATAGAAATGAATGATTTGCTTCTTGACTTTGGTATATAGTAGAGCTTTGTTCATAATTTGTTCACTGGTTGCTACAGCTGAGGACTGTGAAAAAACTGTTTAAATTTCAGAAATATTTGAACATAGTGTTTTCTGATAAATGCAAAAAGTGAACATTTTTATTTCCAAAATTGTCAGTTTAAGACCAGAAAATTTTTGTATTTGAGTTGACATTTACATTTTAGACACAGAAAAGTATATTGTGTAGTATAACCAACAATTGTGTGTGATTTCATTTGCTTTAAATTAATGGAAAATTTTAAAAATCACATTCTGTTAAGTATGTTTCTAGAATAAAAATGAGTTCCAGAACAGCTTTTATTTACAATTCTGATTAATAGTTAGCTTAGGTCTTAGAACAGACCATTTGAATCTTCGTGCCTTAAAATATCCCAGTTAGTTTATTCATTCACCAAGTTTGACGACCTACTCTATACATGCCATTTGGGGGTTTTTGCATATAGTGAGATTACCAGTAATAGTACTCAGATTTTCTTTTGGTCCTTTTCCTCTGATAATTTTGCTTATCAGTTACATTGACAGAAAAGAAAGAATACAAAAAGAATAAGGAAAAGAGCTGTTAAATAGCAGAGAGGTTGGTGTTTATTGTTTTCTGTTGAGGTACCCAATAAATTTCATTCCTTTATAAATATAGGCAGATGGAGGCTAAAGTATCACCTTTATTGTTAATAAAATTTGTTACAGGGCAGAGCCAAATAGTTTCAAAAGGATCCTAGAATTTGACAGGTCCCAGTTTAGATAAGTGTGGACGAGAGTAGAGAAGAACTCATGCTCTCTGGGCAGGCCCATGCCCAAGGAAAAGGGTGGAATTGTTATATGTCCTCAATTTATTTTCCCTTGATGTATGCTAATCAAATACACCACCCCACCTCAGGAATTAATAGTACTTAATTTCTTTTCACATAGCAAAAGAAAATCCAGAAGCAGGGATGAGCACTGTTCACCTAACTTCCCATATCTGTTCAATAAAGATTTAGTACCCATTATCTATAAGACTGAATGGGTACAGGATACCTACATACCTAAGGAATTAGTCTGAGAATCAGCCTGTGGCTTACCTGCTTTCTCAGTTGACCCTTACCCTAATTTCAGGTCAAAAGATGAGAAAGCATTTTTTATAGCTCAACTGCCCTTGCAGCCCAGATATTAACATTGGACTCTCAGAAAGCAGTGGCTATCTTCTCATTGATTATCTTCTGGTCAATATTGTAATAATCAGAAGTAGAAAAATGTACATTTTTAAACCTCCAAGGAACTCCATAAATGCTTTTCAGTTTAGTTTTGTGAATTAAAAAAAAAAGTCTATAAGACTTTTATTGTTCCTGCCTTGAAGTCTTTGAGTTTTGTGGGCCCCCCTGCACCCTCCCCCACCCCACCCCACAATTTATTGCTGGAATATGTACTAAGTACCAGTTGTGGACACTTCTGCCTGCCATGATTAGCAGAGACATAAAGGATTTCTCCCACCTAGATTCCAGCCCAGGTAGTGAAGGCCCTTCCACCCAACAGCCTACCACAGAAGCTGGGGATGGTGAGAATAACCCCAGCCAAGCCCTATAGAAGGTTTCCAGTCTGAGGTCTAACACCCACAAAACCTCCTCTGCTGCCAGCTGTGATGGCAGCAGCTGGAAGTAGGGGTAGCCCATAGCCCCAGAGACCTCAAACCCCCATCAATAGCGGGATCCTCCCATCACAAACTGAAGTGACTCCAACTCAAAGGTCACCCAGTGTTACTACCACCTGGTATCTGCCAGTATTCCAACTGACTTATATCCTATAATTTATGGCTTCAAAACACAGGCTTTCTCCCCTTTTCCATGAGACTTAGGAGTACCAAAGTAGTAGCCTTTTGCTTTCTTCTCTCTCCCCTACCAAGGTTTGAAAGAAGGGATCCATCCTTATTGTGGAGAAGCACCAACTCTTTCCCCTGTATCAGGCTGAGAAGGAACTAGACAGCTCTTACTTACCCCTGGTGGTTTAATTTTTGTTTCCCTTCTGTTCCTTACCTCTGAAGCCATTTTATTAATTGTCATGTGCCACTTGAGTCTCTAGTAAAAATAAAAACAGACTTTCCTGATTGGGGGAAAAAGCTGTTTTTTTTAACTGGACCCTAAATGTTACTGTTTTTTACATGATGAACTATATAAAAGGTAAACTGTCATCATATTTGCAGCTGACTTTCAAATGGTTCAGAAAAATAAGAATTAGGTAAAGACATATACCAAAACAGTTCAACTGCTGAATCTAGATGGAAAAGGGAATATATGATTAAATTTTTTTTGTATTAAAATATTTAGGGAAAAATACAGAAAGGATCACGATTGAGAGTGTGAGACTTCTCAGTATATACTTTAAATATTAAAGTGTATGTATGATTTCCTTTTATAAAAATAAAGGTTGATTTTAATATAACTTAAAATGATTTTTTAAAATGCAAGATTGATCTGGGTTAAAAGTTGATATAGCAGTTTAACTTTGGTCGAATATGTTGAGTAAAATAGTTACCTCTCGAAATAACAGGTATGGTATACAGAGTGCCCGTTATGTGGTGGACACTATATTAGTGCTTTCCTATCTCATTTAATCCATAAAACAGGTGAGAGATTGTGTGTGCCCAAGGCCACAGAGTTGAGATTTGGGGGGCAGAATTTGAGCTCAGGTGAGGAGGTTGAAGGTTTTTGATTAAGGAGTGATTACTATTCAGTTACTAAATACATGGTTTTATTAAACTCCTCAAATACACAAGACATTGGGCTTAGTGCTATAGGGAATACAGAAGTTAAGAAGACATGGTAATCACAAATTTTTGATGATGTAATAAGAGGGATGTCAGAGACAAGTAATAGCAACTAGTATTGAGCGTTTACTCTGTGCCTGGCCCTGCGGTAAGTGTCCTATCTGCCTTACTAATATTTCATTTATGATTCTTTCATCTCTGTGTGGTGGGTGTTACTGACCTTTTTACAGATGAAAAACTTGAGGCTCTAAGAAGTCAATTTGACCAGAGGTCTCACAGCTAGTATGTATCAGAGTCACAGTTCACCCTCTGATTGGTGGTTCCCAAACCTGAGATTTTAACATATGTATACTGTAAGCTTTTATTACTGAACTTAAAGAGAAATATAAGTGAGGTGAAAGAAGTAAATGTGGGGACTTAAAGGGTGTGTGTGTGTACGTAATATGCCTGTTTTCAGGTGTGGGATTTGTGAAAATGCTTACAACCTGGAGGGCAGATAAATAGAGCAGAATAGGATATAGAGCTAACAGATGTGGCAGGAAATAATATGGAGGAATTAGATTGGAGTTTTGAAAAGAATTACTAGGGCACAATAACTAAGTTGATTTCCTTGAGGAAAGGATGTGGCAGGGAAGAATAATGCCAAAATTTCATTTCTGTATGATTGAGAGAATGCCGTTACTGAAAATAGAAGTAAGGAATGGGGAGCTCTTTGAGTGGAAGGTATGATTATGAGTTCTTTTGTGGGATTTAGTGCCTGTGGGACTAACTTGGAAAAGTCCAAGTAAAAGTGATTTTTCTGTCCATGCTTTTTAACCATGCCTGCATATTAGCTATCTGTGGAAATTAAAACCAAAGCACACACCCACCCCAGAGGTGCAGTCTCCACCTGCTAAATCAAAGTCTCCAGAGTTGAAGCTCTGGCATCCAGACCTTTTTGAAGTGCCACAGGAAATGGCACCTTCCACCTATAAATGGTGGCAGTATAAATTGGTGCAACCTCTGGAGATCAGTTTGGCAGCAGTTCACCTGTAGAAAGTTTTCCCATAGATCTACAGTCATGCGTGTGTGGAATAGTCTAGGTACAGGGCTCTATATTGTAGCATTATTGAGGATTGCCAAAAATTGGAAACAACTTGTAAGTGTATCAGTAGGGATTGGTTAAATTACACCCACACAGTGGAATACTATTCAGTTTTTTAAAATATTGAGGTACCTCTAAATGTACAATGATGATAGAATGACATGTATGATATATTAAGTGGGAAAAATATGACTTTGGTACTCAGAATTTTTTTGGAAGTGTAAACAAGAAATTGGAAGTGGTTATTGTTTCTTGGGGAGGTAGACTAGGGGACTGGAATCAGTGTAGAAGGAAAACAAAACAACTTGTGTCTTGACACTGCTATTCTTTAAATAATACTATGTAAAATGATGCCGCACATTTGCTGAATATCTACTATTCATAAATTGAGGGCTTGTCCAAAACACTGTGCAAATCAGTGCTCGGGTGCTTAATATTTAGTACTACTCAGCAGCATTTTCCAAAGTGTGTACTGAACCAGGAACATAGATTTTACATTGTACTAATAATATGTGTAAAAGGGTTCTCTGGTCAAATCAGTTTGGGAAACACTGGAATAAATAAAAGTGGACAGTTTTCTTTATTGCAGGACTGTTCAGAGATTTGACCAAGGAATCCTTTTTTTTTCTAGGACTATCTCTCAGGTCTTTTGGTCGGTGGAACACACTTTGAGAAATGCCTGGTTTAGAGGAAAGAGCACCACTGGCTTTGGAATTTTTGGCAAGTTACCTAATTTCTCTGAATATTGATTTTTCCAACCTTAAACTGGGGATGATAAGACTTGCCTTGGTGGTGGTGTGAGGAATAAACGAGAGGTATATAAAAACTGAGTTTAAAGGTTCGTACCTCATAAGTGTAAGTTGTTAATACTACATAGGCCACTTCCTTCTTTTTCTTGCACTTATGTTTATAGTTCATTTCACTTTTTCTTCTTACCCTTATCAGAAAATGAGGAAGGAGGTCAAATAATAAATTTTGATGAAATGATAGTAGCTTTATTAAAAGGTTTGGTGTTCCAAATAAAACTGTCTAAATAATGTGGGAAGCTTTAGCAAAATTATTTTATTTTGCTCTCTGCTCTGTTAGATGAGTATTGAGACTAGATTCAATTTCCTAGTTATATCAACGGAATTTTTAGTTCACTAAAACAAACGTCAAAAGATATCAAACTTCAACAACCACAACATATTATGTGGTATGCTATTAAATTGTTTCATTTTTCCTTTTTTCTAGTCAATAAATTGATTGCAGAAGAAGGACCTTTCTTTCTGCAAATGCGAATAAAACATTTGTTGAAATCTAACTGCATCCCCCAGGCTACTGCTTTATCAAAGCTATGTGCAGAATCTAAAGAAATTTCAAATGTGTCATCTTTTCAGCAAGCCTATATCACATGCTTATGTTTTGTTCTTCCTAATGAAGATGCTATTAAGGAGGTGAGTAAAGCAGATAACTGCTGTTGTCATTTACATTTACTAAGAATTTTAACAGAATTTGATAAATGTTGCATGGCAAGGTGAAGAGTCTTTTCTCGGGCTATTGAAAAATACTGTTTTAATTGTATGTTTAACTGTTCAAGAGGTTGAATATAAAGTTATTTCTTAGGTAGATTTGAAAAGTGGGTAATTTAAAGAATAGGCAAGTGCATGTATGTTTGGGTAATGGTTTGCTTTGAAATCTTTAAATGTGAAGGTTGTTTTTACTTAAAGTAATGATTTTTCTGTTTGAGAAATGCAGAAATTATTAATACTGATGTCAACAGATAAACTAAAGAGAATGGCACTTAAGACTAGCTTAAATTACTTTTATACATTGAACCGTAAGCAAAGAAATGTAGGACTCTGGAACCTATGAATACATTTTGAACAGTGATTAAGAGTACAAACTAGATACCATAGAAAATAATAAAGTGATTAAATTTTTAAAAAAACTTATCAGATTACATTCTTTTTTAAAAATTATATTTTGTTGATTATGCTATTACAGTTGTCCTGATTTTCCCCCTTTGCCCCCCTTCCACCCAGCACCCCCCACTCCCTGAGGCATATGTCCATGGGTCATGTGTATAAGCTCTTCGGCTACTCCATTTCCTATCCTGTACTTTACATCCCCATGGCTATTCTATCAGTACCAATTTGTACTTCTTAACCCCCTCACCTCTTCACCCATTCCTCCACACCCCCCTTCCCATCTGGCAACCATCAAAACGCTCTCTATCTCTGATTCTGACTGTTTTTGCTTGCTTAGTTCTTTTAGATTCAATTTTTGATAGATTTATATATTTTTTGCCATTTTATGGTTCATAGTTTTGATCTTTTTCTTAATAAATCCCTTTAACATTTCATATAATAATGGTTTGTTAATGATGAACTCCTTCAGTTTTTTTTTTGTCTGGGAAGCTCTTTATCTGCCCTTCAGTTGTGGAATGATAGCTTTGCTGGGTTGAGCAATCTTGGTTGTAGGTCCCTGCTTTTCATGACTTTGACTGTTTCTTGCCAATCCCTTCTAGCCTGCAAAGTTTCTTTTGAGAAATAAGCTGACAGTCTTACGGGAACTTACCTGTAGGTAACTAACTTCTTTTCTCTTGCTGCTTTTAAGATTCTCTCTTTATCTATAACCTTTGGCATTTTAATTATGTGTCTTGGAGTGAGCCTCTTTGCATCCATCTTGTTTGAGACTCATGCGTGCTTCCTGGACTTGCATGTCAATTTCCTTTGCCAAATGAGGGAATTTTTCTTTCATTGTTTTTCCAATAGATTTCCAATTTCTTCCTCTTTCTCTTCTTATGGGACCCCTGTAATGCAAATGTTGGACCTCTTGGAGTTGCCCCAGAGACTGCTTGCACTATCCTCATTTTTTTTGTTTAGTCATTTTTAAAAATTTTATTTTCTTGTTCTGATTGGTTATTTTTCACTTCCTTATGTTCCACACTATTGATTTGATTCTCAGCTTCATGTACTCTACTGTTGTTCTCTGTAAATTGTTCTTTATTTCAGTTAGTGAATCCTTCCTTTCTGACTGGATCTTTTTTATGCTTCTGTGGTCTTCACTAAGTTCCTTAAGCATTCTTACAACCAGTGTTTTGAACTCTGCATCTGATAGATTGCTTCTCTCTGTTTTGTTTAAGTCTTTTGTGAAGTTTTGATCTGTTCTTTTATTTGGGCCATGTTTCTTTGTCTCCTTGTTTTGGCAGCCTCCCTGTGTTTGTTTCTATGTATTAGGTAGAGCTGCTCTGACTCTGTGTCTTAGTAGTGTGGCCTAATGTAGTAGGTGTTCTTTATGGTCTAGTGGCACAGCCTCCACTATCATCCAAGCAGGATACTCAAGGTGCACCCTTCATGTGGGCTGAGTACACCCTCCTCTTGCAGTAGAGCCTTGGTTGCTGTTGGCAGATTAGTGGGAGGGATTTACCCAGGCCAGTCTGCTGCAAGGATGGGCTATGACCTCTTACCACCCAACCTCCACCCTCCGTGGAGGATCAGCTGGGCAGGGGCAGGGTGGTGGTTCTTTGACATGGTCTGTAGCTGTCCACTGGGTGTGTTGGCCCTGGGCTTTCCCAGGTGGTGCAGTGCAAGGTCAACCCATGCCTGTGTTTTGCCTGGGGCTAACCTACCTGAGCTATAAAGCAATCTGAGAAGGTTGCTACTTGTGCTGGACTTGGAGATTCCAAGTGAATCTCCCAGGTGAAGATTCCTTCCCAGGTGAGGCCAAGCTGTGAACCTAGGCTGGCTGCTGCTAGTGCCATGCCTGGGACTCAACTGAGGCCAGCTGTTGCTTGTTTGATAGGATTTAGGAAGTTGTGAAGTGTTAGCCAAGACTAGCCATTCACATGGAAAAGCAGCTTGGGTGGGCCCCGAAGTTGGTGCGGTGGGGTCACTGGGGATATCCACACCTGGGTCAAACAATGTTAGCCAGGTTGATGCAGTCTCAGATATGGCACCAGGTTGCCTGCTCTGTGGGGGGAGGAGGGTTTAGAAAAGGGACAATGGCCTCTGCTTGCCTTGATGCCAGACACTTCAATTTCTCCCCATATTTAACTGCTACCTTTCAAGGTGCTACCCTGGTGCTGGAGCTCAGAGGGAGTGAGTCTGAGTAGGTGAGTCCATGTGTGGTTTCTTTTAAGAGGAACTGCTTGGGGCTCCAGCAGTTTCTTCCACTGACTCAATCCCTGCTGGTTTTTACAGCCAGAAGTCGTGGGGACATATCTTTCTGGCATGGGAACCCTGGGCTGGGGGCCTGGTGTGGGACTGGGACTGCTCACCCCCAAGGTATCCCTCCGAATTTTTATCCACCACATGTGGGTGAAGGACTAGCCCATTCTGTGCCCGCACACCTCCTGCCAATCTGGATGGAGACAGTTTCTTTAATTCCTACTTCACACTTTCATTCAACTCGATTTCTGGCAGTTCTGAGCACTGATTGTTCTATATTTTAGTTGCAATTTTGATGTTGTTGTGTGAAGAGGTGAGCCATGTCTGCCTGTGCTGCCATCGTGACCGGAGGTCCTCAGATTGCATTCTTTTTTTTAAACATGAATCATTGTTTTCCTTAGAAAAGTTAAAATTAGTTTTCTCTAATAGTTTTTGTTAAATTATACAGAGAAAAATGAGGACTTCCTAGGCTGTAATTCATCTCCTCCCTTTACGTCTCTTACCTGCCATTCAGTTCTGACATATGGATTCTCATTTTACCTCTACACTGAACCTTCTTGTTAAGTATAGGAATCCCAGAGATCTGGGTCTATGATGTAGTAATTCTTATTTTATGACAGGTTGAACTACAAATATCCTCCTCTCCAAACTCAACTCTCTTTTTCTGCTTCACTCTCTTTACCGTAAAGACTCCACCGGGATCAACAGTCTATTCATGCTCTCATCTTTTCACTCTCCTCATCCTCTACATGCTCTCACCTCCCTCTTTACTTTGTTTTTCTAGTCAGTCATTGTTATCACCCTTTATATACACCCTCAGTTCCTCTGCTGGTCTCTCCCTTAATTGTACTTACTTGACTAACCAATATCCTGATTATCCCTAAATTTCCACAAACTCTATATCTTAACCTGCACCAGTGATGCCAAACTTGTGTGGAGGAACACTTGCCAACTAATTTTACTTTAAATCACTTACTGTAATTCCTTAGTTCATTTATTCTCCCACTCTCTTAAATTACTGTTTCATACTTTTTCTTTCTCTTCCAACCATACTATAATTTGTATCCCATGTCACTGTTTATGAACTTTCTACCTATATCTCTGAGGAAATTGAGGCAGTTATAAGACAATTTCCATAAGCTCCTTTCATGACATCTATTCAGCTGCCTGCATCTGTACATACACAGAATTTCTTCTGTTACTAAGGATGAACTATATCTGTTCTTCCAGTTTAGCTCAATCCCCTTGACTTCTGTATCAAATACCATCCGCTCTTGCCCCCTCAAGGGAAATGTTACAGCAGTTCTCCTTTTTTCTCCTACATCAGTTTCAACCTCTGCTGTAAAGACGTATGTTGTTGTTTTTTCCATCTTAAAAAAAATTTTGAAATTACACTTTGCCACCACCCCATTTCTCTCCAGGCCCTTCAGAGTAAGTTCTTAAACAAATTGTCTAAATTTATTGTTTAACATTTTTCTCCTTAAATATTTTTTAATATGGCATTCACCCTTGCCAGTTTACCACATCACTTAAGTCCAATGAAGAGTTCTCAGTTTTCATCTTACTCAGTCTGACTTCTTAACTTTGTCTTTTAAACTTTTAACAGTTTTTCCACTTGGTTCTAGGTTACCACACTCTTGGTTTTCTGTCTACCTGCTTGGTTGTTCTTTCTCAGTTCTACCTGTACTCTAGGACTCTGTTTTTGAGTGTCCTCTCTTTTCTATCTATACTTATTCCCTCGGTGATCTCAGCTAGACTCATGATGGTAAGTACCACCTATGATCTAAATCCCAAATGTTTTATTTCCAGTCCAGTTCTGTCCTCTGAACTCCAGACTTGTATATCCAACCGCTAATTACTATCTCTACTTGTATGGCTAATAAATAGCATCTCGAATTTAACATGTCCATAACTAAGTTCCTGATATTCCTGCTATTAAGGGGCTTTAGTTGTTTTTATGAACTTCCCTTTAAATGAAGTCACTTGTCTTCAACTGTATTCTCAGTGTTGGAGGTGGGGGGATGGGTAGCAAATAACCAGCTACCATTTTTTTTTTTTTTTGAGTCCTAACTTGTGGTAGGCCGTATGAGGCTAAGTGCTTTATATACATTGTTACATTTAATCCTCACTAAAACTCTTACGTAGCTCCATTTTATTGGTGAGGAAACTAAGGCTCAGATTAAGTAATATGAGAGTGGTTACAAACTGAAAGTGGTAATGCTGAGAATCAAAGCTGAGTTTGGTATATTATATTAAAGATATGGGATAATAAATATTGTCCTAGGTGTTATATATTTAAGGCTTTATATCCCAAGTGCTGTCTTAGACATTGGGGATACGCAGATGAAATCAGAAGTCTCCAGATTGGTGTGCTTACTGTCACTCTTGCTTCCAACAAATTTTTTCTCAAAAGTAGCCAAAATAATCTCAGATTAATCAGGCATGTCACTGAGTTGGTCATAACCATTCAACAGCTTTCCATCTTTTCAGAATAAACCCAGAATTCTTTATTCTATGTGACATGGCCCCTGCCTACTTCTCTAACCATCTCTGACCCTATCTTTAAAAAAAATTTTTTACTTAACTGATTTGAGAGAGAGGAAGGCTGCGAGAAAGACAGTTTGTTGTTCCACTTATTTATGTAGTCATTGGTTGCTTCTTGTGTGTGCCCTGCCTGGAGATCACACCCACCGCCTCGGTATGTCAGAACGACGCCCTGGCCAACTGAGCTGTCTGGCCAGGGCCTCTGACCATGTCTTGTACACTTTAATGCTCATTGCTCTCCAGCCACCTTGTCTATGCTGCTCATTGAACAAGACAAACATGTCCCTACCTGAGAGCTTTCTACCTAGTATTTCCTTTGCCTGGAATGTCCTTCCACAAGATAATTTGGGTTGCTCATTCCTTTACATCTCTCCTTGCCATATTAGAGAGGCCCTCCTCACTGTCCCATCTAAAATAATATCTTACCCCTTATTTTACTCTGCCCTAATTCTTCAATAAATATTTGCCATTGTTATTATAAATATATATTTGGTTGGCCAAAAAGTCCATAGGATTTTTTCCATAAAATATAAGACATTTTTCACTTTCACCAATAACTTTATTGATTTGGATATTTTGAGTATCTCCACTATTGGCTTCCAGTGGGTAGAGGCCAGGGGTGCTACTAAATGTCTCCCAATGCATAAGACAGCCCCACAGCAAAGCGTTGTTTGGCCATGATGTCTGTCAGTAGTACCAAGAAACTTCATAAACCACTTTTGACACATTCAATCAGTCACAGCACCTTCTCCATATACTGCACAAATCTTTTTTTGTGTTTCAGTTGCATTTTTATCTTTTTAAATAATAAAGCATACTATGCTGAAAATTTGCTTGTCTTCCATTTTCAGTATTAAAACGGCTGCACCAAAATACATTAATTTTGATGAGTTTTTTTAAAATTCATGCTGATTTGACAGCTGTCTAATACAATCTAACTAAATTGTTTCAAATGAAGTTAAAGACAACCAAACACTACTAGCATCATTGTATAGAAAACACTAAATGAACTTTTTGGCCAACCCAATACAAACCCATATAAAATGGCCCCTGTTACTTTCACCCTTACCTACTTGGGTTTTTTTTCTTTGTAATATACATTACTACTTCTAGATATCATGTTTGGTTATTCTCTACTTCCTTCCACTAGATTAAAATCTTTGTAAGGAGAGAGACATAGGTTTGTTCAGTGCTACATCCCTGCATTCTAGAAGAATACTTAGCCACAAAGTAGGCACTTACAGGGACTAAGTACAAGCCTATATGCTAATTTATTTATTTGCCATGTTGGGAAGGGTAATGAGATGGAAGACTGCTCACCTCCTAAAACAGCTGCAGTATTTTGTTTGGGAAACTTAATCATGATAAGATACAGTAATGGTTATTCTTAGACCAAAAGAATTCAGAAGAATCAAAAATGCTAGACCTTGGATTTGATTCTTCTCCATTCTATAACAATAACTTTTTCTTTAATCTCTCAACCTTTTGTTTATTTAAAACCTGTATTGTTTCTAGCATTGTATTAAGCATTGGCAAATTCAAAGAGTATGTATGGCCTAGTTTGGTTGCCAGAAACAATTACAGGAAGATAAATTCTAAGCCATAGAATACTGCCCCTAAATTCAGTAGCAGTGTGGAGTTAACGTCTTTGTAGACTGGAATAAAAGGCTTTATAAAAATTGATCCTTGAGTTGGACCTTGAAATACTGATGGGGTGTGGAAGGTAGAAGGGATGGTTTTGAGATAACTGAATGTGGTAGTAGACAGAAATGAATGTGTACTTTGTTCAGTACCCTGTATAGCAGCTATCCCCAACTTTTTTGGCACCTGGGATCGATTTCATGGAAGATAATCTTTTCATAGATGGGCGGAGGGGGGGGGAGGGGGAGACAGGTGGTGGAGCTCAAGCAGTATTGCCAGCGCTGGCTTGCCCCTTTACCTCCTGCTGTGCAGCCAGGTCTTCCTCACAGGCCACAGAAATACCAGTACTAGTCCTCAGTCCTGGGGGTTGGGGACCGTTGCCCTATAGAACACCTTGCTTGGGGCAGAGAGTGGGTGTTGAGGTCTTGTGAGAGAGATCTGTTGGGTGTGGAAAAGGAATGCTTCTGAAAATTCAGGGCATTAGAGCTAAGATTTGATGCAGTGGATATTAGGAAGGTTTTGAAGGTAGGAAGTGAAATGATTGAAACAGTGTTTTAGAAAGAAACTTAGAAAAAGTATGTATTAGGTTTAGAAGAAATTGGAGTTAGCAACAGAAGAAAGGACAAGTCTTGCTGACAGGACAAAAACAGAGGTGTTGGAAAACTATGGCCTGTGACCCAACTAACTGTTTTTGTAAATAAAGTTTTACGAATAATCTGTGGCTATTATTTTCTGTACAGTGACAGGGTTGAGTAACAGACCATTTGGCCCTCAAAGCTAAAAATATTTTCTATATGACCCTGTACAAAAAATGTTTACTGATCCTAGCTCTATAAGAATCAGATTTTCCAGTGTATTACAACCATTAAATACTATTTAGCCTAACCTGTGTTTTATCAATGATGAAACTAAGGCCAGGATGGTAATACCTCCAAAGCCCTACCTGCATTAAGCTGATGTCCAAGCCCAGACTAGAATGCAGACCTCCTGACTCCCTGGCCAGCCCTCTTTCCACTGTACAGCTTATTTTCATTTGGTACGCATTGGTGAGCCATGTTCTAATAGGAAGCATCTTGGTGGTATATCCTTCTATTCATATTTATACATTTATATATAAGGTGTGATTTAAAATATTTTATAATGGTTGGGATTAAGCTGTTGAATTAATGCGAAAGCATTTAGCATACATCATAAAATCATTTTAAAAAGAACACTAGAACCATCATAATTAGTCTCTTATCCAGTGATGCTTTCTTCTGCAAGTGACAATAGAACTAAAGAGAATCTTTAAAATTTGCTTTAGAAAAGTACTAATGAATCACTAGATGTTCCTTAACTTAAAATCAGCACATATTCTAAGGTAGAAGAGTTATGCACATATTTTGCTATCTACTTCAGGATTTGACTATCTCCTGAGTTCAGAAGAGTCAAATTAACTTGAGCAGCAGCAGGGAATAGAAGTACTTGCATGTTGGCACCTGTGGGTATCACAGTAATAGGTGTGTGTAATGGGAAACCTCTGCTGGGGAAGATTCAGGCAGACACATACAATTAAGAATAATTGACAGGATTAGCTTGAAAGCCAAAATTCAGAACTCCATGGAATCCTCAAGTTCTAGTTTGTAAATACTTCATTTAGAATTGAATGAGATGACATTGCTGTTCATTTTACATATGAAAATATTTTAATGAAAGTTACAGGCTTGGCCATGGAGAAGTATCCCAAGTCGGTTTTTCCTATGTATGTTTTTCACTACTGAAAGAGGAAATCCTTGCAAAGATCAAGTTTTCCACATATAATATGAGGGATAATGTTTTAAACATGAAACACTTTTGTTATTATGAAGAACCAAGAAATCTGTCAGAAAAGTTCTTGACACAGTTATAGGGTGGGTCCATTTCAGCCTTGGCCCCTGAATGAACTACACCTTCAGTGTTTAATGTGGTTAATGGATATAGTAGCAAAGGCTTATTCCTTGTCTTGATGGGAAAGGAACAAACAGGACCTAATTTATTCACCAGTCTTAACTAACACTGTTGGGAATTGACACAGTCACTAGGTATAAATGATAAACATAGCAAATACATTTAAACAGGACCCACTGGGAATTCAGTTTGGGAATAGAAGAAAAGGTAAACAAGAACATAGAAATTCCAAATGTATTTTAAATAAGAAACAAGATTAAGATGGATCCAGAACAAGGAATAATAACAAAGTGTACAATTAAATTTAAAATATGAATAATTTTACTTTACCATTAATAATCATATGGGGAATAAGATGTATACTTGGAAAGTACACTAAAGGTAAAAAGGCCTTCTGAGGAAATTGAGGATTTGCCTATTTAAATATTTTATCTCCTAAAGCAGAGTTTTAAAAAATAACTTGAAGAAGAGGCATTTTCCCGTGACTAAGTGTATATTTGGGTCTCACTTTTGCTCTCACTTTCATGGGTTATGTGTGGGTATTTTGGTTTTTGGTTTATGTACGATTACACTGGAGAGTTAGACATACATTATTTTTCAAAATTCAGTAGGATATTTCAGGTTTCTCTCAGATACACACCATTCTAGGATTTAATTAAAAACATCAATGACCATTTCTTTCTTTAGGAAGCCTGCACGTGACCTCTCAACATAGTGGTGGTCTGTGGTATTGCTACAGTTTAAAAGAAGCCAGATTTTTAGAAGCCTTTTTCCAGGTGATGTCTTTGAAACTAAACAGGGATAGATAGACCTGTTTATCCCAAAGATAGACCCAGGTTTACATGAAATAGAAGCTTGCTAACTGTAACTCCCACCTTTCTCCTACTCAGGGATGCAAGTGAGAGTAATCTATGTTACGGATAATCTTAAATCCACTTTGATTCTTTTTGTTTTTCTGATTCCTTTTTGAAAAGAATTACTGATTTCAGTTTTTAAAAGGTATTAGTAGGAACAAATTATTTGCCTTACACCTCAGGATGGATCAGGGAAATACTAGATTGAAACCACTATTCTAGACTGAAAATACTATATTGAAAACAATCCAGTAATAGCAGTGGCCAGAGTACTAGTTTAACCTTTGTAGCCTAAGCGTGAAAATAACTTAGGAAGACAAATGTGCTTCCTCTACCCACCTTCTTTTATGCTAGTTGATTGCTTATTATGAAAGTCTTATAGTTGCATCTATTCTTGCCCCCAAATTCATTTTTTTTACAACAGTCAAGGTGAAAAATAAAATAAAATTAGACATTTTATTTTGAGGTAATTGTAGACTCACATGTTATAATAAAGAATAGTACATATAAGCCTTTCAATCGTGTAACATATATCCATGGGAAGATTGTACTACACACTGGAGGTACAAAGAACGACAGCACAGAGGAGAAGGAGCAGCGGGTAGTGGTCACACAATGTGAGACTTAGGGGAGAGGTCTGAGCTGGAGATTAAAGAGTTCCAAGTCATCAGCGTTTGAAGTCAGAGACTGGTTGAAATTATCTTTTTCAGAACTCTGGAAATTACCTAACAGCATATCACAATTCTGGGAGGTTTTATTCAAGAAAAACAGATGAATTTCAGTAAGAACAGCAAGTTTGGTGGCATTTTAACTTTTACTACTTCCCATCTCCCCCTCCTCAGCTTCACAGTAACCTTGAAACAACCTGGAAACTATGGTGCCTGTAAAAACCAGCAGACTAGTGTCACCCAAGGAAATAGAATGGTTTTGGAACTCTGAAAAAGCCCATCCCCAGAAAAATGTCACCATTTGACCTATCTGGCAACCTTCTAAAAAACTCCATTCTCAGAACCTGTCTTTATTTGATTCAGAGTTTACTCTGCCAAAAGCTCTGTCCCCAGAACATTCATCAAAAACAATCAGCGATAATTCATTAACATGACAACTTAATCAGTTGTTTCTGAGGAAGCATTACTAGTCAGGCTAAAAAGAGATTGGCCAAAAAATTAAAAAGAAAAACTGGAATATGGGATGTCCATGAACCAGGGGCTTTGAAAACCTCTGATATATTCCTTGGATTCTGGAAAGTAAAATCCAAGGAAAGTAATTCCTTGGATTCTGTGTATCTACCAAGGAATGACTTCAGAAGGCCCTAATTCCCCACCTTTTGTTTACCTTGGGGCTCTGTACAAGTAGGAAATGAAGGGCAAGATAGTTGTAAACTGCCTACTGAAATGGAAAGCATGTCCCAACACAAACGCAGAGCTGCTTGGCAAAAGCAGAGAGACTACTTGTCCAAGGCATTTAAACAAATACCCTGAATATGTTGAATAGACAGCTGACCACTAAGCAAAATGAGTGAAGACTTCATAGTGGCCACAGATGACAATACAGACTTTACAGAATTATTCCAGGAAAGTCTTTAAATAGCAACAATAACAAACCCTAAAGAGGTGAGGGAATCAGATTTCCAGAGTTCCCGTAGTATATTATTTAAGATACTCACTTATCAAAAGAAGAAAAATGATAGCCCATACACAGGGTAAAAAAAAGCAGCCTATAGAAGCTGTTCCTAAGGACACCCAGATGTTGGACTAACTAGACAAGGACTTTATATTACCTATTACAAGTACAGTCAATTCTTGTCATTCATGATAGTTATGTTCTATAACAGTCACTGCAAACACTGAATTAGCAAATGCTGAAATTGTTACTCCTAGGGGATATGGAAGGTTAGATTTCTGCAAGCTTCTTGTCACAACATTTTTGTCAACAGATCATAACTTTGTTTTATGTGTGTTTCTGTATAAGGATAAGCTATTTAATATGTACTGTTGATTCATAGTGCTACTGGCCGAACTGACAGCCAGTAGCACTGTGCGTGAATGAAGCTTATTTAATACATGTATTTTCTTTGTAAGGCACATCACAGCCTCTTGCACTTAGAAAATCTAGGTAGCACTTTAGTACTACACTTGGGGGCTATTTTAAAGAGTGAAATCACCAATAAAAAAACACAAAAATGTAAAAAGTGACACTAAATAGAACATGAAAAAGACTTGTTACACTATGAGAACTGAAACAAGAAGACAGTCACCTTGTGTGACCTTAGCTGAGAATATGCACACCAGGTGGCTCAAAAGAAGCAATGGTGGAACTAGGTAAGTAATTAAAGGAAATTGTGAGAACAATGTCTGAACAAGTGGAGAATAGCAGCAAAAAAATGGAAATTATAAAAAGAACCAAATTGAGCCCTGGCTGGTGTGGCTGAGTGGATTGAGCACTGGCGTGTGAACCCAAAGGTCACTGGTTCAATTCTCAGTCAGGGCACATGCCTGGGTTGCAGGCCAGGTCCCCAGTTGGGGGCGTGTGACAGACAACCAATCAGTGTTTCTCTCACACATCTTCTTTCCCTCTCTTTCTCGCTCCCTTCCCATTCCTCTAAAAACAAACAAACAGTCTTTAAAAGAAAGAGAGAAACTGTAGACCAATATCCCTAATGAATATAGTTGCAAAAATCCTCAACAAAAAAGCAGTGAGACAAATACACAACATATAAAAAGGAGTATACACCTTAACTGAGTGGCATTTATACAGGAACACAAGGTTGGTTTAAGTCAATCAATATAATACACCATGTTCAATAAAAAGGATAAAAGCCACACACTCATCACAAGATCCTATGCCCTTTTATGTAAAAGCACTCCAACTAGGAATGGTAGGGAACTTCCTCAGCCTGATAAAGGGCGCCTTTGAAACCCTACAGTTGACATTATATTTTATGATGAAAGATTGGCTTTCCCCCAAGATCAGGAAGGAAAAAAAACAAGAATGTTTGCTCTTGCCACTTCTATTTGATACTGTATTGGAAATTTTAGCCAGGGCAGTTACTCAAGGAAAGAAAGAAAAACCATCTAGATTGGAAAGGAAGATGAATAAGTACGGTGTATTTGCATATGTCATAGTCTTGTATATGAACAATCCTAAAAAGATGAATATGCAAAAGTCATTTTTATTTATATACATCTAGCAATGAACAATGCAAAAATGAAATTAAGGGAACAATTCCATGTACAATAGCATCAAAAAGAATAAGGTAGTTAGGAACAAATTAAAAAAGAAAAGTACAAGACTTTTACACTGAAGGCTATGAAATGTGAGAAAGTCTAAATTAATGGAAAATAGCCCATGTTCATGGATCAGAAGACTTAATATTATAAACATGGCCGTACTCCCCATATTAATTTACAGATTCAGTGTCATCTCTATCAAAATCCTACCTTTCTTTTGTGCAGGAATTGTTAAGCTGATCCTAAAATTGATGTGGAAATTCAAGGGACTCAGGATTCCCAAAATCTTGTAAAAGAATGAATTTGGAGGACTCACACTTTTTTATTTCAAAGTTTCAAAAGGTTACAGTAATTAAGACAGTATGTTTCAGCAGAACTGATGAAAAGAAAAAAAAGATAGGCAAAAAGATCAGTGTACTAGAATGGAGAGTCTAGAGATAAGCCCTCACACCTAAAGCCGTCGTTTTCTACACAGATGCCAAGACAATTCAAGAGAGGAAAGAAAGGGAGTTGGACCATATGCAAATATTAACTCTAAATGCATCATGGACTTCAATGTAAGAACTAAAACTGTAGCAACTTACAAGAAAACACAGGAATAAACCTTTAGTTTTTTAATTTAATATTTGTAAAGATTTTATTTACTTTTAGAGAGAGGGAAAGGGAGGGAGTAAGAAATGGGGAGAAACATCAATTGATTTCCTCTCACACACCCCCAACTGGAGACCTGACCCACAACCCAGGCACGTGCCTTGACTGGGAATTGAACCAGGTGCTTTTCGGTTTTCAGGATGACACCCAACCTACTGAGTCACACCAGCCAGGACAGGAATAAATCTTTAAGACCTCAGATTAGGCAATTGTTTCTTACACCTGACACCAAAAACACCTGTGACTAAAGAAAAAATACATAGAACTGAATCCAACTTTGTGCATCAAAGGACACCCAGGCAAGTGAAAAGTGATCCACAGGATGGGAGAAAATATTTGCAAACCATATGTCTGGTAAAGGACTTGAATCCAAAATATATGAAGAACTCTTACAAGCTAGTAATAAAAAGACAAATAATTCAAGTTAAAATTAATAGGATTTTGGGGGGGCAGTTTTAGGTTTAAAGAAAAATTGAGTGGAAAATAGAGCTCCCATACATACCCTCCCGCCCACCCTCAGTTTCACCTGTTAACATCTTGCCATTAGTGTGTTACATTTCTTACAATTGGTGAACCAATACATTGTTATTAACTAAAATCCATAGTTACATTAGGGTTCCTTGTTTGTGTTGTACATTCTATGTGTTTGAAACATATAAATGACATGAATCTACCGTCACAGTATCATATAGAATAGTTTTACTGCCTTAAAAATTTCTTGTATTCTGCCTTTTCATCTCTCTCTCTTTTTCCCCTCAAATCCCTAACAACCACTTTTTACTACCTACACAGTTTTGCCTATTCCAGAATGTCATGTAGTTGGAATCAAATAGTATGTAGCCTTTTCAGATTGGCTTCTTTCACTTAACAATATACAGGAGTGGACAAAAAGTAGGTTTATAGTTGTAATGCAAATAAGTACAATAATTAATAATACAAGAATAAACTTGGTGGGGGGGAGTTGTGGGGGGTAAATGCAGACCACTGTACTTGAACAACAATAAAATAAAAAAGGAATAAACTCCTGTTTCACATACAACTATAAATCTACTTTTGCCTACCCCTGTACATTTACCTCCATGTTTTTCCATGACTTAATGCTCCCTCCCTCCTCCCTCCCTCCCTCCCTCCCTCCCTCCTCCCTCCCTCCCTCCCTCCCTTCCTTCCTTCCTTCCTTCCCCTGGTCCTTCCCTCTCCCATCTTCCCTCCCTTCATGACTCTCAGTGTCTCTCCCTCTCTCTCTCTCTCTCTCTCTCTCTCTCTCTCTCTCTCTCTCTCTCTCTCTCTCTCTTATTATCAAACTCATTGTACTGTTTCATTTTTTCCCCCCCAAAATCCATGGTTGGATGGGTGTTCAAATCTTTCTTTGTGTTCTATATTCTGTTATCTGAAGTTCTCAGGAGTCTAGTTCTGCAGCTTACTGTCCTTGCTTGCATTTTCGGGGTGGCCTGTTCGTGCTTTTTATAGTTTGGAATTTTGAGCTTAGTTTTGGTGGGGTGGGTGGAAGTAGAGAGTGCTTTATGTCTGCGAATTCTAATAGGCCTTAGCATATTTCTATAAATCAAAGCAGTTTTATGATTGCTTCTGCCTGGTAACTCAGAGCTGTTACCAGCTAGATCATCCTTTTATTTTATTTTTCTCAGTTTGGGGATTTCAGACAACAGTAGTGTTATATCACACTCCAGGTTTGGAGAAGGACAGGTTATAAACCTAAAATGATTCTTCTTTTATCCTACCAGAATTCAGCTTAAGATTGACAAATAAGTTTTCCTCTTATATCCTGGTTTTATTACTTCTTTTTTTTTTTTTTAATTTTAGTCCACCCTTTCAGTTTTTAGCTCTTCAGGGGCACAACTTAATATAGACAGTCTTAGTGCCAAGTTTCTGCTCTCAGGTCTGAGCTCTGCCATCTATCCACAGCTCGTGAAGCTCAGGCTCTTAGTGACATTAGCAACGATATGTCAAATTAGGGAAGATGGTCAAACTTAAATACTCTTTTCCCTTAGTGATTTATTTATCTTTTTTGAGTGTTCAGCTATGCATTTACAAAAGACATTCATTATATTTTACCCAGGATTTGCCACAGGATAATTTTCAGGCATTACCCTTGTTATGTCCAACTCTTTGTTTTTATTCCTTATTCAGCATCAGGGCTGGTAGGAAGTTATGTAACCAATATATATAAAATTGTTAGGTAAGATGATACGTTTTCATCTTTGCCACCTGATTTTCCAGCATTAGCTACTTCATGCATTTATCCTGAAAGTTTTGATACTGGTAAATTCCAATGTCATTGCTGATGCTTATGCGTGATTTCTATTTTTATATCATTGTTTATCAGACTTTTGTTATGAAATAGATTTTGATAAGGAAAGATATGAGGGAACTGATAAGGATTTCGAAAAGGCTTAAGGTGAGGACATGGTGTGGAATGAATGATCCTGAATAGTCTTTCAGATGCTTCTAAGTTCTTGGCTGGTTCTGCTCTTGGTTCATTCATTTTCCTTCAGTAAATGTTTATTTTCTACCCTTAGAAACAAAACAATCAACATATTCCTTGTCTTCAAAGAGCACAGAGTTGGGGAATACCAAAGGTGTACAGTTCCCTTTCTGTTTGGTCATAACGTATTATGTGTTCTACTATTAAAACATCTCTGTATAAAATATTGGTTAAGAGTATGGACTCTGGAGCCAGACTGCCTGGGGTAGATCCTGGGACTCTTAGTATCTGTATAACCTTTGGCAAGTTACTTAATCTATTTGTGCTTTAAGTTTTGTAATCTGTAACTGGGGATAACAGTAGTGTACCTGTATTGTTGGGTGGTTGTGAAGATTTAGTTTATGCAAACTTGCAGATCAGAGCCTGGCATAACGTAACAAATGCTATAAGAGAAGTGTTGTTGTTGTTATTATCTTTCTAACTCCTTTATTTTTTCACATGTACTTCTTACTCTCTGTATAGTTAGTAAAGTATAGTTACTTTACAGTTAGCCTACCTTCTCCTCTCTATCTGGTGGGCTGGTAAAAACTCACTTAAGTCAGACACAACATTAGGGTAAAAGAAGGAATATACAACCAGTATAGTCCCTCCCTTTAAAATAGATACGTATTGGCAGGTGGACAGGTCAAATCCATGCTGTACAGTTAGTGCGTATAGACAAAATACTGGACTAAAACTTTCAACAACCATGTTGTTAAAAGGTCTAAGGATAACTTTTATTTTTTATATCTTTCAGGGTTTCTATTATAAATAATTTCATGATCAGGAGAAATCTAATAAATAGAAATTAAACCAAAAACCATACTGATTTCAAGTCATCCCTTTTGGATATATATCCAAAAGAAACAGTAGCAGCAAAATCCTCTAATTCCCCATAAAACCCAAAGGGTAAATTATATGTTCTCCAGCCTGTCACTGTCATTAGCCTATATGCTGCCTTTATGGAAATTAGCAAAAATTACCATGTTCTACTATGCCCCCCTTCATATGGTTGCCTCTCAAAGGTCTCCCTTCTTCTGAGAGGAGAAGCCCTATGCCAACACTTAGGGCTTCGCAAGCAGACCGAATTTAAGTCCCCACTAACCATCTTAGCTGGTTACCTTTGTGTAGTTTGAATCTGCACAACCTTATGATACGGTTTTATTCTTCCAGTGTGCAATTTAGCTTTGTCCTAAGTCTCTTAACCTTATTTAATTCAACCTCTCATTCACTTACTTAGTGCCAGTTAATTCTTAAATATTACTCTTTGTAACAGGCAACCTTTTCCCTCCTCATATGATGCAGTTACTCTCACTTTTAATGATTTGCGCAATCTGTCATCTTTCTTTGGGCCATCCTACCCTTATACATCTAGACCCTGGTATCCCCTAAAAACTATTTTCCTTGAAGACTTATTTTCTAACTCTAGTCCATCTTATTCTTCCTGTCTTCAATCTGTCCCCCTTGGTCATCCTGACATTTTGTGGCCACTAAGTTACCATGTAACCTTTCATGTTGACAAATATTTATTGATGATCCCCCTTCCCCTCCCCCCCCACCATGTGCCTGGCACTGTTGTAGGCACTGAAGATGCAGTGGTGAATGAAACAAACTTTTGCTCTCATGGAAGATATATTCTAGTAGGTAAGATGGATGGTAAACAAAGATTGAATTATTTGATGCATATGTCCTACTTGTCTTAATAGGTAAAGAATGTAAAGCCCAGGGATAGGAATCATATTTAAGAACAAAGAAATTATTTCAGTACCAGTCCTAGGAAATACAAGGTATTTCCTAGATAATTATTGAATTCTCAAAACCTTGTCAGTGACCTTCATTTTAATTCACTGTAGCTGAAAAATACTTTGTGGCTTATGTTTGGTTTTTAGTGTGCTCTTCAGCTTATTGCAGAAGGTTGAGGACAAGTAGTATAATCATATTGTATTACTTATGAGGTGTTAAAAGTATATCATTTTAAAGATTTTATTTATTTACTTTTTAGGGAGAGGGGAAGGGAGGGAGAAAGGGAGAGAAACATCAGCGTATGAGAGATATATCAACTGGTTGCTTCTCTCAGGCCCCCAACTGGGGAACCTGGGCACTTCTAGAAATACAGTTGTATGTTATTTTTATTCTAATTTGTATAGATTAGAGAATTTCTCATGCTGTTACTCAGCTTGGAGATGTTATATGGCAGTCTAAACCAAATTTAGAATTCTTAGTTTTTGACAGGAGCTTTAACGTGGCAGGGATACTAGGTGGTGGTAGCTCTGGAACAGCTGTTTTCACACGCTACGGAATTCTCATTTTGGTCCTTCAGTTAGTGTAATTTTAAGTGACTGTGTGGTGGGCATTTCCTCTCTGGAGGACCCTTCTGTTTAATTCAGTTATAGATGGGCATCCATCGGTTGTCTAGGGCATCAGTAAAATTTCATCTTCATAATGTATGATGAGGTCTTCCCCCCCCACCCCCCGAAAGCTGAATTTAACTTTAATTGTGTTTTAGGCTTTAACAATTTAACTTGGCCTCCCAGTACTTGTTTAGATACAACTTTGCATTGAGTGATTTTGCATCTGAAAACGATCTTTTGAAATACTTCTTAGTATACTCTTAAGGTTCACTTTCTCCCCCTCCTTTAAAAAAAATTATATATTTTATGAAAACAATTTTTAACATCACTTTTAAAGTACTCCCTATTTGCCAGTCCCTTTTTAAAACATCTTTTTTAAAAGGCTTAACTACACCTTTAATAGGCACACATTTTTTTATTCAGGTAATAATTGACATATATAACATATTAGTTTTAGGTGTACAACATAATGATTCAGTATTTTTATATGTTGCAAAATGATCACCATAATAAGTCTACTTAACATCTGTCACCAGACATAATTACAGTTTTTTTCCTTGTGATGAGAACTTTTGAGGTCTCTCAGCAACTTTCAGATATTCAGTACAGTATTATTAATATAGTCATCATTTTGTACTAAAACATAGTAATTCTTAATAATGACTATGAGAGAGGTTCTATTATTCCCATTTTACAGATGTGGAAACTGAGTAATCAAGTTACTGAGGAGTTAATGCAACTTATCCAGGATCACATAACCAGTAGCTATAGAGCTAGAAAGAGAATATACACAATCAGGTTCTAGAATAATTGCTTTTAACCACACAATATATTGCTTATTAAGTCATTGTTTGTCTTCGTAACGATTAGAAAACACAGAATTGTATAATGTTCAGTTTGTTAGTTGTAAACATGAGCCTTTTACTTTGATAAAACTTGAGATTCATTTATCCATTCATCAGCACCTATTTACTGAGTGTCTTCTGTGTTCCAGACACTGTTAAGTGCTGAGTTTTGAACAAGATGTACATAGATCTCATGGATTTTATATTCCAGCAGAGAAGACAGATGCTAATAAGTTGTTCAACTAGTGATTGACTTACAGTTGTGATAAATGCTACAGAGGAGGAATTTAAAAGTAGAGTTTTTGACAGAGATTCTAATGTGTTTATAGAGGAGGATTCTAAGACAATGACATTTGAGCTAAGTTTTGAAAGAAGCCTTATGGTGCCTGAGGGTATGATTAAAATTAGTGACTTAGAACCATGGATGAGAACTGCATAGCACCCTGTAAGAGAGAACTAAACTCTTTATACCTCATTTGCCCTTACGCACACCTCAGTGGTCTTGAAATGATCAGTGTTGTATATTTAGTGCCTGGTATAATTGACATTTGTAATGCTGAAACAGTAATGAAGTAGACTGTGTTCTTTACATTCTATTTATTAAGACAGGGAAGTGATACAATAGAGAATGAGAAAGGGTCTTTAGAGTTTTTATTCTGTTTGACCAGTATACAGAAAAGCCCCAGAAAACCCTACTGATTTGCTCAGAAGTTTTTTTTTTAAGATTCCCATAAATAGTACAAATTAAAAATATAAATTTCTAGAAGTGTTTCAGTTCTTTGAAAAACTCACACACAGGTTTTTTTCCTTATTTGTATGAGGAAATGACATACTACTATAGCATTTACATTTAAAACAGTGTCTTAGTTGTCTTCTTTTAGCCCTACTGGCAGCAAGGTTAAGCCCTTTATTTTTCTACCTGTAACTAGAGTGACTTGAGTAAAATTGAAAATGAACAAAAGAAAGAAAACACAGGGGGGGGAAATGATGGTACTTTAGCTGAAAATAACCTGGTTAATCTACATAATTCGACTCATTTATGTAGCAGCGGTGTTCGTGAGTAATTTTTTAAAAACTGTACTAAAATATTTTTATCTGTGTTGGGACTGCAGTGGAACTTCTTATCTGTTCTATTCTCTGTTTAATATTTTCTTATATGAAATATTTCATTCCATAAGACTCAGCCATTAATTAGGTCATTATCATAAGACCCAGCCATTTTAAAGTCTTGCTTCGTCAGTGATCAAAGATAGAAAAGAAGCTTATGTTATGTGTAACAAAGTGTACAGGAAAGTCACCATTTTCTTTTTGACTTAGTCATCTCATTTTTGATAGATTGCAAAGGTTGACTGCAAGGAAATACTAGACATCATATGTAATTTGGAATCCGAGGGTCAGGATAACACAGCATTTGTTCTTTGTACGACCTACCTTACGCAGCAGCTCCAAACTGCAAGTGTATATTGTTCTTGGTAAGTATATTTACGTTTTATTCCCTTTATTTCTTAGCACATAGCATAGCAGTTAGGGTGTATGTAAAACATTGGTTTGTTCCAAATTTTAAGTCCAAGCAAATTAAATGATGACTTGTGAATAAAATTTTGTTTATAAGCTAGCCCACTTAATGATGTCATTGATTTGATCTTTTCTGGAAGGGTCCAAAAACAAAGGGTAAAAAGTTTGAGCTCATCTTCATCATTCTATAGAGGGTTGTTCATTAACTCCAATATGTGCCTTCTTCTTTGAAGATAAAATTATGTCACTACAAATTGATGTTAGGTTGTTTTCCTTTACATTATTATATCAGAATTCTGGTAGTCACTCTCTGTTTGTTATTTGGAAACGCACTAGTTATCTAGGTTTTTAGGTCAGACTTGCAGTAGAGAAGGTAATCTGTTTGAATAGTAATTTCTTTTGTAACTCTGCTACCATATAGCAGAAATGCATTATTTTGGTTTTAATTCAATTTATATCTTGTTTGCCTGCTGAGTACTTAGTTATTAAATAGGAAACAGTAGGTGTAACCCATGGTTCTTTCATTCTAACTGTATTGAATCTATTTAGTCCATAAGTCAAACTTGATAAATAGGAAACCTCTAAATGTAAGAGTCTGCCAATAAGAAATCAGATTAGTGGTATCAGTAATGTTATAGGAGGTTAGAAAAAGATGCTGGCTGTACACCAGTGTCAGGAAGGAGGTAGTATTTGAGCTGTAATTCAAAGAATGGGTTGGATCTGCATAATCTTGATTAGAGGAACCTTGAGTGTTTTAGAAACTAAAGATAACTTGAGAAACAAAATTAAGGAGTAAAGATGAAGTTGGGAATGAACATTTTGTTTATTGGAAAACCTAGTAATAAACCTTTTTGTATACACCCTTCATCTCCGTCTGGAGTGTCTGTGTGTATTTGTATAATTTTGTGTTACTAGCATTTTGTAGATTGCTATATTTTTGTTTACTATTTTACATAGAAATACTATTTGTGTACTGTAAATTATCTCACTCACTCATAATAATCACTGCACAGAAGAGGCAGGTGGTGGAGGCTCAGAGGGTCAGAGAAGTCTTGTGATTGCCCAGGGTCTTGGGCTCACATGGCAGGGGCTTTGACTCCTACCTAATCTGGATGTCTTCTTGGCACAGCCAGAATCCAATTTGAAGTCTTTACCACCAAATCCACTATGCCAGAATTACATCTCTTATGAGAAGGGAAATAGTGGTATAGGGACTTAACTATACTTTGTAATGATCGCCGTGGGCATTTTGGTGGGAAACTGAAAAAGAAGTGATACAAATTTTCAAAATTCTTAAGTAGCAATGAGGTTTTTGACTACTTAATGAAGAAGTTTTTTTCATGCACTAGAGATTAGAGATTTTAGCTTTAGTAAAACATGTATTCACTTAAAGAACAAACTCCTATTTTTCTTTGGTTTTTCACATTTTTTTATTGTTTCAAGTACAGTTGTCTCCATTAATCCGTCCCCCCAAACTCCTATTTTTCTTATCACAGTTAACCCCCTTTGCCTCTAATGAAAAAAATAACTGCTAGTTATAGTTAGGTTTTCAGTGCAAAGAATACCTTAAATCCCATACGGGATGGGTTAGAAAGTGTTTTTAAAACTAGTCACACAGTTCTTATATAATAACCCTGATACAGTTTCCCCTTTACAGTGACCCATGCTTTTTTCCTTCCCTTCTTCACTCAGCTGTCATTAGCCCTGTTAAGGATGTTAGGGCTCTAGGATTAATGCTCTTCCCCTGTAGCAGGAAAGGATTAACAGTGATTTCCCTCTTGTTGGCCTTCTGAAGAGCTGTAATGAGTAAAGGAAAGAAAATCTTAAGTCACTTAACATTTTATTAAAAGTAAGCTTGTTCCAAGTAATTTAAAGATAAATAGAATCTAAAATTTCAGAATCTGGAAGCTTTTTGTTTACCCTTCTGTTTTAATTTTTTAAGTGGTATTTTTGATGAAATATTTGTAAAAACATGACAATAATGTTGGATATCATAATAAAGTCATTTAAAAAAAGATATATTTATTTTTAGAGAGGGGAAGGGAGGGAGAAAGAGGGAGAGAAACATCAATGTGCAAGAGAAACATTGATTAGTTGCCTCTTGTGCACCCCCAACCTGGGACCTGGCCTACAGCCCAGGCAAGTGCCCTTTGGGGAATCGAACCTGAGACCTTTTGTTTTGTAGGATGACACCCAACCTGCTGAGCTATACCATTCAGGGCAGCAGTCACTTAATTTTAAACATATATACATACTAGAATTTATTTATTGGAAATGTAAGATTTTATTTAGAGAGAGTGAGGAAGGGAGGGAGAAAGAAAGGGAGAGAAACATCAATGTGTGGTTGCTTCTCACACGCCCCCAACAGGGGACCTGGCCCGCAATGCAGGCATGTGTCCTGACTGGGAATCAAACCTGTGGTCCTTCGGTTCGCTAACTGGCACTCAATCCACTTAGCCACACTAGCCAGGGCGCTTTTTTTTTTTTTTTTAAACCGTTCCCACCCCTAAATTTTTGGTCATCTGCAAAAATCAAAGAAGTGCTGGAAGAATGAGTTTCATATAGATGTCTAGCTGTGGCAATGTAATTAGAGTAGCCAAGCAAGTGAGAAAGAGAACCATTTTGAATGGGACAGTGTAATTACCACTGCTTCTTTAAAAATAACATCATTGGGTTCAATCACACTAAGCTTTCAGCGAGTATTTGATAGGTTGGCCTTTACTTCTGTAATTTCTCTGAGCTTAAACTTTATATATTGTGTATTTGTGTATCTTCAGATGTAATTTTCTGTCCTCTCCTAACTAGACTGTGATATACCAGAGTCATCATGTATCAATATGTTGCCTACTTCACAGTTGAGTTCCCTGCACCTGGCAAAGACCACATATCCATATATGATTAGTATAACCAAATTTTGTAGGAAAAAAAGAGGTCATGAGAATGAACTCCTTGAATTTTCAGGAGCCTTCTTTACGTCATGATCATTCCTTAATTCCACAAATTTTTTTTTTTCCAACCTCATTTCTAAAATGCCTAAATTCTGGATCTTAGTGTGACATGTTAACTTTATGGGCCTCCTGCTATACAGAAACACAGTGTAGTTTAAAGTTTTTGCTCAGTAGCCACATCACTGCCAGAATGCATTTCCTCCTATTTATAGAAACAAATTTCCTTTCCTGTTTTATGAATTTGTAGTGTGTTGACTTGAGGTAGGCACTGAGCTAATTTTAGAATGCAGTAAGTCATCTGAACATTGCAGGAATCTATATAGTAGAATCATTTTTCATATATTCTTTAATGGTTGTCTAATTTTAAAAATCACATTGCTTTACTCATTGAAGAAGTATTAGTCCCAGTGCATGGATGACCCAACAGGCTACAAGTTACGATTCATTAGTGTTTTGTTGCTCAGGTGTGCAGATTTGATCGGGTGATTAAAATCACATACTGACATTCTCATGGGTAATTTATGGGTTATCATGGTTCCAGGTTCATTTGACATGTTTGGGTGGGTAATAATTGTTTTAAATTGGTGAATTGTAATGTGAAAATATGTGTACAAATATAAAATACCCTTTTTAAAAAGATTTTATTTATTTTCTAGAGAGGGGAAGGGAGGGAGAGAGAGAGGGAGAGAAACATCAATTTTTGGCCACTTCTTGTGCGCTCCCCACTTGGGGACATGGCCCCCAACCCAGGCAGTTGCCCTAGACCAAGAATTGAACTGGCGACCCTATGATTTACAGGCTGGCATTCAACCGCTGAGCCACACCAGCCAGGGCCAAACTACCCTTTTTTGGACATGGTTATTTGAAGTTAAAATAATGAGAGCTTGAAATATTTAATTTGAAATAAAGCAAGCCCTAGACATTCTGATATTTTTTAATTATTAGAGACCTTAATTCTCAATCTGCCTTTTATCACATTATCAGATTTGCCTACTTAAGCTTCTTGCTAGTCAGTGAATTTTTATTTTTTAACATTTTATCTTCATAATCAGGTCTTACTAGCTTTGATAATTTTGTCCTATTTAAGTAGGATATATGTCACATACAGTACTTTGCTTTTTGGTTTTTTTACATCCTCACCTGAGGATATGTTTATTGCTTTTATAGAGAGAGGAAAGAAGAGTGAGAAAGAGAGAAACATCGATTGGTTGCCCCAAATGTGCCTTGACCAGGGATCGAACCCGCAACCTATTGGTGTACGGGACAACGCTCCAACCAACTGAGCCACCTGGTCAGGGCACATACATGCATTTTGATCGATACTCTTTTTATCTCTGAGCATATGTAATTCCCTCATTTCCTTTGTTCTTCAGAATTTTACATGATTCTCAAGTTTATAGTACAAAAATGCTTACATCTGAATGAAGCAGTCTTGTGAGTTTAAAAATAAACAGTCATCCCAATTACTTGCCCGGCTGTTAGCTATTTTCAGAGCTGACCTATCTCAGTTTTTACTTTTTCTGGTTAGGAAAGCAACAGTGGTTGCCAAAGACAAATATTTAAAATTGTTAAAAGTTAATTTTATTTGTTTTAGCTCAAATCTACCATCATTAAATACTAAAAGTTCTAATCATATATCTTTTGAGACATATATTCATTTAATCTTTGAGGCAAGTTTTGTATCTATGTAAGAATTTCACCATATGAAAATCCCAGTTATCTCTTTAAAAGTATAAAAAAGTATTAAGTTCTATTAAATATTTTTATTTTTCATCTATTATAAAAAGAGGTACACAAGCAAGCAAAATAAAACCAGAGACATTGAAATAAAGAACAAACTGACAGTGACCAGAGAGTAGGTGGGGAGAGGGATAATGGGGGATAACAGGAAGAGCCATCGAGGAACAGGTATAAAGGACAAATGGACAAAGCCAAAGCGGGTAGGTTTGTGGGTGGGAGCCGGGGGGGGGGCACGTTGTGGGGTAAAAATGGAGACAGCTGTACTTGAGCAACAATAAAAAAGAAAATCTAAAAAAGAGATATATTCCTTTTATTTTATTTTATTTTTAAGATTTTACTTAGAGAGGGGAAGGGAAAGAGAGAGGGGAAACATCAATGTGTGGTTGCCTCTCATGAGGCCCCCGCTGGGTCCAGCAACCCAGGCAGGTACCGTAGACTGGGAATTGAACCAGCGACCCTTGGGTTCGCAGGTCGGCACTCAGTCCCCTGAGCCACATCAGGAAGAGCTATGTTCTTGTAAGCAGCAGTCTTGGAAGATGATCATAACTGTGTGACACAATTTGACTTTGCTATAGCAACAAAGTCGAACCTTTTCCCGAGCGCTCTCCTCTATGAGACAAGCCATTATGTTGACTTAGTGTTAAGATAAATAAAAATAAAAAGAGGTAATTTATTTCTTAAGCTTCAGATTTGTAACCATCTTCTTGGAATAGTCTATTAAGAGCAATAATAGGATATTAGTGCTCTAAACTAGTTTATGAAAATAATATGGTTATTATTTTTTTTAATCTTTACACGAAGACAGTTTTTTTCATTGCTTTTACAGACAGGCCATGGGGGTGAGGGGGGAGGAGCATTGATATGAGAGAGAAACATCAATTGGTTGCCTTCTCAGATGCATCCTGACCCAGGGACCTAACCTGACCTGATCAGGAATCGAACCTGGGACCTTTGGTTTATAGGATGACGCTCCCACCAACTGAGCCACACTGTCCAAGGCATGGTTATTTATCACTTAAGAAAAAAAGACAGAGAGAATAGAGCCACTTTTTTTTTTTTTAAGTGATGACATTCTCTTCAGTTTTATTGAGTAACTTTCCTTCCATTCACATTTTATATTCACACTAGCATTCCTATCCTTGGCATTTCTAAATTTCTAGTTGTTTTCTCTGAGAGTTTTCTCTTAACCCATTCAAGGTTTTACTTAACTTATTCTTTTCAAGCTTTTCTTTGTTTCCATAATAAGATATTTGTGGGATTCTTGTATTTTAGCCTTTTCCAAGAGTACCAATTTACTAATTTTACTGGCAATATCTAAACATTTCAAAACACAGGCCTGAGTAGCATCATGACATTTTAGAGCTGGAAAAGGCCCGTGAGATTAACGTGAAGAAGCGTACCCTTATAATATTTATTGGTTGTATACGTGTTTTTTTTTTTGACAGTGTAGTAATGTGTGACAATGCCCGCCCACTAGGGATAGTCAGAGCAATTACCAATGTAAGGGGTAAACCCTTTTGGAACAAGGTGGGAATGGTTTGGGAGGAAGCAATAGGTAATATACTTAGGGGTTTTTTTTCCTAATTTTTGTTTACTGTCAATTTATTTGCACAAACCAAAGGGGGGAAAAATGGGATGGGGAGGTGGATAACAAATACCAGTTGCTTTAAATGCTTTACCTTATTCTTTTGTTTTATAGGGAATTGACTCTCTTTTGGAGTAAACTGCAAAGAAGAATTGACCCTTCTTTAGACACTTTTTTGGAGCGCTGTCGTCAGTTCGGTGTCATAGCTAAAACACAGCAGCATTTATTTTGCCTCATTAGAGTTGTACAGACTGAAGTGAGTAATTTATGCTTTTAATGCTGATTGTCCTGGAGGGGTGAAATGAGGGGGGAGATTTCTCTCAGGCCACTCCTTTTAAATAATTGCACATAGCAGTTTCTGCAGATCGACTTCTGGGGGATCCACAGTTTTCCTTAATGAAAAATAGTAATTTGAAGTGACACAGCACTGGAGGAAAGGAAGATTATGTTTCTTTGCTGTCACCTCAACCAGCCTACATCTGCTTTTCCTAGAACAGTGTCTGTATTTTATACAGGCATGTTTGTTTGCAACTTAACTTAATAATTATAAATGAAGAAAATATAATTGCATTTTTCCTCTTCTTGCACTGATACATTTTTCTGGGATTTGGAGTAACAGAACAGTTCCAGAAAAAACTGCACAAATTGTCAACTTCTGTGCAAGTAGGAAACAAGTTAGGTATTTTTAGGAAGTAAATATTTCTGAAAATGAAATGAATTGCCGTATATAAAACCTTGTTTTTTGAGTTCAGCCCTATGGATATATAGGGTAGGTTAAAAGTAGGTTTACAGCTGTGAGTACATGAAACACAGTTTATATTAATTATTATATTGTTTTCCATACAAACAACTGTAAATCTACTTTTGCTGCACCCTGTTTGCTAGGTCTACTAGGCTAAAGATTTGGAATAGTCTTAGGTTATTCTCTATTTTTGTTTTCTGTTTAGTATCTTCTCATGACTGAGTTCTCCCTATATGCCCAGATTTATAATGGCTCATGGGTATGTTCTATGGGTTACTACTTTGACAAAATTCAAGAATTGTCTTTATTTTTAATTTATTTTTTCCCCAAGGATTATTATTATACTGAAATCAAGGCAAAGTTGTATCTTTGATATTTCTTGTCTACTTTAATGTAACATTCCATATCCTATACTTTATTTGAAATATGTTGATCTTGTTTTCTCCATTGACTATAGGAAAAGGTAAAAACTTATCAGAAGTAAATTCATGGTCAGATAAGTAAGTTGATAATTATTTCTAATCACTGTGAATGAAGTTGTGTCTCCTGTCACAGAAAGGACATGTTCAAGTAATTATGGAACTTGCCTTGTTTAAAAAAAGTTAGTGTTACAACTGGCCTTTAAGATGTTTTGTTTTTTAATCTTTAAGGAAAGTATTAGTTTTCTGTTGCTGCATAACAGATTACCACAAAGACAGCACCCGTTTATGAGTTCATGGTTTCGTAGCACAGAAGCCAGCACAGTGTGGCAAGGTTCTCTGCTTAGAGTATCACAAGGCTGAAATTGAGGTGTTGATCAGAATGAGTTTTTATCTGGATGCTCTGTAGAAAATCTGCTTTTCAGCTCATTCTTACTGTTGACGATATTCACGTCCTAATTTTCTTGATATCAGTCACAACCTGTTTTTAGCTCCTAGAAGCCTCCCTCATTTCATGCCTTTTTCAAGGCAGCAAAGGCACTAAGAATCCTCATCCTTTGGATCTGATCTCTTCCATCTGACCTCCAGACTGAAAGGGATTGAGTGATTAGGTCAAGCTCACTTAGGTATCCCACCTGTCTTAAGATCAACTGAATTGGAGTCTTACATCTGCAA
Source organism: Desmodus rotundus (assembly GCF_022682495.2). Taxonomy (NCBI): domain Eukaryota; kingdom Metazoa; phylum Chordata; class Mammalia; order Chiroptera; family Phyllostomidae; genus Desmodus; species Desmodus rotundus. Next base: position 26,055,934 of record NC_071389.1, read on the forward strand.
AGTCTGTTGCCATATAACCTGATGTAATCATAGGAATGAAATCTCACATTTACAGGTTCCACTTACACTCCAGGGAATGAGATTATACAAAGTGAGGGCCATTGAGGGCCGTCTTAGAATTCTGCTTACCACAAATAATCACAGAACATGGGAAATCTGCTAGAAGACGAGGAAAATGGATTTCTAAGACCAAGGAATTTGATGTACATCTGTGTAACCAGAACCCATTTCTCTTTAATCCCAGTCTAGCATACTTTCCACTCTAGTCCTGTTTATGATATTTAGCCTAAAAGGTAGAAAACATATGGACAGGTAGGTGGAAGGGAGGCAGTGAGTATAGAATTTCGTTCAAATGAAGAGACCTACCTCTAGCTTTTTTTTTTTTTTTTTTTTTTTTAATCCTCACCCAAGGATCTGTTTATTGATTTTAGAGAGAGGAAGGTAGAGGGAGAGAGAGAAACATCAATCAGTTGCCTCCCATATGCACCCCAACAAGGGATGAAACCTGCAACCTAGGTATGTGTCCTGACCAGGAATCACACCTGCAACCTTTTGGTGTACAGGACACTTCTCCAATGAACTGAGCCACTCGGCCGGGGTGCCTCTAGCTCTTTAAGAGAGAGTGGCGATCTAACCTAAATCAGTTTTCTTGTAGTTCTGCTGTGAATGATGGAAATCCCATAATATTAGTGGCCTAAAGAAGATAGAAGTTTCTCTCTCATTTAGGTAGATAATCCAGGTAGACAGGCCAGGGTTGCTTTAGTGGCTCCCAGATTTTTGTCTTTGTCAACACATAGCTTCCATCCCATTCCAAACCTAGCTATAACGTCTCCATTCCAGGTAGCAAGAAGGAAGATAGGCAAAAAGCATACTCTGACATACCTTTCCCCACTCCCTTCAGCACACACACACAGCCACATCTAGCTGCAGGGGGGCTAGGATATATATTCATTATTCTGAGTGACTTTGTAGCCAAATGAAAACCAGGTGTTCTGCTTTTGTAGGAGAATAGAGGAAAGGATATTGGGAGATATCCAGCAACCAGTCACATAGCCCTTGGGATGGAAAAGGTTAATGATGCTGAAAAGCTTGTGTGGGCATTAGGTCTGTTGCAGAAAGCAACAGCATATAATGGAGAGAGTGCTTTGTAATAGGACCTCTTTATTTTCCAGGGTTCAATTTTCTCTAAATAGCTTAACTAGATCTCACTTAAAAGTGCTTATTAAGAGTTGTTAAACTTGAATTCTGTGACTTGAGAAAGTCTTAAGTGGAGGGAAGACTTTAGAGAATCCAGGGTGTCTCTGAAGACTTTCAAAATAGTATGACAGAATGAGTGTAGATGCAGCTATATTTTGAATTGGAAGGTATAAGAAGAGGGATCATGTTGAATCCAGTTTATTTGGTTATGGGGCCCTTTTGGTGAAACATATGGTACTACTGTTTTGCAAAACATGTCCTTATGTAGTTTAATCCCTTCTCTTTAGTAATAAAGAAGCTAAAAATTAGAGGTGTGTGATTTGTCAGGATCATACACCTAGTTCACAGCAGAGTCAGAACTAGACCAATCTTGACAAATTGCATGATGTGACACAAGGTTATCACTTGTAAGTTATAGCACAGAGGACTTGGAGAAAACTGGGTAAATTTTTAAATAATTCATAGGATCTCAATAGTTATTACTTAATTTGTTTTAGAAGACTCTGTGAGGTAAACAGAATGTCCATTTTTTCTTTTTAAGATTTTACCTACTCATTTTTAGAGGGAGGGGGAAGAGAAAGAGAGAGAGGGAAAGAAATATCAATGTGTGATTGCCTCTCATGCGCCCTGTACTGGGGACCTGGCCTACAACCCAGGCATGTGCCCTGACTGGGAATCGAACTGGCAGCCCTTTGGTTCACAGCCTGTGCTCAATCCATTGAGCTACACCAGTCAGGGCAGAATGTCCATTTTTTCTTAAGCAGCCTAATCTGGTTGAAATGGTAAAATTTGTGAAATCAGTAAGGACACTTAAAAAAAAAACCAACAACTAGAAATACCATTATATATTCTGAACAGATAGGCCAAACAGTTACTTGCTAATAGAGTGGCAAGTAACTTAGAATTAGGATATGGAATGTGGAGCTGAATTTTGAAGAAATTGGTGGGCATGTATAAATTGGTGGCTTTAAAACCAGGAAGGTGAGAGAACAAAGAGTGGCTTGGTGTATTGTATTAAGAGCACATGAGTTATAGCCAAGTCAGTTAAGCTTTGGAGTCAGTATCAGCTGTAAAGGAGTTAAGAGTTCAGACTCTGGAAAAAGATTCATTTAAAGTTTAAATCTTTGCTCCTCTGCTCACCAGCTAGTTTCATTGGGTAATTAGCCTGAGCCTTGGTTTCTTACGTACACAATGAGGACAATGTATGCAAAGCATTTATTTAGGATAGTGCCTAGGATGTGTGTAGTAAGAGTTCCGTAAATTAATGGCAGTTATTTCTTTGTGTTTCCAGCACTTTGAACGGTGCCCAACATGAAATAATTTGTTTAGCAAATTGCTTACTGATTTAAACAGTGGAATTTACCCTCAGTTGTTTTACATGGTATTCTGTTAAATATTTACTATGTGCAAACATTGTAGTAATCACTTTATATTATCTTCATTTTTATGACAGTGTTAGGGAAATCCAATACTACCATTGCTATTACCATTTTACAGGTGAGGAAACTGAGGCATAGAGGAATTAAGAACTTGTCACTGTAGTGAAGCTGGTGTTCAAGGACAAAGTCTGACTAAAAATTCTGAGCTCTTCAGTAATGCATTTTAAGCTATTCTGCCATATGATCCTGCTTTTCTTTGCTCATATTATATTCCCATTCCATTTCAGCCTCTCTCGTAAAAACACCATTTTGTATGCACTAGCTAATTTTTGACTTGTTTTCTGAGAACTTGCTGCTACAGAGATTTTCTGATTTCTGTTGTTTTTCCATGGAAAGCTTGAGATTCAGTATACCTAAACTTTAAAGTATTGATTCTTTTAGGAAGAGATGAGGAGAGTCATTTATTTTAGCCTTGAGCTTTTGAAAACACTGAAGTGTTCATAACACATGCATTTCTTACTTTGAATTCTATATTAAACTCACTTACACGTTTCCTCTTGCACCCATTTATTTAAACTCTATTCTTGATACCCAACTTAAGACAAAGTCTTTTTTTGTCTTTTGGTGACCTTATTTATCCTGAATCCCTTTGCCTTTATTGTTTATATGTTCCGACACAGGTGAATTACTTGAGGGTTCAGTACACAGGTAAATTACCTGAGAGTTAGGGACTCTATTATTTTCAATAATAAAAAAACCCAACTTTTTCCCCTGCTTTCCCTGCAGGCACAAGATGCTGGTCTCGGGGTTTCGATTTTACTGTGTGTCAGAGCTCTTCAACTCAGATCAAGTGAGGATGAAGAAATGAAGGCATCAGTTTGTAAAACAATTGCTTGTCTTTTACCAGAAGATTTAGAAGTTAGACGAGCCTGTCAACTTACAGAATTCTTAATTGAACCCAGTTTGGATGGGTTTAATATGTTGGAAGAACTGTATTTGCAACCAGATCAAAAATTTGATGAAGAAAATGCACCAGTTCCAAATTCTCTTCGATGTGAGCTCTTACTAGCTTTAAAAGCCCACTGGCCTTTTGATCCTGAATTTTGGGATTGGAAAACTTTAAAACGACACTGCCACCAACTCCTAGGACAGGAGGCCTCAGATTCTGATGATGATCTAAGTGGCTATGAAATGTCTATAAATGACACAGATGTTTTAGAATCATTTCTCAGTGACTCTGAGGAAGGTAAAGAAGATAAACAATATAGAAGAAGAGATTTGACAGATCAACACAAGGAGAAAAGAGACAAAAAACCCATTGGTTCTTCTGAGAGATACCAGAGGTGGCTTCAGTATAAATTTTTCTGTTTGTTATGTAAGCGGGAATGTATAGAGGCCAGGATTCTTCATCATTCTAAGATGCACATGGAAGATGGAATTTACACTTGTCCAGTTTGTATTAAAAAGTTCAAGAGAAAAGAAATATTTGTTCCTCATGTGATGGAACATGTTAAAATGCCACCAAGCAGAAGAGACCCCTCTAGAAAGAAATTACTGTTGAAAGGCTCTCAAAAGGGAATTTGTCCCAAGAGTCCCTCTGCAGCCCTGGAGCAAAATCAGTCATTGAATGAACAAGCCAAAGGAGAGTCTCATGAATATGTCACATTCAGCAAATTAGAAGATTGCCACCTGCAAGACAGAGATTTGTACCCATGTCCTGGCACAGACTGTTCCCGTGTGTTTAAGCAATTTAAATACTTAAGTGTACATCTTAAAGCTGAACACCAAAATAATGATGAAAATGCCAAGCACTACTTGGATATGAAAAATAGAAGAGAGAAGTGTACTTATTGTCGACGACATTTCATGTCTGCATTTCACCTGCGGGAACATGAACAAGTGCATTGTGGTCCTCAACCTTATATGTGTGTATCTATAGATTGCTATGCTAGGTTTGGATCAGTGAATGAACTACTTAACCATAAACAAAAACATGATGATCTGCGTTATAAATGTGAATTAAATGGCTGTAATATTGTTTTCAGTGACTTGGGACAGCTTTACCACCATGAAGCACAACACTTTAGGGATGCATCTTACACATGTAATTTTGTTGGCTGTAAGAAGTTCTATTATTCCAAAATTGAATACCAGAATCACCTCTTAATGCATAATGTTGAAAGTTCAAATGGAGATGTGAAGAAATCAGTAAAACTTGAGGAGCCTGCAGCAGGTGAAAAGCAAGAATGTATCGATCAGCCCCATCTACTTGACCAAACTGATAAATCTCATTTACCTGAGGATCTTCTTTTCAGTGCAGGACCAGCAAGTTCTCAAATAGAACCTGCAGAAAATCTGAAAGAAAACAGTGACAGTAATTCCAGTGACCAGTTAAGTCATAGCTCTTCCGCTTCCGTGAATGAAGAGTTAATCGACACACTGGATCACCCTGAAACCATGCAGGATATATTGTTATCTCACGAGAAAGTCTTTGTGTCCTCCAGCTTAAAAGAGAAATGCTCCAGTGTGGCAATTTGTTTTGATGGGACTAAGTTTACCTGTGGTTTTGATGGCTGTGGCTCCACGTACAAAAATGCAAAAGGGATGCAGAAGCATCTACGAAAGGTTCATCCATACCATTTTAAACCCAAAAAGATAAAAACAAAAGACCTCTTTCCCTGCTTGGGTAATGAACACAGTCAAACAACTGTAAAGTTTGATGCAGAAACTAAACCCAGCTCAGATACAAACAGTGACTCCCCAGATGGAGGTCTAGATCACAACATTCATACTAAATGTAAACGAGAACATCAAGGTTATTCTTCAGAAGCCTCCATTTGTGCTTCTAAAAGGCCATGTACAGAGGATACCATGTTGGAACTTCTGTTGCGCTTGAAACATTTAAGCTTGAAAAACTCGATAACACATGGATCTTTCTCAGGGTCATTGCAGGGGTACCCATCCAGTGGTGCTAAGTCTCTTCAGTCGGTTTCACCCAATATTGCAGACCTTAATTTTCAGAATCAAGATGAAAATATGCCAAGCCAGTACCTTGCACAGTTGGCAGCTAAGCCTTTTTTCTGTGAGCTTCAAGGATGCAAATATGAATTTGTGACCAGAGAGGCTTTGTTAATGCATTATCTTAAAAAGCATAATTATTCAAAAGAAAAAGTCCTCCAGTTAACCATGTTTCAACACCGGTATTCCCCATTCCAGTGTCATATTTGCCAAAGGTCATTTACAAGAAAAACACACCTTAGGATCCATTATAAAAATAAACATCAAATTGGCACTGACAGAGTAACTCACAAACTATTAGAGAATGAAAAATGTGATCATGAAGGCCCATGCTCAGTAGATAGGTTGAAAGATGATTGTTCTGCTGAACTTGGAGGTGGTCCCAACAGTAACTCTGAGAAGCCACACTGTCATTCTAAAAAGGATGAATGCAGTTCAGAAACAGATTTGGAGTCATCTTGTGAAGAAACAGAAAGTAAAACATCTGATATTTCATCACCAATAGGTAGCCATAGAGAAGAACAAGAAGGAAGAGAGGGGAGAGGTAGCAGGAGGACTGTTGCTAAAGGAAACCTCTGCTATATTTTGAATAAATACCACAAACCATTCCATTGTATCCATAAAACTTGCAACTCTTCATTCACCAATCTAAAAGGCTTGATTCGCCATTACAGAACTGTACATCAGTACAACAAAGAACAGTTATGTTTAGAGAAAGACAAAGCAAGAACCAAAAGGGAACTTGTCAAATGTAAAAAGATATTTGCTTGCAAATATAAAGAATGTAACAAACGTTTCCTGTGTTCCAAAGCTCTTGCTAAGCACTGTAGTGACTCTCATAATCTAGACCATATTGAAGAGCCTAAAGTGCTTTCTGAAGCTGAATCTGCAGCAAGGTTTTCCTGTAACCAGCCTCAGTGCCCTGCTGTTTTTTATACATTCAGCAAGTTGAAGCACCACTTGATGGAACAGCATAATATTGAAGGAGAGATACATTCAGATTATGAAATTCATTGTGATCTTAATGGTTGCGGCCAGATTTTTACCCATCGCAGTAATTATTCTCAACATGTATATTACCGGCACAAGGACTATTACGATGATCTGTTTAGAAGCCAGAAAGTGGCAAATGAAAGGCTACTAAGGAGTGAAAAGGTGTGTCAAACAGCTCTCACGCAGGGGCATGAACATCAGACTACCAGGAGGTCATTTAATGCTAAGGCTAAAAAATGTGGCTTTATGAAAGAAAAGAAAGCTCCAATTACTTTTAAGACAAGAGCCGAAGCCCTCCATATGTGTGTGGAGCATTCTGAGCATACACAGTACCCCTGCATGGTTCAAGGATGCTTATCCGTGGTGAAGTTGGAGAGCAGCATAGTGAGGCATTACAAACGTACCCATCAGATGAGTAGTGCCTATTTAGAGCAACAGATGGAAAATCTTGTCATTTGTGTTAAGTACGGTACCAAAATTAAGGAGGAGCCACCTTCTGAAATAGAGCCCTACATAAAGAAAGAAGAAGATGGAAGCTGTGAATCCGAGCACACGAAGCACAGCCATTCCCTAGGTGACAGTAGCCTACCTGTCCAGAACACCGAATGCCTTCATCCAGGTGAAAGGGATGGAGGTCAGAAAGGATGTACTGAAAGCAACCAAGTATTTGAGGCAGATAGTCTGCTTTACAGAGGAACTTTGAAATGCAGCCATAGTTCAGAAACCACTTCTTTGGAACAGTGTAATATAGTTCAGCCTCCTCCTTGTAAAATAGAAAATTCCATACCTGATTCTGATGGGACTGAAAATGGGACTTACTTCACAAGTTTCCAGCTGCCTTTACCAAGGATCAAAGACTCAGAAAATGGGCAGCAAAGTTCAGGGCAAGAAAACACTGTAAAAAATTCAACACATGCCCCAAAAGAGAATTTTAGGAAGCATCCACAGCCCAGATCATTTGATTTGAAGACTTACAAACCTATGGGATTTGAATCTTCATTTCTGAAATTTATTCAGGAAAGTGAAGAGAAAGAAGACGATTTTGACGATTGGGAGCCTTCAGAGCACTTAACATTAAGTACTTCTTCACAATCCAGTAATGACTTGACAGGGACTGTTATGGCAAATAATATGGTGAATGACAATGACCCTGAAGTTGACATACCTCATTCTTCCAGTGACTCTGCAATTCATGAGAACCTGACTGCAATCCCACCTTTAATAGTAGCTGAGACGACAACAACAGTTCCTTCCTTGGAAAACCTGAGAGTCGTATTGGACAAAGCATTAACAGACTGTGGAGAGCTTGCCTTAAAACAGCTTCATTATCTTCGGCCAGTGGTTGTCCTTGAAAGATCTAAGTTTTCCACACCAATTTTAGACTTGTTTCCAACAAAAAAAACAGATGAGCTTTGTGTAGGAAGTTCCTAAATAGCAATTTTGTTTTTGAAACAGACTAGCTCCAACACTGCAACATGGGACAATTGCCAACTCGAACAAAGGCTGAGACCCAGCCATACCATTGTTTAAGGTAGAATAGGCTGTGTATTTACATGAATGTATAATATCTACGTCAGCACTATTGGCTGAGTCCATTAGCTCTCCAGTTGGTTTATTGATTGGGTTTTTTGTTTATTAAAAATAAGAAATGGAACTGTACTCTTGTTTGGTGCTAATTAATACATAAAAATATATTGGGGCTTCCTTTTTCAAATTAAGTGTGCATGATTGTATATGGAACAAATACTATGATCCCAGGGTGGGAGGGCTGGGGAAAGGGATATGGAGTTCTTACTTGACTTGAATGTGCACCTGAGGGTGCTTTGTGTAATATATTGTACACTACAGCATCTTATATTTTTTGAGTTGAGTTTCAATAAATTACAATTTTTCACCCATTTCTTGTTTACTCATAAAGAGTTTTCATGTCACATGTAAGCTGGAAATGCACTCATATTTCCTGGAATGTGCATTTCTATTTTACACAAGTAGTTTTTTGTTGCCTATTAATAAGCCCATTCACATGAAGCTTCTTTTTGAATGACTATTGTCTTAGAATTTTTGTGGAAAGAAAATTTTCACATTGAGTAATGAGCTATGGGAATTAAGCTAGCTCTCACAAGAGGAAATCTAGGTAGAAAGGACAGGGTATGCCAGGCAGAACATGAAGGGCATAGCAAACTCAGAGGTATGAAGTCATGTGTCCAGGAAACTAATAAATAATTTGACAGGCTGGCAGTAAAAGCAGGAAGCACCGGGTGGATGAGATTATTGTAGAGATAGGCAGGAGCCAAACCAAGAACATATGATTTTGGACTTGAGGCCATAGGCAGCGGAGAGGCTTTGAAGGATTTTAAACAAAATATAGATCACTTCAAATGTGTGATTGGAGCAGCTGAAGTAGAATAGATAATAAGACTGCTGAAGTAATTGAGGCAAACTCAATGAGAGTCTATCGACATTTAAAGGAAAAGGAAGAGTAAATGAAATTTAGGAATTTAGAGCATATTGTTGGGCCTTGGAGGACGAAGAAAACATTTTGAGGAAGATGTAAAATGATGTAGCAAATTGAGGTGGAAATTTTAAAAAAGGGAAGAATGGGTTTTGGGGAAGAGGACGGAAAACAAATATGAGTTTGGTCTTTGGATGTGTTGAGTTTCGGTGTACTGTGGGACATCTGTGTCTAATGACAAGGAAAGCAGTGTATTCTTAGAATAAAGCTATTCTCTTCCTCATGAAGTTTTCAACCACTTTCATTAGCTAGCAATGAAATGACTCAGACATTTCTAACATCCCTTTATTATGCCTGTGGTTAGAATTTTAAGATCTTTTCTCTGACCCTTAAACCTTGTTGCCTTGTTTTGTCAGCTCTTTGGGAATTTCATTTTGCCACCTTCTCACCCTAAGTCTAAAGCACCCAAGTTGTTGCTTTGCTCAGATCACAGTAGTTACAGGACTCTCTGATAAGAATCTGTTGAAAGAGCCCTGGCTGGTCTAGCTCAGTGGATTGAGCACAGGCCTGCAAACCAAAGGGTTGCGGGTTTGATTCCCAGTCAGGGCACATTCCTGGGTTGCGGGCCAGGTCCCCAATAGAGGGCACACGAGAGGCAACCACACATTGATGTTTCCCTCTCCTCCTCTTCTCTAAAAATAATTAAAAATCTAAAAAAAAAACTTTTCAAAGAAAAAGCGGCAGAAACAGTGGGGCATCTTAGGGACATTTTAGAGGCCGAGATCACTGCTGACTCTGGGATCTTCAGTGAATTTCTTCTGAAATGAATGGGCTTCATTTTCCTCACAAAATGAGATACGGGTGATAATCTTGAAAGGTCCCTTTCTGTGATCTGAGCATGAGAAACAACTGGTGGCCTCATTAAGAAAATCATCATACTAGAGAAAGCTGCTAATTTCCTTAAGACTGAACGATACCCATTCAACCACACCTAACTCCTACCCCCTGGAAGGAGCAAGTGAGTCCCTTTGCAGTGCTGCCAAACTCAATTTGCTTCAAGTACTTAGGATCAAATGTTTGATCCTAGTATTTTTTTAATCCAGTTGGGCTTGCTTCGTTTGATCTTTATTGAAGACAGTGTTTTATGTTAGAAGCAGCATGTGTGACTATATGATAGTACAGAAAGCCAAAGTGTCATGGAGCTTTTAGGTGCTGTTATTCTTCTTGATCTCCCTGGGATTCATAACAGACTGGGAAACACTTTGTCTCAAAGCCTTTTTCAGTAGAGAATGCCTCATAAAATGATGGTATTGCCAGGCATTGTCATTCTTTTCACCCACAGTTCTCTTGCTTCAGTGTCTCCCCATGTTCATGAGCACATATGTAAAAGAAGAGAGGGTAGAAAACAATGGAGAAGAAAAGCTTTTGATGAGCCTTTCTAGGGATTTCATCCCCATCCTATCCTCTTAGTCCAAGGTGGCCTCCTTCAGAGCTGCACTGCCAAGGATGTGGTTATTGGAAGACAGAGGCGGTCATTAACCAAATAGATATTTAAGGACACACATACTTAAAGAGAGTTCCAAATACTTTGGGATATAAAATTACCAAAGTAAATTTGTTAAGTCACCTGCTGTTGTGGAAGTTTAATATGAGGGCTGGGCTGACTTACACGTTGTTAATCACAGAGCAGCAGCAGCAGGCCAGCACCGTGGACCTGTGAGCCTGTTAGCCATGCACACTGTCCAGACCTCCTGGACCCAAGTCTGCATTTTAATTCACAGGCACAGAAAAGTTCCAGGAGCAATGGCCTAGGATGCAAAGTGGGATGTTCAGTGAGCATTCAGGACAATTGCCTTTTTTTTCTTTTTTTGCACTTTACATAAAATTATCTTGTTGACTTTTTATAATTCCGTGAAGTTGGTTCTGTTACCCTTTGTGGACAGAAGCTTTAGAAATGAAGTATACTGCCCTGCTGATGAAAGCTAGGAAGAGGTAGAGCCTATTTCCCAATCTCTTCTGACTGGAAGAATATTAGGGAGGGGAACTTAATGTGCAGGAAGAAAGAGGGAAAGTTGCAGGTGGTATTTAAAGTACCAAAAATACCCCAGTTCTGTAATTAAACTGAGTGCATTGTTTGTGAAAGTGAGGAGTGGGAAATAAAGTCTGAAGTGTAGGTAAAAGCCAGGTCTTGCAGATCCAAGTCCAGTCCCATAGCCAGTATTGACATTTCCTCATGTGAGGAAAGAGATGAACTGGTGCATGTTCTTTCTGTGAACAGCGTGTAACCTGTGAAACATCTCGTAAGGAATCTTCTGAAAGTCAGGAAAGTTGCTCGATTTCCTCTCCTCCCCACCTCCTGCTCCCACAGTAGAATGATGCCTCCTGGCTTTATCCTACAGATTCAGGGGCAAAGCCTCCTATTATGTAAAGCTGAGTCTAGAGAGAGTGGCCCACTCTTATTTTGAGTTGCTGGGTCTACGTCTGCAGAAACAGACTGTGACAGACTGCGTTTGGAGGTCTGAACCACTTTGAGGAAGGTAACCAGGACAGTCGGATTTAGCCTGTGTTTGGTATATTTAGCCTGGAAAAGAGAAGACAGGAGAGATGGAAAAGCTATAGCCAAATATTTACCAAGCACATACCATTGCTGGCTTCTAGGGATATGAGTGTTGAATATGGCATGGAAATTTTCTGCATCGTGGAGATTAGAGTCTAGTAAGGAAGAAATTAAATGAAATACTAAAAATAGTGAAATAAAAGTGCTGCAATACAAGCTCTGGCTGTGATGGGAACCAAAAAGAGGCAGGAAAAGCTTCCTTGAGAAGGTGATGTTTAAACTGAAATCAAAGAATCGATACGAGTTAGCCAAAGAACAATTCAATTATATATGAAGGCTTTGTGGTGCAACCACATGGTAGTTACATTGACAAGTCTAGTTGAAATAACCATGGAAAAGGGACAGGAGAGAGAGGGTGGGTAGATAAGAAGGAACCAAGTATTTTGGTGCCTTGTAACCATGTTCTAGATTTTGCATTTTGTTTGAAAGGCAACAACCTATTGAAGGCTTGAAAGTAAATGTTGCATATGTCATAAGTTGCATGTGTAAGTCAAAAATTCCTACCAGGGTGCGGTGTTGCAGACTACCGAGTGGACGTAACTGAGGGCTGGCTGGCTGGCTGGCTGGCTAGGCGGCAGGATGACACTGTCTAAAGGTGGGCCACGATGTCTTCCATAGTGGTAAATTCTTGGTCATTGGGAGTTTTCGGGTGTCCAAGTGGAGAATCAGATAGGTTTTTTGGCTGAGATTCTCTGAGGCACCTTTATATTACTGAGATTTACAGTCCCTTGTATTTGGTCATAAATGTCACTACAAATACTACCAATAGTTGCCATTATCTATGTGTACTTACACAAGTTACCAAATTTTCGTTATAGCTCTACAAAGTAAGAATAACTCCCACTTTACAGAGAATTGAGCTCCAGGTTAAGTAACTTGCCCAAGGTAACAAGGGTAATGAATAGCAGTCAGAATTTGAACCCAGACCTATTATTATGCTATCAAAGGCTTATCGTAACGGCTATGTATAAGGCCTCTACACACACTAGTAACAAATACAGGGATAGGTGCTTGATGAATGAACAATTTAGGCTGGAATTTTCCTAGGGGACGTCACATTTACTAAAAAAAGTTAAATGCATATTATGTGCCAAGCACTAGGGATACAGTAAATAAAATGGATATGGTCCCTGTCTTCCTTGAGTTTACAATAGACAAGGAAGACTGATACGAATCCAAAACCTGCACAGATTGCTATAGTTGTGTTAAGTGCTTGAAAGTAAAGTATAAGGTGCTCTGTAACGGGGGTCTGATTGAGTGTGGGGAGTGTTAGGTAACGATTCAGTCACAACCTTCCCTATCTTTCCACAAAACGTTTCTGGTTACCATTCTTTTTTTATATATATATATTTATTGATTATGCTATTACAGTTGTCCCATTTCCACCCCTTCACTCAACTCCATCCTGCCCACCCCCTCCCTCCCACATTCCCCCCCTATAGTTCATGTCCATGGGTCATACTTATAAGTTCTTTGGCTTCTACATTTCCTACACTATTCCTACCCTCCCCCTGTCTATTTTCCACCTATCATTTATGCTATTTATTCTCTGTACCTTTCCCCCATCTCTCCCCCTCCCAATCCCCTATTGATAACCCTCCATGTGATCTCCATTTCTGTGGTTCTGTTTCTGTTCTAGTTGTTTGCTTAGTTTTCTTTTGTTTTGGTTTTAGGTGTGGTTGTTAATAACTGTGAGTTTGCTGTCATTTTACTGTTCATAGTTTTTATCTTCTTTTTCTTAGGTAAGTCCCTTTAACATTTCATATAATAAGGGCTTGGTGATGATGAACTCCTTTAACTTGACCTTATCTGAGAAGCACTTTATCTGCCCTTTCATTCTAAATGATAGCTTTGCTGGATACAGTAATCTTGGATGTAGGCCCTTGCCTTTCATGACTTGGAATACTTCTTGCCAGTCCCTTCTTGCCTGTAAGGTCTCTTTTGAGAAATCAGCTGACAGTCTTATGGGAACCCCTTTGTAGGTAACTGTCTCCTTTTCTCTTGCTGCTTCTAAGATTCTCTCCTTCTCTTTCATCTTGGGTAATGTAATTATGATGTGCCTTGGTGTGTTCTTCCTTGGATCCAGCTTCTTTGGGACTCTCTGAGCTTCCTGGACTTCCTGGAAGTCTATTTCCTTTGCCAGACTGGGGAAGTTCTCCTTCATTATTTGTTCAAATAAGTTTTCAATTTTTTGTTCTTCCTCTTCTCCTTCTGGCACCCCTATAATTCGGATGTTGGAACGTTTCAAGATGTCCTGGAGGTTCCTAAGCCTCTCCTCATTTTTCTGAATTCTTGTTTCTTCATTCTTTTCTGGCTGGATGTTTCTTTCTTCCTTCTGGTCCACACCATTGATTTGAGTCCCAGTTTCCTTCGCATCATTGTTGGTTCCCTGTACATTTTCCTTTGTTTCTCTTAGCATAGCCTTCATTTTTTCATCTAGTTTTTGACCAAATTCAACCAATTCTGTGAGCGTCTTAATAACCAGTGTTTTGAACTGTGCATCTGATAGGTTGGCTATCTCTTCCTCGCTTAGTTGCATTTTTTCTGGAGCTTTGAAGTGTTCTGTCATTTGGGCCATTTTTTTTTTTTTTTTTGTCTTGGCACATCTGTTACTTAAAGGGGCGGAGCTTTAGGTGTTCCCTGGGGTGGGATAACGCTGGTGGCTGTGCTGTGACGCTGTACGTGGGGGTGGGGCCAAGTGGGAGCAATGGCGCCCGCTCCACTCCACCGGACTTCAGTCACTCCCTCCACCACCCACAATCAAATTGGGCTGCTCTGGTGCTGGTTCCCCAGTGGGTGGGCTTGTGCACACTCCAGGCCCCAGTGAGTCTCTCCAACAACCTCTCCTGTGAGGCTGGGAGTCTCTCCTGCTGCTGCCCCAACCCCCATGGGCGTTTTCAATCAGAGGTTTGAGGCTTTATTTCCCCGAGCTGGAGCCCTGGGTTACGCCATCTGCTTCGCTCCCCGCGGTTCGACCGGGTTTATCTGTGCCTGAGTGTGCGGTCGTGGGGTGCTACCCACCGCTCTGCCTGCTCCGTTCTCTGCCACTCTGAGTCCGGCCCTCTCGGTTTATCTGTGCGCGAATGTGGGGCCGCAGGGTCTGCTAGTGGTCAGACTGCCTGCCCCGTTAGTCCCACACTCCGCCAGTCTCCGCCCCTCCTACCGGTCTGGATGTATGTTTCTTTTTTATCTACTTGGTGTCGGACTTCCTTGCCGTTAGGTTTTCTGTCAGTTCTGGTTGTGCGAGGAGGCGCAGTGTGTCTACCTACGCCGCCATCTTGGTTCTCCAGTTACCATTCTTTAATGGTTTCCAACCTATGTTTAACCTGTTACAGTCAAATCCCAAGTCTTACCTGAGTAACTTTTAGTTCTTACTAAAAATTTTGGATGCTGGCTACTTGTTAGTCATTAGCAGACTGTGGGTTTAATTAACATCCATAGCAGTCACTCCTAATCATTTCTCCCCGACGCAAGTACTATACATTTCCAATAGCTTTCTAGGCTTGCATTTTCTGGATGTGTCTCTGACACCTCAAGTAACTCACTGTACCTCCCCTCCCTGTAAGAACAAAATGAGTTCTTCCTTCCCCACCAGACGGTCCTATTCTTGTTCTTTCAGTCAAACAGAATGAGCAATTTGGAGTAGCATCAAACTATATTTTCTAAAAATTATTTTTTGTAACTGACCCTTTCTTTCCTTAGTACCCCCTCCCCTCCTCTTAATGCAAACCCTCTTTGGGACTCTTGTGTGCTGTCTTTTCCATGTAAGCTTTTTTGGAAGAGATCAGACATGTTATGTTTTCATATCACCTTGCTGAGAAGATCGGTACGAGTCAGTAAATCAGTGATTTGATAACACGTCAGATAGTTTATAGTGCACGTGCTGCTCTTTACAGCGTGTGTACAATATTATACCATTTGTTCCTACTATAAATTGTTAAGGAGGTGGAATACCCCTTTGCAAAAAAGAAGAGCAGAATGAGGATCGAATGTTAAAAGCCTTCCCAGAGGTCACAATTTCTGAATAGGTCTAAACAATGGTGGGACATATGAAAAAGGGAATTCTACAAAATGACCCAGTAGCCACCTTTCTCCACATGTACCACGTCAACTACTCACTCTTTAGCAAAGCCCTCTCTAAATCCTGTCTCCTCAAAGCTCCACATAGCATCAATTTTCTCATTTGTCATATGAAAATACTGCTGTTCATCCCATAGATTATTGGAAATGATCCAAATACTGTCCAAGTAGGGCCCCCACCAGTCACATGTGGCATTTAATTAAAATTACATAAAATGTAAAATTCAGTTCCTCTGCCCAGTATCCACAGTTCAAGGGCCTAGTAGCTACCATATTGGACAGAGCATGTATTTCCTTCTCCACAGAAAGCTCTATTGTGCAGTGCTGTGCTAGAGCTAGGAACTGCCAAAGATCAGAGAAAGCGCCGCTACGAGAACTGAAAACCCAGGCCAGTGCTTGGTTGGTTTTGTGTGAGAAGGTTCACTGGGCGAGTGGGAAGCAAGCTGACCTTTGGAATGGTGACGTCACAAAGCACAGCTCACAGTGGCTCTAGAACACCTGGCCTCCCAGGTCACTTCCCCTAACTCCCATTGAGGGTCCTGAAGCCTTAGCACATGTAGCTCCTGGAGCAGATATCTTATTAAAATGTCAACATTTCCACCTTCATCTTCTATCTGGGACAAAATAGATTATGTCTCTCTGAGCTCAATATGGAATTGGCTACAAGCAACTTTTTTGGGAGAGACTGGTGTGCCTCAGCAAACAAATTCAGGGCTACTAGATTATTTTGCTCCGGCTGTGCAAGTTATCCTGGGGATTTCATTTTGTACTTTGTTGGCAGCAGGACTGTATGCCTTATGGAAACGAAGTATTCAATCATTCCAGGTTATACTCTTTTGTTACAGGGAAACTTAAATAGTTATACATTGGAACTTGATCAGTTCTCTCCCACATTGCTGCCATCCCAGTTTTAAGGCCATGCAGATGAGCAAGGATGAACCTTTGACTCTGAAGTTGGCTGAAACTAAATTATCCTTTAAAACTTCCCCCAATGAGGTTTTGAGCATTAAAAAATGCTCTTTCTTATAAGGGCCTTTGGCTTGTTTGTAATAAAATGGGTTAAACTAGTTCACAACCTGAGAAGGCAGCCTTACCCCCAAACTTATTTGACTACTGCTGAGTGTCTCCTTTGCATCAGACACTGTTGGGGGTACCTTGAATAGAATAGGTAGCGTGAGTATAACTGGGGTCTCGGGTTCTTACTGTGTCTGTAACTGATGAAGAGGCACGTGTATTCATTTAGTCATCGTGGTGTTTTCATTACTTCCTTGTTTTAACAAGCTAGGGTTCTGTAAGGTAACTATACAGTGGATCTTTTCGGTAATAGGAGTATAATTGGCTGGGATTATGAGAAACATTTAGGATTTTACATACCTCTGTTTAATCACCAATAAGAATAGCTATCTTACAATATAGTCAAAATGCTTCGAGAACCCCAACCATTCCATGAAATGGATAGAAGTTATTTTCATAAGACAGAAAAACTGAGGTGAAATGGGCTTCAGTGAAAATGAAAGGAAGTAGGTTTTTAAAAGGGCTTTCTTAAAGAGTTATTGGTTTACTTGGAAAATGCTAAGAGAAGCTATTACTAGATCATTTTATAGCATTCATTTATTTCCATTTGTCATTTCTGTTGAGGAACCATGGTCGCACGCTCTCAGTTCCTCCCAGCCCTGCACGGTGGGCAGGGCAGGGCAGGGCAGCGCTGTGGGCCAGGGAACTTGACAGAGTTTTCCGTGCTGACATAGACTGGAAAAGCCGAGACTTGAACCCAGCTTTTAGGATTGCAAGTTCAATTCTTTTCCAAAACCCCATTTAATGAAATCTAACTGACCTAAATCCCCAGCATGGGTGTGTGTGTGTATATTCGCATACACACATTTTAATTAGCTAATAGAAAAAAATATAAGGCAAAATAATAACTCATCTGTAATTCTGGGTTCTGCTCTCATACAGTTAATGTTTAGCTCAATCAGAAAAAGGAATTCACAGCCCTCCAGAAACCTCAACCAAGACAAAGCAGCAGAGTAACAGAGCGGTAAATAGGACGAGCTCTGGAGTCCACTGCTGGGGCTTAAATCTTTGTTCTACCACTTGTGTGACCGAGAGGGATCACTTAGCCTCATCTGTAGGATGGGTTTGCTAACAGTGCCTCCCTCAGGGTGTGAGGGTTAAAGGAGGTACTGTGTATGTAAAGCCTAGCACATAAGTACTCAATAAGCAGTGCTAGTGTTATAAGGAAAAAAGATGATTGGTTTTATTTTTCTTATTCTGGCAGGAATCCATCCTGGTACATTAAAAAAAGGGTTTTTTGCCGTGACCAGGAAATACAGTTCTTCAGACCACTGTGTCTCGAAAGCACATATGTAGAAGTCAGAATTCCTGGATTCCAGTCCTGGCTCTACCATTTCCAAGTGCATGACCTTGGACAATGATAGGGTCCAAACTGGAATGTAACTAAATGGCTATTCAGTTGGGTTTTTTCTACACAAATAGGTCACGCACAGGCAAGGAAACTCCTAGCAAAGGGACCTGCATGCGGCAAACTTTCAGCAAAAGGTATATCTATTATTACAATCTGTATTAAGTAAATGCAGATAATAATCCCCAACCTGCCCCCCGCTCCATTTTGGGGTGAAGATCAAAAGACAAAATACGGGTGCAGGTGTCTTGTTAAACAAGGCTTGGCAAAGGGACGAGGGCTTACTTTCACTGTCCATTTTTTGTTTTGTTTTACATCTATAGCAAACTGGCATTTCACATGAATAAACAAGTAACGGTAAACTTCTGTTGTTTTATTTTAGAAAATGTTGTTGTTTGTAATCACACTCTACAAACTTTACAAGAAGGGCTCAGATTTTTTTCAGGCTTTGCTGGTCAACCCAGAAGGGAATGGTCTCCCAGTTCAAGACAAAAATAATTTCTTCCTGTCCATGGGTCTGCAAGAGAAAATTCTGAAAAAACTTCAGATGGTGGAAAACAAAGTGAAGAACCTGGAGGGGATGATCATTTCCCAGAAACCTGCCACGAAGAGGGATTGCTCCTCCGAGCCCTACTGCAGCTGCTCCGACTGCCAGAGTCCCTTGCCCACATCAGGGTTTACTTCCACTTCTGAAATGTGATGGACTCCGATCTTTTTCCAGAAAAGCGCTGTTGCCCTTATGTGTACAGTGGCGTATCAATAAAGACAGAGAACTATATTGAAATCACCCTACAAGGACTGGCTCTCTATTCAATAGAGCCCAACTTCTACTTGCGTGTGGTGGGGTAATACTGGGTATGGTGGTGGTTAAAAATGTCCCTGAGATTGTGGTGCCTGCTCCGCAGGCTGGAGACCATAAGCGGTCATGTGGAAGAGGACAGACAAACGAATCCATGGGACTGGGAAGGGAAGGGAGAGTGGTCAGGGATATGGCCTTGAGCTCCATGCTGAAGAGGTTGGATGCAAGCAAGCGCTGTTGAGGGGCAATGCTGCGGATTGTCCTGTAAAGGTAGGCTGACCCTCGTGCTGGTCTTGGGCCTAACGGTAAATATTTGGCCCGGGAGTCTCACTGCATTAATTACTCAGAAGTGGGCAAGGGTGGGAGTGGACAAAAAAAGAGTTTCACTTTACCTTTTACTGAAATTTCCTCTGTGCTAAGCATTGTAATCACCCTCGGGAATCTGTCCTGAGTGCTTCAGGCGCACTCAATTTGGCTGGTTGAACAGGTAATTTCAGAACAAGGAATTATAATGCAGTGGGGTTTTAACATCTTGAATTGAGGGGGATTCATATGTGAATCCAACTTGACAGGGAGGGGAGGAAGAGGGGAGGCACCCACCTGCCGTTATACCCAATTTGAGTGTGTACCTGACAAGAACGATGGCCTGCTGGGGAACATACAGTAGATGGTCCTCTCAGAGAGTCTCCTATTCCACAAGCCTCATAGTGTGTGCATTCTTGCCACAACAAATGTGATTACGCTCATTGGAACATTGTATTTGACACCTAAATGAAACGTTTCAGATGGTGTACAAACAATGATTTACTGCCGTGCTGGGCAAAAACTGGCTATGCTAGTCAGCAGGAGGCAAGACAGCAGCTTTCCAAATGGCATCTTCGTAAGGGATTTCCAAGGGTAATTTTGGTCGTTTTTGTCCAGTGCACTGGTGTTAAAATGCAACCCTTGTGTAAAATGAGACTTCATTGTATTGTGTACTCAGTGCAAAAAACAGGTCAGCAGGTTGGTGAATACAGGATGCGCCTAGGAAAGGCATTAAAGAAGGCACATTGAGGTATCCCATAAAGGGTTACACAGGAAGGTATCCAGCAGGAAGGTATTCCCCCTGGCGGAATCATCACAGAGCCATAAAAAAGAGGGTGGCTTACTGGGAGAACAAGGAGAGTTTCATGGTGGCTGAAGAACTGGCTATTTCCAGAGCTACCAGGAAGGATTTTTGCTTTAGGCAAAACATACTAATCTCATCCTCAAATCAGCTTTGAATTGGTGATGTGGCAAATGGAACAGATGGGGGTTGTCAACAATGTGTATTATCTGACGATGCAGGGGAGACGTTTGTTAACCACGCTGCTGCTGCTCAAGTGCCCTGCAACCTTTTAAAGTCAACATCTCAGTTTTGTGTGTGTGCTGTCTAAATTTCAGTGTCTTTCTGCATCGTTCCGTTCATTTTGACTTGGTTATCATTCTGGGGGCATATCAAAAGGAAAGTATTTGAAGAAAGGCCTGGAAGAATAGACTGATACCAGGTAATGAAAGGCATTTAAAGGTCCTCTCATATTGCTGGCAATGGACACTTTTAAACAGGGGAGTAACAGATTTGGTAGTCTGTGTGGAAGACATAGACTGAGCTAAATGCAAAGTGCGGTAGAAACTAATGATGGGGTCACCTTGTTCCTGGATCTCAGCTCCCAAGAAGAGATGTGTGATTTACACCATAACCATAAGGGACTAATATCAAGTACTCATTCCCAGCGAGGGCATTGCTTTCTTGACATCAGAGCACTCATGTCCAGGGTACCAATTAAGGAACCTTGGATGCTTGGCAGAGAATCAAGGCAAGATAGGGGGAGGGCTTGAGAACTATTTTATCATTCAGGTTAGATGGGGTAGACGAGCTACCCTATACCAGTGTCCGCTGCTCTAGGGAGGGGACTCCTTATTCTCGAAATTCAGTTTCTCTCTTTTGGCAAAACCCTGACAACACTCTCTTTTGAGACTCCTATTTCAGGCTCCAGACAGACCAGCCCCTCTATTACCACTATCTTTCTGCAAAGGGGAACAAAGTGATTTATTCCCTTTCCATAATTCATTTCTCCCTCCCCTGTTATCAGCCTAGCCCAATCCACCACTATCTCTCACCTGGTTCCTGAAATGGCCTCCTAACTGGACTCCCTGTTTCCATCTCTGTCCCCATTACATCGTTCTCTACACAGTAGTGAATGAGATCATGTTACTGCTCTGCTCAAAATCTTCCAACGGCTTATTCTTTCACTCTGAGCAAAAGTCAAGTTCTTCAATAAAAGACTGTGTATGATGGCATGATCTGCACTCCCCCTCCTGCTTTCTCTCCACACACTCTTACAAGTCCTCAAATATGCAAAGAAGCACTGTCCCACCTCAGGGCCTTTGCATTTGCAAAGCACACTTCATTGTGCAAGGCACACTTTCCCCAGATACTCTCTGGCGGCTCCTCTCACTTTCCTTGGGTCTGTGCTCAACCGTCAGCTATTCTGACAGGTTTTTCTTGACCATCTTATGTAAAGTAGTGCCCCTCATGCCAGCACACTGTTTTTCCCTTTCCCTGCTTTTCCATCAGAGTGCTTACCACCTCCTCCACTTTTTCTGTTACATATTTGCTTATCTATCAACCCTCATCCACCCCAGCCCACTAAGTACACAAGCTTCAGGAGAGGAAAGTTCACTGCTATATCCCAAGCACCTAGAACAGTGGCTTGTACTTAGCAGACACTCAATATTTGTTGAATGAATGAGTGAATTACAGTCGTGACTTTTCAAAACTTCATACCAGCTTCTTGTTCCTCAATCTCTTCAGGTACATGGTGCCAGATCAATGCTATGATATAATTCTCATGAATATGGGGAGCTAGCAGCTAACCTTTATTGGGCAAGCCAGATACACTGCTAAGAGATTTACATGACTTTTCTCATTTGATCCTCACAATATGAGGAGGCAAATACTATTTTCTCTTTTTACTGATGGGGAACTGATGCACAGAGAGGTTAAGCAACTTGCTAATATGTGGTACAGTTGTGACAGGCACTCAAGCAGTCCAACTAAACCTGTTCTCTTAGCGACAAAGTTTGGGTGACAGGAGCTTCCGTGAGGCTTTGCAGCAAGTGCACCAGGCTGGGTGGACCTAGACAGATAAAGACGTGGGGACTGAAGAGGGCATAGAGATGACAGCCCAAGGGAGAGAGAATTTTTAAAAAGGGTTTATCCCCTCATATTTTAGGTTGATAGCTAAAGTTTTCATCATTAACTTAAATAGTTGCAATGGATGTAAATTTTGGCAAATTATAATAATGACAATTTAAGATAAGACTGTGAAGTTACTTTTTATAATGCATCCCAATCTACGTAACAATGGAATAACCACTATCATCCACTTAAAATTACACAAATAAGCTCTTTAATATTTGTTAATTGTGTATTTTCTTTTCTCATCCCTAATTTACATTTATATTCCACTTTTCCATTAAATGTTATCCAAATGTAGCTTTTTGTTAGACAAACCTTTAATCGTGTTTGAAATAAAAGTATTTACATATTAAAGTAGAATTTTAAAAATTTTCCTGTAATAGTATGGGCCTATCAGAAAGAATTCATTGAGTTGACTAATCATTATAATTATCATTAGAATGAATGACTAAAAATCTGCACAAAATAATATCACAAATTTTAATACATACACATCAAATGTAAAAATCTACTGGAAATGCTTCTCTCAGGGAGGTGGATAGGGCTTCCCCACCAATTAACTCATGTGTCTGAATGACTGTTTCTTACTGATAGATTTTTTTGTTTTCATAGATACGGTGCTGGGAAATATCACTCACACAAAAAGCCAGGAATGCTAGTTTTCTTATAGGAGTGTCAATCAATTCTTTGTTTTCCTTCTGAGTTATATGCCAAACATCAAATAACGTTCTTTGATTAGCTGACAGTTCAATTAGGCCCACCACCGATTCTGTTGAAAGCAAAGAACTGGAAACAATTTGACTTGCAAAGTAATTTGTTGTCCTGTCAATAGAATCCATCACTTTCTTTTTTTTTTTTTTTAATTTATTTTTAGGGAGGGGGAAGGGAGGAAGAAAGAGACAGAGAGAAACATTAGTGTGTGGTTGCCTCTTGCACGCCCCCCTACTGGAGACCTGGCCTGCAATTCAGGCATGTGCCCTGACTGGGAATCAAACCAGTGACCCTCTGGTTTGCAGGCCGGCACTCAATCCACTGAGCCACACCAGCCAGGGCGAATCCATCACTTTCTCAAGTGACTTCTAATTATATGATTACTCTCATTCTGAGGCATATAGGAAGAGTTGGGAAATTCAAGATACTGTTAATCTCAACACATCTTTAGCACTACAATTTCACTGTAATTTAAATATATTTTAGTTGCAGCTGCAGATTTAGTTGGATTCATAGTAAATAATTGTGCAAATTAGCAACGCCATTCTTTGTCTATCCAATTAACCAAGTCACCCATATCTTGGGTCAGAAAAAATTTCACTTTTCAAGTCAAACAAATGTGTGAACAGTCGTTCCTGTGACCATATTTCACTTCTGAATTCTAAGACAGAGATATGGCATTGTGCTTTGATAGGAGTTTGTTACAGGTATTTCTAACCTACTCTATCCTTGCTTTGCTCCAGGGCATTCTCTTAGGCAAAACGCCGCCTTTGACTCACTTGGGGTGGAAGAGGCGAGATGTTTACTGAAAATCTCATCACTACCGACCGTTCTCTAACATGCCTGAATTCAGAACACCCAGATACAGGCCAAAATAGGGCACTTTTAATACCTCGTCTCGCTATACCTTTAATCTTAAGGTATCCCAGGATGAACATACCACAGTCCGAATAGCATTAGTTAGAGGAATGGTGTCTAGAGCCTAGGACGTCGGCTCCTCTCGTTCTTCCCAGCTATTTAAGGGCTCGTGTAGCAGTCCATCCTGCGTTAGTTCCCGCTCAGTCCCACTACCCTGGCCGGGGAAAATACGGCTCGGCCGCGGCCCAGCCTGGCAAGCCCCGAAGCGAAGAGCTGCAGTTGCGGCTCCGGAAGCTAGAGAGCGGAGGGCTCCGGCGCGCGGAGGGGCTCCAGCGTCACCCGGAACCCTCGGCAGGGCCTCGGTGTGCAGGGGAAGGGACAGAAGGTTGGGGTCGCGCAGCCTAGGACCATAGGTCCTGGGTGGAGGTGGGGTTGGCGGTCTCCGAGCTTCGGCTCTCCTCCAGCCGGAAGCGAGGAAGGCGGGATAGCCCTCTTCCGGCAGGCACTGGGCGGCACCACGGGGCGTCGGCATGGGGAAGAGTGTTTGTGTAACACTGCCGGCTGCGCGCAGGGGGTGGCATGGGGGCGGGTGGCGGTGCAGGGGCTCTCGGAAGGGACGGCTAAAGCTGTGACACTGCCGCGACGCTTTGAGGGGACTGTGTTGGTGTGGTACCGGTGCACGCTTAAAGGAGGAGGCGGAACCAGATGGCCATGGGCATGTGGGCATCTCTGGACCCGGTGTGGGAGATCCCAGCCGAGAAGCGTATCTTTGGGGCCGTGCTCCTCTTCTCGTGGACCGTGTATCTCTGGGAGACCTTCCTAGCACACCGTCAGGTGAGCCTAGACAGGGCCCTCCTAACCCCGACACGCCGCCAGCTCTAGGCCAGTCGCGGTCTCGACCCCAAGTCCCGGAACGCTGCTGCCCCAGTACCCAGCCTCGACCCTATGGGGTCCTGCTGAGCTTCCTAACTTGGTCCGATGCTGGGATTGGCCTCGAGGGGACCTGGTGCTCCAGGGACGTTTTCCGCAACGTGATCGTGGGACTCAGGAGCAGTAGGGCCTGGTGAAAGGGAAAGCAGGCTGCCGCCTCGTCAGCCTTTAGCTCTTGTGCCTGCCCCACAGCTTCCTTAAGATCCCCAGACTTCTGTTTTTTCCTTTGGCAGCGACCCATAAACCGTCAAAGGGTGATACTAACATTTTATAATCACAGCTTCCTCAAGACGCTTGTATAATCATGTTCAACCATAGAATCAGGAAACCATTTTCTGAAAATAAGGATTTCGTAAACCTTCCAAGAACTCCTTTCCCTTAAAAAAAAAAAAGGAGTATGTTGTTTTATTGCCCAGACAACAATATTTTCTTGTTTCTCTCAAAAGCATCTTCTTATCTTCGTTTAAACAATTAAAACAGTAAAGTGGAAAGGGAAAGTTACTCAGAATTCCCTGGAGATGAGCATAATTCACAGCTGGATGGATTAGAGAGCTGAACTTTTAAATGAGATAGATTTTAAGTTTAATTGACTGCTTTATTGCCATCTCTCACTGCTGGTTTGCTTTACTTAACATTCTTCTCTGTTGCTGAATTATGTCAACTATGATGGTTAGAAAACCTTTCTCTTTTTAACCGCTGCAACACTTTTTCTGGAGCAATGTAGATTTTTCCTCTGAAAATTTCTTCTCATTTTACATTCTGCATGAATCTTTAAGTTGAAACTTTTAATTTTTCTATGTCAATGTTTGGGTTGTATCTTGATCTCTTTTTCCATCCAGAATATTCAAAGAGGTGTGAAGATGAAAAAAGCATTAGTTTCTGTCACCTAATGTTCTCTGACCCAATAGCTCTTTGCATAGCTTCATTAGTACAGAATCTTCTAGGCCTCGAGAAGGTACTTTGCATAAAGTAAACACACAGGCGGGGTATTGAACATTTCACTGTCTTGCTTTAATAATAAACCTAGTTACAGTAACTACTTTTCTATAGTATCTTTACTCAGTTATGCTTTAATGTCACGCCACTTAGTGAGGATTTGGTAAGATGTACAACAACAGAGAAGCCATTTGTCGTAAAACCATTTCAGAAGATGCTGTCCATTACCTTGTTCGCTCTCTGGTCCCTGTATTACGTCCCATGGGCTGAAATTACCTTTCCCAATTTTATATAATGAAAACGTTTGTCTTTTTTGAAGACTTAACATGTTTCTGTTATTCCTCAAATTTCTCTTAATTTGGCTTCTAGAACCAAATATAATTACTAGCCACTCTATCTGTTAATACTCATGGTTAGCATATTTGCTTCCTTCTTTCATCCATGAATTTGTTTTCTACATAGTAGAATGTATGTTACCCCTGAAGTGAGTGGTACCCTTTGCAATGTTACAATTTTGGTTGATAAGTGCAAACTGAAATGTGATGACAGCCCTGATTTTCTTACCTAGTCAGCTAGCCTCGGATTCTCCGTTCTTCCTCAGCAGTTGTTTTAGTGGACAATGTGCTCGATCAAATGCAACTTAGATGTATGTGTCCAGTGAATCCAACAGGCTTAAGAGACAAGTTAATGCTGTAAGCCATTCAATGTTTGATCCTAAGTGACTATTGTAGTAAATAATGAGTTGTTTCATTCAAGTGTTTTCAAAATATTTCAGAGACGAATATATAAAACAACAACTCACGTACCAACGGAGTTAGGACAGATCATGGATTCAGAAACGTTTGAGAAGTCTCGACTCTATCAGCTGGATAAAAGTACCTTCAGCTTCTGGTCAGGACTCTATTCAGAGATCGAAGGCACCGTGAGTAATTTATGTCTTGAAGAGACAATCTATCCAATAGTTTAATACTGTGTATGTTTGTTTTCCTTTTTGTGTTCTTGTGATACAAAAGAGGATAATATTGCATCTACAAATCCCAGAATGCTTTCCTGGCCTTTGTTATCGATAGAATAGGTGTGGAGCAAAGACTCAAACACATAACTGTTTAGTTATGATTTCACTTATATATGGAATCTAGTGAACAAAATAAACTAACAACCAAAACAGAAACAGACTCAGAACAGACTGACAGTTGTCAGAGGGAGGGGTGTTGGGGGAGTAGGTGAAAAGGATGAAGAAATTAATAAAAAACACCTCACAGACACAGACAGCAGTATGGTGATTACTAGAGGTGAAGGGGGGTGGGGAGGTAGGAGAGGGTAAAGGGGGGATAAATGGTGATGGAAGACTTGACTTGGGGTGGTGAACATACAATACACTGTACAGATGATGTACTAGAGAATTGTACACCTGAAACCTATAGAATTTTATTAACCAATGTCACCCCAATAAATTCAATAAAAGAATTTTTTTTAAAGCTTTCTGGGAAAAAAAATTATAGAATATGGCAACTGTCACCAAGGCCAGTTGTGAAGAACCTTACGTTGTAAGTTATTCTTGTAGCAGCCCCTACCTGTCTTCATGCCTCCATCCTAACCCTGTTTTCCACGTTGCAACCACAGGCACTCTGAAGAACCATTTTGATCATGTTATTCTACAGGGTGCAGTCCAGATTTCCTTGTGTGGTTTATGAGGTGATTTTTGCTTACTTGAGCCTCATCGTTTTATTTCTTCCCCCAGATTCTTTCCCCTTCTTTATTGTACTCATACCCAAGTTGGTTTCCTATGACTTTGAGTCTTTTTACATGCGGGTATCTCTGTCTGGGGTGCCCTTTCTCTCCCTCTTCAGTGCCACTGGAGGCTGATTAATCCCCACTGTTCCATTAGGATCCAGCTGAGGCAGATGTCTTCTAGGGAGCCATTGGGAACTTCCCCTGTCCCTCAAGTCTGCAGAACGTAGCGTCCTATTATTATTCCTGTCAGAGCATTTACCGGGTTGTAAATGTGCCTGTTTAGTGGACAGCTGGTCGTTCCTTCAAGAAAGGGTTCTTTGAAGTCTGCTCAGCATTTTATACCCAGGGCCCGGCTTATAATAAGCACATAATTCATATTTGTTGAACGAAACAGTGGGTGACAGGCCATTTTTACTGAGCGAAACAGGGCCCGTCTTAGCCTCCATGCTAAAAGTACAGGCTGTGCGGTGGGACCGGAGCGTTGTTTCTCAGTCTGTTTGCATTCTCTTCCCTGGCCCCTGACCATGTTCCTTTTTAGACATTTTTTTTTTTTCCTAATCGTCCCTCCATGAAATTTTAAACCACATATACACTGTATATCTCTTTCTGTACCATATGTATGTATATCTGTGCTTATAAAATGAGTAAGATTTTTTCTGCCCCAGAACCCATTTCTTGGTTTCCCACCCTGGGGAACAATTGAAAGTGCATGGTTTAGAAGTTAAGGGCAGACTCGGGCTTGAGTTTGAATCTTAGCTCTACTATACCAGCCGTGTGACCACAAGCAGGTCACTCAATATTTTTATATCTCAGTTTCCTCATCTGTTAAAATTGCATGGTAATATTAGTTCCTCACTCATAGTGCTGTTGAGAGGATTAAATGAGTTAATATTTGTAAGATGCTTGGAACAGTGCCTGACCCACTGTACGTGCTCCATAGCGTTGGCTATTACTAGTTTCGTCATTACGATCATGCTGAGTCTCTGTCCCTCCAGAGCTCTTTTAGGGCCCAGTACCACTAAGGGACAGATTCCTACATTGAAAATAATTGAGATCAGCTGTTGTAATTGTTTCATCAGTTAAAGAGAAGAAACTGACTGTTGGTGGCTTTGGTAAATGATGACAAAATTATTTATCCAGTCACAAAATCTGCCTTGACAGATACGGAATGGTAAGACTAGTGCAGTTAGAGCCAGGTTATTAGAAACCTCTCCCATCTCCTCAACATGATGGAAAACGGCAAAACTTCTGGCAGAGTTATGTCTTGGAATTAATAACTGATCTGAAAAATAAAATTACAGTGGCTTTTGGGATAGACAGTGAATCCTAGTTATTAGTCTTTTCAATATTGATTTTTTAAATTATATTTTTACTAGTCTAAGCCAAGTTCAGTTACTGAGATACTGAAGATTAGTATTCGAACTTGATGCCTTCCACCCTGGCCAAGTAGCCTAGTTGGTTGGAGCATTGTCCTGTACACCAAAAGGTTGTTAGTTTGATTCCCAGTCAGGGCACATGCCTAGGTTGCGAGTTCGATCCCTTTGGGGGCGTGTGCTGGAGGCAACCAGTGTTCT
This sequence comes from Desmodus rotundus, assembly GCF_022682495.2. Taxonomy (NCBI): domain Eukaryota; kingdom Metazoa; phylum Chordata; class Mammalia; order Chiroptera; family Phyllostomidae; genus Desmodus; species Desmodus rotundus. Next base: position 26,084,854 of record NC_071389.1, read on the forward strand.
CTCTCTCTCTCTCTCTCTCTCTCTCCCCCTCTCCTTCTTCTCTTTCTCTAAAACCAATAAAACATATGTTTAAGAACCAAACAAAACTTGATGCCTTCCATCCAATCCAGGAGAGCCAGCATTGTTGAGGATTGTATTTGATTTTGGTTCATCTATCTGAAGCATTTCTTCTGTTAGGGACAGTCCCTGAGTAGGAGGAAATCAGCCCTCAGGGAGGGACGGAAGTAGAGATGGGAAATTTAGACACTGTCATCTTTCCTCGCTGGTGTTTGACTCTTTGGAGTTCTTTGACTTACCCCCACAGGGCCATTATAAAATGACAGGGAAACATCTTCAGTCTCCTTGTTGTCGGTAGTAAAACAGTTCCAGGAGAGATGGGCAGCAGCTTGGCCGTCACAGCCGGTGTCCACGGGAGTGGTTCCGCTTGCCCTGGGAGAGGATGGAGGTGGGGGAGCCCGTGTGCAGAACAGGAGCTTTGTGATCTGCCGCGGCTCAGGCCAGAAGCAGCACTGACGGGCGACCCTGGGAACAGTAACGGTCACCATTGTAGCAGTTGTACGAGTAGTGATTTTCACTTCGCACGCTGTTTCTGTTGCATGGTTGGCGATCATAGCAGTGCTCCGAGGTAGAGTAGAGGCATCATTGTTTCCTTTTTACGGGTGAGAAATCGAAGGCTCCGAGAAATTAAATGGCTTGTCCATTTGAAGATCAGAGACTCTAATAAAGGGGAGAACTGGGTTCTAAACTCCGCTCTTCTGAATCTTTAAAATCACATTGAAGAAACCATTCTTGAAACTCTAGGGACTGCAACAGGAATGTGCTAAATTTATCCTTGGGGAATTAGTAGCTACATTTACCAGCAGACGAGGAAGCGCTTTGTGTTACTCTGAAGTCCGATATACTGTTTGAAAACAAGGTCACTAATGCCTGTGTTGTGTTGATTAAAATCAATAGGCTTATATACTTTGGTCACAAAGAACAAGGACAAAGATTAATTTACACTTTTGATTTTTTTTCTTGGTACTTTCTACCTGGGGGATCATAAGCAGAGGCCTTGTGTGACCACAGATACCACTGTTCACACGAATGTGACAGAGCACCCAGAGGGAAAATGTCCAGCCTCTCCGAGACTGACTTCCCTGACATCTCATAGATGTCCTCTCAAGAAATGGAAGGGCTGGCGAGTAGAGTAGGGCAGAGCAGAAAAGTCCAAATTGTTGCTGCTTTAATTTCTGCGCGGTTCTGGGTGAGTAGTTTAGCATCGTTGAGCCTCACTTTTCTCCTCTTTACGATGAGAAGTTTGTGGATACTACACCAGATCACAGATGGTTCTGGCACGGACTGAGTAACATAATGTAAATGAACACCTCCTACTGTGCTTAATACAGCAATTACTTAGTTATTGGGCCTCTTTAGGCAAATTAACCTTTCTGAGTTTCAGTTGCCTCATCTATAAAACAGAGATGACTATGCTTTTGCCCTGCCTGCTTTTCAAGACTTCAGTGATGTAATATATATAAAAGCACTGGACTTGTTTTTGCTGAGATGGTTAGTTTTTTTTGTAAGACATCCCCAGGTCATGCTCAGCGAGATGGTCAATACGGAGGAAGTTTACTGCTCACTGTGCTTTTGTCTTTCATTCCCCAGAGCGTGCTAAACAGGTTGCCACAGCAGTACCCAAATGCATTCATAGATGCTTTCAAAGTTCATGTTAAGCTGCCCTTGGTACTTACTTAAAAGCTGGAGTGTTAATGTTCCTTCACTAGAGGCATTATAAACCCTTAATTCTGTGTGATTAGTATTGAGAATAGGATGAAACAGATGCCACCCCAAGTCGATTAGTGCAACAAGTAGGGCATACACCACGCGTTGATGCCAGAACATGTCTTTTGGGAAAACAGGGTGTACACCCATAATTGAGTTAATTGTAGTAACGTGGAAATAGCTGGACCTAGAGCTAAGGGAGCCTTTAAAAGCAATTTATTAAAACAGTGATTTTCAAATTTTGGTATATGTCAGATTTTTCTGGAGATTGCTAGGCTCATTTCTAGTTTCTGATTCAGTAGTTCTGGGGTGGAGCCCGAGAATTTGCATTTCTTACACACTCCTGGGTGATGCTGATGCTGCTGTTGAGAGACCATATTTGAGAGCCATGCTTTTAAACCAACCCAGCTTACTGGGAGAAATGTAAAAGGATGGATAGCACCAAGCGTGAGTGAGGTTGTGGGGAAACAGGAACTCTGATACTGCTGGTGGGAGTGTAATTTGGTAGAAATACTTTAGAGAACAAGCCGATAACATTGAATAAAGTTAAAACTCACCAAGGATAGATCTAAAAAATGGAGAGTGTAAAAAGCAAGTTGTACAATATCAAGTCATTTATATACATTCTTAGAAAGCATGTATAAACAAACCACTGTACTACTTACGGATTCATATATAAAAATGCGAAGTGGATTGGGAGGACACCCGTGAGCTACATTATCGTGCCCAGACCCTCAAAGCACGAGATACCGTGGCTGAACTGGTGGGAAAGTGAGCTTCTGCCCAAGAGGTGTGGGCACCGTGTTCCTGAGGCTCCTCTGAGAGGAACAACGAACTGATGCCTCCTAACAAAGTGAATTCCACAGACTTAGTGTCTGTTGTGAGAGATTGTGTTTCTTCAACATGTGTTCCTCTCAGATTTTAAGAGCTGCTGCTTCATTTGAACGTCCACATGATTTGGTAGACACCTTTGTTCACCGTGTCTGTCCAAGACCAAGGGCGTGCTGAGAAGGGGGCCCGCTTCTCTGACACCCTGCCTCCTGCCTCGGGAGTCAGCTTTTCCTTACCTGGAGAGGGCGCGGACAGCCCACTCGGCCCCAGTTCGTCAAGTGGACGCGACCCTCACTTATACCAGTACTAACCCTTTGTCCTGACTGAAGTGGCTATTTCCTGTGAAGGAGAAGCCAGTTACGGAAGCATGAAGCTTGGTTCAGATTCCATTCCTGTCACTCACGAGCTGTGAGAGTTTGCACAAGTTTTTCAGCCTCTCTAAGCTTGTTTCCCACTGTGGTCTGGCGATGTCAGGGGGAGTTTGTCCACACTCAGGCTGCAGTGCTTTCAGCAGACGTGATCGGACAGGGGCCTGAGCCCTGTCTCTGGGTGGAGCGGAAAATTTGAGCCAGTGAAGCCAAATCCTTATAGAAGGCAGCATGTAGATTTTTTTTTTTTAATCCTTTGTTGTGGTCTTTTGGCAAAAGCTGTTTTTAAATAGCTTTATGGAGATATATAATTTACATATCATACAATTCATCCATATAAAATGTACAGGCAAAAGCCTTTTAACAGTCTAAATTTAGTATCTCAATTGGTTTGTATTCGTTGAGATGCATATTTTATCCTCAGTAAGATGGGTCCTTTTTTGTTTATAACATGATAGTTTCTGGTACTGCTCAAATGTGAGCAAAGTGTGCTTTGTTTTATAGCTTATTCTTCTCTTTGGAGGAATCCCTTATCTCTGGAGACTCTCTGGACGGTTCTGTGGCAGTGCTGGCTTTGGACCAGAATATGAGGTATGTACACCCTCTTCTTAACTTCCTTGGCTCTAGAGCGGTGCCTGTCCTTTGTGTGCTCATTTCGCTTGTGAGCCAGTCCTTTCCCTCTCAGACACAAGGGACCCGGGTAAGGTCGTGTCTAGTGAGGCGGCTGCTTCTCAGAACAACTCTGTGCAACGAATGGGGAAGCATGAATGTTGTTGAGCCCACACTCAGCAGGTTCTCTGCGCCACACAACTTAGCAGACACTTCAGACGAAGACAGAGTGTGCATCTCTTACAGTCTGCATTGAGCTGCTTGGCTCGGCCACCTACTCTTCTAGGACCTCCAGTTTAAGGCAAAGCCTTGAACCTGAGACTTCCCACCCATAATGGGTGTTGGGACACTGCTTCCTGACTTTTCCTTAGAAATTGTCAAGTCTTTTCCCCGCTTCCTGATTGCTTTTTGAAATGCTGGATCTCTTCTACATGTGTAGGTACCTTGCGCTTTAATTCTGCTCAGCTGATGTCCCTTTTCTGTGTGCCTTTTTCTAAAGCAGCCGAATTCTTCTATGACCCCTTTTCCTGTGATGTCTCTGTCTTCACAGACTTTCTCCCGACCTGTCACGTGTGGTGTCGCAGTTTACTTACATAGTCTCAGCATTGTTTCAGAAAGGATTTAGGGTGGGCTTATGTAACGTCCGGGCTGGCTCCTTTTTCAGTTCTCGCCCTGAATGTCGCTTTCTCAGAGGGGCTCTCCCTGACACTGCACCTACAGTAGAATTCACCTGACGCTCTGTGGGAAGCACGTCTCCTTATTTTGTTTTCTTCATAAAGGCACTTACCACTGTCTGCAGCTATCTCGTTTGTTTTCTTTTTATCTCCCTGACAGGAATTTTAAGCTCTAAGGAACAGAGACCTTTTATATACGTGTCCTTCACTGCTCTGTCACTAGTGCTAGGACAGTGCCAGTCACAGAGCAGGTACTCTGTAAATATTTGTTAAATGAATGAACACAATTTATATACATATAGGCATTAAAAATATTTCTTACCTCAATGGGACATATTTTATATAATGTTCTGAGATGATATTTTTGCATTTCACAGTGTTTTAGAGACCTATTCCTGTCTGTATACATATAAGTCTACATACGACTGTAGACTTATGTAGACGACTGTATACATACGTGGTATTGGCTGTACTTTCTTGCACAGTTCTGATACACACAAATTTCGGTCACCACGATTTGGTTAAATAACGCCAGTCCCTTAACAGCATGGCTCAGATTTCAATTACCGTAGTATATCACGTGAGGGGTTGCATAAAGTACGAACTTCCCTGCTAGGTCTCTGGTCTACGGATCTCTTGCAAATAACAGATGCTCAGTCATCCGTGAGCAGTCACCTCACTTTTTTCAAAGTAGGTCAGCGAGTGGTCAACCCGTTAGTTACGCAGAGTGCACGTTGTGTGGCCTCCTGGCGTCCCAGCTGTATATCCACATGACGTTTTACAAAACACGGGTAATTGCAAGGGAAGTGGCCAGCAAAGATGAACGTATAGCCAAGAAATGGGAAATGGTTACACTGAAGTGACATTCACGTCTAGCATGCGTGCAGGTAGAGATGAAATAGCTGCCCCTGGGAAGGCTGCCCCTGCTGCCCCGAGAGAGGTTAGACGTGCAGCCAGAGGAACTCAGTGAAGGTGACGTGGACATAAATGAGGAAGGCGGTTTTGACGAAAAGGATGAAGATGTCCCGGAGGTGCTGTACTGGCAGGAACTCTCACGTCTGAGGACCTCAGAGATGTTTTGTGACGTTGAAAGCTCAGAGGGTGAATGTTCGAAGCCGATGTAAACTTTGAGAAGGCGGGCACTGTCCAAACTGCTTAAAGAAGTAAACACTAATTCTTAATGTTTCTAATGATTTAAAGTATAGTGTACTAAACCAGTGTTATTTTTATTATTTTTCCATATCCTTATATGTTTAGAACTGACAGTAGGAGATAGCCAACATTTTAAAGGTCACAGAACAGTCACTTTTTATATTGATTATTAAGGTGTGTTGATACACTAGGAAGAATGGGGGATGTTTCAGAAGACGATAGATGAGCAAAGTCTGGATTTTCAAATCTTGAACTGTCTGTATGGCTTCAGGTAACTCTCATACAGTTCCTGTGTGATAAAAGGGGACTTCCTTCAATACCTCCTTCTCTAGCAAGTAAGCTTTGAGGGTGTAGATGACGTTTCAGACCTTGTATTACCCACAGAAACAAGCACATTGCTTGAGATCTAGTAAGTACTCAGCCAGTACTCCTAGATTTGTTCCCCAGTAATTCATTTTAAGAATGAATTAGTATTACACTATAAAAACTGCCATTTTTGTTCCTCCTTGTGTTTAGATCACTCAGTCCTTGGTGTTTCTGCTGATGGCTACACTCTTCAGCGCGTTGACTGGTTTGCCATGGAGTCTTTATAACACTTTTGTGATAGAAGAAAAACATGGTTTCAATCAGCAGGTATGGTAGAGAATGCAAATGTTCTCTTAAACGTGAAGACCTTTTGTGCCCTTGTCTTCTGCTAGTAACAGCTGAAACATAATTTGCTGTTTCAGAGTGTGAATTCTGTGAGAAAAAAAGAACTGCATGTGGTAGAGAGCGCAGTGTAAGGTCTTGCCATGGACCCTTCAAGCACTAATGTCTAGTGTTTTTCAGCTGATAACATTTAAGTGTTTATTTTAAACTGTAAACTGCAAGACATTTATTGTCTTAGGTTGCCTAGTGTCATGTAATACAGTCTCACTGCCTTTTAACTTTTTAAATTGCCTTAATAATGTATCTTCTTATATTCATTTAAAAGGCAATTTCTCAGTTTCTTGTGATGATGTTTTCTTTTTTCAGACTTTGGGATTCTTCATGAGAGATGCAATCAAAAAATTTATTGTAACTCAGTGCATTTTATTGCCTGTGTCTTCGCTTCTGCTTTACATTATTAAAATTGGGGGTGACTATTTTTTTATTTATGCCTGGCTGTTCACATTAGTTGTTTCTCTGGTGAGTAAAGTTTTTGTGTAATTTTCTTTTACAAAGTTCCTTGGTGTGACAAGTATGGTTTAGACTTCATTGGCACATAAACAGTTCTTAAGAAGCAGATGAAATATAAGTAGGTGCTCATAAATTCCCCTCCTGGATTCTGTTTTTGGTTATTAAAATAGAATTGGCTCTGACATAGATTTTTCTCCTTCTGTTGACTATTACAGATCCTAGAGGCTAGTTGTTACTTGTGGCGATCCAGTTGTCAGGCAGTTTTGGGCTATGCATTGATGGGTCGCCACCAGAACGGATGACGTGGTTTGATAATGTAATGACTCTTGACTGAACTCCATTGCCTAAAAAGCATGGCTGTTGTGAAGAGAAGAGATTGAAGAGGGACAAGAAGAAAAAAGCATAAACTTAGCTGGTTTTTCTTTGCCCTTCTTCCTCCTTTCTCCCTTTTCCCTCTCTACCCCTTCTTCTCTGTTCCTTTCCCCTTCCTTTCCTCTTCCTCCTACCTTCTTTCCTCCCCCACTGTCATCTCTCCTCATCTCTCTTCCTTCTCCCTCCCTTTTTCTCTCGTTCCCCCTTCATTTACCCTCCCTCACGTCTTCTTTTCCTCTTCTCCTTCCCATATCCTAAACTGCTTCACAACACAAGCACTACAACATGATCAAAATTGTCTGTTGACAGCCCCTAAAAATATCATCTATCATCCCTTAACTCCACTGAGGAGGAGGCTTATCTTAGTCTGAACTACCGTGGTGCTCATTGTTTCACTTCCTACTGGTGGGATCAAGATCGGACAAAGGGCACTAGTTTGATTTATACGTGTCTATTGCATGGCAAACTGAAGTGAGAGGAAAGAGCAGAGGAAATGCTTAAGGAAGTGCTGTTTCAACCAAAGTGTACAGTTGTGACCTACAGGTAATTAATTTTAGCAGACCAACCAAATAACAGACAGCACACAGTCAAGTTCTAGTAATTGTTTTTCAGCAAAGACTTCAGGTCTATCACGATTACTTTGAAAGGCAGAAGTCCAAGTTACTACGGGCTTGTGAAGTGCCGGAAATCCCCAGGATAGTTTTGAATGGACCATTTGACTTTTTGGTTATTACCACCTAGAGACTACTCATTTTGATTTAACTCATCAAACACTTAATATCTGGTACGATATGGGGCTGGGAATATCAGAGCAAGTAAGATAAGGCCCCTGTTTCCAAGGCTAGGATCGCATAACTATTTTAACGTAATTGAATTTGTATAATGAGTAGTTTTTCTTTAAGAACATATTCATAGGTTGTTCTGACATTTACTTTTCAGGTGCTTGTCACAATCTATGCTGATTATATTGCCCCTTTATTTGACAAATTCACACCTCTACCTGAGGGAAAGCTTAAACAAGAAATTGAAGTAATGGCAAAGAGTATTGACTTTCCTTTGACTAAGGTGTATGTTGTTGAAGGTAAGGCTACTGGGGGTAAGAAGATTTCATTTGCCTGGTTTGTTTTATTTGAGTACTTTTAAAATTTTAATAAATGAACAAATCAGGTTTGTTTTCATTGTTATCTAAAGGTTAGAATTTTACATTTTGGCTTTTTAAGATTGATAAGAATAGATGGCATAGTTCAGGGATATGTCATCAAACCGGTGGACTGATACTGAATCCCGCTCTTGCCCGAAGCTATGTTTGGTTGGCTTTTCAATACTGTTTTTAATTTTGGGCCAAGGCCTTTATTGCTCCCCGTTATATCATGTATATTAGATTGATTTATGTACTTCTGTTACCTGCCTGGCTCCTAGGAATTAACTCGGACCCTTGCATTGTCAGATTCCATTTAGCACTAGTTTGGGGGCTCCTAAACAAAACCATTATTATTGGCTTTGTCTCCTTCAACAAAACGTCAGTGTTCTGGAGGACTCTGATTGCACCTGCAGATTACCGAAACTTACAGAGATGTAGAATAACGCTGTTGTGTCGTACCATGACTTTCAGAATCTATAAACTAAAATCCATGTCAGTGAATGAGGCTAGTTCTTCCTCTGCTACTTATCAGCTGTGGAATCCTGGACAAGTCACTTCATCCCTCTAGGTTTCAGTTTTGCTTCCTCCAAACCATGGTTTTGGCAAACATTTTCTGTAAAGGCCTCAATAGTAAAAGTGTAGGCTTTTCAGGCCACATGTTCCCTGTCACAGCTGTTTAACTGTGTCATTATGGTACAAAAGCAGTCACAGGTAATACATAATCACGTGAGCATGGCTGTGTTCTAATAAAAATTTATTCATAAAAATAAACGGCAGATTGAATTGGCCTGCAAGCCATTGTTTGCCCATCCCTCCTCTAAACTAAAAAGTCACCAATTGGATGAAGGAGTAGAAACTGAGATGTATGTAATAGTGGAGCTAGGGGAGAACAGAGATGGCCACAACGGGAAAGAATGAATTAACAGTAACTAGGAGAATATAGAAATCTTAGACTTTGGTTAGCTTCTGAGGTTATTCAGCCAAACTAAAGGATCAGTTGGAACATTTCTGTGGGGAAATGTTAAGAGAATAAGCCAATTCATATTACTTTAGCCTCTGAGATCACTGCTCTTTTAGTTAATATTAAACTAGTAGCACACTAATCAGTACAGCAGTTTCTGAGGGTCTTTTACTGGAGGGGCAAACTAATTTGCTGATCACTTAAGTTATAATCAGGTAATATGAAATGACAGCTAATGATAACAGAGGTACTTGATAGATGTGTAATATATACCATCATGCTATATGATTTTAGATGCAGCAGTCAGGGAAGGCTTTATGTAGGGTTATAGTATAAGCTGGGACCTTACAGAAAATCAAGATTTGAGTAGGTGGAGGGGTAGAATTTCAGAGGTCAGGTTGTGGAGTCGGTAGTCTTGGGCTTGAATCCTAGCTCTGTCACAGTTACCCTGTGACTTTGAGCAACTTAACTTTGCTAAACAGAAGGTTGCTCACTGGTAATGCATGCTTTTATTGTTAATAATGTTACCAGTCCTCAAAAATATTTTGAATGAATGAATATTGTTAATAACAATAACAACAACACATTACAGATTTGTAAATTAACAGGAATATTGTGAGGAGCCAAGATTCCTGCTCCCGGAAAATATCAGATAGCAAGGGCTGTGCAGAGAATCAAACTTGTGTGATGTGAAGAATTACTGAGCAGATACTTTAGAGTGGCTCATCAGGCAAGACCTCTCCGAGCAAGTGAATTTAAGCTAAGACCTGCAGGAAGGAGCTGTGCATGCTGACATCAATAGAAAGGCCTTCCAGAGCTTTGAATCTTCAGGAAACAGAAAGCAGTCCAGTGTGGCTGCCATATTACAGTAGAGTGTTAGGACATGAAATCTGAGACAGCCAAGAGTCAGACCACAAAGACTTTTGTAAATCAGGGGAAGGAGCTTGGATTTTAGGTTCAAGGGAAAAGCTATTGAAGGGTTTTTAGAGATTTTACTTATTTGTTTTTAGACAGAGGGGAAGGGAGGGAGAAAGGGAGAGAAACATCAATATGCGGTTGCCTCTCATGCACCTTCTAATGGGGACCTGGTCCGCAACCCAGGCATGTGCCCTGACTGGGAATCACCAGCCAGGGTGCCAGTGAAGGTTTTAAGCAGGAAAGCGACATGGTCTGGTTTGTGTTTTTAAAATAACTCGGTTTGCTATATGGAGAATAGATTGTAGGGGCGGCAAGAATAGAAGCACGCGGAGCAGTTCGGAGGTTGTTGTAATAATACAGGTAGGAGGTAGTGGTAGCTTAGTCTAGGGCAGTAGTGATTGATGGACAGAAGTGGGTACACTGTGGATATGTTTTAGACGTAGAGTTTGCTAATAGATTACATGGAAAGGAACAAGGGGGAAACGGAAACATCAAGGATAATGACCTAGATTTATAGCCTGGGCAATTAGATAAATGGTAGCTTCCTGATATTGAAAAACACTGGAAGACAGCAGGTCTATGCGAAATTAAGTTGGATGTGTTGCATATTGAGATAAATATTGAACATTGAACTACAAATTTGGCAAGCTGTAGTTGCAAACAAGCAGTAAAAACCACCTGTGGCTGACTTAAGCAGGGCTGGTGGGGGGTGGGATATCGCTTATTGAAACAATATTTGCTAGCTTACAGAATCACCAGGAAAGTTAAGTTTACCAAGCTTGGAAAATGGGCTGTTCCCTAGGGAGATGAGGAACTCAGAATTTCATTGCAGAGCCAGTCTGGGAGGACACTGCTGTTGCCTCCTACTGTTGGATTCAGCAGTTTGCACCCCTAACATCCCTGCCACTAGCACCTACACAACTAGTTCTTACTGCCCTGCTTCCTTGCTAATTAGCTACCTATTCAGAGTCCCTAGTGGGTACATTTGATTGACTGAGCCAGGGCACGAGCTAGCTGCCAGGATGCTGGGGAAACAAATATCTGGATTTTTAGAGTTCTCAAGTGACAAGAGGTCTCTCACAAGACGTGATGTGAATTCCCTAAACTCTGAAATGAGATTCCAATCCTGGGCAGAGTGAAAAACACACATAAGAATATAAACAACAAGAGGACCCAAAGAAATCAAATCAGAAACAAAAGAGAAGTTACCACCAACACCACAGAAATATAAAAGATTTTAAGAAATTATACCAACAACTGTATGCCAAGAAATTAGACAACCCGGGGGAAATGGACAAATTTCTAGAAATATACAAGCTTTCAAAACTGAATCAAGAAGAAGCAGAAAGCCTGAATAGACCCATAATAACTAGTGAAATTGAAGCAGTAACGAAAAAACTCCCAGCACGCAAAAGCTCTAGAGCAGATGCCTTCATAGGCAATTTTTCCAAATATTTAAAGAACTAACTCCTATCCTTCTCAAACTATTTCATAAAATTCAAGAAGAGGGAAGACTCTCAAACTCTTTTTCTGAGGCCAGTATTATCCTAATTCCAAAATGAGGTAAAAACACAACAAAGAAAGATAACTATAGGCCAATACCTCTGATGAACATAGATGCTAAAATCCTCAACAAAAATATTGGCAATCTGGATCCAGCAATACATTAAAAAGATCATACATCATGATCAAATGGGATTTGTCCTAGGGATGCAAGGATGGTACAATATTCACAAGTCAATAAATGTAATACATCACATAAACAAAATAAAACATAAAAATCACATGATCATAACAGAAGCTGAAAAGGCATTTGATAAAGTACAGCACCCCTTTATGGTAACACTCAGCGAAGTGGGGATAGAGGGGGCATATCTCAACATAATAAAGGCCATATACAAGAAACCTATGGCTGATATCATTCTGAACAGGCAAAAACTAAAAGCTTTCCCCCTAAGATCAGGAACAAGGCAAGGGTGCCGCTTTCACCACTTTTATCCAACATAGTATTGGAAGTTCTAGGCACAGTGATCGGACAAGAAAAAGAAATAAAAAGCATCCAATTTAGAAAGGAGGAAGTAAAACTGTCATTATTTCCAGATGACATGATAGTGTACAGAGAAAACCCTATAGTTTCCACCAAAAAACTACTCAACCTAATAAGTGAATTTGGCAAAACAGCAGGATACAAAGTCAATATTCAGAAATCAAAGGCATTTTTGTACACCAGCAACAAAATAACAGAAACTAGGGGAAAAAATCCCATTTACTATAGCAACAAGAAAAGTAAAGTACCTAGGAATAAACTTAACCTAGGAGGTAAAAGACTTGTACTTGGAGAATTACAGAACACTGAAGAAAGAAATTAAGGAAGACACAAACAAATGGAACCATACACCGTGCTCATGGATTGGAAGAATTAACATCATTAAAATGTCCATACTACCCAAAGCAACCTATAAATTCAGCACAATCCCTATTAAAATACCAATGGCACCCTGGCTGGTGTAGCTCAATGGATTGAGTGTGGGCTGCAAACCAAAGGGTTGCCAGTTCGATTCCCAGTCAGGGCACATGCCTGGGTTGCAGGCCACGTCCCCAGTGGGGGCAACCACACAATGATGTTTCTCTCCTCTTTCTCCCTCCCTTCCCCTCTCTCTAAAAACAAAATCTTAAAAAATATATACCAATGGCATATTTCACAGATCTAGGACAAATATTTCAAAAAATTTATATGGAACCCAAAACAACCCCAAATAGCCTCAGCAATCTTGAGAGAGAAGAACAAAGTAGAAGGGGTCACAATACCTGTTATCAAAATATACTACAAGGCCACAGTAATCAAAACAGTCTGGTTCTGGCATAAGAACAGACACATAAAATAAACCCATGTCGTTATGGTCAATTAATATTTGACAAAGGGGGCAGGAGCATAAAACGGAGTAAAAATAGACTTCAATAAATGGTGTTGGGAGATCTGGACAGCTACATGCAAAAAAATGAAAGCAGACCACCATCTTACACCATACACCAGAATAAACTCAAGATGGATAAAAGACTGAAATATAAGTCATGATACCATAAAAGTCCTAGAGGAAAACATAGGCAGTAAAATTTCATATATCCCACCCTGCAATATTTTCACTGATATATCTCCTGGGGTAAGAGAAATAGAGGAAAAAATAAACAAATGGGACTACAACAAATTAAAAAGCTTCTGCAGGGCTGAAGAAAACATCAAAATGAAAAGGGATTCAACCATATGGGAAAACATATTTCCTATTGATACCTCGGACAAAGGTTTGATCTCCAAAACATAAAGAACTCATATGGCTCAACACCAGGAAGACAAAACAATTCAATTTAAAAATGGGCAAAAGACCTGAACAGACACTTCTCTAAGAGGACCCAGAGACATATGAAAGGATACTCAACATCACTAGCCATCAGAGAGATGCAAATTAAGTCTACAGTGAGATCCTGACACACACTGGTCAGAATGGCCGTCATTAACAAATCAAAAAACAAGTGCTGGCGAGGACATGGAGAAAAGGGAACCCTGGAGCACTGTTTGTGGGAATGCAGACTGGTGCAGCCACTGTGGAAAACAGTATGGAATTTCCTCAAAAAACTAAAAATGGAACTGCCTTTTGACCCAGCGACAACACTGCTGGGATTATACCCTAAGAATCCTGAAACACCAATCCAAAAGAACCTGTGCACCCCAATGTTCATAGCAGTGGTATTTACAATAGCCAAGTGCTGGAAACAGCCTAAATGCCCATCACTAAATGAGTGGATCAAAAAACTGTGGTACATTTACACAATGGAATATTATGCAACAGAAAGAAAGAAGGAACTCCTGCCTTTTGCGACAACATAGATGGAACTGGAGAATATTATGCTAAGTGAAATAAGCCAGGTGGCAAAAGACAAAGACCAGGTGATCTCACCTATAAGAAGAACCTAATGAACAAAACAACACACTAGCAAATAGAACCAGAGGCATGGAAACAAGGAACAGACTGACATCGACCAGAGGGGAGTGGGGAGGGGGATAAGGGAGGGAAAGAAGGGGAAAGGACCAGTCAAGGAACACATATGAATGACCTATAGACATGGACATTGGTGTGGGGATTGACTGGCATCAGAGGGGTAGGCTGGGCAGAGGAGAGCAAAGGGGGGAAACTGGGACAACTGTAGTAGAACAACAGTAAGATATTTATTTAAAAAAGAATAAAAATAACATGCACTGTATATATCCATGTGGAGATGGAGAAATATATAGGCAGCTGGGTGTATGAGTTTGGAGTTCTAGGGAGAGGTCTGGGCCAAGAATATTGATGTGGAAATATCTGGCACAGCGATGGCATTTAATGCTGTGGGTGAGGGGCTCAGGGCAGAGTCAGCATCAGAAACTAAGAGGGAGAGACCACTGAGGTAGGAAGGAAAACAGGAGAAAATGCTGTTCTCTTTGAGATTGGAAAAGGAAGTGTTTTAAGGAGAGTGGTCTGCTGAGAGGGTAAGATCAAACATAAACAAAAATGACACAGATGGCAATGCCTTACATTTGCATGGGACATTTGGATTCTCAGAGTTCTCAAATACATTACTTCATACCTCAAGTGGTATCATTAGTCCATTCAGAAAACAAGCATTATCAAATATATACTATATGCCAGACACAGGGATACAAAAAGCTTATGGTCTTGTGCAGGGCCTTTTTTTTCTTTTTTAAGATTTTATTTACTTATTTTGAGAGAGGGGAAGGGAGTGAGAAAGAGAGGGTGGGAAACATCAATGTGTGGTTGCTTCTCACGTGCCCACCTACTGGGGACCCGGCCTGCAACCCAGGCACGTGCCCTCACTGGGAATCGAACCCACCGCCCTTTGGCCCACAGACTGGCACTCAGTCCACTGAGCCACACCAGCCAGAGCACTGTGCAGGGAGTTTTAAACTTTAATGAGTACTATATAAGAATTCCCTGGAGAGATTGTTAAAGAACAGATTCCCAGAGATTCTGATCCCGTACGTGTTTCTACTCATAGGTGTTTGTAACATCTACATCTGACTAGCACCGTGAACTTATTTTGATGTAAGTGTGCCTTGGGCCACATTTTGAGATATTTGGACCAGTGAGAGATATTAAGATGTTAATTTAATTTTATTTATATGCATGCAGTCTGCCTGCTTCCATAAATAAATTCAAGCAGCTTCTTGGAAATATTTTTAAATTCATTTTTTTAAAAATCAGAATTAGATAAGACAGAGATGAGAAAGAAGTGTGAGACCTCAGAATGATTCACAGTTTCCCAAATCCTAAGGTCCTATATTATTGGCAAAATTGGACCACTTTTGGCTTTTAACATCCAAGCAATTAAACAAAAACTGAAAAATAAACAAGTAAATAAATGCCACTGTTTATCAAAATCTTACCATCTTCTAAACATACTGTCAGACATACTGCTATATAAATAAAATATACTATACTCTAAATATACTACTTAAACATACTTCACATTAGAAATATGAGTAGATACAAAATTCACATTTACAGTGAGAGATCTCAAATTCTCAAGAGAAACACATTTTGTAATTTTTTTTAAAAGCATATAAGTAGTAGTAGTTTATATGCATTGGGCTCATAAATCAATCAATCAGTAGTTATATCTAACTCAGTAGTCTAATTGATTTACGCAGAATTTCTCATGTAATCCTCGGTCCAATCCAATGAGGTAGATACTGGTTTGCATCATAAATAGACAAATGAAACTTAAAGAAATTAAGAAAGTTTCTTCCATTTACACAGCTAATACATGGCAGAGCCAAGATTTGAACCCAAAGTCTGCTTTTAACCGCTAAATTCACTGCACAATATAGAATGTTTAGAAAATAAAATACATATGTAAAGAAGAAAATAAAAGTCAACCGTAGTTCAGCTACTGTTGGCCACTGTTAAAAGTTTAAACATTTTTTTCAGTCTTTTAAAAAGTAGCTCTAATTATTTTCTGAGTGTAGAAGTACATTTACTTACTTTAAAAGCCTAGGAAAAGGGACAAAAGTATAGAGGAAGGAACAAAAATCTATAGTTCTAGAAGCCACTTCAGCATTTTTTTTTTTAACACTTCAGTATTTTGATATATCTCTTAGGCTTTTGTTTATGTTTTTCTATTTACATGTACATTTTTTTCCGTGATAATAATGGAACCATATATACATAAAGTTTTATATCCTCAGTATATGGGTGAGCTTTTTCCTATCTTGTTAATTCTTCAAAAGTATAGTTTTGGGAGACTGCTTAATATTCCGTTTCATTGCTTTACCATAATTTAATCATTCCAGTGCAGCTGGATATTTCAGCTTTCCTTATTTACTTACTGCTGCATAGCTCTGCTGAGCAGAGATCTGTGTGGGCCAGATGGCAGGTAAACAGACCCTCTCCCACTGCTGGTGGTGATTTATGTCGGTACAGGTTTCTTCAGCTACTAAGCAATTTGAAAATGTTAATGTCCTTTCCAGTAATTCAATTTCTAGGAGGCTTTCCAAGGACCCCAGACTTTTTAATTATTCTCCGTGCTTTGAACTGTCTTTTCCCTAGGGTCTAAACGCTCTTCCCACAGCAATGCTTATTTTTATGGCTTCTTCAAGAACAAGCGAATAGTTTTGTTTGACACTCTACTGGAAGAGTATTCTGTCCTACACAAAGACATCCAGGAGGAGCCTGGCATGGAACCCCGCAATGATGGAGAAGGGGACAGTGAAGAAGTAAAAGCTAAAGTTAAAGTGAGTTCTTCTTTTTCTAAGAGACTCTGGTTTATTTCCCGTGACAACTCAAAATAACATCAATTTCTATGTGAGTGTTGAATTCAGGGAGACTATCCATTACAACACATGGCCCCTTTATAATTCTGATATTTGGGAGAGGTCATCACTGTTATTACGTGCTAACTATCTTGAGAGCTTTGCAGAGTGTACACATTAAAATTGGAAGCATAGACAGGTAAATTCTTATAATTATACGCTGTCTTCACAACAGGGACTTTATATATATTCCTTATGTGTTTATGATCAAAGAAATCCCACAGGCAGGATAAAGAGGAGATAAACACTAATTTGTAGTTTTGTTGAGACAGTAATTACAGACTCTGGCAATGGAGAGACTTGGGTTTGAATCCTGGTTCTGTCATTTAGTAGCTATGTGTCCTTGGGTACGTTTCGTAATTTGGTGAGTTTCCTTTTGTTTGTGTAACAAATATTATGAAACGTATACTCTGTGCTGAGATACTTAGGTTGGCACTGGGAACACAGAGTTAAAGGGGCAAACCCTGCTCCCAAGGAGCTTACCCAGTCACAGTACAGCATGGCAATTGCCACAGTGAAGCCACGTATACTGGATGCAGTGAGGACACCAGAATACACATTTCCTAACTCTGACCTTAGAGTCTGAGAAAGCTTTTTTTTGAGTCCTTTCCTGGATGAGGTCAGCTGACGCTGATTAGCAAAATCTCAAGTACCAAGATTAAATGGGGGAAAGGAGACAATGATAAGAAACAACAAAAATTTAATCAGAAACTGCCACCAGCATTTGTATGTGCGATGTGCTCTTGGCTTTGGTGTCTCTCAGAGATGATTTTGGATCTGCGTGATGCTGGACAAGTAAGTTAAGCTCTCTAAATCATTGGTTTCTTTCTTTTTAATTTTTTTAAGGTTCTATTTATTTATTTTTAGGGACTGGGTAAGGGAGGGAGAGAAACATCAATGTGAGAGAAACATCGATTGGTTACCTCTCGCATGCCCCCTGGCCAGGGAACAAACCTGCAACCCAGGCATGTGACCTGACTGGGAATTTAAGCAGCAACCGTTCACTTTGCAGGATGATGCCCAGCCAACTGAGCCACACTGGTCGGGGCTAAATCATCAGTTTCATAACTAAAAGATGAAGGCTGCGGGTTTCACATCAGCACTGTTGAGATTTGGGCCAGATAATTTTTTGTTGTCTTACGGGAGGACGTCTTACGCATCATAGGACGTTTAGCAGCATCTCTGGCCTCCGCCCACTAGATGCCCGTGTAAACATCACCACGACCCCCTTGCCACCCCAACAGTTGTGACAACCAGAAATGTCTCTAGACATTGCCAGGTATCTGAGGGGGTAGGGGCTTGTGGGGCAAGGTCACTCTGAGTTGAGAGGCACTAGGGTCATGGAGACTAAGGGAAATAATACAGGGTGGAGCAAAGGTTCACCCTTGTGAGTGCACAAGACAGTTTACTCTTGTATTATTGAGTATTAATTACTGTATTATTTTCCATACAAATAACCATAAACCTGCTTTTGCCCCACTCTGTATTCTGAAATACCTTGTAGTTTATTTTATGTATTCTAAGTACCAGAAAATAACTATTATCACTTGAGCATCTATTTTGACCTAAGAAGATGGTCTAGAAAACTGCCTAGTCCATTATAAATATGTAGATGGGACAAAAGTCTGCGAAGAGATTAGGCAGCATCGGGAGAGGCTTACCTCCTTTAATTTTTAATTTATTTTTTAAGTGGGGTTTTTATGATGTTGAAATAAGTCAATTTGGCCTGACGACAAGTCATAGGACTTTAAGCCAGGCAGAGAGCGTAAGGTCGTCTTATAGACAGGAAAACTGAGTGCAGAAAGGGTAACCCAGGGACTGCACTGAGGCATCATGCAAGTTCAGCGAGGCACCCTACTTAGGAGACGTCTACCTACAGGGTTACCTTATAGCCACACCTGGATAGGAGACAGTGGTTCCCTAATTGTGAGCAATGTAATGAAATCACTGAACTTTAGTATCTATGAGAACAGTAATCTTTGCCTTAAATTTTTAAAAAGATTGGGCAGTCCTTTGAAGCATGTTGAATGGAGTTTGAGTTATTTTCTTGGCTTCTTGAAGAGTCTGTTTTATTTCATTGATAACTACAAATATTTCAGCATCTATGTATAAGTTACAAGATGAAGATACACTAGACATAGTCCTACCTAAAGAACCTATAGTAGTCCTGGCCAGTGTGGCTCAGTTAGTTGGAGCATCATCCTGTAAACCAAAGGGTTGTGGGTTCAATTCCTGGCCACAGCATATGCCTAGGTTGCAGGTTCAGTCCTTGACCGGGGAACACACAGGGTGCAACCAACAGATGTTTCTTTCTCACATCTGATCTTTCTCTCTCTCTCTCTTCCCTCCACTCTCTCTCTGAAATAAATATAAATCAATAAATTAAATTAAAAAGAACCTATCATAATAGAGTCTAGATAAGTATACAAATAGCCCATACTTTAAAGCAAAGTGTGGTAAATATACTAAGTAGCTGAAATAGTGTGGCTTTCAGGAATTAAGAAATTAATATAAGTTCTAATGGTGAGACAGTTACTTAAAAAGGATATTTGAACTAGATAGAACTTTAACTTGGGGATAGGCCTTTCCACTTTGAAGACATGAAATGAATAAAGCTGTCGAGAGGAAAAGAAAACTACACAATGGCTATCCTGAGAGTAATTATGGAATGAATTCTCGTACATGGAGAAAGTTAGGCGAGGACCGGTTTGTAAAATACTCCTTCCTGAAGACATGGAGTGAGTGTTTCCAGGGGCCTGGAATGTTTCGATTGACTCGAGTAAAGGCCAAAGCCTGTTTTCAGGAAGATTAAAATTTGGTGGCAGCATATAGGAGAGAGCAAAGATTGGAGGCCAGGAGGCTTCTAGGGTCTGTTGCATTAGGATGTCCAAGATAGCCAT
Organism: Desmodus rotundus; assembly: GCF_022682495.2. Lineage (NCBI taxonomy): Eukaryota > Metazoa > Chordata > Mammalia > Chiroptera > Phyllostomidae > Desmodus > Desmodus rotundus. The sequence continues at coordinate 26,104,564 of NC_071389.1, forward strand.
GAAATAATGAGGGCCTGTGCTAGAGCGAAAGGTCAGAATGCGGGGAAGGGTCACCACAAAAGGCAGATTTAAAGTGCTTGATAATTGCTACAATGCGAGTGAAGGAGAAGGTCAAAGACATTCATTCATTAGCCGTACTGCTTCCAGTAGTGCATGTCCCCCTGGTGAGAGGATTTTATATTATTTTTTAAGATTTTACTTATTTATTTTTAGAGAGAGGGGAATGGAGGAAGAGAAAGGAGAGAAACATTGATGTGAGAGAGAAACATCAATCAGTTGCTTCTTGTACCCACCCCAAACGGGGGACTGACCCCACACCCACACTCGGATCAAACCGGAAACCTTCCACTTTGTGGACTGAGGCTCAACTGGTAGTGCCACACAGGTCAGGGCTGGTGAGATGATTTTAGATAGTATGTCAGTGTGTTGAATTTGAATAGCTATATATTTATTAAAGTACATTAGGAAAAATAAAACTAGCATATTATGATTTCATGAATTATGTCATTTAGGATAAGGCTAAGTTTTAAAAAGTAAATTGGTTTAAAGAAAGATACTAAGCCCTGGCTGTGTGGCTCTGTTGGAGTGTTGTCCCACGGACCAAGGGGTCGCGGGTTCCGTTTCTGGGCGGGGCTTGTGCGCAGGTGGCGGGTTTGATCCCCCATCAGAGCGCGTAGGAGAAAACCGCCAGTCAGTGTTTCTTTCTCGTATCAATGTCTCTCTCTCGCTCTAAAAGCAATGAAAAAAACGTTCTCAGGTAAGGATAAAAAAATAAAAGTGGAAAGAAATGATACTAAGTAAGTAGTCACGTAGAGATTACACAGATGTGGCAGATGTTTAGGAAACAGTAATTTACCCGGCACCTGCTACTGACTCCCTACTGTACAATGCAGGGGGCAGCGCAAAGATGGTTTTAAGTCTGGATGATGTAGAGAAGATGACTCGTTTCATTTTTAACAGAAATTTAAGGAAGAATACTAATGTTATCTGAAATTCCTCTTAGAGATAACTATGAACATTTTGAATGTCTCTGGACTGGCTATTCATGTTTTTAAAAAATATCTAGGGAACTTATTCTCTGGAATTTTACCCTTCAGGAGACAAATGGAACACATAATTTGAACAACCTGTGTCAAAAGCAATTTAAAGAAAAGGAAAGTTAAAACCATATAAAAGCTGTACAGGAAAGCTGCCCTTTTGTAGAAGAAAACAAGCATTTCCCAAGCAAGTGCTAGGGTTAGGTGAAAGTCGTCCTAGCTGACAAGTGTAATAGAAGCGGCACAGGCTCCAAAGATGCGGGTCTGAATTTTACCCACTGTTTATTAGCAAGATGATGTCAAGTAAGACATTTTAATTTCTTGCTCTGGTCGGGTAGCTCGGTAGGTTAGAGCATTGTCCCAATATGCCAAGGTTCTGGGTTTGATCTCCGGTCAGGGCACATACAAGAAACAACCAATGAGTACATAAGTAAGTAGAACAACAAATCAGTGTTTTTTTCTCTCTCTCCCCCCCCCTTTCCCCTTCTCTCTCAAATCAATAAATTAAAAAGCAAAAAAGACTTTTTTTTAAGAGGAGAAGGGAGGGAGGGAGAAACCGGTTGCCTCTTGCATGCACCCTGATGAGGGGATCGAACCCGCATCCCAGGCATGTGCCCTGACCAGAATTGAACCCACAACTTTTCGTTTTATGGGCTGATGCTCCAACCAACTGAGCCACACTGGCCAGGGCAGTTTTAATTTCTCACCTTCTTCATTTTCTTCCTCTCTAAAATGAAGATAGTATTTTCTATCCTGCTCAGCATAGTGTTGTGAGGATCAAATGAATCAGTGCATGAATTTTATATAAAAAGAAAAATATTGATACAATAGGTGAGTAAATATGTGTGGTGTTTATTTCCGCTCTTTTATATGAAATCAGTGTGGGAAGAGAAGAAAATCTAGTTCTGCCTAAGACTCTACAACAAATGAGCAAGTCCCCTTTTTCTGGAAAGTAATCCTTATTTAAGCTCTTTTCATTCATATCTTTGAGTGTGACTCCTGTACAGTTCTGAATAGCTTCCGTAGTCCAGATGTCGGACCTATAGTCTACTATCTAATAGAGAATTGGTTTTTTTGTTTGTTTGTTTTTTTATAGTTACTTACTTTTAGAGACAAGGGAATGAGGGAGAAAAAGAGAGAAACGTCAATGTGTGAGAGAAACATCGATCAGTTGCCTCTCACACGGTCCCAAGTGGGCACCTGGCCCACAACCCAGGCATGTGCCCTGACTGGGAAATCAAACTGGTGACCTTTCGGTGTGTAGGCCGGCACTCAATCCACTGAGCCACACCAGCCAGGGCAAGAGCTGGTTGTTTTTATAAAAGAATTGATAGTTCGTATTGGGCACTATCGTATTGGGATAGTTCAATAGTTCGTATCGAAGCGGGTAACTAGTGAAAACAGAAGCCTGAAGACTGTGTTAATTGATATAAAACGAGGCTAATGATACCTGCCTTATAGAAATGGAGGTGAATGAACTGTATGTAAAATTCCTAATATTCACTGTCTGATGCATAAGCCACTAATGAGTAGGAGTTAGTATCATTATTATTATTAAACAAAAACAGCCATATTTTTGCTTGTTACTGAAGTAATTGAAAAGTTAGAAAACATCAGTAACAAAATCATTTACTTATTTTAAAGATTTTATTTTTATTTATTATTGGAGGGAAGGGAGAGAGAAAGAGAGTGAGAGAAACATAGATGTGAGAGAGAAACATCTATCGGTTACCTCTTAATGACTCGGCCATACCCTACCAGGGACCAAACCCGCAACCCAGGCTTGTGCCCTGGCCGGGAATCGAACCAGCAGCCTTTCACTTTGCAAGACGATGCCCTACCAATTGCACCACACCCATCAGGGCCATAACAAAATCGTTCATGATCCAACTAACCATCCTATCTAACTATGTTTGTGGATAGTTGGGTATAGGGGTTGTTACCAATTACTTGCTGTTAGAAATATTCTTGCCCCCCAAAATGTTCGTGCAGTGAATATCTTTGTATGTACATCTTCAGTTGCACCTCTTAACTTTCCCCCTTAGAATAGATGTCTCTTAATTGGTGCATTAATTCATTACTCCCTTTTAGTGGGCATGCCCTGAAGGTACCAGTACACGTTTCTCTTAGATACTGAAAGAACTACTAGGTTAGTTATCTCATTCTTTTCTTTATCTGCCAAATGTACTCTGACCTATATTCTAACATTTAGAATGAAAAGATAAAATAAATGTAAAAACTCTCTTGCAAATATCCTTAATTGATCCCTTTTCTTATGCATCTACCGAGCTTTGCTTTAAGTGGTCGTTTTCCTTAAAAAATGAGGAATTGGTGGAAGAGGGGAGAAGAGGTGAAATATCTAGATTCCAATAAATCCTGCTGCCTGTGTTCCCATTAGGTTGCATTTTTCTAAACTATAAAGCAAAATCAATTCCGTGCTCATCTGTTTTTTTGTACTTCACCCTTTTAAGTAGCTGGAGTTAATTTCAAAACCTCTAGCCTTCACTTTTTAGGGCATGTGTTTTCTCATTGCTTGTTGCAGGATGCTGCATGTCCCCAGTAGGTCAAGCTCGTTTATTATTTCATTCAGATCTTTATATCATTGTTGATAGTTCATTTGCTTGATGTTTCCGTGATTGAGAGGTATGGTAATATCCTCTATTATGATAGATTTGTCAGGTTTTCTTTACAAATCTGACAGTTTTGAATTAATATATTCTGAGGAAAGAGTATTAGGTACATAAAAATTTAGAATCAATGTATACTCCTGTTAAGCTGAGCCTTGATCACTCTGTTGTGACCTCCTTTAAGAATGCCTTTTGCCTTTAAGTTGATTTTGTCTGATATTAATACTGCTACCAGCTTTCTTTTGATGAATGCTTACTAGATTTTGTGTAATCATTTTACTTTTCAAAAAAAATTGAGATAAAATTTACCATTTTAAAGTGTACAAATTCAGTTGCTTTTTGGTGTACGCGTATCTGTAATGCAGGGCAGCCACCACCACTGCCCCATTCACCCTTTTACCCCTAACCCCAAGGCCCCGTGTTGCAGCTGTCTCATACCCGCCTGTAGGCACATTTTGTTGTGATGGCCGACAGCACGCTTAGTGAGCCCCCAGGTGAAAGTCCTCTTCTGCTCAGAGAACAAACCCTCAGGGTTCTGCCCAGATGAGGGAGGAGCCATTGGCTTTTGGTGTGGAGCTGGACGTGGAATCTGGGGCTCTAACTCCTTCTGAAACAGCTCTCACCCGGTCCTGATATTCGTCACCTTACCCTTCTCCCCAGCTCCACTGTACCCTGTGCTGCTAGTCCCCAAGCCCTTTGAAGACTCTGGTGTGAATGAGGCCGGTTCTCTTTTCTCCATCTGCCCTCCTGCTTCCAAAATGTTGCTGTTGTCACCGCTACTGTTTGCCCCATTCTTGTCGGTTTACGTTGTTTCATCATTTATATGGGGTGGGGGGTGAATGTCGTCTTATTGGGGGTTTTGGTGGGAATAAAATTAGATGTGAATGTCCTTTCTGCTGTTTTAAATTGGAGGTCTTAATTTTTAAAATGGCAATTTCTGGTGTATTTTTGGAGGTCATAAGTGATATGTGCTTATTTGTACATAATTTGGAATATAAGAAAGATACAAAGTAGTTAACACACTGTAATTCTACCGTAGAGAAAAAACTACTGTTGACATTTTGATACGTTGAATACTCCCAGTCTGTTCCCTGGATTTGGGTGTTTTTACATACGCATTCACATTTTTTCTTAATGAGAATCATACTGTGTTTTTAGTTTTGTTTCCTGCTTTCTTCACCTAATTAAACCAGTTTCCCCTGTCAGAATATAATCTTTGAAACATCACCAATAGGCCATAACTGTTGTTTGACACTATTCGCCATGAGCGATTTCCCATGTCACACATGGTTTTTGAAAACACAATTTCTAATGGCTCTATAATATGGCTGCCTTGTGACTTTGTCATGATTTATTTAAATATTGTCCTATTGATAAAGATTATATCTTGATATTATATTATATCAATTTGTTCTTTGATTCAGAATAAGAAACAAGGATGCAAAAACGAGGAGGTGCTTGCTGTACTAGGCCATGAACTGGGGCATTGGAAGTTGGGACATACGGTCAAAAATATCATCATTAGCCAGGTAAGTTTGGAGTGACACTTCTCTTTTTACGGAACGGTAGCCAGGTTAGAAGAATGGCAGGTAGGAGAGATCATGTGGTAGAGAGGTTGAGACAGACTTTGCAGCCTGGCCCCTGGCTTTGCATCACAGTGTGACCTCAGGCACATTTCTGGACCCTTGTCTGCCACCATTCCCTTACAGTACCTCGTAGGAGTGATGTGAGAATTAAATGAGTTGATACAGGTAAAGAGCTTATAGTAGTGTTTGGAAAGTAGTAAGTATTATAACATGTTTATTGTCATCACCACTGTCATCACTGCCCCCTGAGTTACTCAGCTGCAGGAGCTGTAAGATCAGAAGGAGTGGGCCTAAGTAAGTTAGACAATAGACTCTTTTTTAAAAACCATTTTTCCTAATTTAAAAGTCGTCATACATCCATTGAAAAGAAACTGGAAAACCTAGTGTATGTGAAGAAGAAAGTAACAATTCCTGTTAACATTCCTCCTCTGGGTATCAATACCTCTAAATCCACAGAGTGGCCTCAAGTTCGCAGGCTCTGAGGGCGACAGCACTCCATCCTGCTGACTGGATCCGAGCGTGCGTGTGGCCTTACCCGAGTCTTAAGCCATACTTTGTACCCTTTCAAAAGGCCAGCCTGTTCTGGGGCATGGAATGTATGGGAAGACTTAGGAACCCCTCCCTTTAGGCACTTTCCTGTTGCCTTACATCTCTAGATATAAAACGAGCTCCTTGGTTTTGAAGCTATGTTGTATGGATGCACAACAGTGAGTAAGACATTAAGTAAGTCCAAATCCAAGTTCAAAGTAAGTACTTAGTCTAATAAGGAAAATCACTGCCCATTTCTTGAAAGTAGGTCCAGTGGAATCAGCTTACCATGAGGCTGTGGGCTGGTCCCGAAGCTGTGGTACCTTGTCAGGGCTGGGGTTGATTGCCCCTTCAAAAAATAAATTGGGCACCTAGCAGTAGCCAGTGGGGGGATGCCTGTGTTGCTGACTAACGCACTGACTCCATCCCTACCTCCTTGGCCACTTTGTTCATGGACCCCTCGACCAAGTTCTTGAGTGGCTGGGAGAAGAGGTGGGCTGACATCCACAGAACAGGCGTCTTCTCCACGGGATCATTGAGAACCTCCTCTGTTGTGGGAATAATCACACTCAGGGCCAATTTTGGAGGTTTTCCCACACCCCTCTATTCCAAATCTCTCTTTAGCCATCCTTCAGTTCCCAAGGTGCTGGTCATCCAGCCAAACCAGCGGTGGCCCACTGCCGGTGAATTGGTACTTACATCCTTAGCCTAGACCCTCTCTGCTTCCAGACTGAGTGAACAGTGAGATGAATTTCTTAAAGTTCCTCATGGAGAGAATTTCCCTTTACCACTGTCTTCCAGGGCCATCCTTGTGTGGTACTGTGATGCCACAGATTCCACTTTAGGCTGGTGCCAGTGTATTGCATTATCTGTAAAACTGGCTCACACGTTTCCTTCCCGAGTAAATGATTACAGGGAGCTCCCTAGAGTAAGGGTTGACCGAGGGTGACAGATATCAGGAGTTGGCATGCCAGGAGTATGAACCACCTGCTTATTTAACTTACTTCTGCCTTCGTGACTTTCTTCATTCCCACTCCTGTACATGCCTGATGTTGGAGTGCTTCTGGGCATACCCGTTTCCTTGCTAGGTGGACCAGGATAGCATCCAGGTCAGGAGGAGCAGCTCAGGTTGCAGGATCATGGTGTCCCATGGTCAAGAATCAGTCCTTGTGGAGCCCAGTAGCAAAGCAGAAGTTGTTTATCAAAAGAACTACGGTCACTTGATGGAAACGGAGCGCCTAGTTCACAATTCTAGGGGCCTTCGCTATGAGTGCAGTTGTCTGTATTGGATCTGCTGAGTGGCAAAACTGCTTGTCCAGCCTGGACATCCTGGGCCAGCTGGCAAGCCTTCTTGTGCTCTTGGGCCCACTCTAAGCTGGCAGCTTTTGGGTCATCTGGTAAATAGGTGGTACCTTACACTTAAAAATGCTATATGTGGCTTCCAAGATCCACATCTGCTAAGGGAAAAGAATCGTATTTATTCTCCAATTTTACTGGTTCAGACTTCAGAGTTTTTTCCTCTCACATATTGTTAAAGATAGATCTGCTTTTTTCTTGGACCTTTCTAACTGTAATGTTCAGCTCCATTGGTTCTGAAGAGAATTCAAGGGAAGCCAGTTTCCTTTGAGCCTGTGCATCGAGGTCAGGTGGGAAGCCTTGTGTCCGATGATGGCTGAGTGCAAACGAAGCCAGAATCCACTCTAGTCCTTTAACTTTTTACAGAAAGAAAATACCCCATTACTCTTGGCCACTTTAAACCCTCAATCATAGGAGGCTCCACTTAAGCCTGTTTGTAGAGAATACCATGCATTGGGGGAAATTTTGTTTTTCTTTTTACAGTGAAAGTGAAACTAGAAAACTACGTAACCAACTTTTTCTGCCCTTACACTGACACCGTTCCTCGAGCCACACCATGATGTCTCACTCTGCTTTTTGGTACTACAGTGAAATCAGCTTAGCGGTCACTTAGAAATCGTGTGTCCTTCTTTCTAGATGAATTCTTTCCTGTGTTTCTTCTTGTTTGCTGTATTAATTGGTCGAAAGGAGCTTTTTGCTGCATTCGGGTTTTTTGACAGCCAGCCCACTCTCATTGGACTGCTGATCATCTTCCAGTTTATTTTTTCACCTTACAATGAGGTAACGTATAATCTAAAATAATCTCACATATGGCCTTGCCTGTTTCAAAACTGGACCCCTAGGGTTGTGAAAAAAGAAATAAGCAAAACTATAGTTTTAACAAGGAAATGAAACAAAGTCTTTCAGTCCCTTGATTTACTGACCAGTACAAAAAAAAGTTTTCCTGCTTGGGCAGAAACTCCCAGGCCCAAATAAACAAATGCTTGTTGCGTGCTGTTACATGCAACAAGGGGGGTAAGTAGAGGATTAGACTCTAGTAACACAAACCTGGATGTAACGTACCCCTCAGAGTCTTGGTAGATAGAAACGACCTGTTGGAGCGCTATGTCCTAGACCACACGTTCACCAGTGTGGGGTGAAGACCCGTGTCTGAGGGGATAAGACAAATAATAACCGAGTTCATGCGGCCAGATAAGGGAGGCTGTGGGGGAGTGTTTCTCTGATTCCGTTCCCTGGTCACCTGCTGCAGCGTAGCCCTGGGGCCCCACCCCAGGACCCTCTCCATCAGAACTGGGTGCTCTATGATAGGTGACGTTTCAGACCCCCTGCTCTGCCACTGCTCAGTACTGGGACTTCGTACATGTAAGACATGGATTACTGAGACTCTTAACAAATCTGATGGTAATCACGTGTCGTATTTGATTAGGCTTCCAAATGAAACAGAAATAACATTGGAGATCTTGAGATATCTCCATTCAGAAGAAGACTTTCTTGGGACACGGTTTTAAAATAAACTGAATGAATTCTGTTTCTTCATAAAAAGGGGGATAAGGGTGAGGCATCAGAAAAGAGGGGAACAGATCATATCTATGTAGCACTGACTACATAAACTGAACAAATTTTCCAGAGAACTGAGATTATCTTTAAACTCTAAATGTTTTAATTTTACATATTAAGTTTTTGTTTCCAAATTATAAGAGAAAGCTTATTTAGAAAGTTACAGAGGTAGCAGAAGTGAGCCAGCTGGGCTGTGTGGACTCAGGGAACAAGTTACAGAAGCAAAAGAAGGGCCCTTGGAGCTTAGGAGAGGGGAAGGCAAAGGTAACCCCCTTGGTGGGGGGGCGGGGGGGTGCCTAAATTTACATTTTATTGAAAGTATTTATAAAGTGCCTTACACAGTCTGTTACTGCTTAAAGAGGTTACAGGCCCCCTTGTAATGATACTGTCACTTCTGTCTTCTGTCGCATTTCAGTGATGCCTCAAGGACCCTGAACTGTGTATGCTAATGACCCCAGACTGCTCTGCTTTTTCAGCGGCTGTGCCATTTATTTATTTATTTATCTGTCTTCATTTCTTGTCTCTTCCCTCTCAGTCAGGCTGGTAATCCTTGCTACTATCAGGGTGACTGTCCAGTAGGGTCGCTATCCTTTGTAACTTTATTCTTTAACCTGCCACAGACTGCGAAACCAGATCACCCTACTCATTAAGTAAGAGTTACTAGACTGCTGAGTAGGAGGGTCCTCTTGTAAGTAGTGTGAATGGCTATCGTTTATGGCATCTAACGGGGCTGCTCAGGGGATTTTGTTTTGTTTCCTCAAATTGAGTGGTTGAGTTCACTTCAACACATGTCTCAGTAAATATGTGGGGTATTAGAATAATTTGAAATGTGACTAATCCACAGAGATATTAATGTATAAAACCTTGGAGAGGTCCTGACTGGTGTGACTCAGTTGGTTGGGCATCATCCCGCAAACCAGTAGGTCGCTGGTTCGATTCTCAGATGGTCAGGGCACGTGCCTGGGTTGCAGGTCAGGTCCCCGGTTGGGGGCCTGTGAGAGGCAGCTGTTTGATGTTTTCCATCTCTTTCTCCTTCCCTTCCCCACTCTCTAAAAATTAAATAAATAAAATCTTTAAAAAAAACACACAACCTTGGCGAGCCCATAAAATTTGTTTCAAAAAGACTAGGTATTTAACCAGAAAATCTCATGTTTAATATTAGTGTTTAAGAGGTCATAATAGGAAAGAGATTTTCCAGGGGAAATTGCCCTGTTAAAGAAGAATTTGGAAACCTATGTAAGAGCAGATAGTTGCAGATTAGTATCTGCTTATGTCTTTGTTTATGTGTTACAGTGAGATACAAAAAAACAGTTCAGCCCTGGCTGGTGTGGCTCAGTGGATTGAGCGCTGGACTTTGGACCAAAAGGTTGCTGGTTCGATTCCTAGTCAGGGCACATGCCTGGATTGCAGGCCAGGTTCTCAGCTGGGAGTGTGCGAGAGGCAGCCTATCTATGTTTCTTTCATACACTGGTGTTTCTCTCCCTCCTTTCCCCTGTAAAAAATAAATAAATACATAAAATATATTTTTTAAGATTTTATTTATTTTTAGAGAGGGAAAGGGAGGAAGAAAGAGAGGGAGAGAAACATCAATGTGTGGTTTGGGAGCTGGTCAACTCCGAGCAGAGATTGACCCCCAGTGGCCAGAAGGATTTTGTTCTTACCGGGCAAATAATTTCCTTTCATGTCACAGACTTGACTTTGAAACTTCTATTTGCTAGCGCCAATAAGAGGTACAAATGAGAGACTCTTTAAGCCTTTTAATGCTGAAGTATTTTAAGATAGGAATATCTTAAATAACATCATTCAACCTGCAGTATTTCAGTATGCAAAGAAATTATTTTTTCCTCTGAAATTTCTATTTTCAAATGAAATTTATCCCCTTCATAGCTGTCATCATTGGAGACTGGATATATTGGGTTGGCCGAAAAGTTCTTTTGGCATTTTTCCATAAGAGGGCTCTAGGAGTGCTTAGTTGTCTTTAACTTCATTAGAAACAATTTTGTTAGATTGTATTGTGACAGCTGTCATGTCAGCATGCATTTAAAAAACATACCAAAATTGGTGAATTTTTGTGTAGCCATTTTAATATTGAAGAAAAATGCAACATTTTCAGCATATTATGCTTTATTATTTCAAGAAAGGTAAAAATGCAATTGAAATGCAAAAAAAAAAGATTTGTGTAGTTTATGGAGAAGGTGCTGTGGCTGATTGAATGTGTCAGGAGTGGTTTGCGAAGTTTCGTGCTGGAGATTTCTCACTGGACGATGTTCCATGATGGGTAGGCCAGTTGAAGTTGATAGCAATCAAATCTTGACATTAATTGAGAACAGTCAACCTTATACCACATGGGAGATAGCCGACATATTCAAAATATCCAAATCTATAAACTTATTGGTGAAAATGAAAATTGTGTCTTTTAGTTTACAGAAAAAACTAAATGGACTTTTTGGCCAACCCAGTCTATTCTAACAGTGCTTCCATAGCTCAAAAAATTGTAGAAAATTTAATTTTGAGATTGTCATTAGAAACTGCATATTTTTAAGAATATTCTCAGTCAAGACTAATTATCCTTTAAAGGTAGATACGTGATCAAGAATTTTTTTTAGAAAGGAAAAAAGGGTCAGAATACAAATTATTATGACTTCACTCTGACTGAGGTAGGTGGTGTCCCTGGGCTTTGGAGTCACTGAGAATTTCAGTGCTACCACCTCTAGCTGTGTTACCTCAAGCAAATTAGCGAACCTCTCTGAACTTCACCCTCCTCGCCTATAAAACAGGAGCAAGAGTAATTACCTTGCAAGATTGTTGGGAAATATGTAAAGTGCCTGGCAAATGGCATATTCTTAAAAATTAGTATTTTTTGGTAAGGACACTGTTCATTTGGATATATGTCTGTTTCTGGTCTATTTACTAGAGGTGGAAAGGTTCATTTTATAATAATTCCCCCATCCCAGGTTCCCTGAGTACTAGTGATCTTTCCCTGGGCCTGCTGTCTCTCTTTCCTGAGCCTTAGTTCCTTTCCAGTCCTGCTTAGCGCTTGAAACCTTCAGTGACAACAGCGAGTGGGCATTGATTAAAACCTCTTTATTTACCTTTTCAGGTTCTTTCTTTTTGCCTAACAGTCCTAAGCCGCAGATTTGAGTTTCAAGCGGATGCATTTGCCAAGAAACTTGGGAAGGCTAAAGACTTATATTCTGCTTTAATCAAACTGAACAAGGATAACTTGGGATTCCCTGTTTCTGACTGGCTGTTTTCAATGTGGCATTATTCTCATCCTCCGCTACTAGAGAGACTTCAGGCTTTGAAAAATTCCAAACAAGACTGAGTTGCCCAGGGTCTGCAACTGAAGACATTTCTGATTATTTCTGTCCTGACAGCATGTTCCAGCTCTTGATTTTTTTAAAACTTTTTTTAAAGGAAATTATTAAGTATAGTAAAGCCCAGATGTAAATACATTTACTATCTCATTTCAAAAATTATTTTAATAATCCATTTCTTGGCTGGTGTGGCTCAGTGGATTGAGTGCCGGCCTGTGAACCGAAAGGTCACTGGTTTGATTCCTAGTCAGGGCACAAGCCTGGGTTGCAGGCCAGGTCCCCATTTGGGAGCATGTGAGAGGCAACCAATCAAGGTATCTCTCACACATTGATGTTTCTCTCCCTCTCTTTCTCTCTCCCTTCTTCTCTCTCTAAAAGTAAATAAATAGAAAAATAATAATAAAAATAAAATAAAAATAATCCATTTCTTAATGAAAACATTGGATGAAATTTTAAGGCTTATGCTTTTATCTTTAACATCGAATTTACCATCGACTTGTAAAATTATTTGGGCAAATACAGAACTTGTTTTATTTACACACTTCTATGGAATCGGCATATGATGTGTTTGGGGGCGTAGTTCTCGAAGAGGACACACCCCTCCGAGTCCTGTCTAGTGCAGAAGCAGTGGTTCCGAACCATTGTCTTCGTCTGAGTTGAGATTTGATTTTACTTTCATGCCGTTATGATTTAATCTGGCTTATCAGTGTTTTAAATAAGGAAGAAAGACAATAATTGGGAAAGCTGATGTTATTTAAATGAAAGCAGTTAGAAACACGCCCTGCTGTTCCACTAAATTTCTCTGCTCCCTCTCTCGCTACGCGCTGATCGGGAGTTTCCAATAGTGCTTTGTAATAAGAAATTATGTATAGAATGTTTTAAATCATTGGGCTTGAGTTTTGTTTTAAAAAATATCTCAGTCTTTATCTTTCCTTCCTCCTGGTGGGTATGATCCCATTAGAGGTAAACTGGTATTTTTCAAAACATTCAGCCTTTTCCTCATTTATACTCTTATTCAGTAGATGGTGGTGTATCCTTTCACATAGCAGAAATTACCATACAGAACAGGTTTTGCTATTTTTGAAGTGATGAAATGTGGAAAGAAGAAGAAATGCTATTTTAAGAGACATAAAGGTGAAAATGCTGATGATTCTCTTATAAGAAAAAATATAGTTTTCTATCTCTTTCAAGGACAGAAGAGTTGTGGTTTTTATTTTTGTAATTTTTATTAATTAATAAGTTGTAAGTACTATTTAATTGGGCCTGGTTCCAGTTTTAAAAATTAAACTTCTTGATATGTACATAATTGTTCTTTTTAAAACAAATGCCATGAAAGATTTCTTTTCCAGTTTCCAAAGCTGTGTGTCTGACTGCTTCAAATCTCTCCGCTTCCTGAATGAGAACTTCCTTTGTGCCTAAGCTCCCTCCCACAGTTAATGCTTGCCTTCTGGGCGTTTAGTCCAGAGTGCTTCAGCTCTGCACCCCCGGGATCTGGACAGAAAGCCGTTGCTCAGCTCATAACTGGGTGATGTCTTCACATGGAAATACAATAAAGATAAAGATCTAGTTTTGTACTGCATTATTTATTTCCCTAAGGCTGAAAGAGGAGCAGTCCTATGAGTTTTATTCAGCATCCTTTATTGCGAATCCATGCTGTGTTAACTGCCTTTCCTTCCTTCTGTGCCTTTAAATAAAAATTTCAGTTATGCACAAGTGAAACATTAAAATTGCCAATGCAGATTCATGTGCTTTGTCTTTGATTTGATGAAATGTGTGTGTTGTTTGTTACCTAGCTGTATGTTTATTACCTGGAGGAACTGAGTTGTAGGACATCAAGAGTAGTGGGGAGAAGCAGCCCTGGTGCTGAGTGAGGCCAATGCCATCACCACGCCTCCCACACATGAGCCTCTTCGGAGTCTTCCTCCTGCTCCACTCCAGAGCGTTAGCAGTTTTTGTGGTGTTTTCTCAAAAGCTTCATTCAGAACCATCCCTTCTCCATTTTTATAACCTCAGATTGTCTCGGGCCTGTTTGGTCTGCTCCAGCTGCCTGTTTGGTCTTCCTTACGTGTGGCAGGAGTAATTAGCTTTTTAATATGTAATTGTTTTTAGCTGGTCCCCTATAACTTATGGATGGCAGAGGCATAGGCATGGCCGGGGGGTACTGGTAGCTTCCTGAGGATTGACCAGTTACAGGAAAATGTAGAGAGGCCAACCAAGGAGAGAAAGGGGTGGCACGTTGCACCCCTCAGCAGACATGCAGGGGGTAGAAGGCAGTAGGGTGAGGCCTCAAGTGCAAAAGCAGGCCCTCAGCTGGGCTCCCCTCTGGATGAAGGCGGGGTCTCTGTCGTGGGTGTAGACTGCCTTTGTCTGTCTGGGCCCTTGGCTGATGCCTGAGAGCTGCTATTAAGTTCCACCTCTGTTTTGGATAGGAACAGAATCCCTGGGGTTAATCCAGCGATTTTAGTACTAGTGATGTTCCCATCTTGCCCTTTACCTTGATGTCCTTAATGTCTCCCCCAACCCCCTGTCTCAGGAAGTCTTCCACTTGGTCTTTCTCATCCGTCCTTTGGATTCTCTGTGCACGTATACTTTATGTAGCTTTCACTGTTTTGAGTGTTCTGTCAGCAGCAGCAGAAGGCTAAGTACCCCTTGGAGGCCTTAAGATCTGTGCTAGGTGCTGTGCAAAGAAAGTTACAGAGAACTTATATCCAAAAGCTTCTGATTCGAGACCACAGTGATGTGAATGAGTGGCGTGTGTTCTCAGGCTAAGTACAGTTGGTGAGAAGGCAGAAGAGATCCGCCGTGGAATGGTGTAGCCCTGTGCAAACTGTACTGTGCAGGGCGGCTGCCAGGGAGGACGTTTCCTAAACAATTTGGCAGAGGGGAAGATGCCCCTGTGTGTTCTAAAAGCCTGTGAATCCAGGACTGCCCCAAGCCCGTGAGCAGGATGAGCCAGCATCTCAGGTAACCGCCTCTGCCCTCAGGTCGGGGCTCCCCTGTGGCTCTCTGGACGGTGGTATATTGTCAGCGTAAGACCCAGGGCTCTAGAATCCAACATTGTACTAGGCACACACTGGGCAAGAAACTTGACTGAGCCCTTATTTCTCCACCTGTTATTCAGTCAACAAGTATCGAGCCCCCGCTGTGTACCAAGCTCTGCTGTAGGTGCTGGGGAAACAGTAGCAGTGTATGGTAGAAAAATCCCCACCTCGTGGAGTTAACATGCCAGTGTGGGGATAATCAGGTACGTAACAGGTATTAAATGCTGGCACATGTCTTGGAGAAAAACAAGGACATGAGGTGTTTGTGTGTGATGGGGGTGGCGGGGGAGGGGAATGGCAGTTTTTGAAGGGTGGTCGTGAAGAGACATCCCTGAAGGTAGTGTTTGAACAAAGATCTGAAAGAAGGGAGCGGATGACCTAAGCGGATGCTGAGAGGAAGAGCATTCCAGGAAGCGGGAACAGCAAGTGCCGAGACCCCGACTTGGGAGCGAGCCTGGTGCGCCTCAGAAACACCAGGCGGCTGGAGTGACTGGGATGGGGTGTGCTGGGAAGGCAAGGGGGAGATAAAGTCGGAGGAGTGGGGAGGAGGCAGGTTTGACAGGGCCTTACAGGCCATTGTAGGGATTCAGGCTTTTCCTAGAGCACACTGGGAGCCATTGGAGGATTTCATGCCAAGGAGTGACATGGGCTGATTTAACTGAACCATCGGGCTGCTGTGTCGAGGAGCAAGGGTGTGAGTAGGGGACCAGTTGGGAGGCTCTTGCAATACTTCCAGTAGGAAATAAAAACGGCGACTGGCCTGGTAGTAGGGGAGGTGGTGAGTAGTGGTTGAGTTCTGGATATATTTCGAAGGCTGAGCCAGCAGGATTTGCGGCTCTTGTGTCAGACATGGGACACAAGAAAAAACATGGATTCTAACCCATGTAGCTCGGTTGGGCATTGTCCCGCAAGACAAGAGGTTGTTGGTTCGATTCCCAGTCAGGGCACACACCCCAGTTGCTGCTTTGGTCCCTGGTTGGGGCACATACAAGAGGCAACTGATCAATGTTTCTCTCTCACATCGATGTTTCTCTCCCTCTCCCTTCCCCATCTCTAAAAATAAATAAATCTGTGAAAGGAAGGAAGGAAGGAAGGGTAGGGGATGACTCCAGCATATTTCGCTTCAGTAACTGAAAGGCTGAGTTAGGGGAGAGGTCTGGGTTAGGGAGGTATGGATGGAGTTTAGAGCCACGGAGCCTAATGAGATCACAAGAGGAATGGGAGAAAAGATGTGTTCAAGGACAAGCCATACGTCAGGTACGGGGGGGGGGGGGGGGGGGGGGGGAATGAGCAAGGAGGAGAGGGATCTAAGAACAATGGTATGATGAATGAGGAGCCAAATTAGACAACCCTGCAGAAGTGGGTTTGAGAGGTTTTACTTTCTGACATGACAAGTGGGGGTCATGCCTGCTTCACGGGCCTTTTGGAAGGGCAGAGTGAGATGTTTGTGGGGTGTTTGGTGCAGTACCTGACAATAAGAGCTCAATGACTGATTACTAGTACTTGTTAATAATGACATTAATATTTACCACAACCAACTATGATCTAAATAGGCATGAAAGCAAAAGTGCCCGGCCCAGCTGGCAGTTGCCATAAGGAGGGGATTACTAGAGGACAAAATCAAGTTTTGAAAGAGGAGTAGGAATCAGCTAGACAAGGAGGGGCAGTGGGGGTGGTATTCCAGGGAACAGCAGGCACAAAAACATGAGAACCTGGGGCATTTTAGGAATTTGGGATGCTGTGATTTGGGATTTGCCAGAGCACAGAGGGCAAAGACCCCTGTGTGGCCCTGAGGGCTACCCCACCTGTGTTTCCTGTCTGTCACTGCATGGGAGCTGAAGTGTGTGTGTGTGTGTGTGTGTGTGTGTGTGTGTGTGTGTGTGTACTGGGGCGAGGGAGGGAGGAGAGGGGATGGGCCAGTGAGGGGAGTTCAAAGGATGCTCCAGCGTAGGTGAGGACGAACAGCCAAGTTTAGATGAGATGTAGGAGGGCCCAGACTTCAGACCTCAGACTGGAGTCCTGTGTCTCCAGAGGGGCCTGGGGCTTCAGAACGTTTCATTTGAGGGAACAAATGCCTGAATCCATAATGGAGCAAAGGGACTGGACACTCCTTGAAAGCCATCTTTGCACGGAGCAAAGGCCATACCCTTCCCTGCTCCTGCTGCTTGGAGCGGCCTGGCTGGCCTACCAAGCAACGAGGCTGGGAGCCCCAGGGGCACAGATCAGATGGGAGCCGGTGTCCATGTCCCCTTATTGGAAGTGGTGTGAATGTCACTTCTGCTCTCATCGTCCAGATCCATGCCTTTTCCTCAGGAGCCTGGGAACCCCTGGAAGGTAAGACACGTCTTCTAGTGTTTTGCCCCAGCTCCCGCCCCAGGGCCGGCACACAGTGCCTGCCAAAACTCACAGGGGACCCCGTGTGCCGGAGGCATGCTCCACTGCAGCGGTTTTCAACCTTTTCATGTCATGGCACACTGACAGCTGAAATTGTGCTGTACACCAAAAAAATACATTTTTTGCCAATCGGACAAAAAATAGGAGTAATTTTGATTGATTTACAAAAAATAATAATGGTAATAGTAATTACCTACTCTTTTTGCTGCTCCAAAGTGACTTAAAAAAAAAAATCAGTTGCCTATACTTGTATGTAAGGATTTCTGGTACCAAGAATTAACCAATCAGACACAATCTCATTATACAATGTGGCCAGTAAGATGCAGCTCTGTTACCTGACCTATGTTTATGGTTCAAGCCAGGGCGTTCACACCGGACAGCTGTCGTTGTGCTGGCTGTTGTCGTTTTTTTATTTGGCCATCTAAGGGAGAAGAGTCAGTGCCCCTGACTAAACAGTCAGGTATGGAATGTTTTAAAAATTCTTGCAGCACACTGGTTGACAATCACCGGTCTCCTGAGATAAAAAGGCTTGGCTGAGTCCTTGCCACCGCTGTTCAAAGGCTGGGAAAGGATTTGCCTAGTTACACAGCTGTTCACGGTCCTGGCCGCCCCCAGGCTCTCCCCACAGCCGTTCCTCAACACTGCATGCATGCCGTCCTAATGCTCACCAGGATGTACCCAGACTAAGGTACCACCCCCTCCGCTCCCTCCCCTTTCCAGAGAAGAGACCCTGACCCCCCTGCCGGGGAAGTGGAGGCCCATCCCCACTCCATGAGAAATGAAGCCCAACAACTCACACCCTGGTTTGTGCCCAAGTTGGGGGCTTTTATTTTCAGAAACACCTGTGTGGGTCTAGGGGAGGGCAGTGGGAGAGAGAGATGCCAGAAAGAGAAGGGACGCAGGTGTTTAAATACTCAGATGGGAGGGGGTCTGGGGGCAGTAGTGGGGCTGACTTAAGGATGGCCTCATAGTCACCCATCAGCAGTTACCCAGTAAGCCCGAGGGGTGAAAAGGGATCAGGAACCAGCAGAGACTTCAGCCCGCTGGCGCCAGGGCCAAGAAGGCCAGCGGAGGATGGCACAAATCACGGAGGTACTTGTTTCGGTGACGAATCTGAGTGGTGCTCCAGGAAGGGAAGCCACTCAATCCTCTGCGAGCTTGGGCTCCCCGAGACACTTGCGCTGCCTGCTGCCCCCACCTTTCCACTCCAATGCCCTCCCTTCCCTTCCCTCATGGGTTAGAATTTTCTTTTCCTCAGGATTCCTGGGTCCCAGACAGAGGTCCTGGGAATGCTAATGTCCTGGGCTGAGGGATGGGGTGCAAGTCCACCCAGAGGGGACCTCGTCCTTCCCCCAGGATGCCTGCTGGGCTCTGTCCTGGCCTGATGCTCACGGCCCCTTGATGGATCCAGGCTCAGTGAGGCGTGCGGAGGCGTACGCTGAGGCTCCCAGGCAGGCTGCAGGCTCACAGAAGCCTGGCAGCCCCACAGGGCCCGGCAGGCCAGGTCGGCCGGCCTCTCCTGGAACCCCTGCGGTCCCTCGGTCTCCATCTTTGCCATTGATGGCCTGGCCAGGCCGGCCAGGGAGTCCTGGGAAAGGGAGAAGGTCAAGACATCAGGCCTTCCTCTTGGCTCTAGAACTCCTAAGTCCCACTGTTTAGGTGGGGACAACGAAGCCAAGGACACCACAGGAAGAAGGGACTCTGCCCCAGACACACATGCGACTGTCCATCACTCCCAGCTCCCAGTCAGTGAGCCTTGGGAGCAAATGTCCTTCCTTTCCCTCCATGAAGCAGATTTCAGTGCAACCCAGGAAGACCCCACCCAGAGGCTCTGGGTGCTCCAAACGGATGCAAGAGTTGGGTGTGTATGGCGCCGAGTGGGCTGAGCACAAGGCCTCCATGGAAGGGACCCAGCTGTCTGTGGGTGTCATCCCGGAGCTGAGGGACAGAGCTGCTGTCCGGGCAGGGCTGAGGTCTTACCTGGGATTCCTGGGGGCCCCGGCATCCCAGGGTGTCCACGTCCCACGTCCCCCCGGTCACCCTTCTCTCCGCGTTTTCCTACAGAGAAAGATGGGGGCTTTCGTTTTTCAGAATTGGAAACTGTTTTTTCTACTTTGGTCGCTATTTAATTTCTTTTTCACACCCCGTGATTATTCCTTTTCTGTGCTAGTTTACACTCAGGGAATGCTGGGAGTGACCCCAGAACTGGGTAAATGTAGGTGGTCCGGACAAAGGGTGGACGACTGCAGGGTGGGGCAAGAGTACACTTGCAGTTGTTCATATGGAAAATGATGCAATAATAAATAATAATACAAGAATAAACTGTTTCCCGAACTCACAACTGTAAACGTTCTTCTGCCCCACCCTGTTTTCAGCCAATAAAGTTCAAGGACAGCTGGCATTCGCCACGTGCCAAGCAGGGGACTGAGAGCTCTAGGTGAATTACCTCGGTCTGAATGAATCCCCAGGACAACACTGTGAGGCTGTCGCTATGCATATGCCCACTTCACAGGTGCTAAATCTAAAGCCAGGGAGATCAACAGGTAACTTGTGCGCAGGCCTCCACCAGCAAGTGGAGGGACACACCCGTCTCGTGATTCTCAAGCTGCCTACTTCACTGTTTTGTTAATCTGCCTCCCCACTTCCAGAGCCTTGGAAAGATGTTAATGGGGTACACTAAGTAAACGCAAAACAAAAACAACACTCCCCCAAACCAAAGTTATAGAATAATGCTTTTGTTTCTATCGATCTGCTGCGGAGAAAGAGAAAACAGGAGGCTAAGCAGCCCGTCTGCCTCACTGCCTTGGCCAAATCCCATCACCTGGCCCCACCCCACCACACAACAGCACTCACCCTTGGGCCCTGTGTTGCCGATCTGGCCCACGGCTCCCACGATGCCAGGAACGCCTCGAGGGCCAGGGTGCCCATGGGGTCCCTGTTTGCCTGGGTATCCAGGAGGCCCAGGGGGTCCAGGAAGACCCACCATGCCGGTTGCACCCAAGGCTTCTCTCTTGGCACTCACAGCCACCTCTGCCAGTTGCTCTGGGGGGCGGGAGGGAGGTAGAGAGGTCTGTGACATGGGTGGCAGCCCAGAGAAACTGGGGAAGGCACAGCATCCTGACAGCCCCTGAGCCCTGGGTGTGCAGACAGAAAAGCCCCGTGTTTAATCCCGTCCTTCCTCGCTGGTCTGCAGACCGCAAAGGTCTGGCGAGGTCAGCAATGAATCTAAGGTCCCCAGTTCCTTGGAGGCAGAGCTGGAATGAGCACGCAGGACTCCCAACAGTGGGGCAAGACCACCTGGAGTGACTCTGCAGGGGCCGATGCCCTGACCGGGAGAGCAAGGGCTTGCCGGCTCCTCCCCTCACCTTGCAGCATCTTCAGCACCACGTCCACGATGTGCTGGTCACTGGCATCTCGGCCCTGAAGCGGAGAAGGCCTTTCAGGAAGAAGCCCCTGGCGGCCAGGGCTGCTGCTCCTGTGCCCTGAGACCCCTCCCTGCTCCCAGTGTCTCCCCAGAAGTATTTTCAGCATCTGACTGAAATCCCTCCTGCCGCACCCACGCCCATCCTCTCTGGTCTGGGCCTTGGAACCAGCCCCAGGGGCGCGAGCTTCCCGTGGGAGCCCCCAGCCTCCGGACAGAAGCAGCGCTCCCGAGAGATTTCTAAGCTGGAAGGCTGCCTTGCCTGGGGGCCGACTCACCGCCACTCCCTGTCTCCCGGGCCGTCCGGGCACGCCGCGGTCTCCCGCCAGTCCTCGAGGGCCGGGGAGCCCGGGGTAGCCCTGCACCCCGGGGACGCCCGCATCCCCGCTGGGGCCCCGGTAGCCAGGTTCTCCGCTGACTCCTTGCTGCCGGGCGGGGCGGGAGCAGAGTCGGGGTGAGAGGGAGGGGAGGGGAGGGGGCGAGAGAAGCTCGGACACGAAGGCCCCGCCCCCGCAGCCCCCGCAGCGCGGAGGGACGCGGGAGGGGGAGGGGAGAGAGGGGGGAGAGGAGAAAGGCGCGCTGGGGCAGGGCTCACCTGTCCCTTGGGCCCCGGCTCTCCAGATTCTCCCTGCAGGCACAAGGAAGCGCTGTCACGAGGTGGGGGGGCCGCGGTCACCTGCTGCTCCCACTGAAACCCGCCCCCCCTGCGACGGGCTCACCTTATCGCCTTTTTCTCCTGGGAGGCCGGCCACCCCTGGGTCGCCCTGCAAAGGAAGAACCACGAATCAGAGCCGCGTTGGAGCCGAGCAGGACACCCCCACCCTGCGCCCCACCTCCCGACCCCCGGGACGTCTCCAACCCGGGGAAGGGGAGGCGCTGGTGCTCACCACTCCGCCGCGGGGCCCGGTCTTCCCTGGGGAGCCCTGGAGAAAGCGGGGGAGTCGAGGACTTGGTGAGCTCTCCTCTCCCGGGAGGGCAGGGTCCACGGGGTCCCTCCACCCCGGCTCCCGGCCACACCCCCCTCTGCAGCTCCACCTCGCCCCTCAGGACTCCCTGGGACCCACAGAGGGTAATTCTTCTGCGAAGATTTGGAAGCTCGGTAAGAATCTGCGCTCCTTCCCCACCCCCTCACCCCCACGGTCCTACGGCCTCTTTCTCAGGTGTTTTCCGGCGCCATTTGGTACCTTGTCTCCCTTGATGCCTGGCAAGCCTTGCGGTCCTGGAATCCCTGGGGGCCCCTGCTCCCCCTTGGGGCCCTGAAAAAAAAAAAGAACTCAGAGGAGTAAGTCAAATGAGGTGCCCAGACATGCTCCCTACTGCCAATCTAAGTCACCCCCACTTACCTGCCGTCCTTGAGGGCCTGGCTGTCCCACTGGTCCCCTCTCACCCTGGTCACCCTGAAATAGAAAGACAGGGTCACACCCAGGCTGCCAGCACCCGCAGCCTCCCCCTGCACAGTCGGGGCACCCTCCATTTCTGCCATCACCCGCATGGAAGTCCACCTCACAGACAAACCAACTGAGGCCCGGGCTGGGGGAGTCCTGTCCTGGGTGGATAGGACTGGGCAAGTGTTGGAGCCACTGGGAGGACCCAGGTCCCGGGCCCAGCAGAGCCAGCAGCTGCAAAGGCCCCCAGGGAGGAGCCATGTGCTGGGCACTTACCTTTTCCCCCATGATGCCTCGGGGACCAATTTCTCCTGGAGGCCCTGGCTCTCCCTGGGGGACAGAGAAATTGGGGGTAAGCAGAAGGCCTGGGGGGCCCCTCCCTCCCACACCTGGCTAACACCCACCCATCTTTGAGTTACAGCTAATTTGATTCATCAGGGAAGCCTTCCCCTTACACCCTGTTTTTTTTCTTCAGGTCTTTGTACTTTTCCTTCTTAGGACTCAACGCCATTGTAATTAGTTATCATGTGGTCATTTATTTAATGTCCGTGTCTTCCGCTAACCTGCAAACTCTGTGTGAGTAGGAGACTGTGTGTCTCAGCACAGTTGCAGGTATTTGGTAGATGTTTATGGAATGAATGAATGAATGATTCTGTCTGCTAGATTCTTAGCCCCCGTCGACTTGGTCATATGGGGAGGTCACACCCGGAACAGAACCCATCTCTACCCTTACTGCATGGTACAGAGAGGAGAGGGGCTTTCCCTGGGCTAGTGGGTCAGTGGCAGGTCCTGGCTGGCACCCAGGGCACCCCCATTCTAGGGCTTTACCTCAGTCTCACCCAGACCCCATAAGCTGAGTGCAGGGTCCTCGGGCTTGGGGCAGGAGGCAAAGCAAGAGCCCTTGTGTTAAAGGAGAGAGCACTTACCTCCTTCCCAGGGGGACCAGAGAATCCAGGGAGGCCCTGCTGGCCTGGCTCACCCTGCAGGAAAACAAGTCTAAGGTCAGACTGGGTGGCCCAGTCAGGCCCTTGGTTGTAGAGAAGCCCAATGAACCCTAAGCAGACTCTGGAACCAAATGAGTTGTGGAAGGGAGAGAGTGTTCTTGGTCACGTCCTCTGGGCTCCACTGGTATTCCTGTTTGTTTCTCCTCCTGATTCGGAGCCAGGCCATCCTGTCTCACTGAGCTGGGATGAGGTGTAGGGGTGACAGGAGGGACATGGTTAGTCCCGAGGAACTTGTGTACAGCTGAGTCTCTGAGCTTGGGGTGAGGCCCGAGCCTTTCCGTCTTTATGACAAGCCCCTGGTCCCTTGCCCCCAGGCTCCCTTGCTCAGATGGAGCCATTCTGCCATCAGCTTGAAGTCACCTCACCTTGTCTCCAGGGCCTCCTTTTGTCCCCGGCTGACCTGGCACACCCTGTAGAAAGTTGACATTGGTTTCTGCCCGGGCATGCGGCAGTGCCGTGCATCTGTGCTTTGCCTCCCACCCTTGATTCGGGTCCCCAACGCTCTTGTGGGAGGTGAACAGCAGCAGGCCCAGACCTGGGCATCGTGAACTTGACTATACCCAGCCCCGAAGCCATGGTGGGAGAGGAGGGGGCAGAGAGGCATTGGTGGTCCACGGCAGAAGAGGAGCACTCTATGTGCTCACAGGCACACGTGAGTGCACGCAGGAACCCTGTCACACATGGGCATGTTAGCAGGCCTCGGCCTCAGTACCCCTCGGCGGGGAGCCAGGCTGGGGGGGCTCCCATGGGCCGGGCTCCCAGAAGGTGTGTAGAAGACACCGTCTGAGGAGGCGGGGAGGGTAGGCTGGGCTGATTATGGCTGTCCTTGAATGCTGAGATGAGCTGTGAGGACAGGGGCTGTAGCTGTCTTTTCGTGACTGGGGTGCCTTGGGTACTCAGTCACTGTGTCTTGACAGACTGGGTGGAATGACTTTTCTGGAGGCAATGAGGGCCATGGAAGGTGCTGGAGCGGGGAAATGGTCAGATCTTACTTGGCTGACATGGAGGGCTGGAACGGCCAAACAGCAGGCTGGAGCAGTTATCCAAATGATGAGGCCTTAGCCAGGCCAGAGACCACAGAGCTGGGGATGAGGTCTGGGCTGGGTGGGGACAAGGACTAGAGCAAGTGCCCCGGGTGTGTAGATTTTGACCTCATCAGCCATGCATGCCACCATGGAGATGTAGGTGGGCAACAGAGCGCCTGGCCTTTCTGAGGGGGAGAAGCAGCAGTT
This sequence comes from Desmodus rotundus, assembly GCF_022682495.2. Classification (NCBI taxonomy): domain Eukaryota; kingdom Metazoa; phylum Chordata; class Mammalia; order Chiroptera; family Phyllostomidae; genus Desmodus; species Desmodus rotundus. The sequence continues at coordinate 26,129,049 of NC_071389.1, forward strand.
TGCGGTGGGGTCGCCCCGGTGCTGCCTCCCCATACTCACCGCCAGGCCCTGGTGGCCCGGGTTTCCTGGGCGGCCCGCCTGCCCTGCACTGCCCTGGGGGAGACAGAGAACCAGAGGCACAAATGAGAGTTCCACCAGAGGGTCCATGGCTTCCACCAGAATGCAACAGGGAAACCGAGGCCCGGGGACAAGAGGGGGTGTGTTGATGACACACTTGAGGGTCCCAGGCTCCCGGGCCTCCAAGATCAGTGTGATGGGGCTCCGGGCCTGCGCTAGGAGAGGCCTTGACCCTTGCCCCAATCCCACGGGCACCCTCCACTCCTACCTTCATGCCAGGTGTGCCTGGGGTCCCATCCTTGCCGTCGATGCCTGGGGGACCCTGCTCAGGAGGATAGTGGAAGGTAGACTCCCCGTGGGGAGATGCCTGGGGTCAGGTCACCCACCCGTGTCCCTCTGTGGCAGCTGCAGTGAGTGTGCAGGCAGGAAGTGGTCTGGTCATCTTGTGAAGCCCCACCAGTCAACCGAGGGAGGGGAATGGAAGTGGGAACGGGACTTCGGGGGCTAGACCGCAGTCCTTCCCTCCTGTGGGTGGCAGGTGGCCCAGACTGCAGCACGCTTTCCATGATCTCTCCTACATCATCACCTTATTTACAGGTTAAAGAAGAAGAGGCATAGAAACAGGGCATTTCTTAAGGTGACCGAGCCAGCCAGCCTGCAACAGAGCTCAGTCTAGAGTCCCTGGGGGCTTGTTCTCTGGGGTTTGGACGGAGTTGACTGGTCCCCGCCCTCTGGCTGGGTGGGCCTGGGCCACTTACAGTTGCTCCCTTTGGGCCTGTTATTCCCTGGGGTCCTCGAAAACCTTGGCTTCCCTGCAAAGTAGATAGAGATGAGGTCACCTTCAGGATGCTGAACCCCTGTCTGGCTGTTCACAGAAGGGAACAGCTAAGAACAGTGGCCTCTGGGTCTCGGTGTCCCTCTGGCACAGGGTGTGCAGTGCAGGGGCTAGAGGAAAAGGGCCTGGGAGTGCCTTTGTGGCCCTGGACCCAGCGGGAGGGAGTGGAGGTCAGTGCCAAACAGAAGGGGTGAGGCGGGGTGGGGCGTGGGGGGAGGAGCCAGCGTTCACTGAGCCACGCTGCGCAACACCACACCTGGGCTTTGTTTGGGTCTTCATTTGAACTAGAGCCTGAGGAGACACTTTCGAGGTAATTGGGAAAAACTGAACACAGACTGGTTATTTGATGATGTTAAGGAATACTTGATAATAATTTTGTTGGTGTGATAATGATATTGTGATTCTGTGAGATAAAGTGCTTATTGTTAAGAGACAGATACAGAAGTATTTAGGGGTAAAATGACATGATGTTAAGATTTGCTTGAGAAGAAGTATCAGGGCAGAGCGATACCAAAGGGAAGGAGGGAAGGGTGACGAGAGTGTGTCGAAGTGTTCATTATGTCATTCTCTACTTCTGTGTATACTTGAAAACTAAAAAAAGGATAGTTACCCTTTCTGTTCAGTTTTTCTGTAAACTTAAAACTGCTCAAAAGAAATAAAGTCTATTAATTAAAATTTTAAAAAAGTTGAGAGAACTGGGGTCTGGACCAAATCCCATTAGTCCCGTGGCTGATTTGCTGGAATTTAATTGTCTGACTGCAGTGACCGTGAGACTGGATCTCCTGGCTTCTCCCAAAGTCTGAGTTTGATCAGCAACAGGCAGGGCTTCAAGGAGTGGCGGCTGGCAGAGCTGACTGGGCGCTGGGCACAGATGCTCCTCCCCCAAACCAGACACCCCGGTGTACAGAAGCCCAGAGTAACCCCCGTGTGCGCAGACACAGCAGCTGTAGGGGGAGCTGAGTCCCACCCAGTGCTCCCCAGGGGCCCGGACTGGCCAAGAGGGGCCTTCGGACTCACCACGTCGCCCTTTTCCCCAGCTCGGCCTGGTGGCCCACGTGGACCTTCCTCACCCTGGCGAGGACAAACGGGAATCCAAGTTAGTGGGCCCAGGGGGAGCTGCACCCCCTTCTCAGCCCTGGGAACTCCAGCCAGGAGGAGGTGTGTGGGGAGTGAGCAGGAGCAGACCTACCGGTGACCCAACGGCGCCAACAGAGCCCACCATGCCTTTGTACCCACGGGGACCCTGGGGAGAGGAAGCGGGTGCAGGTCAGCCCTGGCTGCATCCCAGAGGCCAGAGGGCCATTGGGGCAGCTCTTGCAGGACACACTGCCCTCCCCACCCCAGACTCACTTACCGTCTCCCCTTTGGGTCCCACCATGCCTGGATAGCCCCTGGCACCCTGGGGACCCTGTCAGGACAGAAGAATGACAGCAATGGCAATTGCAAGGCCCACCTCATGATACCTTCTCTGCCCCCACCCCCTTGTCCACAATGTTCCCCTGAGTCTCTATCTCACAGAGGGGACTGAGGCTCAGAGAGATAGGGAGGGACAGTGGCAGAACCTGGGCCCCAGCCGAGTCTGCTGACTGACAGCCTTGGTTTCTGTGCCCCAATTTCTGACAGTCAGCTTTACCCCCCTCTCCCCACCCAGAGACAGGCCGGTTGGGCACAGGTGTCTCTTTTCCAAGTTAGAGGCTGGAGCAGGGGAACCAGCCCCTAAGGTCTCCTAGGGCGAGGAGAGGAGGCAGAGGAAGTGCTCCTTACCGGTGGCCCAGGGATGCCTTGCTCTCCAGAGGCACCCACATCTCCCTTGGGACCCTAGAGGGCAGGAATGGGTGATCAGACAGGCAGGCAGATGGACAGACAAGTATCAGGCAGCCAAAGATACCATCCGTTTCCAATCCCATATGACAGATGGGGAAATGGAGGCCCAGCAAGGAGAAAGGACCTGCCCAGGGATACACTGACCTGGAACATGGGCCTTCTGCTGCCCAGCTCGGAGCTCTGCCCCCACAGACCACTGGGGAAGGGGAAGGGAGGAGGAAGGGAGGCCCAGTAGGGTCCTCCCCACATGCCCCACCCCCGTGGCCCTTTGCCCTCACACTTACTGTCTTCCCAAGGCGGCCGGGATCTCCCAGAGCCCCCCGTTTTCCAGGATGCCCCTAAAGGAAAAGGAGGGGCTCAATGTGAGGTCCCCACCTGACCACCTGCTCCGCCCTCCCAAGACTAGGACCAGGAGCTCACCTTCACTCCCTGCAGCCCCTGGGGGCCTTTCACACCCGCCGGGCAGTTGGTTGGACACTGGAAAGAAAATCCCGCAGGGCTCTGTGGTCACGGGCAGGCCTCAGGCCAGCGGGACAGCGCTTCCCCATCTTGCCAGCTCCCAAACCCTCCTCCTACCCCACCCGGCTGAACTACTCTGCGCAGCCCCTCCCCATCTCCCACCCACTGTCTTCAGACCCAAGCCATCTCCACCTCCGTAAGTCTCCACCTGACCCGCCCCTTCCCTGCATTAGCCTCGCCCCAGGACCCCCTCTCACCAGGAAATCCGCGCTGCCTTCCAGGCCCTGGATGGTTCCCGGGCGGCCCTGGGGGAGATGTGTGGATGTGAAACCTGACCCCAACCTTCCCCACCCAGGCTTGCTTCAAGCTCTTTCTCCTTCCTCTACGCAGACTACCATGTGGGAGATCTGAGGACACTTACCGGTTTCCCAGGGGGGCCAGGGGGGCCTGCCGGTCCCTCTGGTCCAGGATCCCCCTGGAAGTGAGAGAGACCTAAATCATACCCCTGTCTAGCCTCCCCTCTGGGTCACCTGAGATCTGGGCTCTTGTGGGAGCTCAAGGCCTGATCAGCCAGGGATGGTCTCCATGGAAGACCTACCACAGGGTGGGCTCAGCAGGAGGGGTGTCTGCCCCAGACCTGGAGGAGCTCCCTGGTGGCCAGAAGCAGGCCCAGCAACTCCTGGAGAGACCCCTAGTTTGCAGGCTTGGAGGCAGAGGGCAGGAGGCAGAGTCAAGAGGGGTGGCTGGGCTCACCTTGGGGCCCGTGATTCCAATCTCACCAGGGAGGCCAACAGGTCCAGGCGGTCCCTAGGTGCAGAGACACTGTGCCTCAGAGGGTTAGCTCCCCCCAGGCACAAAGGTAAGGGCCGGTGCCCGAGCACCCTTCCCCCTTTTACTTCGTTTGCACCATACCCCAGAGAGACTGGCAGATTTGGGCTTGAAGAACCAGAGAATCCCACAGCCAGTGGATAGGCTCAGAGTGGGCTGGGCCAGAGTTCTCTGGCAAGTCTGCCCGTTCCTGACAGCACCGATCATGCTGGCCCCTCCCCCTTATGGCCAGTCCCCTATCATGGTTTCCTGGGAGTCTCTGGGACCCTGCCCCACCCCTGAGATCTTACCGGAGGTCCAGCAAAGCCAGGGCCCTGCAACACAAGGAAAGGAGATTGGGTTGACGGCCCCAACTTTAAGTCCCCCCTATCCACACAGGGCCATTGAAGCCTATGCAGGCTATACTCACCGGCAGGCCAGGGGGACCTGGGAGCCCAGGCTGGCCCTGCAATAGCAATGGGAGAGGCTCAGAGGCTGGGGCTCCTGGGTCCCTGCTCCTCTCTACTGCAGTCCCTCCCAAACTCTGGTTCTAGATTGCCCTTGCTGTGTCCCCAGCAGGCCACTTACCTTGACTCCAGGGGTCCCAATGGGGCCAGGCTCCCCCTTGGCTCCAGTTAGACCCTGGGGAAGGAGGAAGGTAGATTAGTGAGGGGCAAACCTGCTCCCAGACCCATGGGGCAGGGCAGGTACAGAGGTCTCTCCTGTGCGGGCCCAGATTGCTTTTCGCCCTATTCCTTCAGGGCCAGGAGCCTCAACACATCGCTTTCCTTTCCCCAGTTCCCACAATAACCCTGGGAGGCAGGCAAGCAGAAGGATTATCTCCTTTTGAAAGATGAGAAACCAAGACTGAAAGGTTGATTAGCTCAGGCTCACGCCTCCTAGTTTAGGAGTCTGGAAGACTTAGACATCATTTCCCTGATGTCTGCCCTTGGCCACTTCTTCAGAGCCCTAGTTTTTCCCCTGCAAAATGGACTAATAACCATGCTTACCTCCCTGGGTGGATGTGTGAGGACTGATGGATGTGTGAGGATGTTTGAGGACTTCCAAATGTGGAAGGCAATGTGCTTTGTGATCTTTGCAGGGTGTGGATAAGTTGGAGGGGCCTGGGGGCTGGGTGCAGCTCTGGTGGGCAGCTCTTGAGCCAGCAGGGCAAAGGCAACTCATGGGGACCTCTTCCTCCTCCCATCTTTCAGTGACTGGCCATGTGTATTTCCCAACCAGATGACTACCCAATGGCCCTGGCTGTGTCCAGGAGCCTGTGACCTCAGGGACCCTGGGAACTCTAGGATCAGCCAAATCATGTTCTCCTGAGCTGCACCCAGGTGGGGTGGGGAGGGGAAGAGAGGAGGAGAGCGCGGGGTGTACAGGACAGTTCCGCCCACAGTATTCAGTCTGCTACTTGGAGGCCAGAAATGTGAGACTAAATCCTGGCTGCTGCAGACAAACTGACCCCTTCTCTGGACCCCATCTGCCCATGATTCGTGCTCCTGGGACATCACAAGGCATGTGAAGGGAAAGGGGGCTCACAGCTGCAGAGCCTCCTCCCGCTGCTCCACTCCGAACAAAAAATCTGGGAAGATGCTGGAGTCAGGCTACTCACATCAATCCCAGGCTTCCCGTCCGGGCCATCTGGCCCTGGTTTGCCAGGCTCTCCCTTAGGTCCCTTGAAAACAGAGGTGGAGCAAATATTAGCGGGAGGAGGGAAAGAACTGGAAAAGTCAAAGGCGAAAGAGGAAAAAGCACTCACCGGAGGGCCAGCTTTCCCGGGGGGCCCCTTGTCACCCTGCAAGACACAAGTGGGTGAGACAGCATGCGCTGGCTCCTGCTACCCCAAGTGGGCACACATAGGCCCTGGCTGACTAGTCCCTCATGCCTGTCTCCTCGCTCTCTTCTCCTCTGTCCTGGGTTCCCTCAGCCATACACTTTTAGAAAAATGGCTCCATTTCCCTCAAAAAAAAAAAAAAAAAGTTATCATAGGCCCACTGAGACCAATCCCAGCCAGGCAGGTGAGAGCAGTGTCAACATGGTTTTTGGTCCCCAGTGCGGGTAAGGCAGTGGTTATGGGACCGCAGATGGGGTTGTGGGCTCCAGGTTACCTTGGAGAGCTGGTGCCTCTTGGATTTGGGCAAGTCTGAGAAGAAACTTTTATTTTACTTTTTAAAAAGCTTTTATTTATTTATTTTTAGAGAGAGGGGAAGAGGGGGAGAGAGAGAGGGAGAGAAACACTGATTCTGTATGATTGCCTCTCGCACTCCCCCAACTGAGGACCCAGCCTGCAACCCAGGCATGTGCCCTGACTGCGAATAGAATTGGCGACCCTTTGGTTTGCAGGCCGGTGCTCAATCCACTGAGCCACACCAGCCAAAGCAGAAGGAACCTTTAGAAAAACATGAAGGGGAGGTGAGTGAAGTAGGCAGTGGGTCTCCTCTGGATTGGGGTCAGGAAAACAAGAGACTGGGGTCGGGTAAAGGGGTGGATGAAGGGGACAGATTCAAACTTCCCAAGGCAGGAAGGGCCTCCTTTCAGCTGTGACAAAGATCCCTTGGTGGAGGACAGGCAGAGCCTGGAGTCAGATTCAGCCCCAGAGAGGCCTCCAGGCATCTCAGAGCGTGCGGCAGCCAGGGAGCTGGCAGGAACCCAGCGCCCCGTGTTTGGGGTGGGGGCACCAGGCTGAATAGAAGTCTGTCCAGATGGATAAACATGGAGTTGACCTCCTGGGGGAGCTTCCTGAATGAGGTATTTAACTCTCACTGTGCTAGGGAGATCAGGAAACAAACCCAGCTGGTTCTAAATCGGGGAAAGAAATGCAAAAGGAACAGACAGGAGCCTGGCCCCTGCTGGTCAGCGGTCTGGCCAAGGCTCCCAAACTACCCTGAAGAAGCCTCCAGACGTGCCAGTGGGCAGCGCGAGGGGTTCAGGCGTCTCCCACCTTAAACATAAGGGAAAGGTGGGGAAGGGGATAAGGAATCGCTGTGAGTGTGGTGGGGTAGACAGCACAGCAGCTCCTTGTCTGTGGGCAGCTATAATCGGCTCTGCATCTCCTGCCTGGTTTGGGGGTTTTGCAGAACAAATGGGTTCCTTGTGGCCCGGGCCGGCGCCGCCTGCTGGCAACCTGGGGCACTGCATCTCCAGGAACCCACCCGCCCTGTCCCCGCCCCCAACGCACACAAAGTTCCCTTTGTCCACAACCTCCCGCCCGCTTCCGTCCCAGGCTAGAGACTCACGTCGATGCCGTCCGATCCAGGCACTCCCGGCGGCCCCGGGGGGCCCGGGGGACCCCGCTCTCCTGGCGGACCTCTCTGAAAACACACAGAGAGTGTGCAGCCCTCAGACAGTGCAGGGAGCTGGGCATGCCGCGGGCAGCAAACTTGCGTTTACTGAGAACCTACGCTGTACCAGGTGCGGTGTGCCATTGCCTGTGGTATGTGACTCAATGCGCAGAGCTGTGAGGCGCGTTCGATTACGAGCGCAGTTTGCAGTTACAGAAACAGGCTAACAGAGATTACGAAAGGTCACAGAGTGAGTGGTGGAGCCAGCATTCCACTGTGCCACGCTGCCCTCGCGACGCGGTGAGGAATCGATGGAGATGCTGATGGCTTGAACAAGTCACAGATAATACAGTGAAGGGTTGCTCGTATTATTATTTCTAGATGTCCAACGAACAAGCACGGGCAGTGAGTATGTACCTTCTCCACTTCCCCTGGTGAGGGTAAAACCCGAAGGGAAAGTAGGGGCGGTTGAGGGGGGCGTAGAGAACGGAAGCCTGTTCTCTCCTCCCACTCACAGCACCTCTCTACTGCGTCGCTCCTCCATCTCCCTCTGGTGACCCTCTTATTGGGGGGTGGGGGGAGCCAGCCCCGACCCAGGCAGGGGCTCCGCGCGTGCCAGGTGCCCGTGCCCTCCTTACTTAGGCTGCAGCCCCGCAGGAGAGCTGCAAACCGCACAGGGCACTAGACGGCGCCCGGGCCCTGCCCCTGTGCGCCCGCGTCCCGTTAGACCCGCTGCCCCAGGCGCCCTTGGAAGTGATACGCGGGCGCGCGAGCCCGGGGGAGAGGCAGTCGGCGACCGAGAGCGGCGTCTGGCTGGAGCGGGTGCCCCCTGGGAGGCGGCGGGGGGGCGGAGGCTCCCGAGCCCCGTGAATGGGCACCATTGTCTCCCACGCCACCTGGGTTCGCCGCGTTGCCAGGAGCCAGCGCCAGCTCCTGCTCCACGATGCTGTCCCTGGCAGGGTTGAGCATCTCAGGACACGGTCCTTCTGGCTCCCCGGCTCATCCGCACGGTGCGGGGATGCACCCTATATGTACACCTACCGAGGGGACTTGCGTCTCGGGACTGGTCGAAGCGATGCCTCAGGTTACGGAGGGTCATAGTGGGGGACAGGCAAAGTCCTTCATCAAACTCCTGCCTGGGCTCTGGGCCCCGGACCCCAGACCCCGCTCCCCAGACCCCGGCGCGAGAATGGCCCTGGGACTTACGATCTGCGCGAGGGCGAGCCCGAGCACTTGCAGCAGGACCAGGAGGCTGCGGGAGGCGGCCGCGGCGGCCATGGCAGCAGCGGGTTGGAGGAGGAAGGGGGCTCGGCTCCACGCGCGCACAGACGGCTGAGGCTCCGCGCACCGCGCCGGCTGCTCTCCGACGCAGCGGCCCGGCCCCCTGAATACGCGGCGGGGCGGGGCTGGGGGCCCGCGGGGTCTGTCACCTGAGAGGATCCTTGGAGGGAAGCCGATGCCCTCCGCCCAGCTCCGCCCCGCTGCATCCAGCCGCCAGCGCCCACCCTCCGTCCTCGCCCCAGACTTCCAGGAGGCCCCTGCCCTGTTGTATTCAGAGGAGCGGCGCAGAGCAGGACGGAGGCCACGGTCCTGTTTCTGTGTGTGGAGGCAGAGGACTGCCAAGGTCCCCCCTCCAGCCTGACCTCCGGGGCCCACCACCTTCTCCTTGATCCGCAGCCCGCGCCCCATCCCTTACCCCACGTCCTTACCCACTTTTGCCTGCGAGCCTGGGTCAGTCCTCTTTCCAGGTGGAGCGGACTCCAGAACCCCTTAGTAGGCTCTGTCCAGCCCCCTCCCACCTGGTTCCTCTCCACACACAAACAAGCAGGCCTCTTTCGTATTAAAACATCCCGAAGCCCTTCCCGGATCATCCACCCTGTGAATACCCCCCATCCACCTCCTCCCTCTAGTTCTCTGCTCTTTATCAGCGTTGTCTGCCACCCACCTCCAAACTTCCTCCTCCCCCTCACTTCCCTGCTTCTGCCTCAGCGGGGGGATCAGTCTCCCGGAGGTCCCCAGTGAGGCTCGTCTCTTCTTCAGTGGTCCAGGCAGGCTGTCGGCACCTGGGGCGGCCCGTGGCCGTTCTGACCTTCAAGTCTTCCCTGTCCAGGCTTCCACCACGTGCCCCTGTTCTTCTATTGCTTTTTCTTCTCTGCAGCTCCCTTAAGCGCGGAGTCTCCAGGATTGAGCCTTTCCACTCATTAGGAGTGATCTCCTTCCTCCATGTTCATGGAAACAACCACCACCTTATATACCAGAGTTTCCCAAACCCACGAGTCCAGCGTAGCCTCTCTCCAGAATCCCCGACCTTCCTTTTCAGTCACTTAAGCAATATTGGTAAACTATTTCAAGTCTCAGTTTCCTTACCTGTAAAAGGGACTAGTAGGAGTTCCCATCTTACAGGGTTTTTGTGAAGATTGAATAGGATGATGCACGTGAAATGTTTAACCTAGCACTAGCGCCAGCACACAGTAGGTGCCTGATACATCTTAGCTTTCATTATGACTTATTGAGGATCCCCTGTTTACCAGGCCCGCCCTCAATGCGCAGACCAGCCTAAACAGTCGAAGAGACTGCGCTCTGGAACCTAGAAAAGTCCCAGCTCCGGGGAGCATGTTGGCAAAGGTCCCTGGGCTTTGAAGGGAGATCCTGGAGCTGAGTTTGGGAAATGGGCTTGAGAGAATTTCACTGGTCTGCCTTACAAAATTGAGAAGAATTTGTAGTTAGTGGGAAGTAAGAGGAAGGGAGGAGGAAGATGAGGGGAGAGAGGGATGACGGGCGTTGCCTGGGGAGGGTGGGGTAATATTGTAAAGGATTTCTAAGAAATAGGATGTCCAAAGTTGTTGGTTTTATGTTGTTCATTTCTTCATCGCTTGTGGACCAAACGCTCAAAGGGCTTGTGTGAGTTTGCTTTTTCGTGTGGGGACTATGGAAAGGGGGTGAGTGTCACTTCTGGACAGCACCTGGTAGTATATTGTTGTCCACTGCAGTGTAGCCAATCACCTCAAAACTTAGTGACGTAGGACAACAATTTCTTGGATCAGGAATTCAGGAATGGCTCTGAGGTTAGTTCTGACTCGGGGCTCTGCTGGGAGGGTGCAGGCCGATGGTGGCTGGGGTTGGCGACATCTAGAAGCCTTTTTCACTCACATGTCTGGTGCCTGTACTGGGAAGCTTCTGTAGCTGAGGCTGGACCAGCTGGGATTTCCTGGGCTGCCCTCTCCTTTACCTCTTTGTAGGTTTTCTGCAGAGTCTCATCGTCACGGTAGCTGAACTCCTCACATAGCAGCTTAGAGAGAGAGGGAGAACACCAGACGGAAACGGAATTGCCTCTTTGGATCTAGCCTCAGGAGTCACACAGCATCCATGTCACCACTATCTTTTGGCTCAGGGTGTTACAAAAGTCCCCCTAGGCTCAAATGGCAGGAACAGAGACCTCACCTCTTGATGGACAAGCATCAATATCGTATTTCAAGAAGAGCTTGGAGGATGGGATACATATTGGTGCAACTATCTTTGGAAAATACAACCTGCCTCACTTGGGCCTATAACCTGAATCATTTCAGTGGAAGCTGAAGCTCAAAGCTGGAGCTGACTAAGAGAAATCGTAGGGAAGGCTTTGAACTCTAGTGGACTAGAGTTTCCAGCCAATTGCATACAGATCTTTTTCTTTTCTTTTCGCATACAGCTCTTAAGGAGCAGGGAGGCCTGAAGAGACTCATCTTTCCACATCTCTGGATAGGAAGACTCGATGTTGCAAAGATGTGAAATTAATCTATAAACTCCACCCAATCTCAATAGAAATCAATGCAGCCTTCATGAAACTTGACAGACTCCTAAAGAGATTCTAGGAGAAAGGCATCATGAAAATAGCCAAGAAAATCTTGAAAAAAAAAATGAGAAAAGTCTTTCCCTACAAAGCGTGTAATTCAAATAGTGTTTTACCAGTCCAGGAACTGAGAGAGAGAGAAGAGAGGAGAGGGGAGGAGAGGGGAGGGGAGGGGAGGGTAGGGGAGGGGAGAGGAGGAGGAGGAAGAGGAAGAAGAAGGAGAAAGAAGAAGAAGAAGAAGAAGAAGAAGAAGAAGACGACGACACACACATTTATCACATACACTTATTCTATGATAAAAGTCTGTATATTTGGTTTATGATAAAGGTTAAATTTAAGATAAATAAGTAAAGGGTAGGCCAGTTAATGAATGTTGAGGCAACGGCATGTATACTCAGAAAAAATTCAAGTTATATTTCTACAACAACATACAAAAATTATATTCCTGGACAAATGTATTAAGGACCTAAATGTAAAAATAACAAACAAATGTAAAAATAAAAAGACATCTAAAGGAAAAAATTTAATAATTTTGTGTTAAGGAACATTTTCCTGAGCAATACACAAAATCATGAAAAGATGTTTAAATTTGACTTCATAACACTTTAAAAATGCCTTTATATAAAAACACATAGATAAAATTAAAAGGACATATTCAAAATACATATTACCAAAGAATTAAATGGATAACATACAAAGAGCTTTTATAAATCAATAAGACAAGCTCTATCAAACATTTTAAGGACTATCTAACTTGAATCTTCTACAAAGTTTTTTAAAAATATATTTTATTGATTATGCTATTACAGTCATCCCATTTTCTCCCCCTTTATTCCCCTCCACCCTGCACACCCCCTCCCACCCACATTCTCCCCCATTTAGTTCATGTCCATGGGTCGTACATATAAGTTCTTTGGCTTCTACATTTCCTATACTATTCTTAACCCCCCCTGTCTATTTTCTACCTACCATTTATGCTACTTATTCTCTGTACCTTTTCCCCTCCCCTCCCCTTCCTACTACCCTGCTGACAACCCTCCATGTAATCTCCATTTCTGTGGTTCTGTTCCTGTTCTAGTTGTTTGCTTAGTTTGTTTTTGTTTTAGGTTCAGTTGTTAATAACTGTGAGTTTGCTGTCATTTTACTGTTCATATTTTTTATCTTCTTTTTCTTAGATAAGTCCCTTTAACATGTCATATAATAAGGGCTTGTTGATGATGAACTCCTTTAACTTGACCTTATCTGGGAAGCACTTTATCTGCCCTTCCATTCTAGATGAAAGCTTTGCTGGATAGAGCAATCTTGGATGTAGGTCCTTGCCTTTCATGACTTCAAATACTTCTTTCCAGCCTCCTCTTGTCTGCAAGGTTTCTTTTGAGAAATTAGCTGACAGTCATATGGAAACTCCTTTGTAGGTAACTGTCTCCTTCTCTCTTGCTGCTTCTAAGATTCTCTCCTTATCTTTAAACTTGGCTAATGTAATTATGATGTGTCTTGGTGTGTCCCTCCTTGGGTCCAGCTTCTTTGGGACTCTCTGAGCTTTGTGGAATTCCTGGAAGTCTATTTCATTTTCCAGATTGGGGAAGTTCTCCTTCATTATGTTTCCAAATAAGTTTTCAATTTATTGCTCTTCCTCTTCTCCTTCTGGCATCACTATGATTTGGATGTTGGAACGTTTAAAGTTGTCCTGGAGGTTCCTAAGCCTCTCCTCATTTTTTTGAATTCTTGTTTCTTCATTCTGTTCTGGTTGAATGTTTCTTTCTTCCTTCTGGTCCAAACTGTTGATTTGAGTCCTGGTTTCCTTCCTGTCACTGTTGGTTTCCCATACATTTTCCTTTATTTCACTTAGCATAGCCTTCATTTTTTCCTTTAATTTGCGACCATATTCAACCAATTCTGTGAGCATCCTGATTACCAGTGTTTTGAACTGTGCATCTGATAGGTTGGCTATCTGTTTGTTGCTTAGTTGTATTTTTTCTGGAGCTTTGATCTGTTCTTTCATTTGGGCCTTGTGTTTTTTGGTTGGTTTTTTTTTTTTTTTTTTTTTTTTTTTTTTTTGTCTCTGCACGCCTGTTACGTAGTAAGGGGCAGAGTCTTCGGTGTTCACCAGGGTGGGGCAATACATCACTGGTTGTGACGCTGTATGTGGGGAGGGGTCCGAGAGGTAACAGTGCCACTTGCTCAGCTCTATGTTGATCTTCAGTCACTTCCCCCACTACCCACAATCAAACTGGGCCCCTCTGGTGCTGATTCCCAAGTGGGTGGGCTTGTGTACGCTCTAGGCCCCTGTGGGTCTCTCCAACGACCTCTCCTCTGAGGCTGGGAGTTTCTCCCACTGCCACTGCAACCCCCATGGGTGTTTTCAATCAGAGGTTTGAGGCTTTATTTCCCTGCGCTGGAACTCTGGGTTGCGCAGTCTGTCTCACTCCCCAGTTGTTCCTCCCGGTTTATCTGCGTGCAAATATTGGACCACCCTGTCTGCCAGCCACAGCCTTGCCACCAGTCCTCTCTGCCCAGCTACCCATCTCCGCCCCTCCTATAGGTCTGAATGAATGTTTCTTCTTTGTCTCCTTGGTTGTCGGACTTCCATACAGTTCAATTTTCTGTCGGTTCTGGTTGTTTTTGTTTTTAAATTGTTGTTGTCCTTCTTTTGGTTGTGCAAGGAGGCACAGTGTGTCTATACACACCTCCATCTTGGCTGGAAATCTGAATCTTCTATAAAGTTTTTAGAAAATAAAAAGATAAAGAACTCATTTTATGGGGCTAATATAACCTTGATATCCAAACCAGTGATATGGAGTAAGAAAGACATTTTAGAGGCCAATCTGTCCTGTGAACGATGAGGTGGAAAAATTCTATTTGAAATATTAGCAGATTGCCTTGGCTGGTGTGGCTCAGTCAGTTGGAGTGTCGTCCTGTAAAGCAAAAGGTCTGAAAGGTATGGGTTTTAATTCCCGGTGAAGACACACACCTAGGCTGTAGGTTTGGTCCCCTGTCAGGGCTCCTATGAGATGTAATCGATTGATTGATGTTTTTCTCTCGCATTGATGTTTCTCTCTCGCATTGATGTTTCTCTCTCTCATTGATGTTTCTCTCCCTCTCTGTCTCCCTCCCTTCCCCACTCTCTACAATTGATAAGCATGTTCTTGAGTGAGGATAAAAAATATATTAGCAGATTGAATAGAGCCACCTTTTAAAAGATACACATCATGACCAAGTTGTTTTTATACCAGGAAAGTAGGAAGTTTTAAAATTGGAAAATATGTTACTGTAATTCATTTTTAAAGACTTAAGATTATCTCCAAGATGCAAAAAGCATAAACAAAAACTCAAACGTTTGCTCTTGTCTTTACACCTACCATAGTAATTTCCTCTGCAAGAACAAACCTGAAAATGTGGGCCCACGAAGCCAGGTCCTGGACCGTACGAGAAGACTGGCACCACACCCTGCCAGCCCTCTTTCCTGAGGACTCACAGAGCCTGGAAGGGCCCTCTGTTCAGACAAACAATAGGGGGAAGAGAAATGTCCCTTCTATTTCCTTTTCATCCACATTAACTCAAGACTTATATTCTTTATTTCAATACAATTTTACATCTTAATCATAGAGATATCTCATGCTTAAGCAGAGATTGAGTCTGACTGATTTCATCGCTATCCTCCCAAACGGCCGATGTCCGCAGGTTTCTGAGTGAGCATGTCACATGCCATTGAATCGACCCCCGGCGCACATTGGATCTGTGGGCTGGCACTGCCCTTGGGGCCCCCCTACCGTGCCCTCTCTCTCACGGGCAGGTTTCAGGCTTCTCTCAGGGTTCAGTTCAGAGTGACGAGCCCAGTGCTCTTACATTTATGCGTCAGTCTTGTAGTGTGAGGAAATAATTAATGGGCATCCTCATAAAAAGAGTATCTATGGACTACTAATTTAATAATAATAACATGTATCATTTATATATTATTACAGTTGTATTTATAATAATACTTCCTGAGCACTTGCAATGTGACAGATATTGTACTCGTGTGTTATGAGCATTTTGTCAAGTCCTCACAACCTCTCAGAGATGCAGGGCCTGTGATCATCTCCATTTTATAGACAAGAAGACGGAGGCCTAGAGGAGTGACAGATTGCCCCGAGGATGCGCAGCTGTGTTTCCGCTGGTTCTGGCTCGTGGTAGGTCCCAGTAACGCGCACTTCTTCCCTTTTCCTCTAAGACCACAGCATAAGGTTGTGCAGTTTGGGCTCCGCACAGAAACGGATGGCAGGGGAGGTGTGGGACTGAAATCCAGTCGCCACCGGCTTGCCACAGCTGTTGTTTGGCTGGTCCTGTCCCTTTTAGGGAAGAATTCTTAAAATCTTGTTTGACTTGAGGGCTGGGCCACTCCAGCACACAATCCTCAGACCTCTATTCTCTGACCTTCGGATCTCCTGACCCTTCCTCCCCAAC
This sequence comes from Desmodus rotundus, assembly GCF_022682495.2. NCBI lineage: Eukaryota > Metazoa > Chordata > Mammalia > Chiroptera > Phyllostomidae > Desmodus > Desmodus rotundus. The sequence goes on from NC_071389.1 coordinate 26,144,593, forward strand.
TCTGATAGGAAGGAGGTGTGGGCTCAGAGGCTAAGTAGAAAAGGCATCCCACCTGTTTCCTCCGTTTCCCACGGAGTCCTCGGTTCCTCCAACACGCCACCACCCGCTCAGCAGTAAATCAGGCTCTCTGGGACTCTGGCGCCACCTAGTGGTCCCCTTCTGCAGCACATTATGATGACAAGTTGAAGAAAAGCCCTTTTTTTTCAGGGAGCGAGAGATGAAATGGGGAGAGAAGACAAAAAGCTCTGTGGGAACTAAACAAGGGAGAGATTGTGGCTCCTGGAGAATCAGAGCTTAGCATTTGTATTCGGCTATACTTGGATCCTGATTCTACCACATACTAATTGTGCAGCCCTGGGCAAGTCCCTTCACCTCCTTGAGCATGCCTCTTGATGTCCAGGAAGTGCCTGGCAAGCTTGGAATGTTTTAGGTGGAAGAAACATTGTAAGCAAAGTCAGGGAACAGGGAAAATGTTCGGAGTGCAGGGTAGGTGACGTACTCCCTCTCCCCTGCTGAGAAGAGGGTCTATCCCTTGGAGCAAGGTGGGGCCAGAGAGCACACATCTCTTCTTAATCACAGCACAATGAGAGGAGCGGGAACTCCTTCTTGGAATCAGATGCCTGTTCTAGGCTGAGCCCCAGTCCTAAGCAGGTTCGCCTGCCTGGGCTCTGCCCTCACATGCCTGGGTGGGAAAGCCAACCACTCCGCTTTCTTGCCAAGCTAGAGCCAAGCTCCTCCAAACTCCTCGGAACTGCCCAGTCCTGATCTTGGTTCCATCTGACCCATTTGTCCCATCTGATTCCTCCTCACTTTTTAAAAAGATTGTATTTATTCATTTTTAGAGAGAGGGGACGAGAAAGAGGGAGAGAAGTATCAATGTCTGGTTGCCTCTCTCGTGCCCCCTACTGGGGCCCTGGCCCACAACCCAGGCATGTGCCCTGACTGGTAATTGAACTGGTGACCTTTTGGTTCTCAGCCCGTGCTTAATCCATGGGGCTACATCAGCCAGGGCTGATTCTTCCTCACTTCTGATGTAACATTGATAAACTACAGTGTGCTGGCTTCCATGAGCTATATTGTCCTGTTTCTCCCCCCAACCCCACATCTCTAGCTGTCCCTTCTCACGGTTCCTTTGTGGGTTTCTTCACTCTGCACGTTTACCACTCTGAAGGGTCCTGTCTGGTCCTTACCTTTTCACTACCAGTGTTCTTCCTGGGCCATCTAACGCACTCTGCTGACTTGGACTATCATCTGGATGTTTTCCCCAGAGTGTCAGGCCCACTTATCCAACTGCCTCTAGGATGTTCCAAGGGCACCACACACTTTTGATATGCCCAAAATGAAATTACTGCTTGCCCCCAAACCTGTTCTTCTTCCTGTGTTGATTACATAGCCAATGGGTCCACCCTCTGCCCTATTGCTTAAGCCAAAAATATGGGTGTCAGCCTTGATTCTTCCCTCTGTCCTCCCCTGGAAGTATTATCACCATGTTCCAGTCACGATGCCTCCTATATGTTTATCCAATCCACCCATCTCTCTCCATCCCGGCTGTGACTCCATTCCTCCTTCGCTCGGATTATTATAACTGCCTCTGATTTTGACTCTGTCTCAGTTTTACTCCTTGTTTGCTTCTTGTGTTCCCTCCTGGAGGCCCTAGAGGAGAGCTCATTCCTTGTCTTTTCCACCTTCTAGAGGTTTCCCACTTTTCTTTGTTCATGATCCGCTTTCTCCATCTTCAGAGCCAGAAAAGCTACATCTCTCTGACTGTTCTTCTACAGTCAGACCTCCCTCTCCTTCTGTCTTCTGTTTTCCTCTTCCATTTATTTATGTTTTTAGACACAGAGTAAGAGAGGGAGAAAGAGAGGGAGAGAAACATCAATGCGTGGTTGCCTCTCACGAGCCCCCTACTGGGGACCTGGCTGCAACCCAGGCATGTGCCCTGACTGGGAACCAAACCAGCCTTGCTGGCGCTCAATCCACTGAGCCACACCAGCCAGGGCTTAGCTCTCTCTCTCTCTTTTTTAAAAATCCTCATGGAGGATCTGTTTACTGATATGTTTACTGATTTGAGAGAGAGGAAGCAGGGAGAGAGAGAAAGAGAGAGAAACACTGATATGAGAGAGAAACATTGATTGATTGCCTCCCCTACACACCCCGACCTGGGATGAACATGCAACCTAGGTGTGTGCCCTGACAGGGAATCAGCCCCACAGCCTTTTGGGTGCATGGAAGGACACTCCAACCAGCTGAGCCACCCTGCCAGGGCTGTTCTGTGAACTCCCATCGAAGGGTTTGCTGGAGGATGTTGGCAGAGGTGTCCTAGGTGATGATGATCCCGCTAGTGGGAGTGACATGGGCCATGAACAGCGATGGCAGAAGGGAGAGCACTGGGGGGCCAGACCGTTGCCACGCTCACGGCTGTGGTAGTTTCAGCCGATTCCCACTTTAGAAGGCAACACTTGTAGCCACAACTGTCAGGCCCAGGTTAGTCCCATTGATGGAAAGGAGACATCTCAGATCTGAAGGTTAACATGTTTGCCTTTATTTTTTATTGTTTGTAAAAAACAAAAAAGAAATAGCATTCAAACTGCCACCTCTTTACAATCTCTTTCTCTCATACATATAGACATGATTTGCTTTTCTTCAACATACCAGCATATCCTGGATTTCTTTCTAACCAGTACAAAAAGATTCCCCTCTTTCTTTTTAATACCTGTATCTACTGTGTATCACAACAAAGCGTTAAAACCACATCTTACAAATGAAGGGCGTTGGCGTTATTGCCTTTTTTTTTTTTTTTTTTTTTTTTTGCAGCTCCCAACGCGTGGTCTCTGATCTGAACCTGAGCAAGGATCCCTCCCCACCAAACTCGGGTTTGTTTTGCTCAGCTTGTCCCCTCACTCTGCCACTATCTTGCCTTCTAGATAAGTTCTGTTGTTTCCCAGGCTTTGTGATTCAGAGTCAAGAGCAGACAGAGAATTCAGCGGGGAGAGGCAGGAGGCGAGGGGGGAGGGAACGGAAGGTCGAGAGCCTCGTGTTTGGAGGTTAGGCCAGGGAGAGTCGGGAGAGCAGGGGAGACGTACTGCGCAGCTCAGGAAAATCTTATCGCTGTCTGAGAGACGAGATTGGAATTCCATTCTCCTGGCGCTGACGTCCTTGCATGGGACTGCGTGAAGAGACTGGGCTATCTGGAGTCTCAGGATAAGTTAGGATTACACAAACGACCCAGGGTGAAGCTCACTGAATGTGCTCCTTCAGGTATTTCTGCTGTTATTTGTGCAGTTCCGTCCCCAGAAGAGGAGTTGCATAGTCTTGCAGGATGCACGTGTACATACCACCCCCAAAATGCCTGAGACACTTTCCAAAACGTTTGTAACCAACTTACACTCCCACTACAGTTTATGAGCTTGGCTGCTGTTCTGCACCCTCACCAACACCAGATCTTATCTGTCTTTTATGTGTTTGCTACTGTGGTGGGCAAAAATAAGCAACAACCAAGTAATTTGTTTCCCTTTCACTGTGAGGGAGGTGGTACAAGACATTCCGATCCAGCTGACATTCTCACTCAGTGTTTATGAGTGTGCATGTTTTCATCAGAATCACACCGAGGGGTTTACAGACCTAATGCCTTAAGCACCTCTAGAGTTCCCTCCGGCAAGTGGCCCAAAGCTGTATCACAGGCGTCAGAACGAGGTGTAGAAATCAGCCCTCCCGAATCCCAGTCCCACGCTACTTCCACGAGGTCGAGCCTACCCACCACCGCAAGGAAGCAGCTAGGTGAGGCCACAAAGCCCCAGGTTCCAAAGACGCTCTTATTTCACCGGCTTCTTTTTTAGATTCCGCCTTTCCTACCAAACCCCTCTGAGAGAACGCGGCACGACTTCGCCACCCCACTGTTCGTTTGTTCTGTAGGAATTTGTGGGTGCTCAGTGCAGAGACTGCGGCAGTGAAAGTGATGTTTGGGCGCAACCTGTGGATGCGCGGAAACATGCTGGATGTTCCTTTGAATGGGTTGAGCAGGCCGTTAATTTGGCGCCCACGTAAGCCAGTGTTCTTTATTTTAAAGATTTGATTTATTTATTTTTAGAGGCAGGGAAGGCAAGAAGAGAGGGAAACATCAGCGTGTGGTTGCCTCTCGCGCGCCCCCTACTGGGGGCCTGGTCCGCAACCATGTAAGCTAGTGTTCTTTAAATATTTATTCGGAATTTATTTTGCAGAGAGGATGAATACTGTATCAAAGAAGATTGGAGGGGGAGGCCTGTTGGGGAAGGAGCCTGTTTCTCCTTCCTTATCCTAAGCGATTCAGTTCTGGACCCACACTTGCCATGCAAAAGCCCTGCTGTTAGCTAGACTCACTCATCCTCTTTGGAAGTGAGTGTGTCGCCGCCATCAGCAGTTACCAGGGCAAACCCTGGGACGCGTCAAACCCTCCAACCCACTCAACAGTCGCACACAGTGTTCGTGAGAGGGTTGTGGGTATATCGATTCCTCTCTCTCTCTCTCTTTCTCTCCATATAGATGTATCTGTTATGCGTGATGTTTTATTTACGCTTTGTGTATTATGTTGCCAGTGTTTCCTGGTAGACTTGTGGTCCGAGCTGTGTGGTGCCAGCCAAGAGAAGAGCAGGGATGAAGCCGGGGTGAGTGGTAGAGAGTCAGCCGTGCTCTCCCAGAAAGAAGGAGCAGCAAGTGGAGGCCCAGAGGGCGGGAGGATCTTGACTCTTAGAACAACTAAAATGGTGTCTGGTTGGAGGGGAAAGTGGGGAAAGTCTGGTGTCAGAGTTTGTTTTTCTCTCTTCTACGTGGCGTTAGAAAAACGGTCTTCAGACCTGGGATTCCCATGACATGTCAAATTGTTTTTATAACTGTACCTATGGTGCCCCGCAGAACGCGCACCGAGGAGCTAGGTGATGAGACCGGTGCAGTGGGTCTCCCTCCCCTCCCCCGGCTCCCGACCCGCACACATAACTCCTCCCGCCTCTGTTTGCGAAGGTATAAACAATTCTGTGAAGAAAACTACTACACTGAGTTCTTTGTGACTTGATTGGATTGTTTCCTTCATATACTGCTAGAATGGGAGCTCAAGGTCTGGTTTTTATTTTTATCTTTTTAATTCATTTTTTATTGTTTGATTTAATCTATTTTTTTCCATTACCATTTAGTCTCCTTACATCCCCTTCTCACAAGGTCTGACTTTTAAAGAGGTATTTATTTAATATACTGCTGGTATCATGATTTTAAAATCTTTTCCAGCAGAGAGGTAAAACATTTTATTATGTTATTCATTTGTGAGAACAAAATTTTTTCATGTGCTTATTGACCATTTTGTTGTTCCTTCATTAAGGTGCCTAGTCATATCATTTGCCCTATTTTTCTATTAGGATGTTTAACTCATTAAATTTCCCTACAATTGCATTTCTGTCAATTTTTCTGAGATTACTACTTTTGCCTTTTGTTGTGTTGCTATGTTACTCAATCTTTGAGGTTTTGTGACTTGAGTGATAAAGTAGGGGTCAAAGGTAGACCTGCTGTTTGTAGCTAGTATAAGGGTAGGGACCGTTGTTAAACACCTACAATATATCAGAACCTCTTATACATCATTTCCAATTTTCGTAACCACCATTCCAACCCCACGTTGTGGGTGAGGACATGGAGGCACGCAGAGGTTAAGTATCTTGTCTGAGGTCACACAGAGAAAGTGGAGAGCTCCTTACTCTTTCTAATCCTCAGGACAACCTCTATGGTGTTATTTTCTCTGCAGCCCCAGTGCCAGTGTTCCATACGTCACGTACAGAAGCACGCTGTCCAGTGGGGGATCTCATAGGCAGTTGGTGAAAATGGCAGAGGGCTGGTGAGTCAGATAGAAGGCAAGGATTGTCTCTCAGAGGCTGTGGAAAGTGAATCCCCCACCAGTGAGGAGGAGTGGGTGTGTGGTCATGGGACCCCAGTCTCTAGAAGCCATGGATGGAGTGGCTGCCCAGCTGGGTGCTCTGAAGTGACTGAATGGGCTCCCTCATGAAGCCCACAGCTACACCTCTCTAGTACCCGAGAGTGGGCCAGGCGAGCCCGCGGAGGGGTCACCGCTCTTTCCAGCCATTATCTACTACACCAGCGGTGAGTGGGGTACCAGGCAGAACCGCTGTGCCTCAGGGTCCACCAGCACAGGAATCGGACCAGACCTACCGCACTATGTCGGAGATCAGCAGAGGGTGCAGAGGGTGTGTGCAAACCCGAGGTCCCTAGCCTGTGAGACCATCAGAGAATGACCAGAAGAGGTCCACTTATCAGCAAGGACTTTAAGAACAGGGGAAAGTGGAGTCAATAACATCGATAGGTGGAAAAGAAAAGAAAAGAACAGAGGTGAGTGAGCTGGCAAGTATGGATAACATACATGTTTTCTGGTAAGAGACAAAACCAAGAGGCAGACTGCAGTATTGGTACAAAACTGAATTTGTGTGGCCGTTTGAAAATGGGCCACTTCCTTGTCAGGCACTCGCTGTGTTACATGTTTGGGTAAATAGGTCAAAGGAAGTCCCCACCTTAATTGAAGGTGCAACAAAGTTACCCAGGGGTCTGTTGGGTCTACCTGGGTGAATATTTCAAGTGTGTGGTACCTAAGGGGTTAAGAGCCTCAAGGGCTTCTTAGACTCAGGAATGAAATGGAAAGAACCAACATAACATCATTGGTCAGTGGGTTTAGTCATGTAGAGAACATTTCTGTATCTTCTTCTAAAACAAATATTTTAAAAATGGTGGTGTTTCTTGTGAGTTTTTGTAAAGTAATTTTTCTTCGAGTTAATACAAAAAAGTGATAATATTTTGCCCCATTTTGCTTGCTCGCTCATTACAAATGATTGAAATCAAGCCTCTGGAGTTGAGACTTCTGAAGACTCAAGACTGGGAACAGATCCAAATGATTTTTTTTTTTTTTTTTTTTTTACCAGGAATCACAGGGACAAGTCGAGACGAGAAGTTCCCTTGTGCCCTTTAGACTCTCTACGCAGCACCGAGAACAGTAGCAGTGGGCAAAACCCAGCGCCTCCCGAAGGGCGAAGAGTGGCTAAAAGGGAGCCAAGAAGAAAGTAGACTGTTTTCTAAGAAAGACTGGTACGTGTGAAAGCACCAGCTGTGTTCAGTGTAAGAAATATTGGAAAACACTAGTCATGAGAACTCAAGGAACCAAACTCGCATCTGATGGTCTCAAGGGTCATGTTTTGAAATGAGCCTCGCTCATCTGCAGAATGATGAAATTGCCTTTAGAAAATTCAAGCTAATTAGTGAGGATGTTGGGGGCAAAAACTGCCTGACTAATTCCCATGGCATGGATCTTACCCATGACAAAATGTGCTCTGTGGTTAAAAAATGGCAGACCACGCCCTGGCTGGTGGGGCTCAGTGGATTGAGCACAGGCCTGTGAACTGACGGGTCATCAGTTCGATTCCCCATTGGGGCACATGCCTGAGTTGTGGGCCAGGTTCCCAGTTGGGGGTGTGTGAGAGGCAACTGATTGATGTTTCTCTCCCTCTCTTCCTCCCTCTCCTCCTTCTAAAAAGAATAAATAAATAAAATCTTAAAAAATAATGGCAGACTGTGCCTGAAGCTCATGTTGATGTCAAGAATGCTGACGGTTATTTGCTTTGTCTATTCTGTGTTGGTTTTACTGAAACAACAGCAACAATCAGAATTAGAAAACTTCTTATGCTCAGCATCCGCAGGCCCACCAAATCCAGAAGAAGATGATGGAAGTCATAACCCGAGAGGTGCAGACAAACAACTTGAAAGAAGTGGTCAGTAAATTGACCCCAGGCAGCACTGGGAAAGACAGAAAAGCTTGCCAATCTACTTATTCTCTCCATCATGTCTTTGCTAGAAAAGTCAAAATGCTGAAGAAACCCACGTTTGAATTGGGAAAACTCATGGAGCTTCATGGTGAAGGAGGCAGTTCTGGAAAAGCAGCTGGGGATGAGACAGGTACTAAATTTGAACAAGCTGAGGGATATGAACCCCCCAGTCCAAGAATCTGCTTAAAATTTAGACTTTTAATGGTGATACTCTCCTGTCCCATTTTCTGGTGTCTTCCTGGAGGAATGCCATTGTGGAGGGGCCCAGCTGTGATGGAAACTTGGTGGACCTCTCTTCACAGGGGCACCGTCCCCTCCTTTGTCATCATTTGGGAGTGGTGACAGAGAGCAGGGACTGAGGTTTTTGGAGAGAGGAGGAGCTCTGTGGCGTGGTGAGTGTTTCTCACGTGCAGCAGGATCAGCCACTTCTATCTCGGGCCTGGCTGGAGACTGCCCACTGCAGAAAAGGCACAGGAAAGGGCTCCAGGCAGGAAAATGAAACCTGGTCCCCTCTGAGCTCTGTCCTTTCCTAGTTAACCTGGACCTAGAATATTGTTGAATTTATTCTGGCGACGAATAGAACATTTAATGACGAATGCCTTGACTCCTCAAACAAGTGATTCTTAAACTTATTTGGGTTACGCACACCTTTGCGGATCTAAGGCCCACTCCTCGGGAAAGTACACAGACCCACACACCCACGGATTTTGTCAGATAGTTTCAGAGGGTTGACAGGGTGCTAAAGTCCATCTGCGGCCCCTGGTTAGTGACGTTAGGAACGGTGTGGAGTCCAACCCCTTCGGCACAGCACACAAAGCTCTTTGCCATCTGGCTCTTTGCTCCTTCTCCAGCTTCTCCTAGTGCCCCTTGCATGTGACAGTTTTCAGTTCTCCTTTCTCACTTCTGCATTTCATGCACACTAATCTCTGCCTGGAATGTTCTCCTCCTTGATTGCCTGGAAACTGACTAACTTTATTAAGGCAGACTGAAGCACTTCTTTTGTTCTGTGATCTGTACCGAAAGACGGCATTTTGTTTGATAGGCCGTTTGGCCAATGGTCTGAAAGCAGCCACAGTGTGAAATCCCCACGTCAAAGTGTAAAATTGGTGCTTCTTTAAGCCAGTTTGAAATTTCTTGTCTTCTCTTCTTCCTTGTTCCTGGTCCTGCCCGTTTTGGATAAAAAAGGATTCTTCTAGCTTGTGAATTATGATCAGAACTACTATTCCATGAAAGGCAGATAATATCAGTAAGAATGAGATTTCTCGTCTTCTTTTTTTTTTAATCTTTTGAGAATGAGATTTCTATCTTGTAGATCCTCCCACCTGAAGAGTTTGGAAGTTCTAAGATGACATTTGTAGATGAATGCCAACAGCGTCTGCTACTTTTACAGGACGGAGTCAGGAATAATTTATCCATGGCCCTGACCACCACGGACCCTGTGGTGGACAGTGCCTTCTGGCTGTCCGCAGCCATTCCCAGCCCCCTTCTCTATGGCCGCCTCTCACTCTGGGGGTGCAAGCCAGATGCGTGCTTTCCCTGAATACCTTTGTAGTTAGGGGTTGAGCCGCGCAGCCTGGTTCTGGCCAACGGGTCTTACGGGAAAGTCTGCTGGGAGCTTCTGGGGAAACTTCTGCTTTCCTGGTAACAGGAACAGTCAGATTGGGGGCACTCTTTTCCCCCTCTTCCTGTCCTCAGAGATGATGTGGTGTTTAGAGCTGTGCTGACCATTTTGTGACCATGAGGTGACAGCATGAGCAGTGGTTCTCAAACTTGTATGTGCGTCAGAATCACCCAGAGGGCTCCTTAAAACACAGATGGTTGGGCCCTGTCCCCAGAGTTTCTGATTCCCGGGTCAGGAGCATGCCTGAGAATTTGCACTGCTACCAAGTTTCCAGGCGAGGCTGATGGTGCCAGGTTGAGGACCACCTTTTGAGAACCACTGAACGTGAGGATAAAAATGTAATAGGCTGATGATGGCAAAGCAGAGCGATGGCGTCTGGGTGCCAATGGCCTTGCCAGGTAGCTGAATTGATGTGAACCCCTAGGTCTGCCTCTGGATTTCTTGTTCTGTGAGAAAAATACAGTCCTATTTGTTTATTTTTCAAGTAAACATCGTGGATTTTGTGGGGAGGACAGAAGAGGAGAAAAATCGAGCGGGATGTCCATCTGAGGCTACCTTAGCATGGAGTAAAAACTCTTTCCACAGGAAATGTTTTGCAACGTGTCTTAGAGTCCCATGGATGCTGATATAGTAGGGCTGTGAGTTTTTAAAAGATTTTATTTATTCACTTTTAGAGAGAGGAGGAGGGAGGGAGAAAGAGTTGGAGAGGAACATCAATGTAATGCCTCCAACTAGGGACCTGGCCTGCAACCCAGGCCTGTGCCCTGACTGGGAATCGAACTGGCAACCTTTTGGTTCACAGGCCAGTGCTCAATCCACTGGAGCCACACCAGCCAGGGTGACGGTGAATTTAAATATTAGGTTAATTTAAAAGTTTTTTAAAAATCAAAGTAAAACATGTACATAGTTTAAAAAATCTAGTTATACAAGGCTTCTACTGACAAATGCTAACACCCTCCCCACACCTACTTACTCTGATACCTACTCTTCTGAGGCAATTGTTTTCAACTCTTCTACTTATTGTTCCTGAAATTTACAAATTTCAGCTTTGCTTATCCAAGTCCTCCCATAGAAGATGAGAATTCAGATGTCTTTTTCTATATCCTCTCCCTCTCCAAGCCAGATCCTGAAATCTGTCAGCGCTCCATCATGGCGTTCTCAGGCTCCAGAACTGTGAGAAGTGCATTTCTGCTGTTTTTAAGCCACCCAGTCTGTGGTATTTTGAACTGACTAAGACAGTCACCGTCTTGAACTTGATGGTTGACATGCCTGAGGGAAAAAGATCAGAGGAGTGTCAAGGCAGGGAATAATGCCGCAGGCACGAAGTGATACATATCCTTTCTGCTCAAACTCACTAGCCACACTCAACTGATGGTAAGAGGGCCAGGAAATAAAATCCTACCAAGTTCCCAGAAGGCAGAAAGCCAGGACTATTTCGTGAAGAGCATTAATTGCCGTCTATTAGTCACTTTGTACCCAGAGCTGTTCTAAATATATCACAGGCATCATCTCAGTTAAGCTTCACAACAATCTTATAAAATAGGTACTATTAATATCATCACAATCCCCATTTTATAGATGAAATAACGGGCACAGAGAGGTTAAGCAAGCTGATCAAAGTCACACAGTGGTGAAGGCAAGGATTTAAACTCAGTCATCTGGTCCCATAGACTGCGCTTAAACCACCAGACTTTATTAGATGGGAAAATGTGAGAAGCGCTGTCACAGATGATGGAGAGTCATTAAAGGATTTAAAGCTGGAGGGTGTGATTCAGTCAGATTTGCCATTTAGAAAACTCTCTCCAAAGATCGTGAGGTGAAGGATCCGTTTAGACTAAGGATCAGGGTTAGACTAAGACGGGGAGGCTATTTGCCTAGTGAAAAGAAGAAGTAGAGGATTTGAACTAAGGTACAATTACTACAGTAAACTGGGTAAACTTTAGCTTCTGTTTCACCATTTCTTGAAAAACGGTTATGCTCAGACCTATCTGGATGGGTTTTCCTGAGAATTAGAGAGGATAACATAAGCAGAACTCTGACAGTGGTAAGGCTGAAATTGCTGGAATCACAGAAACCGAGGTTAGAAACCTCAGCTTTGCTATTCACTAGATGGGGGTCCATTGTTCTAAGTCGCAATTTGCTCATTTAAAAAATCGGTGTTAAAGTAAGAAAAGTTAAATAAGTTATAGTAAGAAAATATATTGCAAACTGATGGCAGGTTGAGACAATTAGCTTAGAAGGAAGGCAGAATTCCTTCTAGACAAAGAGCTGAGATTTTGTTTAGGAAAAATACCTTAAAGGACTTGTGTGCTTATTAAGGTTAAGCCTCTTAGGCAAAGCTAAAAGAGAAGAGGCTTCAACAAAGAATTAAATTGTTTTGATTAATAAAGTAATAGGAAATTTTCATTTTCCTCTGATGAGATTAAAGTTTTGAGGGAAGCCTTGTCTTGGGAGAAAGTGCAGAAGAGATAGAGGAGAGGGTCTCACCAGAAGCAAGATAACTGAGGATCTGCTTTATCAGCTTCCCCAATCCAGTTGTCCCTGACAGCCAGCAGTTGTTTTAAAGCTGTGGATAGGATCAAGTTGTTTTCTCTTCCCCAGCAAGTGCCTGATAGTTCAGTGAGAAGTTGCTCAGGAACAATTTTCTGAATGAGTGAATGAATACATTTGCCAGATGGCAAGTGGATCCCTAAAGAAAAGAGCAGTCATTGAGACATTCTCTGTATTAAAGGTGGCTTTGGACAATTGTGTTTAATCATCATTTTTAAGTAGTTGCCTAATCTGTGGTAGTCTGTAATCACCCCTTCTCTGCACACCACTCCCTCCAAATGGCCTGCAGAAAAAGTCTGCTGCACAAAACTGGACTACTTGGGGAGGCTTTAAGGAATGAAAAAGAAAGCATCTAAGCGCCAGGCAAAAAACACGCAAACCAAAGATGGTAGTAAATCACAAGAGGAAGGCAAATGAACAGGGCGACCAGAATTCAGTGGCAGCAGGCATTCCAAGTGGGAGGTGATCAGAATCCTCTCAAAATTTGGGGAGATTATGATATCTCCCTTATCGTGGGTTAGAAGCTTGGGCCGTCTTATTTGACCGTTGAAGGAAAGAATAAGCCAGAGGTCTTTGGGGTATCCATAACCTCCAGGTTACATAAAGATGATTATTTAACTCATAGAGATGATTTGAGGACTATATTACAATAATTCATGTAAAGAGATTAGCACAGTGACTGGCACATAGTAAGAGCTCAGTAAATGTTCATTGCTGTTTTTCTTTACTTTCTCCCACTCCCTCCACTCCCTCCACTCCCTCCACTCCCTCCACTCCCTTTCCACCAGGCTCTATTCATTCTTTTCCAAGGGCATGCAGGGGGCGTGCTCACTCCTCCCTTCGCCCCACCCCAAGCCCCGCCCCTCACTTCTGCCCCATTGGTTCCTGAGAGGCGGAGCCCAGGGAACAGCCCAGTACGAAGTGGTGGGGGCGGAGCGCATGCGCGGGCTGGGGCTGGGTGGAGGTGGAGAGGAAGAGCTGCCGGAAGTAGAGACGGGGTGGTGGCAGAGCAGGCGGTAGCTGCCTGGGAAACCGAGACCCGGGACGCACCGCACGCAGACGAGCGGGGAGGCCGGGTGGTTGTCTCTGTGCCTGGCACCCAGCAGGCCCGAGACCACCATTTGCTTGGGCTGAGGGTCCCTGGTCCGGCCGCTTTCTCTGGACTCCAGTCCTTCCCTAAGCCCGCCAGGGGGCGCCGCACTGAGGGGCTGCTGAGTGGGGGGCGGGCGCCGCTGTCCGGAGAAGGGGCGCGGGGCCGGAGGAGAGGGCTCTGCCCCGCTCAGGAGGTCCCCCTGGGCGGGGGAGCGGGAGTCTTCACCTACAGACCGAGGCGAGGTTTCTGGGGGCGAGGAGGGCGCGTCGCCCTCTGCCCCCGCCGGCACCCTGGCCATGACTGGCAAGTCGGTGAAGGACGTGGATCGGTACCAGGCGGTCCTGGCCAACCTACTGCTGGAGGAGGATAACAAGTTTTGTGCGGACTGCCAGTCTAAAGGTAGCGCATCCTCCCCACCCCCACCCCTGGCGGGCGGGAGGTCCTCCAGCCTCCGGGTCGCGCCTCGGAGGTGGTCTGTGTGGGCACGGTGTTTCTGGAGCTTAGGCCGTCCAAATCATCCTAGATGGTGACCTCGTGCTACTCTTGCTGCTGAGCCTGCTAGGTGTTCTGCAGCGCCGGGGTTGGTGTGGAGAGACGTTGCGAGGGCCAGTGTGTGTGTGTGTGTTGGGGGGTGACGGTGGGGGTGGACGTGGCGTGATGTGTGCAGGTGAGTGTGTCTGTATTTCAGGGCTCTGAATGTGTTCTGAGCTGTCATTCCGGAGGCAGCCTAGAGCTTCCAGCCTTCCGCTTGCAGAGCTGGGGGTGAACTGCAGTGAGTGTGTGAATGTGTCAGAGGGAGGGGGAGAGAGGGAAAGAGAGAGAGGGAGGGAGGGAGAGAGAGAAGGAAAGTAAGGTGATGATGATGGGGAGGAAAAGTGCTTCAATGATTTTTAAAGGTGGTGAGTTTTGCTGCTTGCCATTTGGCTAGGAGCTCCTTCTGTCATTTTACAGACTTGCTGAGATCTGACGGAGTGGCTAGGTGGCTTTCTTCCTGGATGTGTGCGGTGGGAAGCTGCCTTATGCAGTGACACAGTGCGGATTTCTAGACAGCCTAGCCCTGGCTCGTGGAGTACGGTAGAGGCCTAATGTGTGTGTGGCGGCAGAAACTAGCAGATTGTGGCGGTAGTGCAGTGTCGGATCCGTTTAATCACTGGAGAGAAGGAAGCAAAGGATGCACTGAATTTGTTGTTTCCATGATGATTCCCTTCTAAAGGTGAAATATGATCATTATAAATTGGCAGAGTCATTTAGTCTTTGTTTTCTGTTCCCTTAAAGATTCACGGTTTGATCCAATGAAAATCAGTACCACAGGGAAATGTGGTTGTTAGTGAAATGTTTGCACTTGAAATTTATAGATACAAACTTCTATAAATATTTTGTTTCCTTATTTTCTATCTGAATTATTTAGAATATAATCGTAGGAACTGGGACTTCTTTTTTCTTTGGTTGGGGAGAAAGAGGTAGTTATATTTTGGGAGTTGTTAATTTACTTCTGTTCATAATGCAGTGGATTTGCCATATAGCATATTGGGCATATAGTGTACAAAAGAGATTCAAATGCATTTGTAGTTATTAATATTGAGAAAGGAAGTATATGCAAAATTGATGCTTTCACTAATTGCCTTTTATTTTAGAAAAATAAGGTTGTGTGAGGAGAACAGGGGATGATACATCGCTGCTACTAGACACCCAGTAGTCTGTTTTAGTGCCCTCTACCAGATGGAATGTGTCATTGGGAAAGCAGACCCCCAGACTTCTTTCCTGAATTTTTGCATTAGCAAGAACTAATTTTCCAAAGTACTTTAGAATCAATTTATGTTGAGTAGGTTGATTTCTTAAAGTTGGCTCTTGCTAGATCTTGTCCTAGATCTATAGAAAGATTCTGTTGAAAAAATTTAGGAGTGTGTTTCTTGGCTTTACTCAAATTCCCTATGTCCTCAGTTGACAGATCTTGAGTCACAGTGAAACAACCCACTGGAGTGTTTGGGGAGTGAGATGCCATTTTGATGATTGGTACCACCCCCACGTCCCCATTTGTCATACCACTCTTATACTTCCTCATATTCCAACAAAGCACAGCATATGGAAGAGAGTTTGATTCATCACTTCTTCCTCCAAATTTTCCATTGTTCTTTATCAATAGCATTATTGGGTGTCAGATAGTGAAACATTAGTATTTTTTTGAAATATTGTGTTTATTTACTTTTAGAGAGGGGGTTTGGAAGGAGAAAGAGGGGAGAAACATCAATGTGTGGTTGCCTCTTGCATGCCCCCTACTGAGGGACCTGGCCCGCCACCCAGGTATGTGCCCTGACTGGGGATCAAACCAGTGATCTTTTGGTTTGAAGGCCCGAGCTCAAGCCACTGAGCTACACCAGCCAGGGCGCAGTAGTTAATTCTTAATGAGAACCAGTAACTGCTGACTTGTAAACCGTATTAACTGCTGTTGATGATAGAATCCTGGTTCCTGAAACAATTTCTTTTTACAAATTACTTTTACATTTTAGCTTCGTGGCTTCAGTGACCTGGCCGCCGTATTAAAATTGAGATGCCAGTATGTCAGTTATCTTTCAGTTCGGTGCAATAAGGCATTTGTTGAGGCCTCAGTTTACCCAGTTTGTGGATTATCTGGCCCTTGCCACTCTTTCAGCTCCTCTCGCTCATGTGCCCCCTCCTTTTCCCTGGTGTTGGTTGCCGTAATATCATGTGAACAACTGTCAGGCCATGGAAAGAAGAGACATCAGTAGGTTAAGTTGTCTGTTAGCTCTGGTAAAGAGTATATTTAGTGGGAGGAGGATTTTAAAAACTGTTGGCTAAAGTGAGACTTGGATTTGAGTTTATTTATCTCTATGTCTCATGTCCTTTCTTACTCAGAAACTTGAGAGCTAATTGTACAGGACCTGGTGAGTGATGCTAATCCATTAATATTAAATTAGATGATTTAGCCCTGGACTGCAGACCTATGGGCAGGTATTTTTGTAATGTTCTGAAAATAACTCTTTGGCAATGACTCTTCTTTTTAAAACCTTATACTTACTTAAGAATGTTATTATCTTTATTTTTTTAAATTAATTTTATAGAGATAGAGGAAGGGAGAGAGATAGAGGGAAGGAGAGAAACATCGATTTGTTGTTCCACTTATTTATGCATTCATTGGTTCATTCCCATATGTGCCCTGACTAGGGATCTAACCTGCAACCTTGGCGTATAGGGAGGATGCTCTAACCAACTGAGCTACCCGACCAGGGCAGAATGTTATTACTTTTTTTTTTTATATATATATATATATATATATCTTCCCATTCTGTCACTTGACTTTCTTTCTTTTTTAAAGATTTTATTTATTTATTTTTAGAGAGAGAGGAAGGAGAGAGGGAGAGAAACATCAATGTGTGGTTGCCTCTTGCACACCCCCTACTGGGGACTTGGCCCAAAACCCAGGCATGTGCCCTGACTGGGAATTGAACCAGCAACCCTTTGGTTTGCAGGCTGGTGCTCAATCCACTGAGCCACACCAGCCAGGTCTCAAGTACATAATTTAAACATTAGAATAGAGAATAAGAATGTGTTCTCTTTATGTAGTACAAGTTTTGTTGGTCCTGGAGTTTTAAAAATTCCCTTGACCACAAGACTCACCAGTTTCTGGGACCTCTAAGGCTCGGAAGTGATCACTGTGGGAAAGGAAGCTGATTTGGCACTGCCTTCAAAAAAAAAAAAAAAATTCTATGGCTTGCTCTATGCCCAAAGATGTGGTTCCTCACCATCCCAAATCTTCAAGATATTGTGACCTTTAGGGTAAATTTTTAGACTGATTTAAGTAGTAGAAATGATGGAACAAAGTTACTGAAAATTCCAGGTTTGTCCATGGTAACTCTACTTTGTTGAGGTCGGGTCCCATTTTTTCATAGACCCTTGGTGGCGTCTTACCGGTCCGAGGTTTAGTCTTTAGCCCTGCAGTTCCATATGTTACTAGTGTGCCTGAAATAACTCCTTATCAACCTCCTTAGAGACGGGTTTAAACTAGACACTCTTATTTACCAGGGAAGGATCTACCTTTCTGATGACCTGAATACTTGTGTCCACTATTGGGACACTCCTTTCTCAGTATCAAGGTTCGTAAAAAATTGAGAGCTGTGTAATGAGCAAAGAATTAAAATGGAAGAAAAGAAACTAAAAGAGAAAAAAACAAAAAAGATTTTTAAAGAGAAGAAAGAGGGAGAAAAAGAAAGAATTAAAAGGAAAAAAAATTTGATGGTCTTGAGGAGTATTTACTTCCGACTTTGAAATTCCACATGGAATTCTGGAGCCTGACAGAAACTTTGTAATACTTTTTTACTTTTCTCTTCTGCTACTTCCTATCTCTGAAATGTGTCACCTAGAATCACCTAACCATTGCCTCAGTTTCAATTCCCATTCTATAGTCTTAAATTTCTATTTACCTTTTGAAAAAGGTAGCACTTCAAGTGGTTCAAAATTCCAGAGATTGAAAAGGGAATGTGTACAGCGGAAAGTTGTGCTCCTGCCCCTGATCCCTTCGCCACCATTTTCCCTTCCTGGAAGTAACCACTACAGGTAATTTCTTATGTGACTTTTAGGAGAGATAATCTATGCACAGACAAATGCATGCATTTAAATATATCCCTAGGCAGTGCTTTTGTGCAAACAGTAGCTGTATCCACCCTTCATGGCACCTGGCATTTTTCAACAATAGTGTAACACAGGGAACCTGAAGATTTGCAACATTGAGGGGCTTCTTCATTCTTTCGAGGTATTTTCTAAGGCTGTGCCTGGGTTGCTTGTTTAAGTTGAAAGACATGCTTAAGTGATTTGGAGACATCTGATCTCATTAAAGGCATCTCAGAATGTGTCCTAGGCCCGTCCATAGCACATAGAAACCCGCGTTTCAAGAGGCAAAGAAGCAGCGGAATGGAAGGAGCTGCAGACTTAATGCTGAAATAGCCATTTAAACTCCTTTACTCTGCTTATTTTAGCTCTGTGACCTTCAGCACGCCAACTAACATTGACAGTTTAAGTTTCCTCCTTTGAAAATAAAAGTGCTTTGTAAATACAAGTGTTACACAGATGTAAGCATTATTTATTATTAACATTGCTGATCTTATTTATTTTATCTTGATTTTATTCATTTCCCTTTCTGACTTTATAACTTTAAATACTCTAATTCCTGGAAGCCACAGTTATGATGACTCACCCGATAATTCCCTAGTCTTTAAGCCAAAACCATTTCCTATACGTGGGGGTTCTGGCATTTTTGCGGTTGTACTTTGTGAACTCTTGAGGATGGTCTCTGGATGCTTCCTGACTCTTTCAAAGTTGTGTGAAAGGTTAGACCAGGGAATCTCTGTGTTGAGATTTTCTAATGGAAGGAAGTCCTAATTAACTAATCTTTGTATTGAGATTTTCTAATAGTAGTCCCAATTTTCTAATAGTAGTCCTAGTTAACTCTGGTAAATTCATCTAGCTTTGCTTTACATTTGTTTTCTGTTGGTGGCTAAATCATTGCTTGTTAAACATCATTCCTTAGAACATGAACTTTCCTATCAATTTTTAATTACTTTAGCTGTATCTATGGCGCCTTTGGAGAGGTTAAAAGGTTAAGAAATTCCATCAAATCTAGACAACAGAAAGAGTTTTGCTTCCATTTTTAGTCCAACAGCCTTCTCCAGCCAGGATCAAATAACTTTCTGGGGTTTTATAGCTAATCCACCTGAATTCTGACAGTTGTGGTTGGCTTGACACAGTTTTACTAAAAGTAATTTGTCCAATTCCCTATTAGATTGTCTTTTAATATCAACTTGTTAAACCTGTTCCCTGGGAGATACTTTCCTATTCGTTCTCCTTGTACTTGAAATATCCCGTGGCAGTGGGACAGAGATGACAAAATGCCATGACTTTTAGGGGGAACTCTTTGCAAGCCTGCAACGCCACACTACATATGTTCATTCAGAAAATATTTCTTAAGCACCTGGTTGTGTCAGACACTGGGCCAGGATGTATAGATTACAAGCTAGGGTCTTTGGTCTGAAGGACTTTGCAGTCTAGTGGGGAAGCAGAGGTGTAAACACATAAACGAGGCAATGTTGTAAGTAGCATTATGGCACTGAGGACAGGGAGAAATGAAAGCACTGAAGAGAGCAAACAAGTTGGCCTCAGGAAGTTGTGGCTTCAGAGAGACGTGGAGGCTGTGTCTTGAATGATGAGCCTGACTTTGCCAGGTGAATTCAGGGGACTTCGCATTCTGGGCAGAAGAAACAATGTGCAGAGGCCGCCGGGTGTGCTGTATCTTGTGTACGTGTGTGTTGGGGGAATCTTTAGTGTATTTTGACTACGTGTTGAGGTGTGGCAAGGGATAAGGTAGGCGGGGGGCCAATGAGGTTAAAATCCTAGCTCTGTAGTTGACTTGCTCTGTGGACTGAGATTATGAATATGCTTTAGACGCCCATATGACTGGAAGCCTCCCTGCTACTCAAGTGGAAGCATAAGTATTATGGAAGTGTTTTCTGATTGCTGGGTGGTAAGAAAGGTCAGTTACTGTGCCCACAAGATCTCCACGGCAGTGCACTTTCACGAATACATGGAATTATCTTAGACAAGTCTAGTGAAATGACAGCAATACAGGTTAAGTTATTTCTGGAGTTGATGACGTTGGTTTTTGAGGCTGAACATGCTTTTATACCCAAGCAGTCTAAGGGTACCGAATATTTGCTGTGCGCTCGTGGTTACTCAGCGCTTAGGACGCAGAAACAGGCAGTACAGTCTGATCTCAGTACAATTTTCAGCAAATCTATTGCTTTCAAACAAACCAGAAAACCACTTTCTGCATTTTTCATCTGATGCCCTTGTGGTATGTAGGTGGCAGCTTTCTTGGGCACAGTTGTCTATATAACTGTTCACCACATGAGTCATTGTCTGTTTTTATTCCTTTGCCTGCAAATTCCATCTTGGGAATAATGTCATGCAATTCGTAACTGCAACACTTTACTCGTTATGTACATTGCAGCTGGGCTGTCCAATATGCTATGTTGATGGAATGCACCTGTGCCATAGACAAGGAGTAAAATGACTTATTAAACAGCCTCAGACTCAATTCCTCCATACGATCTCCCCCGTGAAAAAGAGGCCAAGCAGGAATCTGCATAAAAGACATGCACGTTGCACATTCTAAGCACGTTCAATGTCTGACTTGTATTATTGTGTCTGCTTACACCCTTATCACAGTTACACTTCTGTTTGAGCACAAGCGGCCTGTCTAAGTAGATTCTAACTTTGAAGAAGTTCTGTTTGGCCTCTGGAATGTGACAGTTCAGCTACCCCATTGAAAAGGTAGGACCGAGTCTGTGTAGAGTAGAACACCTTAAAGTGAATTCACTTATGCCATGTCCCTTCATTGTTAACGACATATTCCTGTATAGGTTCATTTGCTAACATTGTAACTTGCCACAGTTTACATGGCCACTAGAATGGAAGCCCCCCGGGAGCAGGGCTTGGTGCCCGTCCCATTCGCTGCAGTGTTCCCAGCACCTAGAACCGTGCTGGGCACGGACCAGGCCCTCAGTAAATATGTGAACGAATGGATTGAGTTTTGTCGTCCATAAATCCTTGGTTTCTTACTAGAAGAAATCTTTTACAGGTTATCTGAACGTTTAATTTTCAAGAAAACTAAGTTTTAAAATATTTTTGAAAGTCAGGGACTCATCAGGGAAACAGAAACCTCTGTAGGTGGTACAAGCCGGGGGAATTTAATATACGGAGTAAGTTACACAGATGATATAAGAGCTGAGAAGGTAAATGGGCTGGTGAGGCCCCCCAGAGATCAGCAATACCTGGGAGCTACTGTACCCCAAGGAAATTAGAAGGTGCTGGTGTCACCAAAGGCCAGAAGCCTGAGCCATCCGGTGTGAGCTAGAAGCGTGGAAAGAAGAGCTGTCTGGTGGCAGCTGGAACTCAGACCAAGTAAGAGGGAGGGCATTACCCTGGCTTCCCCGGTCCTCCTGTTTCTTATCCTTATCAGTACCAACCACTGATGGAACTTACCCAGAAATCAGTTGGCAAGTGAGATGGTGTTCCTTGTGATAGAGTGGAGCAAGGGTGGATCCGAATGGAAACTAGCAAAAGCACTAAAAAAAAAATCTCCAAGATGTATTCTTTCTCCTTATAAGTAAATAGTTGAGTTATTTTGGACAAGAGGTAAGAAGGATTTTCAGGTAGATACAACCTTGTGTGCTTCTGAAGGATCCTAACTGTTGCCAAAACGATAATTACTCTCAGGAAGTAATGTAACGACTCCATCATTGCCTATGTAATTAGGGTGCATGACTACAGAAATTGGCTTCTGTTGAATTTGATTTGACTGTTGGTCGCTGCCAGGCATGATTTATTATTTGGTTACTCAGAAATAAGTTCCCACTCCGTCAGTTCTGGGAAGCCTTAAGCACGCTCTGCGTACACTGAGTTTGTCCCATCTACAGCTGAAGACTTGAGTCCGTAACACATGCAGATTAGTCTTTCTTTGATGATTAAGGTAATTGCGGTGGAGCTGATTTTCCTTGTGCCACAAATTTTAACTGGTCAAGTTGGTTTCTTCCCCGCCCCCCCCCGCCCCCTCCCTGCCCCCCCCATGTCTTCAGATGGGACTGGTGGAGGGAGGTGAGGTCACTGGGTTTATCCATACTGTCTTCTCTACAGGACCTGAAAAATATTTTATCTAGTAAGGAAAGTTTCTGCTGTTCCAATTAAAGGCAAAACTTCCCAAATTATTTTTATTAGTTTTTTTTCTTCCTCTTGATTATAAAGTGTTTAATGAGTTCCGTGAAAAAAGTTCAGCACTTTCTAGAAGTGCTTTTTTTGTCAACCAGGTCACCTGCCTTTGGGCCCCTGCTACGTTAATGGAATTGGTGGAACTAGGCCACCAGCAAAGGTTTCCAGTGGAGAGTGAGTATATTTGCTTTTAGGCTATTTTCCACAGAGGATGCAGATAAGGGGCCCTCATTGTTTGAGTAAAAATTGCATTGGTTTCATAGTTTCTCTCTTTTCTCCAAAAATTAATTTCCTCTTAGGAGGTATTCATATAATTCCACTTGCAATTAAAATGTAATATAAAAAGCGTATCAGACTGCTTTTCAGAATTGCAGTTCTTTTCAGCCACTTCGTTTCAACTTAAGAGGTTTAGTGAGTACGCTATTTCACTACTGTATTTGACTCTTTGGTTTTCCAAACTTTCTCCTTCCCTACCCCACTCTTCTGGATCCCGTATTTCCCCACAGGCTTTGTGGATGCTGGTCCATTGATGGCTGCACGGCAGGTCCCTCCCCAGTGGAAAGCCCCAGGGATGAGTCAAATCTGCCTTCAGCTGTGGCCACCCATCAGCGTAAGGTCGCCCTGGTGGATGTCTCAGTTTGTCCAGCGTTTCCCTGACCCCCGCCTTCCCTTGTGTGTGGCTGAAACTTGCCCTGGAATCCCACCTTTGCCAATAACATGTCCCCGGGTTGTAATAGGATTTTACTATTGCTGATTTTTTTTTTTCATTTCCAAGTAATGTTAAGTAGTTTTCTGACCATTTTTGTTGAACATAGCCCTTTCCCCCCACCCCCATTTGTATATTTCCTATGGGTATTCTGGTTTGCTTTTCAATGCATATAGAATATAGTTTTTGGGGAGGTACTGGATTTCAGAAGCCCACTTGAAGAATGCTATTGATTTTTTTTTTTTACTTCAAATCAAAACTTTCAAAACAGAAATTTCTTAATCCAAAACAGTGAGGACTGAATTCCTCTGGTTTTATGTCATTTCTTCTTAACCAAAAAACAAATGGGCAACATACTCGTTTTATGATGTATTGAAATTAGTAAAGCAAATATAGGAGGAAGAGAGACCTACTCTCAGCTGTAGCTGATAGCATAGGGATTTGAGAGAATAGAATACCTTTTCTTTTCCTTTTTGCAAATAGCCATGAAGTCTTCTGCACAAGCTGCTAGTGATGGAACGACCACCAACCCCCACCCAGAGAGCTCACATCCCTGGATGTGGGTTTACATGTTACTCCTGCAGCGTTGTTTCCTGAGGTGTATACCAAGTAAATGCTGTTGTTTACCTTCTTCCTCTTTTCTTGTCTTAATGGAAACCCACAGTGTGTGGGTTTAGAAATAAGTTCTCCAGGGTTTCAAGCCCTGAGTTGAAAATTGTTTTAATATTGTTAGGATGGTTGTTCTTGTTCTGTACCTTCAAAAAATAGCCTCCTACAGAATTTTCTATGTGAGCTGGGAACATCCTTTGCTGCAGTATAAACCCCATGGGGGAAGGGGTGCTGGTGCCTTTTTCTTGTTGATACTTTACCACGAGGTTTTATCTAACGCAAGCCCTCCAATGAGAAACGGGAAGGAAGCTCCCTGTTCTTACCATGATGCTTTTGTTCAAAATAGCTGTAAACAGCAGGGCTAATGGAAACCAATTTAAGTGTGACAGCTGATTTGCAAAAGAAAGAAAAGATTCAGGCCCTTCTGCTATGTTGAAAGCATTTTTACCGAAAGAAAGGCTGTTTGGCACTGGGGACTTTGTCTCTCTGAAGGTAGGCATGAGGAGTCTGGTTCGAGGAACTGTTTCCAACCAAGGAGAATTTTGGGAAAAGGTCTTTCTAAGAGTGACTGTAATAACGTGCCCAGCGTGTGTGTGTATATATAATATATACACACACAGGTGAGAGAAGGGGTCATTAAATGCAGCACTGGAATCAGGAAGACTCTAGATCAGCTCCTCAGAGCGTCCTGGCCTGGTTTTAAGCCTCCTCGATGACAGAAGCGGTATGACAGCAGTGACTCAGAACAAAGCAAGGGTCCATAGTATGGGCAGAATAAAAACAGGGCTCAGTTTCATTAGACTTCTTATGTGTTTACTGCAGGGGGGGGGGAGGGGCAGCGGGGGGGGGCAAAGAGAATTGTTACCATAGGAACAGACTCCCAGAGCAGCATTTTTTGTTTTGTGGGATTTTTGGTGGGGGGCGGGGAGAGGTAGGAGAATCCTTATGCTTATTAGCTAAACATCATTAAGTGCAATTTCTTTACAAAGCATAAACTTTATTTTTCTGATTATGAAAGTCACTCATATTTTTGATAACCATCATTAAGGAGAATGAAATATGATGTGGAAGGTATCGTCCATACTCCATTTTGTCCATTTTTAGTTGGGCTTATACCATAATAATTTTTTATAATTATTTTGCTTAATGGCTCTGGCTGGTGTGGCTCAGTGGATTGAGTGCCAGCCTGCGAACCAAAAGGTCACAGGTTTGATTCTCAGTCAGGGCACATGCCTGGGGTGTGGGCCAGGTCCCCAGTTGGGGGTGTGTGAGAGGCAACTGATTGATGTATCTCTTACACACTGATGTTTTCCTCCCTCTCTGTCTCCCTCCCTTCCCCTCTCTCTAAAAATAAAAAATAAAATCTTAAATTATTTTGCTTAGTATTTATCATAAGCATTTTTCATGACATTAAAAACACCTAAATACCTCTATTATATTCTGTTTGTGTATCATTCGAATATGTCAGTACTTAACTCTTGCCCAGTTGTTGGACATTTGGGTTTTAGTTCTTCAGTATTATAAATAATGGTACAATGTAAATTTTTGTGATGCTGTTAGACTGATGGTTGTTCAGAGTTGAGTAGCTGTGTGGGCCCTCTAATTGTCAGATGTTGTCAGGGAGTCGTCTGGGTTGAGCCCATGTAGAGATGGCCTTGCTGGGGGGACCGTCATTCTGAACTCCGCAGCAGTGGACATCTGTGGGGCAAGGAGTGGAGAGCTGGGGAGGGCCCTGGCTTGACCATAAGGAACCGCTTTAAGGGACATGATCGCAGCGGGACGGGCCAAGATATATTCTTTTATCTCACACATAGTCTTCCACAGTGTACACTCGGTATGTGGAAATACTGCAGTGCCATTGATTAGCATCTTAGGTTGTTCATACAGGCCTCCTACACTTACATTCAGTTCCTTGGGAAGGTGGAGTAGAGGAAGAAAGGTGATAATAGTGACTGCCTTTTGAAAAAATTTTAATACTCACCTGAGGACATTTTCATTTGATTTTTTAGTGAGAGAGAAAGGAAGGGAGAGAGAGAAACATTGGTGCAAGAGAAGCATTGATTGGTTACCTTCCTATAAACCCAGACTGGGGATCTGTGCCGGGATGGATGGGGATGAACTCCCAACCTAAGCATATGTCCCCACCGGGAATTCAACCCCCAGATCCTTGGGTTATAGGGACAATGCTTAAGCCACTGAGCCACATTAGCTGGGCATGACTGCATTTTTTAAAGGCTTTTCTTTAGGCTGTAAATTCCATGAAGACAGGGACTACGAGGTCTGTCTGGGAAAAGTCCAGCCATTGTTAATATACTGAGAATGGTTTGCGCAACATTGATGGAACCTGGCAGCCAAGGAGAGTGGACTGGAATGCGCATGTGTGAACAATGACGACTACAGTGTATTAGTCAGTGCAGGAGGTAGATGCTGCTGAGTGAGCGTGTGTACTGTGTGGCCATCGCATTCAAAATGAGCGAGTGAGCAACTAGAGCAATGAGTCTGCAGAAGGCTGTAGCCATGGGCAACTGGTGACTGGCAGCGTCATCACCACAACACACCCACTCATACATGACGCCTCGTGCAGTTTTTTTGGCAAAACATCAAATCACCCAGGTGACTTAGCCCTATTACAGCCCAGATTTGGCACCCTGAGACTTCTGGCCTTTCCCAACACTAAAATGACCTTTGAAAGGGAAGAGATTTCAGACCATTGATGAGGTTCAGGAAAATGTGACAGGGCAGCTGATGGCGATTGGGAGAACTGTGTGAGGTCCCAAAGTGCCTACTCTGAAGGGGACGGAGGCATCATTGTCCTGTGTACAATGTTTCTTGTGTCTTGTATCTTCTTTAACAAATGTCTCTATTTTTCATATGACGTGGCTGGGTGTCTCTGGACAGACCTTGGATGTCTCATTTGTGTCTGCACACTGAACGCACAGTGTCTGGCCCATCGCGTCCAACGTCTGCATCGTAAACACTATCATTCCATTAATGTGTGTTCAGATCATACATATACATATATTCTTTTGTCTTTTGAAAGTCACCTTCGTACTGTTAACTCAGATATTTGAAAATCCATGACATTCCAGAAAGCCGAGCAGGTGACTCTCACGGTTGCTTTGTGGTAATAATCACTTGCTTCGAGCCATTTCTCTCCAGAGGCTCTGGCCTCTGAGCCACCCGGAACACTGGAGCCAGTCGCGAAGCTGGTACTCTGCCCTCTCTCTAGGAGTTGTAGTGTGACACCTCGTCTTGGGGAAGGTGCAGCACGGGGTGTGAAACTCGAGGCTGAAACAGCAGTCCCTTAGCCTTTTTGTGGGATGGGAGTAAATATTTAGACACTGCTCTCAGGTGCCATGGACATTAATGATAACCTTGCAGCAGCGTTAGAGGCTGTCCTTGTTCCCACTGCAACAGGTTCCTTTAATCTGAAAAACCTTGCTGTGGCTCTTTTGAAGCTATGATTTTTCCCCCTAGAGACCTGCTTTGGGTTTATCTACATAATGTTCCCCTTACAGGCTCTTACCATTTATTTGCATGGCCGGCACCTTTGCCCCTCCCTCTTGCACCACACTTTCTGACCTGGATGTCATTATACCCAATTTTGAAACACCTAGGTTTTGAAACACTGCAGTGAATGTTTTCTTTTTGAAAGGGCAGATTTCTACCTTTGCTCTCCTTCCTGTAGCCAGGGCTGTTTTGGTGACTAACATCGAGCATGCCCCTGGACTCACCATCTGTACTTTGATCCCAGAATTCATTTCTGCTCTGCTGTTTGTGTAGACATGAAAGTTCTCTAGCTTGTTTGGATACCATTGTGACTCAGTGAACCCGGTACTGATTTCCTATTGTTTGCCACCGGTCAGGGCTTCTCCGATGTGTTGGGAAAGCTGCCGCATGCCCTGGTGGAGAGAAGTTCACAGGTTCATGGTCTTGCTCAAGGGCTCGTGTGCTGGCTCAGAAGGTTTTGTGTACAGCCACTGCCTGGGTGAAAGGCATGAGCTTCCCTTCAAACAACTGAAAAACCTTTTCCGCCTGGCCACTTGTTCTTGAGCTCTAGTGTGTTACACTCTTCTCTGCTTCTAGGCTTCCTCTGAGGAGGAGGATGGGGATGGGGATTGGTGTGGATAAGCCTTCATACACACTCTCAGATGCTGGGCTTCCCAGCAGCAGAGGGGGAATTGTGTACTGTAATAGAAAAGAACAGCGTGTCAGTGTAGTGCCCACTAGTCCTCACCTCTTTCGTATGACACACGTTTGGGGTGTATAACGGTGGTTCTAACTCCAGTCCCGCTGATGAGTTTTTCTACGTACTCAGGTAAACGACTTGACTCCCTGGGCCTTCGTTTCTCTAGCCGTGCTTGGAATAGATAATCCTTAAGGTTCTGTATAATTTTGGAATTCTATACTCTAAATTGTTTGTTACAAAACAAGAAAAGAGGCTTTTCCACAGAATTGGTATATTCGTGCATCTCATATGCTCCAAACTAAATGGCTTATAAATGGTCCCTCTAGAGCCAGGCTTCTCAACCTCAGCACTCTTGCCATTTTTTTTTTATTCCTGATGTGAAGATCTTTATTATGCTGCATAGAATATAACATTAATGGCACTGGCCAAAGAGAAGTCCATTTTTTAATTTTTTAAAGATTTAAATAAATTTTTATTGAATATTGGGGTATCATTGGTTAATAAAACTATATGTTTCAGGTGTACAGTTCTGTAACACATCACCTGTATATTGTACTGTGTTCACCACCCCAAGTCTCCTTCCATCATCACTTGTCCCCCTTTACCCTCTTCTACCTCCCCAACGCCTCTTCCCCTCTGGTAATCACTATACTGTTGTCTGTGTCTATGGTTTTTTTTCTTTTCTTAATCTTTTCACTTTTTCTACCAAGTCCCCCAAGTCCCCTCCCCTCTGACAGCTGCCAGTCTGTTCTCTGCATGGATGAGTCTGCTTCTGTTTTGTCAGTTTATTTTGTTCATTAGATTCCACATATAAGTGAGATCATATGGTCCTTGTCTTTCTCTGACTGGCTTGTTTCATTTAGCATAAGGCTTCTCCAGGTCCACCCATGCTGTCACAATGGGTAAGATTTTCTTCTTTGTTATGGCCAAATAGTATTCCATTGTGTAAATGTACCACAGTTTTTTTATCCACTCATCTACTGATAGGCGCTTGGACTGCTTCCAAATATCCACTATTGTCAGTAACGCTGCAATGAACCTAGGGGTGCGTATATTTTTCCAAATTGGTGTTTCTGGTTTCTTTGGACATATTCCTAGAAGTGGAATTGCTGGGTCCTCTTGACGTTTTGACCACTTCTGTCTCATGGGCTGGCCCGCATACTGCGGGCTATTTCGCAGCATCCCTGGCCTCTGCTCACTAGATGTCAGGAGCGCTGCCTACCTCCTGCCTGTTGTGACAACTAAAAAATGACTCCAGACATTGACATCACCCCTTGGGAAAATTGCTTCCGTTGAATATCACTGCTCTAGAGGGAAGAGAGTGGCGCTGTTTGAATGTGGGCTATTTTTAATGCCTGTCTTTACATTGTTCCTCTTTTGCTCATTACCTATGTAGGGCTGGGGAATGAAGAGCACTCTCATTGGTTAGTAGCCGTATCTGATATGGCTACTTTTAGAGATATGCACACCCCAAGTGGGCAGGCTCACTTTGCATCTTCAGTATTTTTCAGAATAGGAGTAGATACTGGTTATTGCAAAGAGGAAGTTAAGGCTTAAACTTGAAGTAATGTTAAAAATGTTAAGAACTAAATGTCCCTGGGGAGTGAAGAAAGTGACTTCTAGAGAACCGAGTTAGTTAGATTTAGCACTTGTTACCTGAAGTGAGGCCAAGATTGATGGGGAAATTAGTTTAATTATAATGTCAAGCCTCGCAATAGCAGGTCTGCCTGCAGACTTGCGATGATTGTCTGGCTGTTAGCTCTGCAGTCCCTCTGTGTGCACTTCTACCCCGAGCCTGATGTCAGCTGTTGAGATAGTGATTGAAGTGTGTTAACTCTCTTGTGAGATCTAATTTTTATTCTTGTTAGGTTTGCTATAAAATGTCAGTTTTAGGTTGAATAACTTTGCATTTGCCCAATTGCCATCTTTTCTTCATCTCTTTTAAATTTGCATAGTTAGCTGGTTGGGTGCAGAATGATGCTGTTTACTGACTGGGGTAGAGTGAGTTCTGTGAGCATCCTTGCTGGATGCTCTGGGACCCCAAAGCCGTGATGTGATGAAGCTGACAGTTGAGCCTGTGTCAGTCCACACCCCTTGGTCCTGGCAAGCTCCAGGTTCCATTCCAGCTGAGCCTTTGTTGGAGTAATTGGCCACATGGAGCCTTCAAGGCAAACAATTGTTTGTACTGAGATAGTCTCCCTGTTTAGCTCCTAATGAAATAATCTCCTTCCTGCTCCCAGTGAAAGCAGCTATTTTTTATTTCCTCCCTCCCCTTTTCGGAGAAGCCCTGCCTTAGCCACCACTCTTCTAGCCTATTCATACACGCGTTAAGCAGAGTCTTCGTGCAGAGGAAATTGGCTAGAGCCAATATATCATGGGCCACCCCGAGACAAGAAGTAGTAAGGGCACTCTTTCCCCTAACTTTCTGTGCAAGATATTTCAATTACCTTTGGGAGATTTTCTGAGTAATCAGTGATTCAAATCTCAAGTTCACATAACACAAATACCCACGCTAGGGTTTGGTTTTGTTTTTAAGTCTACTAAATTAGGCAGTTGTTACCCAAGGGAGCTCGCAAAAGTAAAAGCAAAAATGAAACCCTACGACAGAACCCCCACAGATGAGTGTCACAGGAGAACACGGAGGGCTGTGGGAGTCGGAGCCAGGCGGAGAAAGTGGACGGGGCAGGAGTTTCACAAAGTGGTGTTTCACAAATGGGGGGCCCCTGAAAGCTCTGGTGAGGGACTGTAAGTTGACCCGCGGAGTGTAAGTAGTCCAGTTTTCCTTACGGGGCAAACGGAGACCCTCCACAATGTGAATCCGAGGAGGAAAACTCACAAGAAGAGACGAAAAGCTGCCCAGGCGGCCCCCGCGTGCCCTGCCACTCTCTCCCACGTTGGGCAGCGTCTTCTGGATCAGGGAAGCGTCCGTTGCGTTGCTGCCTCTACTCTTCAGCTCTGCTTCATTTACAGACACCAGCCACTTCCTTTGGTCTTCCCCTCGGCCCTGTGAAGACTGCTTAGAACCTTGAGTACAGAGAGGGAGCAAAAAGGGGAATTTACCACCAAATATAAGGAATTAAAAAATAGCCACCCTTTTAAGGTTTAGTTGCTGACCTTGCCTAGGCTTGTTCCCAGTCCCTGTTCCACTGCACAGTCCTGAGACCTCCCGGCATCAGCCTTAGAGGACCAATGTAGGCGCAGGTTCTTAATTACCTCGCTGGATTCCTTTCTCCTCCCACCAGGTCCTCCTCTGTGTGCAAGGTGTTATCTGAGGACCCACCTCTCCGGAGTTTACTCTCTAGAGGACTTGACCTAGAGGGAAAAGCCCAGCTAGCCTTCTTGTGCTGCTGCTCACTTAGGGCTCTTTCACCCATGTCTCAGTAGATCGGCACCCAGGCCCTTCCTCAGGACACGGGCATAAGAGACATTGTCCTTCAGGTGAAACTCGAAGTTCTGCAGAAAGAATGAGGCTTCCCACTTGGCGACCCAGCAATGTGTACCACCCCTTTATACCAGTCTCCCTCCCGTGGGAGCATTTATTTAACAAAAAACAAATAATTATATAGTGCCCATTTCCCTAAATTAATCTATTAATTCAGGGCTAAACTAATAAAAATATTAGTAAGTTTAGCTGTTTAGTTTTTTGTTGTTATTTTACATTGTTTTTATTTTATTTAAAAAATATTTATTCTTAGACAGAGGGGAAGGTAGGGAGAAAGAGAGGGAGAGAAACATTGATGTTTGAGAAAAAGAAACGTCCATCACTGCCTCTTACACGCCCCCCACTGGGGACCTGGCCCACAACCCAGGCGTGTGTCCTGACTGGGACTTGAACCAGCGACTTTTAGGTTCGCTGGCCGGCCCTCAGTCCACGGAGCCACAGCAGCCAGGACTGCATTGTTTTTAAAACCAAACATTATTGAGATGAATATGTTACTTTTATAAAAGATTTTTAATGACAGCTCACTGTGTTCCTATATTGTTTCATGTCAAACTTCAATGAATGGTTTAAGTAATAGAGGATCTTTTATTTCAGTCAAAGTACAATAGTTATACTGTTGAATTCTGGAGTCCAGTGAAACAGAAATAATATGCTTCTAAGCATTATATTAAATACAATCTTAGAAATTATAATAAGAGCAAATGTAGCATCAGTTAAATAGACATTAATTAAAAACAGATTAATCAAATTTACTTTTAAAGAGAGAGAACATAGGCAAATGTTTTCCTGTGTTTGTGGATGTTCAGGAGCTGCTGCTGTGGAAGCTTAATCAAAACTGAACATGACCTTGGGTCCCTCAGACCTCAGTTTAACCTTCCTCCTTTCCTGGAGGGAGAGAGACGCACTGACCCTCTCAGGCCTCTGCTTGTTCAGTAGCAGGGGCGAAGGAGCCACCGAAGGAAAGCTTGGAATTTAAACTGTTTAGCCAATATTTGTCTCATGTGGCCACTTTTTTCCTAGCTCATTGAGCTTTCTCTCAGTGGACAGAGATGCCAACCAACTTTGTTGAGCTTTTTCCCTCATGGGACATAATCCATCTCTGATAGAAGGAAGTGTTTCTTTCCAATTCTCTCTCTAGATCTTTGGCTGTCTTTCCACAGGAGTTGCACTTCTGATGTTTTCATATATTTCGGGAAGTTTCTTTTTTTCTTTTTAAAGATTTTATTTATTTATTTCCAGAGAGAGGGGAAGGGAGGGAGACAGGGAGAGAAACATCTATGTGCGAGAAAAACATAGATCAGTTACCTCTCACACACCCCCAGCTGGGGACCTCACCAGCAACCCAGGCATGTGCCCCAACTGGGAATCGAACCAGCAATCTTTTGGTTCACAGGCCAGCGCTCAATCTACTGAGCCACATCAGCCAGGGCATCTTTTTTATTTCTAAGCAGTAAATTCCCTCCTTGGTTAATTCTCTGCGAAGTTTCATTATATGTTCTTGATATAGTTCAGTCGGTATTTGTGGACAGTGTCCCCCTGCCCTTTTAAGGGGGGAAGGGAGGGAGAAAGAGAGGGAGAGAAACATTGGTGTGTGAGAGAAATATCGATCAGTTACCTCTTGCACACGCCCTGACGTGATGAAACCTGCAATCCAGGGATGTGACCTGACCAGGAATCGAACTGGAGACTTTTCCGTTCACAGGCCTGCACTCAATCCACTGAGCCAGTCGGGCCAGGGTGACAGTGTCTCTTTTTGACAACAGGAAACAACATTCTTGCGGAATGGACCAGACGGAAAGGGACTTCTCTTGCAGAGCATTCTGAGAACAGAGGTTGAGTAAGACCTTATTTTGGTCTCATGGTTCCTTAAAATGTTGGTGTTTACAGAAGTTCACAGTTACTGTTTATTGTTATTTTGGAATAGAGGACTAGGTGAATTCTTTTTTGTATAGATAAAGTAGGCTGCTAAACATACCCCTGAGCCCTCCTTAAATGCTCCAGGATGGCACTGGCGTTTCTGTGTGTTTTGTAGTGAATCGAGGGTGGAGGGATATAGGGAGTGGAACTGAGGTAACTGGCATTAGAATTGTTCTTAAAACAAATACTGCTTCTTCTTCACTTCGACTCCTAATTTTTGTGTTAGAGTTAAGGACAGGCCAAGACAAAGAGAATTAAGACCTGCTTTCAAATCAGCGTTTGTTGACTTACGTTCTTCCTTTTATTTTAATTAAAAAAACATTTTAAGACCACCTAGTTGATTCAACATGCTGAACGCGTCCTGGAACAGCGGTTTGGGACCCGGGATCCTGTGCAGCGCGTGAGGCCCTGTGTCCATGTAATGAGTTCTTAACTGTTGACGTGATAGAGGAAAGGTCCAGCTTGAAATAGTGCAATGGCCACGTAATACAGGCAGAGAGCGTGGTTATCTCCCTTATGATTATGAGTCAAGTATGGTACACTGCTCCATGTCTTGAAAAAAAAAAAATGAATCACGAGTAAAAATAGAAGGGAAAAGACAGCCCAGATTCTGTTTTTTGTCAGTTTTCTCAGCACATAAAACTGTTCCTTTATTTTTTATAAGTTTAAATATTTCCTTTCCTTTATCAGCCATCAATGTTTCCCCTTATTTAGCTTTAAGACACGTCTTGACTAAGACAGATGCTTTACTTTCAGAACTAAAGATACACCGTACGGACCTCAAAGTGATCTGCTCTTCAGCGGGTTCAAAATTTGATTATCAGTATCTCATACAGCTTTTCCTACTTCATTTTGTGAAGAAAGAAAAGCCTAAATTATTTCTTTCTATATAATTATGCCAGCCACTAGTTAACCTGTCCTTTTTTTAAAAAAAGATTGTATTTATTTATTTTTAGAGAGGGGAAGGAAGAGAGAAAGAGAGGGAGAGAAACACTGATGTGAGAGAGGAGCATTAATCTGTAGCCTTTCACACGCCCCCAACCAGGGACCTGGTCCATAACCGAGGCACGTGACCCAACTGGGAATCAAACCCGTGACCTCTTGGTTTGCCGGATGATGCCCAACCTGCTGAGCCATGCTGGTCAGGGCCAACCTGTCCTTAAAAGCACCAAAATACAAATGATTCAGCTGCTTAACGTAGAGATACTTACTGTCTGCTCCTGTGTCTTATAGCTTCATTTAAAAAAATCATCCTCTTCCTCTTTAATTTTATTTCAAACTGATGTTATACAACTAGAGTTCAGTAGAAAGAGCATGACGAATTAGAAGGAATGTATAAGAAACCACAGGTTCTTTATTTTATTTAAAAATGTGACCAGTAGCATGTTTGTACTTTGTATGCCTTGAAAAATATGTCACTACGAGCCCCTTCCTCGACTGCAAATGGAAGGTTATCAGGGTCCCCACCATCCTTCAATAGCTGCTCCTTCAGCGACCACTGCTCATGGCCAGGCTGTGACTTGCTCGGCAGCAGCCCACGTACAGTATAAATCTAATGGAGGCTTTGGGAGTCACTGAAGTTGTGGCCTCCCTTCTTTTTTTTTAATTGAATTTATTGGGGTTTCATTGGTTAATGAAATTACACAGGTTTCAGGTGTACAATTCTCTAATACATCACCTGTATGTTGTATTGTGTGTTCACCACCCCAATAGGTTCTTCCTTATAACAAGCCAGGTTTTTGTTTATCACGTTTAAACTAGTCACAGGCTCCATGAACTGGATTTGACTCAGTTTTTTAGGTTCATCTAGTCCTAACATTTTCATAAATTAATTACCTTGTGTTGCATTTTCAGAATCATTCACTGAATGTCAAACAGGAAGGGACCTAAAAGTTACCTACAAATCAGCTAGTAGAGCTGCAGTAGCAGGAGGACCCTGGGGCTCGCCGTGCAGGGATCATTTATTTCCCCCTCCGTCCCTGAGAGACGGTCATCCAGCCTCTGCTCGCACGTCTGCACTCACTGGGCCTCTGCTAGTCCCTGCTGCGTTTGTTTTCACACGCCCCTAATCGCTAGAAAATTCTTCCCCGGAGTGTGCTGAAATCGACTTCCACTCATTGCTAGTTCTGCCTTGGGAGCCTCACCTGAGTAAACTGATCCCTTTTCTGTGGGATAGCTTTGCCTTGGAGGGGTTTGAAAACTTATCCTCCCTTCATTTTCCAAAACAGGAAGCAGTTGTTCACTTTTATCTTTCTTATTGATGAATTCATTTAACAGACATATTTTGTACGTACTATTTACAAGCACTGTGTTAAGTGTTTGGGATCAATGGTGAAGGGTCATGGCCCCTGCTTTCTAGAGCTCACAGTCTATTTAGGGCAAGAGAGAGCTGTGGGCAACTAATTATAAAAGACATTAAGTATTAGAAGAGAAAGCATTCAGTGGACTATTAGCCATAGAGAAGGTCAAGATTTATTCCATTGGAGGGCCTCACGGAAGAGTTGACAGTGGGCCGCATTTTGAAGTTTGTCGAGCAGGGAACGGGGAGAAAGCCACTCCAGGCAGAGAATGGCGCAGGCAAAGGTTTAAGCGCGTGGCATATTCTGAGTGATGACTTGCTCAGCACGTGTGAAGCGCAGGCTCTCACAGGGCCTTCTCTGTCGTGTGAAGGAGTTTCAACTTATCCCGCAGCCAGTAGGGAGCCAAGGACGGGGTGGCGTTTTGTTTTTAAATTACCTGTACTGTTTTCCTTTTCTTGTTACAAAAGTAATACAATCTCACTGCAAACAATTCAGGAGCATATAAAAATACAGAGAATAGATATTTCATAACCCTACTACCCAGAAATATTAGCTTTTAATATTTTACACATATCCTTCCAGACACCTTTTCTGTGCCTACATGTATGTTTATTCACATCCTTAAACAAAAATGGTGTTGTTCTCTGCACACTGGTTTAAAACTAGACTTTAAAATTAATACAACGTGGAGATATTTCCAAATTAAATAGAGAGCTACAAAACTTTTTCTCTATTGTATGGTGATACTATACTTCCTTTATGAATATATTGATGTTTCTAATTTTTATTAGAACATTCTTTATGTATTTCTTTGTGCACTTTGTCTGCTGTTTCCCTGCTGAATTCTTACAGGCGCGAAGAGGGGAGAGTCAAAGGCCTTACTTACTTTCAACTGAGTTTTACACAAACTTTGCCTCACTGCCCTGTGCGAGGAACTGTGCTTCGTGCTGGGAGTGTGACTCGTGTCACAGCTCTGCTCTCTGCTCCTGTGGCACGTACAGTTTAGTGGCAAAGACATGTGAAGCAGTCAAGTACATATATGATGGAGTGTGGCATGACTTAGAGAAAGTGAAGGGTACAGGAAAGTTTATAATCTTTAAAAAGTCCTTACCTTTTGGTTCACAGGCCGGCGCTCAGTCCGCTGAGCCACCCCAGCCAGGGCTAAAAAAGTCCTTACCTTATATATATATATATATATATATATATATATATATATATATATATATATATATATATATATATATGGCCAGAGATTGACAATTGCTAAAACTGGTGGTTAATTATACTCTGCTTTTGTTTGTTTGAAATTTTCCGTAATAAAAGCAAAAACAAGAAGAAAAGATGGAAGAGAGGTTGTAATCTGACCCACGCTGAGGGGCCGAGGAAAGAAACTCTGCAGCTGAGACCTTTGTGATATGTAGGAGTTGCTCAGCTGCAAGTGGGGGATGGAGGTTGGGGGAAGAGGTTTTTTTCGTAGTGGGAACAGCATGTAAAAAGGCCCAAAGCCCTAAGTGAAAAACATGTTGGCGTTTGGAGGAAGTGAAAGAACGCTGGTGTCGTCAGAGTTGAGAGGCTGTGGAAGTAGGGGCGGGCCAGACCGTGCAAGACCGTGGAGACCACGTTAAGGACTTTATACTTTAGTCCAACAGTGGTAGAAGGAAGCCTTCTATAGAAGGGTTTTAAGCAACTGAGTGACAAGGTTACGTTTGCTGCTTTAAGAGCTCAGGCTGTTTTGTGGAGAACGGTGTTGGTTTGGGGTTGGAGGAGAAGGAACTGTAAAAGTAAAAGTGGAGAGACATTAGGAGACCATCGCTCCAGTCCAGGAGATCTGGTAACTGGGGGTTAGAGAAGTCATGTTGCACGTGGAGGGAAGAGGGGCTGATCTGAGAGATGTGTTGGCTCGGTGATGGTGCAGATATGAGGGTCGAAGGAGGGAGGAGTCCAAGATGTATACATTTTGGACTGATGCCTCTGAGTGGTTGGAGGTGGACTTCATTAAGATGGGGAAAATAGAGGAAGAGCAGGTGTTGTGGCAAGAGATAGAGAACAGTTTGTAATATACCTAGGAAATTTGTGCTCATTTGCATTTTCACCTTTATGCATGAGACTCTGTGAGAGGTTTATATTTGGAGGCCTGATCTGCACAGATTTCGGTTTTAGGAGTGTCCTGGTAGGAGTCTGGAGACCAGTTAATTGTTAGTCCATGAGTTCTTTGAATCGGGAATCTCATCTTTATTGTCTCTGCCTTTGTGTCTGTAACAACTAGCAGACAGAGTGCTTGGCACATAGTAGACACTCAAATAGTATTAAAAGAACGACTGGTTATGGGTGCTAGATGAGAGGTGTAGGTAGAGATGGATAGATTCTGGGAAAGTTTCCAAGGTAGACTCAACAGGGCTTGGATGTAAGATGGAAGAGATTTTCTTTCCCACCCTTGAACTTTGAAGAGCTTTTCAGCAGCTCCATGATGCCAGCAAGTCTACATATGGACATTGATTTTTAAAATATCTCATTTCTCCCCTCAACATTTATTTGTTTGGAACTCCACAGGCTAGAAGCCATCGAGCTGTACTTATGATAGTAGTGGCTTCAAGCTCTGTCTGTCACTCTCCAGTTCTGGTCTCTGCTCACTTCCCAAGCCCAGAATCCTTCTAAGCCTAGCAGCTCGGGTCGTGGGGGAAGTTCTAGCAGCAAGAGAAATTTGCAGCAGAGCACCAGAAGTTGCTGGACAGTAAAAGCTGTCCAGAATTTGAATATAAATTGGACATTACTTATATGCTTTCCATTTTACAAATGGAGTCATAAGCCCTGGAGAGACATCAGAATGAAAGTCCAGGGTGTTTGTCAGTATAAGCCCAGATTTCCCTGGTGCTGGTACTTACTATACAGTCTTAATCCATCCACCACATCCATATATTTTCTTTCTTTTCACTAATTCCTTCTTGCAGTGATTATACGTTAGTTTTTAAAAAGATTTTATTTCTTTTTAGAGAGAGGGAAGGGAGGGAAAGAGAAGGGGAGAGAAACATCAATGTGTGGTTTCCTCTTGTGCACCCCCAACTGGGGACCTGGCCCACAACCCAGGCATGTGCCCTGACTAGGAATCGAACCTATGACCCTTTGGTTCACAGGCCAGTGCTCAATCCACTGAGCCACACCAGCCAGGGCCTATATGTTAATTTTAATATTGTGTATGCTTCCATGACCTTGTTCTTGTGTTGTGTTCATCACTACCAATTAATATTCTCTTGTCCATCCTCTGCTTTCAAAAGTGTTCAAAATATTGCCTCTCAGAGTCAGTATCTTCAACTTCAAAATGGTATCTTTTATATTTTACCCTGGTTGCCATGACCGATGTGTACTGGACAATTGGTTTATCTTTGCAAGTACACCAGACTTCACTAGTCTGGCCTTGTAGACAAGCAGCAGAACCAGGTGCTGTGGAATCCGAGCGTGTCAGGCTGACAGCTCTGGGCCTCCTTGGGATGCACAGCGGAGGTGTGTGGGCACAGGGGCAGCGTGGGCTAGGTAGCAGAGAAGGGAGACAGCTCGGGGTTTACATAGTGCATTTTCAAGGAATATTTTGAGGGAGCTAAAGGAAGCTGCTTAAAATTTCATGTTTTCTGAAATTGGATCCAGGTTAAATTCCTTCTTCTATTCAGTCAGTCAGCTTTTGTTCTGACATTT
Source organism: Desmodus rotundus (assembly GCF_022682495.2). NCBI lineage: Eukaryota > Metazoa > Chordata > Mammalia > Chiroptera > Phyllostomidae > Desmodus > Desmodus rotundus. The sequence goes on from NC_071389.1 coordinate 26,183,323, forward strand.
TAGGACTGGAACTCATTCCTGTCTAACAAGAAGCATTCTCTAGAGTCGTATAGAGTGGTGGTGTATACATATGAATGAATTGACCAGCCCTTATCAATGAGGAGGACAAATTGGAAATAGGTTCTGGAAATCTCATCCGATACCACTGTCCCTGTACATTCTAAGCACTGTGAGGTGGATATTATTATATACATTTTATAAATAAGGAACCCGAGATTTTGGGGAGTTTAAGTATCTCTCTGAAGGTCATACAGCTAATCATTGATGGAGCTGACGTACAAACCTAAATTTTAACTGGCTGCAAAGATTGTACTTCTATTTTTTCAAAGATTTTATTTATTTATTTTTAGAGAGAGGGGAAGAGAGGGAGAAAGAAGGGGGAGAGAAACATCAATGTGTGGTTGTCATTCGTGTTCCCCCTACTGGGCACCTGGCCCGCAACCCAGGCATGTGCCTTAACTGGGAATTGAACCGGCGACTCTTTGGTTCATAGGTCAGCACTCAACCCACTGATTGAATCCATCAGCCAGGGCAAGATTGTACTTTTGATAATGCCACAATTTTCCCACATTTGCAGCCATATAAGTAACTTTTGTTTCTTATTTTTTCTTCTCCAGTTTCAGAACCTTTTATGGAACATGCAGCTATTGACTGATAAATCTAGTGGCTTAAAACGAAAGGAGGCTGAGTGCCCAGGACAGAACTATCACTGTTGCCCCGGGGAAAGGTTGTAGGAGGGACGTGGGAGGGGGCGGAGGAGGCTCTCCTGATTTTTCATGGAAGTATTACTGCCTGTATTGCGGCCTTGTTAGTAGCTCCGGAGTATCAGGATGTTCCTCAGAGGCAGAGTCTCTGGAATGGCGTCTGGAGAGGTTTACAGTGGTGATGGGGGCTTAGAGGACTGGGAATCGCCTTCTCCAGGAAGCCAACAGAGGAACTCACATTCCATAGCTAACTTTTTAATTTAACTCCTAAAAACAAAAGAAAATTTCTTTCAGTTACAGTTGACATTCAATATTATATTAGTTTCAGATGTACAGTATGGTGGTTACACATTTATACAACTTACGAAGTGATCACCCCAATAAGTCTAGTACCCCTCGGACACCACACATAGTTGTATGTGTATAGACCATACATAGTAATACATAACTATTGCAGTATTACTGACTGTATTTCCTGTGCCCTACAGCTTACTTTTAATTAGTATTTTTCACTTCTGGTTTTGTTCACAAACAAATATACTTTAACTATTTTATCATGAGCTCCAGAATCCAGAACAAATGGAAAATGGTAAAGAAACTTGAGCTATTAACTTTCACTCCCATTTTTGACCCTATGTAACTTAGATCATGTCTGAATTCCTTTATGAAAGCTGCAACCTAAAGTAGACATACAGCCTCCTATGGCATTTCATTCATATCTGTTTGAGTTTTTCGTTTTGTGTTTATGTAACTCCCCGTCACTGGAAGAAGTGTGTGAATCATTTGTGTGTTTATTAGCTACACAGCAGAACTATACAAATCTGTCTAGGGCCTCACAGGGACTGAAGGTCTGTTTAGCAGATGAATCCGAGCCTGTTGGGATAAGGCTATGAGTGAGTACTGGGATAAAGCGTCAGGCGGAGCGCACCACCTGCTGGTCAGTCGTAAAGAGGATTTGCACCTTCTGTGTTTGTAGTACCTGCTTAGTGTCTGAGTGGTATCTTTGGCAAAAAATGACATTCTAATTTATCATAACTGTGGATTCAAATTTTTGAGAATAATCTGGCATATGATTCTAGCATTCCTTTATTAAACTGCTGTCCGAAGCTGCAGACCAACCGAACGATTGTTTGTGTCTGGCAGAGCTGAAGTCTTTCCCCTTAGTGCTCAAAACACAAGGTCCTGTTTCTCTCTGTAGAAAATCAGTTCGTGTCTTTTCACCTCTTTATCGTAACTGCTAACTTTGACATCATGCTTATTTTATGTGGTAAATTTTTGCCTAGTAGAATGACGGAGAAGGAAATATTAGTGATTTTTCAGTAAGTCGTTGGCAGGTGTCATATAAAAGTAAGTTGCTTTTTCCTGTATAAAAATTATGAAGACAAGTTTGATCATTTTCCAGAGTGATTATCAGGGTGAGCAAAGTTGGCAGGGAACGAGAGATTATGTAACAGTTTTTCATTAAAATACATATCTAAGATTTCTTTTTTATTTCAGTAAGCATCTTTATGTCTTGAATCTAGATCAGGGGTGTCAAACTCATTTTCACCTGGGGCCACATCAGCCTTGCAGTTGCCTTCAAAGGCCTGAATGTAACTTTAGGGCTGTATAAATGCAACTACTCCTTAACAGTTAAGGGAGAGCTTGGCGCTGCTGCTGGGTAGAAACAAGGTGGAGGGCTGGATTTGGCCCGTGGGCCTTGTCTTTGCCACCTGTGATCTAGACGATTCTGTAGTTGGGTAAAGCAGGGACATCAGCCCAAGGTTCTCCTATTAAGTTCATCTGGATGCATATTTTATAGGCCTGGTGGGGAGAAGAGGATAAACAAAGTTTTAAGTTTCAGATCGAACCTTGGGCTGGCATGGCATGACTGTATCTTTTTTCCTACCAGGAAAAGTGAATCCAGGCCCACCACCATTGAGAAGTTGCTTGAGGGAGGGCTGTTCATGTAGGACTAAATAAAGTGTGATATAACTTTGCCCTGGTCTCCTAGGATTTTTCTTTATGTAAGCAGCAATATTATAACATCTACATTTCAACACCCATATTATTAGACATTGTGAAAAGCTACTCCACACAAAAATGTCCACATAATGTATACTTCCACTTATATGAAATGGCAAGTCTATGCAGACAGAAATTAAGTTTATGGTTGCCAGGGCCTGGGGTCAGGGGTAGGGAGGAGTTGGGAGGAGTGGGGAGTGCTTGCTTGTGGGTTTGAGCTTTCTTTTGGGGGCGATGAAACTGTTCTGAAATTAGTGGTGGGTGATGGTTGCACAACTGTGTGAGTACAGGGTGGTGCGAAAGCAGTTTTACTGTCATGGGAACATGAAACAGTTTATTCTTGTGTTATTATTTATTAATTATTCTATTATTTTCCATATGAACAACTATAAACCTATCTTTGTCTCACCCTGTATACTAAAAACCACTGTATGGCATAGTTAAAAAAATTAAAAACAACAACAAAAAAGCTGACCATAGAGGAATGGACAAAACCAATAAAGAGGTGATTGTGGTAACAGTTCTCTCACATTGTAGCAGAAACGTTTGATAATCTAAATATTTCAGCTTGGGCCTTGAATGTTGTTTTAATTTGTACCTTCCTGTCCTGTTCCTGACCTTCACAGGGCCGCGATGGGCCTCCTGGAACATTGGTGTGTTCATCTGCATTCGATGTGCTGGAATCCACAGGAATCTGGGGGTGCACATATCCAGGGTAAAATCAGTTAACCTTGACCAGTGGACTCAAGAACAGATTCAGGTACTTATGCAACCCAAGAGTGAGTTACAGTAGTTCCAGATGAACTTCAAACCGGGTGAAGATACAGGAAAGTTTAGTTGTCAAACACTTACGTCAAATTCTCATTCCTTAATAGAGAAATTTTTAATCTTACTGCTTAACATACAAATTATTCTATCTTTATTTTACCTACTTCAAAATGCAGATAGCCTATGGCCTAGGACCCCATGTACCCAGGAGGGTGGAAAGGGGATCTTTGGACTGTTTTCTAAGACTCTTGGCATTTGCAGATCTAACATTTGTAGTTTTAGATGTTCTCTAAAAACAAAATTTAGAAAAAACCCTCTAACTCGCAGACTTGTAACATCTTATTGCTAAAGTGCATATGTGCCTCTGGCTCGCTGTTAGGTTGGTGGGCTGGGGGTGAGACCCTGGGTCAGTGGGTCCAGCTGGCTTAAGGTCGGCACCTTGATGCGGCTTCATTGTTCTCTGTTCTCTTCCTGCACTGACACGTCTCACAGTATCAAAAACAACCTTCTTTTTCTGCGGGTGGAAGAGTGGCTCCAAAGAAAACCAGTTGCTAAAGTTGACAGTAGAAATAAGAGGTTATTCTTAGCCAGGACGTGGCTTTAGAAATACTTTAGGCTGTTTTTATAGATTTATTAAAGGTCTAAGCATTGAGTTATATCACTGTTTTTCAGTTCGCTTTCCTGTATCTTAGGAAGGAAGTTACGTGCCTTGGAGCATTTGGGAATTTGAAGATTTTATAAATTCTTGGGACTTATCTCTCACAAGTGTTAAGGAGTCTGTTTCAAAAGCCTGGTTAAGCCCCAGCCAGTGCGGCTCAGTTGGTTGGGGGTTGTCCCACAAACCGGAGGGTTGCCAGTTTGACCCCCGGTAGGGGCACATGCCTGGGTCGCAGGTCTGCTCCTCAGTCAGAGCAGGAATGGAAGGCAGCCAGTCGATGTCTCTCTGTCATTTCCATGTTTCTCTCCCTCCCATCCCTTCTAAAATAAAAAAATAAAATAAAAAGCCTCGTTAAAACACATTTACTGGTAATCAAGCTGGATAGGTTAATCAATAGTATAAATTCCGAACGTAGTTACTGCCTGTGTATTGCCTGCCCGATTAGGCCCTGATTATTGCTGCCAAGTAGACATTTTGATGGGTAGCTATGTGTCTTGGATTAGCAAATGGGATCTTGAATTATGACTGAATTAAATACATCTTGTCAGATCTTTCAGTGAGAGAAACTCATGGGGGTTGGGGTTGGTTAAGACAATTATGGGGGCAAATGGCTGGGGCAAAGTAGAGAGAATCATGGGTTGGAAATCAAAGTACACAGGTTTAAAGCCTGCTTCTGCCATTCTCTAGCTCGGCTCTTCGATTGTAAAATGCTGTCATTGGTTGGGAAGTTTCTCAGTTCTTCCCTGATCTGACATTCCATGTTTCCACATCTCTTTGATTGCAGTGCATGCAAGAGATGGGGAATGGAAAGGCCAACCGACTTTACGAAGCCTACCTTCCTGAGACCTTCCGGCGACCTCAAATAGACCCGTATCTTTTCTGGAGCAACTTAGAAGACTGAGTGGTATTTTGGTGATTTGGGAGAGTCATACAGACTCGAGACCCATGATCTGTCAGGCAAAGTCAGATCTAATCTATGTGCATTAGTCATAGTTATGTTTTCTCTCTCTCCTGCAACCAAGACCCACAAAAAGCAGATGTATACTTTCTGTGTCAGAATGGGGAAAACTCATTCAGGAATTAAGACGGCAGTGGTTCACCGTGAATTCCTCTGTAAAGTGATATTTCCAGTAGTTTTTGGATCTCTGAAGCTATTGTTTGGTAAAAATAGTTTAATATGTTGTGTTGAATCAGCAAAACTACCAGTCACTTTTGGGGCCTTCTTATGTGAAAGAATTAACTGTAGTTGTCCAATAATAACTTTCCCCCCATCCTTTCAACATGGGGTAGCACCTAGTTTACAAAACCAACCCCCCTAAAGGCAATGCTTCTCAAAATGTGGTTTGTTGACCATCTTGTTAGAGTTTACATTTGGGTTGGTGCAGGTGGCACCTGTTAACATGCAGATTTGGGGCCTGCAGAAAGAAGACCCACTGATTAGAATCTGGCCGTGGGGCGCAAGCGTCTGTATTTTTAAAGGCCACTCAGTTACCTTTATTTAAGGCCTGTTGAGGTAAGGGCTCTAAAATGGGTAATTGACTGCTGCTTTATCTGAATTCTAGAACAGCCACAGGCTCCTCTGCTGTCAACAGGAAAACTAGTCCCTTTTGTTGCTATCGGTTCTCTGAAGGAAGATCAGAGGAAACAGGGTCCTCTGCAGTGACCTTGAAGGAGGCATTTTAGGGTTTCGGTCAGGGAAGCTGCGTGTGGAGAGACAGGGGCCACGTGGGGAAACCAGGCAGGAGGCAGAGAGGAGGGCAACGTTCCATGGGACACAGGTTGACCTTTTATAGTCATCCTGTGGGAAAGACTTCTTTGATTTATCCTTAATAAGCTTTTCACAGAGCTGTCGAGGGATTTATTCGAGATAAATATGAGAAGAAGAAATACATGGACCGAAGTCTGGACATCAATGCCCTTAGGGTTGGTTGTAAATCTTTCAAGTTTTGTTTATAATGAGTAATTTGCTTATTAATCATAGTAAGAGTTTGAAGAACACCTACCAGCGTGCTCAAAAACTATCATTTAGCCCCTATTGGGGTGGCTCAGTGGAATGAACGCCAGCCTGTGAACCGAAAGGTTGCCGGTTTGATTCCCAGTTCAGGGCACGTGCCTGGGTTGCTGGCCAGGTCCCCAGCTGGGGGCATGACAGAGCCAACTGATTTCTCCTACACATTGATGTTTCTCTCCCTGCTCTCTGAAAATAAATTAATGAAATCTTAAAACAACTATCATTTAAAAAGTACAGAAGTAACAAAACAAATATGAGCAAAACAGAACCAGAGACATGGAAATAAAGAACAAACCGACAGTGACCAGAGGGGAGGGGGTGGGGCACAATGGGGCAAAGAAGGGGAAAGGACAAGGAACGTGTATGAAGGACCCATGGACAAAGACAATGGTGGGGGAGGATTGAATGTGGAAGATGGGGGAGGGGAGGGTGGGGGAGAGTAATGGGGAAAATGAGGACAACTGTAACTGAACAACAATTAATTTAAAAAAATACAGAAGTAGAAAAGAACCAGTTTCTACCAGTTACCAGAAGTAGAAAAGAATCAAGACCATGAAATGTCATGGAAAAATCTTTGGCTTCAGGGGTGGGCAGGGCAAGCCATCAGTGAATTCATTGCCTTGATTTGTATTTGGGTGTTAGTGACTTCCAGTTCCAAATTATTTCTTCAGACATGCTGGGCATATGAGATCCAATAGAATAATATATGTATATACATCTATATGTATATGTGTGTATATGTGTTATATGCATTTATTTATATATACACAACCACACAAACCCTTCATACATACATACATGAATATGTTTTCTACAAATGAAGTCAACAAAATTAAATGTAATTAAACCACCAATTTTCTTCAGTTTGACCAGCATTTATTTCCTGTGTATCCATGGACTGCTCGCACTGGGCCCCTCTTTCCTGAGAAGGGTTTTGGAAGGAGACTGTCAGCTGCCAGGTGCACTTTCCATCCTGGGCATGGGGTTAGAATCCGGACCACGATGTATGACAACTAGGACAAGTGTAACATACAGGAGGAAATACGACATGGTTTCTGGGAGAAGAGTACAAGCCCGGTTACTGACGACTGAAGGACCAGTAAATAGGACTGTCTAGAGGGCTTCTGACAAGGTTCTACAGTAGATTTGCTTGGGTATAATTGACTGCTCTCTTGAGCCACACGAAGGGCAGAAAGTGTGGGATGCTCTTATTCTAGCACAGGTCCTGTTTATCTGTCATCCATCTAGATAGTTATGTTAGTGGAGGATGCCATGGTTAGTGAAAGCATTAAGTTTACATGGGGCTCTAAGCCCTTCCAGATAATTTAAAGCTCCAAATTGGTCTTTTGACGTTGAATGAAAAGGAATGAACTGGAATCAGCTCCAGATTGATCTTTGGAAGTTGTGCGAAAAGGCATTAACCGCGCAGGCAAATAAGTGCGAGGTAATACTTGCAGTTAGGTAAAGATAAGTCCTCTCAACTCAGTATGAAGGACTGTTACCTCAGCGTCATGCAGAAACGGGGCCTGGAGGTTATCATAGCTCTTCCGAGGAAGATGAGCCCACTGAAGAGCTGTGGCTTGGATGGCTTATCAAAAAGGATTCGAACCAAAACATGTGCACTTCCTTTCACTTCTAGAACACTATGGTCTGTTTGCCTACCTCTGTGCATTGGACCTGAAGAAGTGACATTAGATGAGATGAGAAAAGGGTATCCCAGGTAATCCCAAAGATGGGAGGAGGGAGGCGCTGCTGCGTGAAGACAGAGCGCCTACTCACGAAAACATCCTGTTTTACTCATGCGTGTCTTCACTTAGGGAGGAAATACCTCCTGTTTACCAAAAGGCTATTTCAATATTCTTTCCTCGATGTACTCAGATCACAGTTTATCTTACCATTTTCCTCCTGTGGCATAAAGGTCGCGATTTACGTTTTTCTTCGCATAAATAATTGGGGGGTGAATTTCTGGGTGCATATGAGCTTTTCCATATTTTGGATTATTTTCTTAAAATATATTCAAAGATAGGGTATTATCTAGGTCAAAGGGTTTCAGTACTTTTCATACTTTTGCCAACATGCTTTCCAGAAGTTGTACTGTTTGATACTGTCTTCTCAGCATTGTAGCAGAGTACGGGTTTTACGTCATCTCTACCAACCAATTACCTACCAATGAGGTATTACTAAGGTCTTTCTTTCAGAAAAAAAAAAACATTTTAATATGCACTTTTTGATCATTAGCAAGGTTGAATATTTTCACATGTATGCTAAATTTCCTTTCATCTGCCTATGTTCTTGAGTTCACTTCGTGGTTCGGGTTCACATGTAAGTGTTCACTTGATTTTTAAAATGTGACCAATAGCATCTGTGAAAGCGTTATGAAACCGCCTCTGAAGTTAACAAAAACTGGCGAGGCTTTCTGCATTTTATTTTTCATATGCTTTTTGGCTTTATACAGGTGGCTCATTCAGGACACCCTGAAAGGGATACTTTAATTCTTTTACTCTTTTTTCAGCCTTATTTCCTTGATTTTTGTTTTCCTAATCATGAAGCTTGAAATCACAGTTCATTTCCTGAGTTTTTAAAAAAGAGGCAAAGATTGAGAGCACTTATGATTGAATTTATAAAATCACAAAGGATATTCGTTAGTCTGAACATGAACTTATTTCACTGATATATGCCAAGATTGGGGGGTGGTTCTCAGGGCACGAGCAAGTTAAACCTGAGTCCAAAGGGAGCAGCAGATGGGTGAGATGTTTTAACCTTGGCAGGTAGCCTACACTGCACAGGTCAAGAGCCGTAAGACAGAACTGGGAGGGCAGGTGCCCAAGGTATTTGAAAGATGCCTCGTGTAGCACCAAAGCTGAAGTGGACGAGGCCAGCTCTCAGGCCCCACACCATGAAACTCCCAAGCTAGTCAGACTTTTGCATCAGATTCAGTAGGGATTTTTTTTATTTCCTCTGGACTTTTGGAATGATAATTCAACAAACTGTTAATCACTGTTGAGCCTTGTTCTTTGTCTTGTTTGTAAAATCATTATAGAAAGAAAAAGATGACAAGTGGAAAAGAGGGAATGAGCCAGCTCCAGAGAAAAAAGTGGAACCTGTCGTTTTTGAGAAAGTAAAAATGGTAAGTGGGAAAGTGTCCGTGCTGTGTGGGTGGCTGCAGGTGTGTTCATATGTGCGGAGGGTGGCGTGGGGTTGGCAGCACATCGCACCTGGGGCTACAGGGTTCCTCATTGGGATTAGAGCGCCCGCTGCCACTTCCACTTCTTTCCTATTGCTTATTGTGGCCTAATCTGCTCTGTAACGCTTCTCTTTGGGGCCAGATGGCAGACTGGAACCGCATCTGTTCCATTTAAGCAAGAGGCACGTTCCATGCCAGAATGTCAAGGCCGTGTGGCACCTTCTGAATGAATGTTACCCCTACTTTAGTCCTTCTTTTGCTAGACCTTCTGTACCTCATTTCCTGTTGCAGTTAAGAACAGTCCAGAAGCCAGGCCATACTGATCCACTTTAAACAATCACTTGTCGTGTTCTTGCTCTGTCGTACTGAAGTGGACACCGTTCTCTTCCCACAGGACGTACTGTGGCTGTAGTGGTAGATACTCCAGTATCAGAGCTTGGAATCTTAGGAGAGAGGACTTTTCACTGTCTGCTTACGGAGAGTGTTTCATCATCACTCTGAATCACACTGCTAAAGAACACAGTCACTAGTGATGTTGGCAGAGTGATTCAGGTAATCTTTAGACTGATCTCCCTTTTCGTATTAAAGGTTTTCTAATCACTGGGAGATTTGTTGGCTTTTGGCTTTTGTACCATCAGACACCTACTTTATTCTTGTTTTTCCTGGGACCCAAAACTGCTACTTGTGTTGGATCCCTGATCTGTGGTTGTCTTGGTTTCAGACAGATCTGTCTCTTCAGAAAGCCAAGCAAGCACAGATGGTATCTTTGTTTTTCACCTTAGGTTTGAGTTATGCCCTTGCGCCCCCTGATTCTTCCACCTGCCACTTCCTGAGTTTTGTTCCTTAGATGAGTCTCTTTGAATAGCAGCAACCATACCACAGCAACACCTGTGGCTTTACAGTGGAGAGGGGAAAAAAGCGTTCAAAACACCTGCTTATTTCTTTCTATGACATATTTTCACCTCAGCCACAGAAAAAAGAAGACCCACAGCTACCTCGGAAAAGCTCCCCGAAATCCACAGCACCTGTCATGGATTTGCTGGGCCTCGGTAAGAGCTGGCCTTTTCCACTCCCATAATCTTACAGATTTTGATGATTCTCTCTGACCCTGGGAGGAGAGGTAGAGACGGGAGTCTCCGGCTTGTGTCTTTGGCACTGAGTGTTCTCTCGTGTTCTTCCTGTTGTCTTACATCTGAGCAGCTGGGCCGAGGCAGTGCTTCCTGAGACGTTTGCAGGGCGACAGTGCAGGGTAGTGGTTAAAAGTATGGCCTTCGGAGCGAGTCCCAACCCTGCACTCACTATTGCGCGAGGATGCTGAGTCTGCACTTCGAGGCTGTTGTTGGAAGGATGAAATGAGATAATGCCTCTAAATCTGCTAGTCCCAAGCCTGGCACACATTACGCTCTCAGAGAATGTTAGCACTTTTCACTACACCCGCACCTGTGAGCCTTGCCCCATCCTCTCATTTTTCAGGTGCGACCCCTTACCTTGTGCTCACTTTTCTCCACGTCTTAGAAACCATGCCCCTTTCCGAAGTGTAGCTTACTCTTCACCTTTCACACTACTCCTGGTTGTCTTTATTTTAGTCCATTTCTGCAGATTTAGGTTACCGGCTACTTAGGCTCCTCATTTCTGTATCTCTAATTTCTCTCCGAAAATTGGTCCTACACAGCTCTGTCCCTCAGCCAGGAAGGAGCCAGCCAGCCCCCTTGCTGTGGCGCTGTGGCAACCTTCAGGCCTGGGTTTCTGCTGCCCGGGGCCTGGTAGCTGGGCTACATACTTCTCCAGAGTGCGCTTGAGAATGGGGGGTGAGGCCTCTCTTGGGATGCCCCGTCCAAGCTAGATAATTCCAGAAGCCTAGATTTCCAGGTCCATGATGGAGCAGATGGGCCTTCTCAGTCTTCTTTGTGTCTACCATAGAAGGCAGGCATGGGCTTAACGAGCAGTGCTCCTTTGTAACTCTAATCTTTCCTTCCAGATGCTCCTGTGGCCTGCTCCATTGCGAGCAGTAAGACCAGCAACACCCTAGAGAAGGATTTAGACCTTTTGGCCTCTGTTCCATCCCCCTCTTCTTCGGTTTCCAGACAGGTGAGTCTTGTGGGCTCCTCAGGATTTAAAGAGAATTCTGGAAAGGGTGATTTTGATAACTTAATCATGGAACCAAGTCATGCTTCCTTGGTGAACGGAACTTTGGTTTTCTTGGTTCTTGATTCTTTCCTTAACACTATGTTGTCTCTGTTACAGCCTAAGATTACTATTCACTCCATTCTCTCCTGCCCAAAAAGTGCCGGCCCTTTGAATGGGCTTCTGTTTGAGGGGTGTCAGATTGTAAAAACTGATATTTTAGGTCAACTCCTCAGCCTGAGTTATTGCCAGAGAATTTGTAGGTGTGAAACTCGAACCATTTGATGGCTACGACTTGTGGAATATTAGCTATGTACCATACACAGTGCAGGTGTTTTTGTATATTCTTTTGTATATTTCATTTATGATTTAAAATATTCACCACAACCCTGCAAAATGGATATTTTTTAAAAGATTTTATTTTATTTTTAGAGAGAGAGGAAGGAAAGGAGAAAGAGAGAATAAGAAACATCAATGTGTGGTTGCCTCTTGCACACCCCCTACTGGGGACCTGGCCTGCAACCCAGGCATGTGTCCTGACTGGGAATCGAACCCACGACCCTTTACTTTGTAGGCCTGCATTCAATCCACTGAGCCACACCAGCCAGGGCCAAAATGGATATTTTATAGATGAGGAAACATTAGTTCAGAAAATTTATTGACTAGCCTCTTGATATACAACAAATAAATGGCTACTCTGGTATCTAAACTCAGTTATTTCTGGCTGCATCATTTGTAGATAGCTTTTATTTTTTAAATTTATTTTAATTCTTTTTTTTTTTTTAAGCAAATCTCATGGTTTTGCCAAAGAACAAAGTATTGTTCCAGAGCTTAACTATCAGGTGTTTTCAGATATTCGTATGGTAAAAATGTCAGGAGGCTATTAACTTCAGCTATGAAGCAGCAGAGAGATGAGGGAGGTCCTTACGGAGACCCCCCTGGGGACCATCCAATTCTCCCCTGCCCTCTGTGCCCCAAGGTTGTAGGTTCCATGCCAACTGCAGGGAGCGCCGGCTCTGTTCCTGAAAATCTGAACCTGTTTCCAGAGCCAGGGAGCAAATCAGAAGAAACAAGCAAGAAACAGCTCTCTAAAGACTCCATCCTCTCGCTGTACGGGTCCCAGACACCACAGATGCCTACCCAAGGTAGGTCCCGTGGGGGTCGTGACAGCGTGCCGGACAGAGACCCGGGGACTAAATGCAGGAGTTATTCGTTGTGATGGGGCAGCTGCTGTGGGGACTGTGGCATTGTACTCCAAGCAAGCCTGCACATGAATGCCATTTCTTGTGAAGCCACAAAGTATCAGCAGATTCTTCTGTGGGGTCTAGTGTCACACCTTTGTGACATCTGATTCAAGGTCTAGATCTCGACCTTAAAGGGGAGGTGGCGAGGTCAGAAACCCACTGGTGGTGAGCCATCGCAAGCCCTGCAGGGCTTCTGCCTGACTCACTGTTTTGCTGTGTGAAAGAGCATTCTGAGTCGAGTAGTCCCGAGAAACTAGAGGGAAAGGAGTAGCTAGTGACACTTTGGACTGACTTTGCGTGGTTTCTTAACAGACCCGTGTGTGTGTTTTCTTGGCAGCAATGTTCATGGCTCCTGCTCAGATGGCGTATCCCACAGCCTACCCCAGCTTCCCTGGGGTCGCAGCCCCTAACAGCATAATGGGGAGCATGATGCCCCCACCAGTAGGCATGGTAGCTCAGCCAGGAGCCTCCGGGATGGTTGCCCCCATGGCCATGCCTGCAGGCTATATGGGTGGTATGCAGGCATCGGTGATGGGTGTGCCAAACGGGATGATGACCGCCCAGCAGGCTGGCTACATGGCAGGCGTGGCAGCTATGCCCCAGACTGTGTATGGAGTTCAGCCAGCCCAGCAGCTGCAATGGAACCTTACTCAGGTAAGCTACCCTTTTCATTTGGGACAAGAGTTTTCAGACTTCCTCAGGGCCATCTTGCTTTGGGTCTCTCCCTTATAGTTTGTATCCTTCCAGTAGATGAGATAACACAAGAGACATTCTTAGGCTTAGGTTTGCTATTTTTCCTTCCAAGTCAGACTTTCTGCGGAGTTCTGGGTTCATGTAGAATAAGGGTAACTGCCTAAATCCAAATCTCTCTATGCATTCATCAAAATGAAAACAAAAATAACATACAGATAAACAAGGGGAACAAATAAAACCTCCCAGAACCATGGCTACCACGTCTTGTAGAATACTACAGACCTCAAATTACATGGCATTTGGCATATAAACACCTAAATCCAGCAGAGCCAGCATCATGGAGAAGGCTGTGAAAAGAAGAGAGGGACCCTGGCCAGGTAGCTCAGTTGGTTAGAGAGTCATCCCGAAGTTGCGGGTTTCATCCTTGGTCAGGGCACATTCAAGAATAAACCAATGAATGCATAAATAAGTGGAACAATAAACTGATCTCTCTCTCTCCCGTCTTTCTTTATCTCTCTACAAACAAACAAACAAACAAACAAACAAACAAAAAGAGCCCTGGCTGGTGTGGCTCAGTGGATTGAGCGCTGGCCTGCAAAACCAAATGGTCACCAGTTCGATTCCCAGTGAGGGCACATGCCTGGGTTGTGGGCCAGTTCCCCAGGTGGGTAGCGTGAGAGGCAACCACACATTGATACTTCTCTCCCTCTCTCCCTCCCTTTCTCTAAAAATAAATAAATAAAATTTAAAAAAAGAAAAAGAAAAGAGGAGAGGGAACAGGAGACCAGAGGTGACAGAAGGTAGATAAAATCATCCCCTAGTAAGAGAGAGACCTGCCCTGATTGGAGACATGTTGGGAAGAGGTCTGAGACCTGGTAGGTAAGGACTCCGGTTACTTGGAGAATCAAACGTAAGGGACTGAAACATACAGGATTATAGACGGGGGCCTCAGGAAGCACTGCTTCTCGGGAGATGGGCTGACTGAGGAGGAGGACATGCTCTCTGGAGGCCTGGTGGTGACAGGGAGTGGAAAAGAGGGTCACAAAATCGGAAACACACCGTCCTCCTCTCTGCAAAACACTCAGTTCACTATGCCAACAGAAGAGGGTGCTCTTGAACTAAGAACGGCACTAAGTGAGGGTAACACACTGCAGGAAAAAATCCGTGCATCCCTAGTAATACATATTTTTAAACGGGTGTGGGGTGGAGGGAGGGAAAGCCTTTACTGGAGATTGACCACTAACAATTATAGAGAAATGGGGTATTCACATATTCTCAAAGAAATATGCTTCAGATTATGTGTTAATTCAATGGAAAAAGACAGTGATAGCTACTACCTTAGCCGAATGATCAAGCGTAAAGTTACCAGCGATGGGACAACTTAGTATCTCCTGCTTTCTGGTGTCTTGTGCAAAGACTCAAGAAGCACACAGTATCACCGACATAGAATTCTTGCCAAAAATGGATCCAATCATAAGAAAACATGACATAAAATCCAAATTGAAGGATTCTCTGTTAAGTAAGTGGCTGGATTCTTACAACATTGTCAGGAAAAAAAAGAAAAATGAGGTCTGGGAAGTGTTCTGGATTAAAGTAGACCAAAGAGATAGGAAGGTGAAATGTATATTAGAATATTGTATTAATCTTACATTTCTTGAGCATGTTAACTGTGTTGTGGTTCTAGGAAGGTGTTATTTCTCAGGAAGTGCATCCTGACTTCAGGGACGAAATATCCCGTGTCCGCAATTTTCAGTGCCCATCAACATTCTTTAAAGTTTATGCTGATAGGTCAGAGACGATGGCAAAGTGCTAATAATTGGTGAATTTGAGAAAGGGATTTCTTAATGGGTTCATTGCACTATTTCTTTCAAGTTTTCTGTAAGCTCGAAATGAAAAGTTGGTGGAGGAAAAATAGACCTCCTAAAGAAAAAACTTCTGGAGAAAATGTACTAGGCTTAGGAAATTTAAGGCATTTTGCTTTGATAAATTGTTTCTTCTGTTCATTGCCAGAGGCTAGTCTTTCAAAGCAACCCATAGAGAGGCCCTGACCCCACCCAGGCCTTTTTCCAGGGGCTCCAGTCTCCCAATTTCCCTTCTCATACACTGAAGACACATTGGTCTTTTTTTTTTTTTTTTTTGGCCTGCCTTTGTTCATTCCGAACAGTCCATTTTCTTTTTCTCTGGAGTGGCACAAGCACTGTCACCGACAGGAACAGCTCTGCTGGAGCGGGAGGGGAGCGCGGGCATGCGGGTTCTCCCTACTCTCAGGGTTGGCTTAAACTAACGATGGGCTCCTTCTGTTGAGGATGAGAGCCTGGAAAGGAAAAAGAGAGCAACTTCCCGTGCTGCATTTTCTGAGGACTAGCTCCAGGACTCCGTCCTTCCCTCCCTGAGCTTTAGTCTATGTCAACATGTCTTTTCTGAGGAGTCCTTCATTTACGAGCTCTGGTGTCTTTGAAATGATCTCTTGCGTTTCAGGGCAGTTATGTGCCACCACAGAGTTCCCCTTTGTCTCCTCCTCCCCATCCCCGCAGACGGAAGGACTCCTACCCTGCCTTTTGCACTAATTGGCTGCATGCCCACATCCTGGTCTGAAAGTCTCCTCTCTCCCTTTCAGATGACCCAGCAGATGGCAGGGATGAACTTCTGTGGAGCCAATGGCATGCTGAGCTATGGACAGTCGATGAGCGGCGGAAATGGACAGGCAGCAAATCAGACTCTCAGCCCTCAGATGTGGAAATAAAAACAACATCTGTGTGGCTGCCGCCCTCCTCCGCCCTCTCTCCCCCTTGCTCCTCTCTCCCCAACTCTTTCAGCCCATCCCCGTTTCCTACCTCTCTCTGTTTGGTTTAGAAGTTGCTCAGTCTGTCATTTGGGATTTGGCATTCTGCCCAGCCCAGCCACTTCCCAAACACACAGACCTCTCTGTTGCTTTATGTTGTACATGTCCCCGAGCTACCCTGACCTCCTCCCCAGCAACCCAGTACTCTCCCGCACCAGCACCTTAGGAGTTGTTGGCAGAAGGCACTTAAGACTGCGGAAGAAATGTGCACACCTTTGAGTACCTTTCCCGCAAGGTTAACCCTCCTTTCGTACTGTCAGAGGGGCCTGTAGGTATTGTTTTAGGCAAAGGGGGGGTGGGTTAGAGCTACTTCCATGTGTGTTAATAAACTATTTCTACATGTTTAAATTATTGGTTAAAGCGGGAAGCCTCATGCTCCCATGATTTATGGGAATTAAGAATGTACTGAAATCAAGTTAAATACTTCTTGGGTCTTAGATCAGGTTGGCCCCAGCCCTGGGGAGAGACGAGCCCCCGTCTGTGAGGATGAGCAAAAATATTCGTCTCCTGGGCCCGGAATTGCTTTCCGGATCTGAGGCGTCGGGACTCGCTGCTTCAGTCAGCCTTCATTAGCACCAAAGACTGTGAAGGTCCCACAGACACACGGCCCTTTCCCTGCCTCCAGCTTGCCTGCGGTAGGATCCGGCTCCTCGGCTGGAGGCCCCGCCCCACCAGCGGGGATGCAGAGCTTCACGTGTGTACCGCGTGTGTGTATGTGTGTGTGTGCGTGGATTCCGCTTCCCACTCTCTCCCCATCTGCTCTGGGTATTTTTGTTTTTGTTTTTTCAGGTTTAGGTTTACAACAGAGAGGAAATAATTTATCAACAGCCTGAAACTGTTGCCAGTTTTTCTTATAGTTTAAAAAAAAAATGCAATCTCACTGATATCTCTCTTCCTCCTTTCCTCTCTCCCAACTGCCAATCACTCTTTCGTACCTGTGTATCCCTGACTGCTCTGTTTCCCCACCTGCTCCAGGTGTGTGAGGCAGAGAGCCTGGACAGCTTTCCTCTCAGTCACTCTTCACCCTACTTGAAAATTAAAGCAAGAAAATTTTGCTTAAAAGATTTCATCTGTGGGCACCACAGTTCCTGGTTGCCTTTCTCCTGTGTATGTATAAATTCCTTAATAAATATTGCAGGGAAGGACTGCTTGCTGTTACTGTGTGTCGCTCTTGGAGGAGGGTGAGTTCACCCACATTTTCTGCTTTTTGGGGCGGTTCCCTGTAGTTAAAAAAATTTCTATATGGGCAAACCCAAGGGCCAGGCCCGGGCTTAGGCAGCCAGAAAGGGGACCTTTATCCAGTGGTGTCTAGAGATGTGAGCTTGGAAGTGTGGACATCTGCACCTGCTGGCGTCACAGAACATCAGAACTAGAAGCACCAGCCCCTGCCCTCACCTGCCGTCCTTCCTTCCTTCCTTTGAATACACCTTTCAAATACTTCCAGACGTGAGAGGAGAGCACAGCGGCTAGGAGAGCAAACTCTGACTCAGGCTGCCAGTGTTCACATCCCTTCTTACTCTGTGACCTGGGCCGACGGCTGAATTCCGTGTCTCAGTGTGAGACGGGGCTGACGGCAACACTTAGGGTAAAATGACGCAGTTCCTGTGGTGTGTGCAGCGCAGTGTTGGGCGCCTAGCACTGACACGTTAGCGAGGACTGTGTGCCAGACCTGTGTCGGGCATGAATTCACTCAGCAAACGTTTAGTAAGTATTTGCCACGTGCTAAACACTGTCTTCTTAGGCTCTGGAATAAAGCGATGAGTCAAAACTCCCCAATCTCTCATGCTCGTGGTAAAAGAGGTTGACAATAAACAAGTAAATAAATTATTTCAAACAGTTATAACACAAGGTAAGGCAGGTTAAGGGAGGAAAGTGGGCATGTGGCCATTATGTGGAGAAGTCAGGAGGAGGTGTAAGGCCTGAGTAAGCAGCCAGTTGTGTGGGATCTGGAAAGAGAGCAGAACAAGGGTAGATGTCTGCCCTGGAAATTGCTTGGCTAGAGGTAGGGGTTTGGGAGCTACTAGGGTACCGATGGCATGGAAAGCCCTGAGACTGGGTGCTGTCACCCGAGAAAGCCCAATGAGAAGAGGACGGAGCCTTGGGGCCCATCGGCTTTTAGAATGTGGAGAGAAGAGATAAGAAAAACTGGATTTGACGTAGTCCCTACTCTTAAGAAGCTCACAGTCTCATGGGGCAGCAGACTTACAGGATAGGGGGTAGTTAGCCGTGGGTGGGCTGGGGTGGGCAGAAGAGTGCTCCAGACAGACAGTGCCATGTGAAGAGACAGAGAGCCCTCCAAGGGCGCAGAACATTCGGGGAAGCACAGCAGTTTGATGTTTCTAAGGAACGTGAGTCAGGGAGTGGTGAGAGGAAAGACTGAGGTGGGGCTGGGCCGGACCGCAGGGGTTCCTGTACCCTGGGAAGTTCAGCTTGAAGTGTTGGAGGCTGCGGAGTGACATGTGAGTTTTAGGCAGACATTGAGAACAATGTATCTGAAGAAGCAAGACCAGACCTAGGGGACCAGAGGAAGGCGAAGAGCTGAACAAAGGCCATGGCAGGCAGGACAGAGGAGGACGTGGTACGTAAGATGTTCGGAGGTGTTCCACGACAACGCTGAAGTAGGTTTGGGAAGACTTCATGTTCTATGCCTCTTGTACATCTGGAATATACTATCCAATAGTGATGGCTCTGGAAAGTCTTGTGGCAAAGACGTTTTAAAAAATTACTATATTTTAGAGCAGTGTTAGGTTAGCCACAAAATATACCCCCTGCCCCTGCACCCCGTCCTCCTCCCCTTCTGACTGTGCACCAGAATGGTGCCTTTGCCGCAGCTGATGAGCCTACGTTGACACATCATTATCGCCGCGAATCCCTAATTTACATTACGGTTCACTCTTGATGTACATTTTATGGGTTTTGACAAATGGATGGTGACATCATGGTATCATACAAAATAGCTTCACTGTCCTAAAAGTCCTGTGTGGTCTGCCTATTTATCTCTGCCTCCTAACTCCTGGCAGCCACAGGTTTTTTCTATCTTTTTTTAAATTTTTACTGTCTCCACAGTTGTGCTTTTAAAAAAATGTCATATAGTTGAAACCATACTGTAGGTAGCCTTTTCAAATTGGCTATTTCCCTTAATAATATTCATTAAGTTTCCTCCAAGTCTTTTCATGGCTTGATAGCTCATTTCTTTCTACAGCTGAATGGTATTCCATTGTCTGGTTGGGCCACAGTTTATTTATTTACCTACTCACTGACCGAAGGACATTTTTGTCGTTTCCAAGTTCTGGCAATTATAAATAAAGTTACTGTGAACATTTTTGTGCAGGTTTTTGTGTGGACATCAATTTCCAATTCATTTGGGTAAGTACCAAGGAGTGTGACTACTGGATTATATGCTGAGTATGTTTAGTTTTGCAAGAAATTGCCAAACTGTTCGCCAAAGTGCCTGCACCATTTTCCATTCCACGAGCAATGGAGGAGAGTTCCCATTGCCACCCATCCTTGCTAGCATTTGGTGTTGTCGGTGTTGTGGATTCTGGCCATCCCGATAGGCACATAGTGGTATTTCATTGTCTTAATTTCCAATTCCCTGATACATAATGTCGCACATCTTCTCATATCTTCACTTGTCATCTGTGCCACTTTTTTGGTCGGGTGTCTACGCAGGTCTCAAGTAGTCATCTAGTTGTCCTGATGTCCCTTACTGAATAATCCCACAGTACCCCACTACTTTGAAATGTCACTTTTATAATATATTAAATTTAAATTCTCAAGTCTGTCTCTGGGTTTCCAATTTCATTTCACTAGTTTATGTGTATATTTTGGCCATTTTTTATTTTTATTTTTGCCTCTATAATACAAGATAATATCTTATTGGTTGGCTTCATTATTGTTGAAAATTTTTACTGGGCCATTCTGGAACACTTTAGAATCATGTAACTTAGTGAAAAGAAAAGCTTGGTAAAAAGAGATTCTGATTGGGGAGTAATAAAGTGGAGGAAAGTAACATATTTAGAATGTTCTATTTTGATCCATGAATATGGTGTATGTCACTAGTCTATTAAATCAGTAACTTGTTTATAATGTCCCACATGATTCTTGTTTATTCTTAGCTTTATTTTTTAATATTACAAAAATATTTAAACATACAGAAAAGTTGAATTTTATGTTGAGCATCCATATACCACTACCTAGACTCTACCACGTATATATACATATGTGTGTGTGTGTATATATATATATATAATGTGTGTGTGTATATATGTATGTACATATATATATACACACACAGAGACATTTTACTCTATTTTATGCTGTAGTTTTGAGTAATGGATCGGTGCATAGCCTGCCTGGATTTACCACTTGCAAGTTGGGTGATGCAGGGCAATTTACTTAACTTCTTCAAACCCCAGTTTTCTTATCTGCAAACTGGGAGTAATAATAGTACCTCAAGGGGTTGGTTGTTACGAGGGCTCAATCAGTTAAAATATGGACTGCACTTAGAACAAAGCCTCATTGTGTACATACTATATGCTAGTGGATTAGTCTTCTTGGGCTGCTATAACAAAACGTCCGACTGGGTGGCGTAAGCAATAGCAATTTATTTTCTCACAGTTCCGAGAGCTAGAAGTCCCGATCCAGGTCTAGCAGGGCAGTTTGGAGGGAGGGCTCTCTTCCTGGTTTGTGCTGTAGATAGTGCCTTCTTCCTGAATCCTCACCAAGACCTTTCCTCAGGGCTTGCACCTTCAGAGAGAGTGAGCCCTCTGGTGTGTCTGCTCATAAGAACGCTGGTCCTATAGCATTAGGGTCCCACCTTCATAATCTCATTTAATTACTTCCTTTTCCCAAATACAGCTACACTGGGGTTGGGGTCTCAACATACGAATTTGGGGGAGATGAAGAGACACAAACATTTGGCCCATAACAGCTAGCAACTACATAGTTTTATGCTGTTTTCTGAATTGTTATTTTTGTAACTGCTGACGTGAAGTATGTACGTGGAATGATATACTACTATTTTGTTGAGAAGACAAAAATGCATCAATTACAGTACGATCATTTTTGCAAAAAAATCCCATAAAAATGCACTTAAAAACTGCTGTGTGTGAGTGCGTGTAGGTACGCGCGTGCACTAAATGCTAGCAATGATTATCTCTGCTTGGTGAGATTATAGATAATTATTTTGCCTTTGTGCATTTTCTGGAATCCCAGAAATATAAGGAAAGTGATGAACATAAGTTACTGAACACCAGAACAAAAACCTACCTGATCGTGGTATTCTCTTAATAAAACACTGGATTCCATTCCATTTTCAGTCTTTTCTGCACACCTCTTGTTAAGGAACAGTGGTATGGGTATGGATTCTTTTAATACCAACGTTATTTCAACAACAACAACAAGTGATACAGATGTTTCCCTTCTGCCAAGGGTTTCAAATCTCCCCACGGAAACATGTTCTCGGCGCAGAAGAGCTGGTCTATTCAGTAGGCTCTGGGTGAGGGCGGACAAGAACGCACTCTCGGGCTCCTGCTTCACCGGGGGTGGGGACGCGCGGGACGCCGCAGACGGTGTGGGGCTGGACTATGGAGGGAGGCCGCCGGGACCCGCGCACAGAGAGAGGCCGCGGCTGCGCAGGCGCGCCGGCCAGGGACGCGCTGCGTGGGAGCGTCTTCACGTGGCCCGGGCTCCATCCACGGGAGGGCAAGGGCTTGGGGTCCGGGACCGTGAGCGGAGGGGTGAGCGGGGGACCATCGGGGTCCGGGGAGCGGACGAGCGGAGACGCGCCGGTGTCGCCCCCACGCGGTCACTCGGGGGCGCCGGGAGCTGGGCTCGGACCAAGCCTGAGCGCGCAGGGCAGGGCCGCCCCAGCCCCGGAGGGAGGTTTGTCCTCTCCATTTAGCGGGGAGGACACGGGGTTACAGGCGGTCGTGATTTGCCACAGCCGACAAGTGGAGGAGCTGGGGATTCCAACCCAGGTCCTTTTTGATTCCAAATCTCAGAATACTTAACACAGTACTTCTTATAACAATTGGATTTTACTCATTTTTTAAAAATATATTTATTGATTATGCTATTACAGTTGTCCCATTCCCCCCCCTCACTCCACTCCATCCTGCCCACCCCCTCCCTCCCACATTCCCCCCATATAGTTCATGTCCATGGGTCATACTTACAAGTTCTTCATTTTTTTTTTTTTTAATGCTTCGTGACATCAGCGCAGTGCTTTGGACCATGTGGACTGCGTCTATCCATGACCTCTGTGTATCTTTGTAAAAATTTTCCAGTGATTCCTGCAAGTTCTAGAACTCTGACCATGTGACCGAGCCTTTCAGATCCTTTTGGTGACTCAAACGTTTTCTGTCCAGCATCACCAGGGGAGTCTAGAAGTGACAGCTTAGGATAGATACCAGGAGCCTCCAGCTGCCTGCTGAGGAGGCAGATGGAGCTCAAGATGGGAGGTGTTCCTGGAAAGCCTTGACGTTAAAAGGTCCACAGTCTGGATTTTGGTGCCCTGTGTTTCCTGGGTTCCTAGGAGGGAGGACACACATCCAACTGTGCAGCCTTCTTTTAGCGTTTCCGGCAGTGTCCGCATCAAAAGTGGACAAGCCCAATCGGGACTTTCTGTCTTGTGGGCCGAGGCAGGAGAATCCCCCAGAAGGGAATGCGGAAGCCACCATGCTGCAGCAGCTCCTGATCACCCTGCCCACCCTGCCCCCTGGGTGAAGCTGCACCATGCAAGGAAGGCCAAGGAGGGGCGCCCCTGTGGGAGGACGTGACTAAGACATGTGAAGGAGAAGGTGAGAGTGGACTGATGGATGGGAGGGAGGCCAAGCAACATCCTCTAGTGTGAGGAAGAAGGTAGACACCTGAGCAGAGGCATCTCTTGGAGTGACAGTGGAATAAGAGGTCTCTGGAGTTCTCCATTAGGGCTCCTGGCCTGGGATTTTCCTGCGTACTGGTGGTCACTTCAGCCTGAAGCCAAGAGTTCAGCCTCATGGTTGTATGTTACTTCTTTTTATCTTCTCCATAGGTAATTGGGGCAGGGTGGACTTGCGTGATTTTCCTTATTTCAGTGAGGAAATGTGAATCAAACGAGAGACATGGCCGGGTAGTTCGTAGGTAGATCAGACGGAGGTGGCCACAGGGAGAGCATGAAGTAAGCCTGGAGGATCCCGTGCTAGAAAGCAAGGGAGGGCTCAAGGACTAATGGACAGGGAGTCCTCAGATGGATGGGAGAGCCAGGTTCAAGGAGCTTCCACTGGACAAATGTGGGACAGTTTAAGTATCTGAATCGATTGTAACACCTTGAGTAAATGAAGTCCCACAAGCTCATGATGACATTTAAAACAGAGGAAGAAGGGGAAAAACTCATTTGCCAACAGTGGTGGTGATTGATACACTGAATGCTTACTTTGCAAATGGATTCTTATGGAATGAAGGCTACATTTACCTTGCTTTTTAGATCATTTCTAGTTGTTGAGAGAAAGCTCTTTTCAGTAAAAACCTGCCAGTAATAAATGTAGATGGAATAATAGAGTATTTTACTGTAAGTGAAATAATTGCAAGGTTGATGGGGAACGGGATATTTACATGGTGTCAAAGTAACCACCCCCACAAATTACTTGCTAAATGCCAAGGAAAGTACATACTTTTCCAAGGTCTGGTAATCAAATCTTAACCAAGTGTCCCAGGGATGAAGTGACCTGGCATTTTGTGCCCTCTGGCCAATGCGATATAAAGCACATGGCACACCCATGAGGTAGTCCCGTCAAAAATGTTTAACCTGATCCTAAATTAAGCTTAAAGGCTTCTGGATTAAAGAAATACAGGGGATGGAGGAATAAGGATACAGTCAGACTGTTCTGGTCTCTAAAAAAGCTAATGTCAAGGAAAAGGAGGACACACTATTTTAGAGTAAGAGACACTGGAAATAACCACTTAGAGTGTGTGAAGCTTGACCAGCTCCTGGCTTGGAAAAATTTCAGAATAAAAAAGAGTTTGAGGACAGCTGAGGAAATCTGAGTGTGGGCTGAATGTTTAGATGATACTATGAACTTACTGTTAGCTCTGTCAGGTGTGATAAATGGTACTGTGGTGATGCAGGAGAAGATTCTTATGGGAAGTATTTGGGGATGAAGTATCACCGTGCCTGTAACTTGGAAATGGTCCAGAAAAAAGACAGACGAAGCCAATATGGTAAATGTTACCAATCGTTGGGTGTAGGTGGTGGATAAACGGGTGTTCAATATTTATGATAAAAAGTTGGGAAAAAATACAGGGACAATAATTCATGTGCCGTCATTCCTAGTTCATGTGTTTTAAATTCTAATTTCAGTTTTCAGAGAGGGGGAAGGGAGGGCGAGGAGCAACAGCAATGTGACAGAGAAACACAGACTGGTTGCCTTCCACACGCATGCTGGGGGGCCAAACTTGTGACCCAGGCATGTGCCTCAACCAGGAACCAAACCAGCGACCATTTGGTTTGCAGGACGACACCCAGCCCACTGAGTCCTGCCAGCTGGGGCCTAATTCATATTTTTAATACCTCAAATTCAGTCAGTCTTTCTTGAATTCTAGCAACCTGGCAGGGTGTTACGCTTAACACTGGAGTGGGGGGAGGGAGACGGACCAGATGCAGTTACTGCTCACAGTAGTGCTCAGTTGAGGGAGATTATTATAAAACTAAATGTAATAGGCAGACTGAGATAGATACCAAGAGCAGAGAGAAAAACGAAATCTTGGGGGAGCACAGGGAGAGGACACTTTTTTTCTCATTCAGAGTGTCTAAGAAAACAACCACGTGAACTGGTCCAGAAGGATGTCTCCAGCAGGACTGGGGGGAAAGTACTGAGGTGGGCGCTGTCCAGTGTATTCAAAGAATGGTACGTTGGATGATGTGGGTGCTGTGTCCAGTAGATGAAGGATGGTGTTTAGAGGGAGCCAATATTTGGAGAAACAGCTTTTGGGTTGGTTGTGGGGCGTCTGTGCTTTCGGACCAGCATCGACGTTGGGAAATGTAATCCCCACAACAGTGCACTGCAGGTCCTCCTCATTGATGAGGCTCCGGTCTGCGCTCGAGTCCTTCTGCATGTCCCTCTTTGTGACTGTACTGAGAGGGGAGCCATGTGCAGCAGGTCTGCAGGCAGCGTTTCAATTTGGGGGGGTTGGGGAGATGCAAACCTCATGGCTCTTTTCCCTCCCCAGCTCTGCTACCTCAGGATGCTGATGAGACCCAGGGAGAACATTCGAAGGATGAGGGGATGTCTGGGGCCCAGACAGCAGAATCCCAGGTGCGTTGGGATTCCCTTTCACTTTCTTGAAATTGTTTTTCATATTTTAAGAGCCCTGGACTTTGATTTTCTTTGATGTGTCTTTCTGGCTTGGATGTTCTTAGCCTATTCGAAACCAGGCTGTGCCTGCTGATTTCACAGGTAGTCCCCCGTCCCCCCGCCTTCCGCCCCCGCCGCCAGCAGTAACCTTCCTCAGGGGCCCTCTTGTTTCTAGCAAACCCGTACCAATTAGCCAACACATTTAAAAATGGTGCTGGTGTGCGTGCGTGTGTGTAAAAGTATTTAATGTAATTTTTGCCCATAAACCTCAGGGATGACATCTGTGGGAAAGAAAAACATTGTAAAACATTTCAAGCAGCATTTAAAAATGAACAGAACCAGGTTCTGATGTTCTTGGAGATGTATACGCTTCATTAATGACCTTTAAGAGAGGCTTTTTGGTCACATCCAGGAGCAGCATTGCAGCTGAAGAGAGAAACGAGTAGAGAAGCTGCTGGCAGGTCACGAAGGGCACAAGCTAAATAAGCTGAGCAGCAAAGGAAGGGACATTTCTAAGAGCAGTTCAGCCGTGTCCCTGTCTCACAGATGAGCTCATCAGAAAACCAAAGGCCCTGGCGATGTGCCGGGCTGCCAAACCCTGGAAGCACAGGTAGTACAAGAAAATTACAGAGTAATCAGAGAAAACCAATTTAAAGGGAGACATTATTAGAGAGCAGATGTGTTTTAAAGTGGGGTGCTCTTAGCTTCCCAAATCGCATGGCTCAGGGTTTGGCCTTGTACCTGTAACCATCCTCAATGTCAGCCTAGTAGTCCTGACGTGCATTCCAGAATGTACAATGACGTAAGAGCATTAAACTAATCTCGATACTGAAGGAATTTGTTATCTCAGTTTTCTGGCTTCCGGGTTCTCTTTGCATTTGGGAATATTTTTAAAAAAATAACTGTCAAATGGTTATTTAGTTGGTGTAGATCATAAATAGCAGGTGCCTGTACTTTAAGAGCATCTGCTTCCATCAAGGGTTCTCCTTTACTAGGTGGAATTCCTGCCCCCACCAAAATCAGGCTATTCTCCAACATGTTCTTGTCAACAGAAATGCCCAGCGAAGGGCATTTTGCCCACGCCGATGTGTTCTCATTTCACAGTTCTTTCAGCTCAACGGCGGCCCCTGTTTTTCTCTCGTGGCCCTGGCGCCTCTGGCCTCTCCCCTCTCTCAACTATTCCTGATCTTTGTTGTCCTGAGTCTCAAGTACAACACAATACTCTGTATTTCATATTTCATGAGTATTTTGGCTGCTGCCAAATTGTAACCTGCAAAAGACGACTTACCTGCTCTCAGCATTGTTCTTTAACCTCCAGCAGAGAATTGGCCAGACAAGCGGGCGTCCGGGAGAACTTGACTAGAATCTTAGCATTAGACAAAGTCAGAACAACTGCCTGAACTCCGGCTGAAAAGGAACATATTTGATGTTCTAGTGACTGTTAACCTTCAAGGACACACCTGTGGACTTCACCCAGGAGGAGTGCGGGCAACTGGCCCCTGCTCACCGGCACCTGTACCGGGAGGTGAGGCCGGAGAACTATGGGAACCTGGTCTCCATGGGGGAGGATCGGCTCCCCTGTCACTAGAACCTGCCTGTTGGAAGTAAAGCTTTGGCCGTAAGTTAAGTGCTGTGTTTGGGCTTTATGGCCTCTGTGAGAGGTTTCTAGTTCTTCCCGAATACCGAGTCAGGACTGCTGTGTTCTGTGTGTCCTGGTCTTTCTGTTCTGCCCTTCAGGAGGCTGAATACCAAAGAACTCTCTCTCAGTCCTTGGGATGAATTTTTGACCTCCATGCATACAGTTTTTTTCCTCTCCGTGAGCGGGATATCAGCTTTCCAGACCTGTTGTGAAAGGAGAAGAACCATGGGTGGTTGAGAGAGATCTTTCAGGAGGTCCAAGTTCAGGTGCAAGGCGATGGGGCCTTTGTCACATCTGCCGGAGTTCTTCTCAGAGGCTTCTCAGGCTGTGGGGAAAAGCTGAGGCCGTCTGGGTGGAAGCCACAAGAACCCTGACCGCCACTGTTTCCCCTCTTTCCTGCACTTGCCTCTTCTCGTTACTTTCTCTGGAGTCAGAGGAAGAGAAACCTTTCTTGGCAGGGTTCCCCGCCTTCACCGTTTCTCCTGACCTGCTTTCATGATTCTCTTGCTTTCTCCAGCTTTCCAAACCAGACCCCGATCGTAGTTTCTTCCGCCTGCACATTCGGATACCCACGGGTCACTCCTCAGTAGGTACAGCACCCTTCGCGGCTTCTGCTGTCATTTTATTGTGGATTTCGCTCTCTCTCACGCTTCCATTTAAAGTTGTTCCCGAATCTTACTCTGTGAGCATAGCTTCAATTCTGATTCTCTTTTTAACTTGTGTCATTTAACTTTTTATTTCAGATAATTTGTGACTCTCTCAGAAGTCATCATAGAATTTCTTCTTGCAGAATCCAGTGGCTTATAACAGTCTTCTTCAACTTCTAAGAACAGTGATGATGACCGATGTTTGCCCAGCTGGCCTCTGTGAGTCCTGTGCCCACCTTACCAACAAGGAGAAGAAGGCTCACAGGTAAGAAATGTGTGCAGGGTCTCTTAGCTGCTACTTGGTAGAGTCAGTATTCGAATTGTAATCATTCGGACTCCGCCGTCTGTATTCTAACGGCATCATTCCATATCGCGGCCCTAGGTTATACAGACCTCACCACTCTTGGCCTCCTTTCTTCTACCGACAAGCTTAGTAAGTTTTGTCTCCTCTCACTGCTTTTTCGGGGCTTCTCATCAATATCCTTTTTAATATAGATGTAGCATTTCCATCTTCATTAGGCTAGGCTAAACTACTATAGCAAATGGACTCTAAAATTTGGCTCACATAGAAAGGAATTTCTTGTTTCTATACTGGTCTGGGGGAACTGTTTAGTTCAATGGACAGTTCTTTTCCACCTGGTGAATCTGGAGCCAAGATTTCTTCCACATGGTGGCTCCACAGTCCCCTAGAGCTTCCGCATTATCTAAATGTACCCAGCAGTAGAAGAAGCTCATTTGGGAGTTTTTTTACGGGCCACTCTATAGTAGTTCAGATCACTTTCACTGCCATTCACTTAACAGGGAGATCTTTGTCACTTCACTCAACAAATCCAAGGAAGACTGGGAAACACAGTGTAGTGATGTGTCAAAAAAGGGGGGAGAACAGATTTCAGAGGACAGCCAGCGTCCCCGTGGAGTCTCTGTCTTCTCCACAGCAGTTACGTTTCTTCTCAAGCTTCCACAAATGCACTCTGCTGGTTTCAGCCATCCCTTTGATGTCGATATTCTCCATATTTCCATCTTGGTCTTACACATCCATTTGAACTCTATTCCCACGTATGTCTGGTGTTTAAGACGCCTTTCTGTAGATGCACTATTGTCACTTCAAACCCAGTATGTCCAAAAATAGAAGGCATCTTCACTCCCAAACAAGTTTCTCATCCTGACTCCTCCTGGCCTTTGTCTCATGATATCAGCAAGAATGCATCATGCTTTATACTCTCAGTTTCCCCCTCGCTCCCCCTAGCTTCTTCTTTGACATTGCCTGTCAGTTCCACGTCTCTCCATCTCTCTTGAGGCAATGCTAAACCAAGTATATCTCAAGCCAATTACTATGATTTCTGGTTGCATTTGATGTGTTATTTTCTGTCTCTGAATCATTTTGAATACCACTGCCAGATTTGACCACTTGAAATATGACATTTATCTTATTTCTATCCTAAAGAGAAAGTTAAGTGATTTGCTATTTCTTGTAGTAAATAATCTAAACATCTCCTCTTGCTTTTTAAGTTCACTCCAAAATTTATTCAGCTATTAGTGAGCACTTTGTAGGTGCCGTTATTAAAGTGAGGTTAGAAATCCTAGGGAATATGATTCTTCTGTGAACAAGAAATATTGGTGTTTTAGGGAGGCAGGGTCCAGAATGGATGGATAGGAATAGACAGTAAAAATCAGAGAAAATACCAATCCAAAAATGTGTATCATGTGTAGAGAGAATATATATTCTCTATCCTTTAAGATTTTTAGTTAACACTTTGGCATATATGAAGATCATTTCCCCCCTCTTATATCGGCAAAAATTAGGAAGATTGATAAAAATCCAGTGTGTTTGTGGGGAAAGGCACCCACGTTCCCTGAGAGCACACTCACTCACGACCCAGCATCTCCTCCTCCGTACGTTCCATGAAACACTGACAGGGTTGTGTGCAAGTGTGTGTGGAACGAGAAGGTAAAAGGTGGAGACACCCTAATTATTTTTCAGTACGGAAAAGTCAATTATGGTATGTCCGTAACATGGAATGCAATGCAGTTAAAAAAATGAAATAAGTCTAAATGCACAGACATGGAAGGGGGCCCATAGATAAGGTGAGTTAAAAAACAGAACAAAACAGATACAGAACTATATGTAAACCATGATCCCTTTTTGGTGCAAATGTATGTTTATGACCATATATACATACATGCAAACATTCGAATACACATATCGTTGGGAAATGTTGAACAGACGCATTCCAAAATCCTAACAGGCTAGAGGGAATGGGGATAGGATTGAGGGAAACTATCCAATTTTAATGAATACTTTCCTATATATTTAATGTTTTAAATTAATGGTTAAAAAGTATGAGACAAATGCTTACAATTTTCAATTAAGAAAACTTTGTCATAGGAATATGAGCTTGAGATGATATGGTGTTAGAGTCCTGTCTTCTTTAATCTTATCTCTTGATATTTGCCCTTACAACAATGCCTTCTTCTTACTCCATTTCCTCTTCCAATTCATATGGATGAACTCTCCCAATTTCTCTCTTTTTAGATTTATTTATTTATTTATTTATTTATTTATTTTTAAAGAGGGGAAGAAAGGGAGAAAGAGAGAGAAACATCAATGTATGAGAGAAACATCAATCAGTTGCCTCTTGCACGCGCCCCAACTGGAGACCAGGCCTGCAATCTATGCATGTGCCCAGACCAGGAATTGAACCGGCAACCTTTAGCTCTGCAAGATAATGCCCAACCAACTGAGCTACACTGGTCAGGGCTCTCCCAGTTTCTTAAAGTTGCCTCACATACTTTCAACAGCTTCCTTTGGTCACTTCCTCACTTCTTTTCATATTAGCTTTTTAGGTGGCAGCATCACAGTCGAAGATAGTCCAGGCTTCCTGTACCTGGTATATGTTATTGTTATTCCTTCCTGTTATCACCGTAGCCATTTATTTTTTAAAATACAGAGAATATGGGTCATTTATATTTTTGGATTTCTTTCAGACTTGGAGGGTAAAACTGAAACCAAAAAGCTAACTCTAAAGAATTGACATTTTGTGGGAAGAATTATACCATGGCCTGATGATGGAAAGGTCCACAAGAGGAAGCACCTTGTATTCCACATTTAAAAGAGTTTCCAAATGTGATAAGTTAGGGAGCCACCAGGAAAACCAAGGAAGTGAGGGGCAAATGCCCTTGAGCCACAGGAAAGCACTCACTCAGGAGATAGACCAAGAATCTAACAGATTTGAGAAAAGTATTGATGTGAGCTCAAAAGATATTCCAGGACCTGTAGGTTCTCCAAGAGAAAGAGACCATAAATATGACATATCTTGGAAGAGAAGTAGATACAATTTCAATTTGATTAATCATTCAAGGAGTTATACAAGAAAGAAAACCTTTGAATGTAATAGTTGTGAAAAAATCTTCAAATGGCCCATTCACCTTACAGAACACATGAGAATTCATTCTGGAGAAAAACCTTTCAGATGTAAAGAATGTGGAAAAACCTTTAGCCAAAGTTCATCCCTTATTGCACGTCAGAGAATCCTTATGGTGAGAAGCCCTATGGATGTAAGGAATGTGGGAAAACCTTCAGACATCCGTCATCTCTTACTGAACATGAAGAATCCATACTGGGGAGAAGCCCTATGAATGTGGTGTGTGTGAGAAAGCATTCATCCAGAGCACTGGGCTGATCCAGCATCTGAGAACTCATGTGAGAGAGAAACCTTCCACATGCAAAGATTGTAGAAAAGTGTTTTTCCAGATTAGACACCTCAGGCAACATGAGATTATTCATACTGGTGTGAAACCCTATATTTTTAATGTGTGCAGTAAAACCTTCAGCCATAGCACATACCGGACTCAACACCAGAGAACTCATACTGGGGAAAGACCATAAATGTAAGGAATGTGGGAAAGCCTTTAGCCAAAGAATAGATCTTTTCATTCATCAGAGAGTATGCACTAGAGTATGAATGCAGTCATTGTGGGAAAGCTTGTAGGCATGATGCATCCTTTGCCAAACATCAGAGGATTCATGCTGGAGAAAAGCCTTGTGATTGTAATGAATGTGGGAAAGTCTTCAGCTGTAGTTCATCACCTATCAGACATTGTAAAACACATTTAAGGAACCTTCAGCAATGACACACAAAAGATGTTCAACATCCAGGAACCCTCATATTGGAACAAGAGCCTCTAAAATGGTGATTTTCTGACTTTTGGATTTCAAAAACCAATAATTTTTTATTGGTTTGATGCAATGTTACAGCTATTAGTTTTAGCTGTAACATTAAACAAAAACACCTATTATCAGCATTGTTTCAGAAAAGAAAGGGCATTTTAATATCTAAAAATATAGGAAGGTTATAATCATAAAGAACAGACCTTTACATTGAATTGTCAGTTTTATGAAAACCTTCCAAAGTTGTCTTTATTTTTCTCATTCCACTATGAGTCAGTGAAAACTTCATCACAGCAGGTTAGTAATCTGTGGACTGACTTTTGAGAATCACTGTTTTAAATACCCTTTAATAAGTGAGAATAAAATGTAATATATCCTTTTTACTATAACTCCTTACATGGCTAGAAGATGTAGAAATAAAAATATTGGTTGGCTCACTTCTAGAGGAAATAATGTTAAAGGAAAGTTTCTAGAATTGATAGATAACCTACTATGCATGTGATGCTTATATATTTTTAATGGTTTCTTATAGACAGTTAGCAAACTGTTCGTGTAATGGGCCAGACAGTAAATATGTAAGGTGCTGTGGGCCATAAGGCCTCTGTCAGAATCACTCAACTCTACTATTTTCATGCAAAAGCATCCCAATCGTGTATCCTGATCGTGGCACTGCTACTTTGGGCCAGATACTTTGTTATGGGCAGCTTCCTGTGTGCTGTGCATGTTTAGCAGTATCTCTGACTACAAAAGCCAGTACCAGATGCCAATAGCCCCCCACCATAGTGACAACCAAAAAGGTCTCCAGACTTTGGTGGATGTCCCTGGGGTCAAGATTGTCCCTACTTGAGAACTCACATAACTGAATGTTCCAATAAATTTTAAAAAACAGGCATTGGGTTGCATTTAGCCCAAGGGCTATAGTTTGCCTCTCCTATATACAGAGTATGTACATGGCTAATAATGGCAAGAAACTCATTTGGTGTCAAATTGCTATGTATATCTATGCCATAACTTCTATCTCCTTATCAATTCTTTTGGTATTTTGTTGCAAGAATTTAAAAAAGATCACATTTGTAATGCTGTTGTGGTAAGCCTAGGAATTAGTTGCTATGGTATTTATACAGACTTCACTCTATAATTATTATTATTTTTTTATTTTTAGAGAAAGAGAGGGAGGGAGACAGAGAAACATTGATTTTTTTTTCCACCTATTTACACATTCACTGGTTGACTCTTGTATGTGCCCTGACCAGGGATCAAACCCACAACCTTGGCGTATTTGAATGATGCTCTAACCAATTGAGCTAACCGGCCAGGGCTAATGATGCCTTTTCGTTCATCCATAAGTACTTAAGGATGTATCTCTAAAACATAACTGCAATGCCATTATTACACCTAGAAATATTTGGCCATAATTCCTTAATACATATTGATGACTTTTTGAAGATAGATATATTGAAATTAGTGGCCATTTAAATTCTATTAAACTTTTCCCTTTGATAAGTATGAAATATTAGATTTGGAAATGTGCCTTCTGTTGATTGGGAGGGATTTTGGGATAGCCCCCAGAACAATACATCTAGGGACCCACCAAAGAGGACCAGGGAGAAGGTGATTTCAGGGGCCATATTGAGGTAAGGAAGCATGAGAGAGAAAAAGGAAGCATGGACTCATAGTGCTTTACTACACTTAATAGATACTATATCATTCCAAATATAACTGGAGGTAGGTCAAGTTCAACTCCTTATTCTTACATGGCAGAACAACTCAGTTGCCTGAGCATTGTAAGTGTGAACTTAAGCTGTAAATCCAGAAAATATAATGTTTCTAGATTTTTTTCTATTATCCTATTTAATTTTTTTAAACTGGCCTCTGATTCTTAAGCCCTTATATGGGCCAAAGGAGAGAGGGGATACACACTGTTCCTTACATATGTCCTACCAAGTTTCTATGGTCTTAGATTTCCTAAGAACTGAGTTTCTCTGATTGTTCCTTTTAGTGAAAGGCGTGGCTATCACTTTTCTCTGTTGATAGTCCTGGCCTCAGTGACCTCATTTAGCCGTATGGTGTAAAATACCATCTCTATTTAAATGCCAGATTCACTTCTCCAGCCCAGACCTACCGCACGAACCCCAGCCTTGTGCCTAACATCGGGCCTTTGCACCAGCTGTTCCTTCAGATGTGCTTCACCCTTACCTTCTCGTCCTTGCTCAGATGTTGCCTTTTTCTCTGAACACTATCCAGACCGTGCTGCTTAATGTTGCAAACTGTTCCTTACCCCCAAACTGCAAATGCTAGATATTTTACATGCTTATTATGCTTATGTACTATGTTTCCCCCTACTAGTATTTAAGCTCCAGGAAGGTACGTATCTGTTCTTCTTCTTTTTTTTCTTTCTTTCTACAAGTGCCTACAACAGTGCCTGGCACACAGTTGGGACTCAATGTTTGATGAATTGTTTTAATTTGAACTG
Organism: Desmodus rotundus; assembly: GCF_022682495.2. Classification (NCBI taxonomy): domain Eukaryota; kingdom Metazoa; phylum Chordata; class Mammalia; order Chiroptera; family Phyllostomidae; genus Desmodus; species Desmodus rotundus. Next base: position 26,217,817 of record NC_071389.1, read on the forward strand.
AACTGAATTATGTATCCATGATGACAATAGAGAAACACGATCCCTATACCTAGATTTTATAGGAGAGATCTTTTTATTTCCTTTTTAAGTGTTATTTATTTATTGCTTTGCAAATGATTGAATTTTTAGGCCTCTAAGAACTATGAATTATAATAAATACTTCTAAGATAGAAGGGTATTTTTAAGTTAATTTGCTAAAAATGCAATTAAATGTGGCTGACTAATGAGAAGAGCTTATCTTTGTTCAGCTCTTTGTACAAAGTGTGAGTTTGTAAGAAACAAGGGAAGGATAAAAGACAACCCAGCAGTGGGGGGGGGGGGGGATGCAGCAGCAGACGGGAGATGTCAGCTGTTGTTGGTAGTGAGAAAACAGAAGAGAGGTAACTGACTTAGCAGAGCCGACAGAAGAGGATACGGACAAGCGGAGGTCCCTGGGACGGCTGAGGCCTTGGAGACCATGGGCATCATGGAAGACGAGGGGCTGAAAAACTGAGTCTGTTGGAATTCTGTGCTTAGCACCCGAGGTCCCCTCACCTACCCCACACAGCAGGTGGCTACACATTCCTCTGTCTCGTGCCTTTCTCCATTCCATTGTCCCCTTCACTCATCTTGAAGAAGACTAGAAGTTTGTTCACTGGAGAAGGACTAGGGTTGCTCTGGAACCAGGGACACAAGACACAGTAGAGACCAGAGGTAAGGAGCAAGGCTAAAATGGAGATTAATGTAAAGCTGCAGACTGAACTGTGGGACCCTCAGCCCCCTTTGCCAGGAAAAGCCAGGCTCCACCCCCTCCACAGTCTCCCTGCCACTCCCATTGGAGGAGTCTTATCTGGAGAAACTGCATGGCCCAAAGAAAAGGCACTGAAATTGGTGGATAGTTGAGTGAGAAATCAAGCCCAACAACCCAAATGCCCCGCACGTGTAAACTGAACTTCCAGTCTCCAAAAAGAGAAGAGAAAACGAAGGGTAGGAAATATGTGCGTACACAACAGACAATTTTTCAGAAGTGAAGGACGTGAATCTTAAAAGGATCTGTGTTCTCAGCACAGTAAATACCAACAGCTAACATTTATCATATACTTACAATGTGCCAGGCACTGTTGTAAGTACTTTGTACGTATTAACTTACTTAATTCTCACAAAAATCCTCTGAAGTGGGTACTATTATTCCCATTTTACAGACGAGGAAACAGTCATGGAGAGTTGAAGCTAGCTGCACCCAGGTGGCAAATGGCAGAGCTGAGGGTTGAACCCAGGCAATTTACTTCCAAAAATGAGCTATACCAAGGAACATCATTATAGAGTATTACCACTCCAGAGGGAAAGAGAAAGTCCTCAAGGCTTCTGGAGCAAGATGATAGGTCATTCATCTATACGGGAATCAGAAAATCCTTAGACTTCTCACAAAAATGATCAAGCAATGTCTTCAAAATTTTGACGGTGTGGGGGAGGGGAGTTTTAGGGGACTGAATAGTAATGGAATAAATACAATAAAAATACAATTTGAACATATTTTTGAGAAAAAAAAATTGATCTTCAGCTTAAAGTTCTCTGCCCAGCAACGAAACAAGTGTGAGGGCAGCATGGAGACATTTTTAGACATGCCGAGTGTCCTCCCTTCTCTCCCTACCCAGCCCGTGGTCACAGCCTTGCAGACACCCTGAGCTCCATGTACGTGTGGTGTTAACACCCTACCCTAATCAGGTCTAGCTGCCATAACAGGGACATCATAGGCTGCAGGGCTTGTAAACAGCAGACACCTACTGCTCACAGCTCTGGAGGCTGGAAGCTGAAGACGAAGCATGGCTGGGTTCCGGTGACGGCCCCCTTGTGGGTCGCAGGCTGCCAACTTCTGGATGGCTTCTCACATGGCCAGGGAGCCTTGTGGGGTCTCTTTTATAAGGGCACTGATCCCATTGGTGGGGTTACACCCTCATGTCCTAAGCACTCCGAAGGGCCCCACCTCCTAAATACCATCACGTCGGCCATTAGGACTGCAGCATGTGACTTTGAGAGGACACAAACTTTCCGACCACCGCACACCCACATTTGTATTTCCAAGTCTAAACTCTCTCTGCACCTCAGGCTCTCAATTCCAAGTGCACATTTGACTCCTGGATGTGTGCATCAGACACACCTCAGATTCAACAAGTCCATTTCTGAAGTGGCTCTGCCTCCAGCACTTCTTGTCTGAGTAAGTGGGAACATCTAACTTCTCAGCCGGAACCATCCTTGACTCCTCTTTCTCTAACTCTACATTCAGTCCATCGAAGTGTCCCTTTTTCCATAGCCTCCACTACCACTACCTAGTCCAACCCGTGATATTCTCTCATGTGCAGTATTGCACACTTGCAAACCCCACAGTTCATTCTCCAGAAAGCACCCAAACGATTTTTTAGTATGTAAGATTATCTCGATTCTCAGTTCAAACAAGGGCTTCCCATTTCTCTCGGAATAGATCCAATGTTCTTACTATGGTTTGCTTCAGGCAATACAACATTCCTTGCTGGTTCCTCCATATGCCCCCCCACACTTCCACCTTATAGGGAACCTAGCTGCCTGGCATGGCGAATGCAGCCCAGCCCCTGATTCGGAAAACCGGTGGGGAGTGAGTAGGCACACAGGAGCTGAGCCCACTTTTTTTTTTTGCTAAAACTCTCTCACCCTGGATTGAGGCAGCAAATGTTTACTGCGCATCTGTGAAGTAGCTTCCAAAGTCTATGCTAAACCTCCCAGGTATGGAGTGTAACCAGTTCGACCACCTTTCCCCTTGCATTTGCAAACATTCTTTTCTTTGAAGTGATTAGCAACATTCTTTCCTTTGTTATCTGTAAAAGGTAATCACCTACGGTGAACCTGTGCATAGTAAATGAGGACCATCCTCAATGTAATGTACCCAGAAAAGCAATAAAAGCCTGTCCAGGCTGGGTTTGGGGCCCTCTCTCTCACTTAGAGAGTGGCCATGCTGTCCCTTTTCTCCACATGACTTCTGCAGTCTGTGTGAATTTGTTTGTTGCAGCCACAATGCACGGACCCTGGGGGCCGGGGGCTGCATCAAGGGAATTATGTGAGTTCTTATATCTGTGATCTGGTTGCTTTCAATAGGTACTGAAAAATATAAAGTTGTTCTCTCTTCAAATACTATCTCTGCCCTAGCTTTTCTGCCCTCCAACTTACGCTAGATCTTTTCACTGTATCATCTATATCTCTCTTCCTCTCTTCTGTATATTCTATCCTTTTGTTTCTTAGTACTTCGCTCTAGATGATGTCTTCTTACCTACTTTCCATTTCATTTAGTCTCTATACAGCTATGTCTAATCTGTTATACCATCCACTGAATTCTTAATTTTGTTACGGTAGAATTTCTATTTAGTTCTTTTTAATATCTGCTTTATCACTTTTTATAGTTTCTAGGTATATGCCCAAACCGTCTGAGTTATATTTTATTTCTTTAAACAAAAAATGTAAATTGTTTTATAGTTTGCATCTGATAATTCCAAAAGAAATTGTTTAAAAAAATTGTTTTGCATGTCTATTTCTATTGTTTGTGTTTCTGCTGAAAAACTCACTCAAAGGCTCTAGTTTTCTTGCATATCTGCTTATCTTTAATTCTGTACTTAACATTTCTCTGAAAACTTATCTGTAGAAACCATTTAAGGCCTATAGTTATAACGCTCCCCTCCAGAGAGGATTCGTATTTGCCTTTGTCGGGCGTCTGGTGGCATCACAGTCAGAGACCACCTAGAGCCGAGACCAAGGCTGAGCCAGGCAATTTCACCCCAGCCTGTAAATTCCTCTCAAGCTATTCCGCTTCCAATTCATCCTCACCCTAAGTGTGCAGCCCTTCGGGGTCCCAGTTAATGTACAGAGGGTCTTCTATTTCACTCCCTACACTTCATTCATTCATTCATTCATTCATTCATTCTTTGAAGTGCAAAAGGAAGATCATAATTTTTCAGCTGCGTAACATCTCAGGGCAAAAGCATCTTCCAATGTTCCAAGCTGGATTACCTTCCTGGATCCTTGCTTTCTAGCGTTTGGTCTGGTAATCCAATATCTTGCCATCTCTTAGACACCTTGTTATGGGCTGAATTGTGTATCCCCAAAATTCATATGTTGAAACCCTAGCCCCCAGTACCTCAGAATGTGACTGTACTTATCACATATTTTGGTGATTAAACTTAATCACTTTAAAGAGATAATGGAGTTAAATTGAGGCACTAGGGTATGTTCTAAACCAGTCTGACTGGTGTCCTTATAAGAGGGAATTTGGACAGAGACTCAGCAGGGGCGTTCAAGAGCACAGCAGAAAGACACCGAGGACTCGTGGTGACGTCAGCCGTTTGCTGCAAAGGAGAAAGGTCTCCGGAGAAATCAGCTCTGCTGACACCTGGGTCCTGGACTTTTGGCTTCCACACCTGAGAAAATACATTTCTGTCATTTAAGCCACCCAGTTGGTGGTACTGTGTGACAGTACCTACTAAACTAATTAGTTTACCTAGTAAACTAATACACACCTTTAAAAACATTAAAATATGTATATTCCAGGCTTTTTGATATTATTGTTTTCTGAGGTGGGTTGATATAAATATCCTAGCCCACAATGACCAGAGAAAGGAGCTCCAGTTGTTCTCTATCCCCCACTCTACACTCTGCTTCCCTTTTCCTCACAGCCCTTATAATCTTCTGGGATATTATCTATTCTTCTATTTATTTATCTATTTAATCTCACCGGAATTCAGATCCAAGAAAGCAGGGACTGCGCTTTGATAAATGATACTGTTGTATCCTCAGATCCTGTAACAATCACTGCCTGGCAGATCGTGGGCACTAAGGAGATGGTGAATGAATGAATGAATGAATGAATGACAGAGAAGGGGCTTCCCCACTGGAAAAGCTGTCAGTCCACGTGGTCGCTCCCAACCAATACCAGGACACTCAGGTCCTCTCGGGTGCCGGCTGCCCCAGAGTCTGGGTGGTCCGCGGGGAGGGGGGTGGGGGCGCCCTCCACCGAATCCGGGTTCCGGGTCTTCATTTGCGCCGCACATTCCTGGAGCCGGCGGGCTCCTGGGCCGACCTCGTGGGCGGAGCCAGCAGCGGGCGGGCGGAGCCCTCCGGAAGACTAGCTGGTGCTGCGCTGGAGGGGAGCGCGCCCGCGTGGGTGAGCCGCACCCGGGCTCCGCTGGGCCGCGGGCTGGGGCCATCGTGGCGCAGGCAACTGCGGGGAAGCGTCTTGAAGCCGGGGCGCTAGGAGACCCCGGGTTGCACCCCAAGAGGCGACGCGCTGGTTGACCTGGCCGTCGCCGCCGCCCAGACACTACAGCCGCAGCCGGCGAGGTGTATCCTGGTCTAGGTCTGCGGGAAGCGGGTTCAGGGAATCCCTCCCATTGCTGCTCCCCGAGCCCGGCTCCTCGTTGTGCGGCTGCGAAAGGCCACGCGGGAGGGTTAGGGTTCACCAGGAGTGGCACTAATCCGCCGTAGGCTGCCTGTGCTCGGGAATTTCGAGAAGAACCACTTCTAGTCTGGAGGCCACGTTGGGCGTGTTTTGAGTGGGGCTTTGGTCTGTAGAAGGCTGGAAAGGAACACAATCTGTTACCAGTCCTCCCCTAAAGAGACACCTGGAGCTGAAAGCCTCAAGAACGAGTGCTCACGCCCCTATCTCTGGTCCTACCAGCGTCCGCCGCCGATCTGGTGAGTAGGAAGCTACACTGCTGGGGTCGTCAGCCTGGAAGTCTGAGGGAGGCAGGTCTGGGAGCAGGGAGAAGGGGTACCTTCGAAAGGAAGCTTCTCTGTCATTAACCGTTTCACAAATTTCTCCACTTTGGTAACAAGACATTTACTTTTTATATATTAAGAAGCAGAATGTTTCCAACACGCTTCAGTTGGTTATGATGTAGCCCCCTTTCTCTGCACCAGTCACCAATGAAAAAAGAGGCTCATAAAACATTCCCTTCCCCACAAACTTCATAAAGTTGGGCCAACCTCCTTTCCACGGAGATGGGACTGATTGGGGGGCCGCATATGTCCCGGACTGGTTGCTGTGCAGAGACCTACCTGCTCAGATGTCATGGGGTCACATGAGACAGATGATGTATTTGAGGTTTTTTCCTTCCCAAATTGCCTATTACAAACAGTTCTATAGTAGTCTTCGTTATGCTCGAAGTACTATATTTCCTCCATTTTTAGGCATACTCCTCTCCCTCCGTTTTAACATTTTTGAAACCAGGATACATCTTAACAGAGAGGTTAAAAGAACTTGCCAGGTGCTAGGCATCCATGTGGGTGGTGACGTGTCTGTCACTGCTTGTCCACGTGAAGAAAATACAGCTACGTGATTATTCCATCAGTTGACATACTTGAAATGAACTTTAAACTGAGATTTCATTGTTTTTTATTCCTAGTTTTTAAACATTTTTATTTATTTATTTTTAGAGAGAGGGGAAGGGAGGGAGAAAGAGAGGGAGAAAAACATCAGTGTGTGGTTGCCCCTTGAGCACCCCCAACTGGGGACCCAGCCTGCAACCCAGGTATGTGCCCTGACCTGGAATCGAACTGGCGACTCTTCAGATGGCAGGCCAGCGCTCAATCCACTGAGTCACACCAGCCAGGGCTCATTGTTTTTTAAAATAACTTAAAAAGACAATGTTATGATACAGCATTAAAGCAAAAGATTTATAATAATGTTTATTAAAGTTTTATGGTGTGCCTGACATTGTCTTCATTAATTAACATTACAACACTATGAAGTACAATTATTATTCCTATTTTATAGATGAAGAAACTAAAGCTCGGATAGTTGAAGTGCCTTAGAGCTTTTAAGTGCAAGGGTCAGGATTCTAACCCAGGCTGTCTGATTTTAAAGCCTGCCCTCTTTCAGATCTGTCTCCAGGCAGAAGATGCTTGCAGCCTGGTCGAGGCAGGGTCGGTGGGTGACTGTGTACTTTTGGCCGTTTGTGTGTGTGTGTGTGGGACTTGGAGACAGAGCAGCAAACAAGAGCATTGGTTGTACTTATTACCACGTTGATGTCAAATCTTTGTTTTTGGATCTTTTGCAGTTTTAAATACATTTTTGCACGTTCTGGAGTTCCAGCTGTATGAGGTTGCTTCTGGATCTCTCCTTTCCTGCCGTGTGCTCTGCCAGAAGAAGACAGAGGCATGCCCTGAAACCTACCCAACCGGCTGCCTCCCAAAGAGGTGGTACTTAATTTAAGAGCAGAGTCGGGTTTTCAGAGTTGTTAAAGTCACCTCAGCCTGCAGGAGCCCGCAGGTTCTGGTGCCGCAGGAACATGCCTGCGGGCGGGAGGCTGTGATCAGAGGAGCACCACGCAACTGCGAAGCCTCCCCGCAGAGGTCTGGCAGTTTCCTCAGCGGAGGCGGACAACCCCAGTCGGGCAGGCGTCACCATGCTGCAGCAGCTCCTGATCACCCTGCCCACCAAGGCCAGTGCCTGGGTGAAGCTGCACCATCCAAAGAAGGCCAAGGAGGGGGCGCCCCTGTGGGAGGACGTGACTAAGATGTTTGAAGGAGAAGGTGAGAACAGACTGATGGAGGTGGGGTGGAAGGAGAAAGTGGAAATCTCATTTTTGTGTGAAAAATAGGCACGCTTCATTGTTCTGGTCCCTTGGGGAGAAAATTGGGGGAAAGCAGGTCTCTGGGGTTCATGCTTGTGGCTTTTGGGAAGGGGATAGCTAGGAGAGTTCTGGAATCCTGGCTGTATGATCGGTGCTTCTGGATCCCTCCTCTCCTGCCTTTTTGCTGCCCTTGAAGATTGGGGAGGTGTGCACCCAAACCTACTCAAATGGCTGCCTCCCAAGGAGGCGGCACTTAATACTCTGCTCCAGGCACAGGCTCCTTGCTGACCTGTGCTCTGTGCTGCCCCATGCTGCTCCCGTCTCCTGTCCTCAGATACTACACTCAACGTAAGATGTTCCCCATCAGCGGCTCTGGAGTGTGTAAATGTGATTCATGGACATGTGACAGCCACATCAAAGCCTTTTGCACCCTTAAACCCTCCAGTGGTTTTCCTCCACAGGTTTCAGTCATTTTAGCCCCAAACCAGTATCAGTGTTTCATTTCATCTTCTGCTAAGAGGAAGGAGTGACATGCTTGATTACTCTCACTTTACCTTACAATACATGGGTTCAGTGGGGAAGTGTCCAAGATTACACGTTATTTAGTGATCTGGTCAGGATAGATAGATGGATAGAGGAATTCTTGTGTTTCATGTTCATACCTTTAACACTTTAGGTTCAGCCAAATGTTTTTTGTATCCTAGCTGTTTCAGGCAGGAACTTTACCAAGCATCCTGAGAGATAGAAAAATGAATACCGATCTCTAATGCTGATTATTAATTGGTGGAGACCGACACATCCCCAGATCAAAATAATAGAAGGTAACCTAGGAAGATGCTATGGTAAAGTTCTTTTGGAAGACAAGACATGGGGAACATTTTTCCAATTGTACTTATCTGAGAAATTTTCACAAAGCAGGTAGCATTGAATTGGGCCTTGAAAGATGTCCAAGTTTTTTGCAGCAGGTTCAGAGAACGAAGACTATTGTAGTCTAACTGGAGTCAATGTTCGTGTCCACCTTAAGGATGGTGATCAGAGGAGACCTGTGCTGGACAAAGGTGGTTCAGGTAGACTGTAGAGTGTCTCGAAGTCCGTGGGAAATGGCTGGACTTTTTCTTGTAGGACACCTTTTGTCAAAGGAGTGTGTAGGAAGATCTGTGCATTGGGACCAACCATGGGAAACACTAATCCCCACAACAGTGCTCTGCAGGCCTCCTCATTGAGGAGGCTCCGGTCTGCGCCTGAGTCCTTCTGCATGTCCCTCTTTGTGACTGTACTGAGAGGGGAGCCATGTGCAGCAGGTCTGCAGGCAGCGTTTCAATTTGAGGAGCTTGGGGAGATGCAAACCTCATGGCTCTTTTCCCTCCCCAGCTCTGCTACCTCAGGATGCTGATGAGACCCAGGGAGAATATTCGAAGGATGAGGGCATGTCTGGGGCCCAGACAGCAGAATCCCAGGTGGGTTGGAGTTTCTTCCAATTTTTTTTGACATGCTTCTTTGTTTGTTTGTTTGTTTTTTAAAGATTTTATTTATAGAGAGAGGGGAAGGGAGGGAGAAAGAGGGAGAGAAACATCAATGTGTTATTGTCTCTTGTGCGCCTCCTACTGCGGACCTGGCCTGCAACCCAGGCATGTGGCCTGACTGGGAATCGAACCTTTGGTTTGCAGGCTGGCGCTCAGTCCACTGAGCCACACCACCTAGAGCTGCTTCTTCGTTTTTAAAGCTACACCTTGCCGCCACATTTTTGGAGTGGGAGGTTGTTGAGGCTAACAGACCCAACCTAGGGAGCTCAAGGTACATTGTGCAGAAAACGGGGCCATAGTGGTAGCAATTTATCTGCTCATAGGATAAGTTATACCTTCCTTCATGGAACTCTTGTTACTAACCAATATCTAGATCTAACATTGTTCTCATTTCTGTAAAGAAAGCAAAATGAACGATATTATTCTAGCCTCTAAAAACCAACAGATACTACTTGGGATCTAAGAGAAGCCTTATTATTATTTTTTTTTAGTATTTCATACTGAAAAACAAACTTTGTAAATGAGAAGGAAGTTCTGACATTCTTAGTGATGTACACATAACTTGTGAACTTCATGAGGTGACCCGTAGAGTATTGGGAGCAGAGGTCAAACTGCAGCCAAAAAAGTGGGAAGAGAAGAAACGGTCAGACGCAGGGCGCACCAGGTAGCCTGGGCAGGCACAGCTGGGTGTCGGAAATGGGTGTCCTCACTGCCTGGTGGAAGGGTAGGTGAGACAGAAGGAAAATTGTGGAATCAACGGAAAAAGAGACTATTAAAGAGGAAACGTTTTTCGAGAATAGAAGAGTTTTAGGTAAGAAGAACTTGAGTTCTGAAATTAGATGGTACCGGATTTGAACTTATCTCTTGAATTTACTAGCTTGGTGATCTGTCCCAACATTTTTCAGCTGTTTACAATCCCAGTTTCCTCAGCTAATTCAGATACTATACTTTCTAGGATTGAAATGAACTCCAGAGTTACTTAGAGAAATATGGAAGAAGTAATAATCTAATTATTTAAAGAGTTATCTCTGCATTCCACTTTTCTAGAATTCCTCACTTCCTGACATTTATCAAACACGGGTGGGATTCTTAGTCCTGGGAAAAGATTACATTTTAAAAAACATAGAGTAAAACACTTAAGAAAGTACATACTTGTATTTTGAAGTATGTATACACCATCTAATCAAATCAATATAGAGAGTATTTCCACTGTCGCAGAAAGTTCCCCCGCACCCCCAGTCACAGCTCTGCTTTGCCCCCAGTAGAGAGTACAGAGGGTCCTCGCTTACTTCTTATACCTCTATGTGAACCTATCTCAAACTAGATTTATATGTAAAATCATGTAAAATTCCCTCAAAATAAAAATTAATTTTAAAGAATGTATATTCTGTAATGTTCTATAAATGTCAGTTGGGTTAAGTTGGTTAATAGTTGTTCAAAGCTATATCCTTGATGAATTTTTGTCTAATTGTATCAGTTACTGAGAGAAGAATGTCAAAATCTCTGATTATTTTGATTTTGTCTGTATCTCCCTTTAGTTCTGTCAATTCTGCTTTATTTTGAGTTCTGTTTTCAGATGCATAAATACGAGATTGTTGTCTTCATGATGAACTTATCATTATGAAATCTCTTTATGCCTAGTAGTATTCCTCTTCCTGAAGTCCACTTTGATTTAATATTGCTGCTCTAGTGTTTTATTTTTTTGCATGGTATAACCTTTCCCATTCTTTTACTTTTCGCCTATCTTTGTCTTTATATTTAAAGTGTGACCTTCTTAAATATAGCTGGGTCTTGCTTGGCTGGTCCCTTTACAGTTAACGTGATCGTGGATGTGGTGGGATTTGAGTGAACAGTCTTGTTCCTTGTTTGCTGTTTGTCCCATCCATTCTTTGTTTCGCTTCTCCTGCCTTCTTTTGAATTAAATAGTTTTTAGTATTCCATTTTATGCCCCTAATGACTTTTAAACTATACTTCTTTGGTTTGTTTTTAGTGGTTGCCCTAGTCATTACAATGTCCACTTTTAACATAGCACAGTTGCTTTGAATTAATATTATACTACTCCACATATAATATGAAAATCTTGTATTTCCACTTACTCTTTCCCACTCTTTGCGTATTATCAGAATACATTTCACTTTATATGTTATACACCCCACAATACATTGTTCTTATTTTTGCCTTTAACAATAAATTGTATCATAAAAAAATTAAGAAAAGGAAAAGAAAATGAGTCATTCATATGTGCCCCTATATTTACCAGTTCTGGCACTCTTAATTCCTTCCTTTAGTTCTGAGTTCCTGACATCATTTCTCTTCAGCCTAAAGAAAGTAGCATATCTTGTAATGTGAGTGTCCTGATGACGAATTCTCACAGCTTTCTTTTGTTGATCTAAAAGTGTCTTTATATTGTCTTTCTATATGAGAATCTTTTGCTGGACACAGAATTCTAGATTGACTGTTCTTTCTTTTAAGCACTTTAAAGATGTTCCATGATCTTTTAGCTTATATTGTTTGAGATGAGAAGTCAGCTGTTATTCTCATCATTTGCATGTATCTGGAGTATCTTTCTGCTTTTTTTTAAATGCCAACTTTCCCTCCCTTCTTCCTTCCTTCCTTCCTTCCTTCCTTCCTTCCTTCCTTCCTTCCCTCCCTCTCTCCCGTCCTCCCTCCCTCCCTCCCTCCTTTGGCTACTTTTACAATCTTTCCTTTTAACTTTGCTCTTCAGCACTTTTACTATGGAGTGCATAGGCATGGCTTTCTTTGAATTTGTTCCATCTGGGGCTTGCTAAGCATCTTGGATCTGTGGGTTAATCTGGAAATTTTTTAGCGTTTATTTCTTCAAATATTATTTTTGCCCATTCTCTTATTTCCTCCTAAGATTCTAGTTACGTATATATTAAACCACTGGATATTATCCAGGTTTTTTTCTCTTGGTGTTTCAGTTTTAATAACATCTATTTACCTGGCTTAAGTTTCACTGATCTCGTTTTTATCAGGGTCCAGTGCACTATTAAGTCCATCCAATGGATTTTTTAGATACTATATTTTTCAGGTGTAGAATTTTCATTTAGTTCTTTTTTTTAGCATTTCTGTCTCTGCCCTCAATTACCACCAAGTTTTCACATCTTCTATATTTTATTGTATATTCTTTAACATATTTTAATAATTGCTGTAATTTTCTTCTCTGCTCATTTCAAGGACTTGGTCACCTATGGGTGTGCTAATAATGATTTTTATTTTCTTAATTATAGGTCAGATTGCCCTCTTTATTTACATGTCTAATAATTTTTTATTGTAGGCTAGATACTGTATATAAAAGAACAGTGGAAGATTAAACGAGCGTATGAGGCCTGTCCAGAAAGTATCCAGCCACGTAATATGAAAAATAGACACATTTACTGAAAAAGATACAAGAAACATTGTACATAGGACAATGATGCCTAAGTCCCCTTCAAAGTAGGCACCTTGGGACCTCACACAGTTCTCCCAGTTGCCATCAGCTGCCCCATTGTATTTTCCTGAATTTCATCAACAGTCTGATATCCCTTCCCTTTCAAAGGTGATTTTAGCTTTGGGAAAAGCCAGACGTTTCAGGGCACCAAATCTGGGCTGTAGGGTAGTTGAGTCACTTGGGTGATTTGATGTTTTTTGCCAAAAAACTCTACATGAGACATGATGCATGAGTGGGAGTGTTGTGGTGAAGCTGTCAGTCACCAGGTGCCCATAGCTGTGGCCTTCTGAATCATCCAAATAGTGTCCGTAGAGGAATGTTCAAGCTTAACCCAAATTTTGACGCAGATTTGTTTCTGTACTCACTTAGTCATTTTGAATACGATGGCCACACAGTCACAGTCTCACTCAATGGCATCTACTGCCCCCACTGACTAGTACAGTGAAGTCATCATTGTTCACACATGCGTATTCCAGTCCACTCTCATTGGCTACTAGGTTACATTGATTTTGCACAAACCCTTCTCATTATACTAACAATGGCTGGACTTTTTCCGGACACACCTTGTATATGTAGTTTGTTTCATTCTGTTTATTTTCCAGAGACTCTAGGCCCTTCCCCATGGTGGTTAATGTGGAGGACTGATTATTCATATTCCTCCTAAAGCTCTGGCTGAGCTCTGGCTTTGATATAGCTCACTTCTGATTACCCCAGCTCCCAGTGCCCCACGACACCACTGCAGAGGGGCTGATCTTTTTTTTATCTCCTCAGTAGTTGAGCTAGGAAGGGGGAACTAGGACTACAGTTCCAGACGCTTTTATTCATCTTTGCATTTAACTCCAGCAGGGCCTCAGAATTTAAGCTCAGCAGGAATGTGCTGGCCTTTGTGGCAATAAGTACTAAAATCATCTGTCTCCCTCTGCTCCCTGGGCCTCTCTGATCTCATCTTCTTCCACTTGCCCCTTTACTAATCTGCCTCCAGTGATGCTGTTCACTCTCCTGTTCCTCGGACAAGCAAATGACAATCTCACCTTAGTTCCTTTGTGCTTGCCTAGAATACTCTTCCCTGAGATTTCCACAAAACTCTTCCTCCCTGACTTCAGATCTCTGGTCAAATGTCACCCTTTCAGAGAGGCCCTCTCCTACCACCCTATATAGAAGATCATCCATTCCCTCACTGTGCTCTCCTTACTCCCCTTATCCTGCTTAATTTCTTCTAAGGCACATATGGCCATCTGCCCTCTGTGTATTTAATTATTTATGGTGATCTCCAGAGACTCTCCAAACAGATCCAGAGGTGGCTCCCAGGAAAAGTAGTTTAGAATCTCTCAGAATGTAGAATACTCTCAGAACTCCGTGGGCCTTAACGGAGGAGTTTGTGGTTGAAAAGCAATGTATTTGATATTCTAGGAACAGTTGACCTTCAAGGACATATCTGTGAACTTCAGCCAGGAGGAGTGGGGCCAACTGACCCCTGCTCACCGGAGCCTCTACCGGGAGGTGATGCTGGAGAACTACGGGAACCTGGTCTCCGTGGGTAAGGATGGGCCAAACACTTATCCAGAAACCTGCCTATTACAGAAGAGTCATTATTTCTAAATTATTAGATGTCATGGATTCCCTGGATCTTGGCCTTGGGTTTTGTGTTAGGGATGTCTCAGTCTTTGGGTGTCAGGCCAGGGCACATCTGATTCTCCTTCCTTTACTTTTAGAGCTAATACAAAGTCATGCTGCAGTGTTCCTTTCCTTTTTCAGAGATCCTGGGGCTGGAAATAAATTCTGGGGATGGTTCTTAGACCTCAACACAAACATTCATACTCTTTTTTTTTTTTTTACTTCATAAGCTGGATATGAACTTTCCAAACCTAGGGTGATTTCCAAGTTGGAAAAAGGAGAAGAGCCATGGATAACAGAGAAAGAAGGCCCAGGACATCGTAGTTCAGGTGAGCCCGAAGTCTTCTTACGCTGAGGCCCCTGGACAGGGCATGTACTAAACCCGATTTCACCCCTCTCTCTGCACCTCCTTTCCTTCACTTGACCTTGCAAAAGTCACTCTAGAAGGAAGAGACGTCTTGTCCTCATTAAGATTAAACTTGATTTTCCCTCTTTCTTCAGTATCCTGAAGTCTGCCAATGGAAAGTTCCTTTCTCTGTTCATTCAAATGTATGTATGTGGTCTCTCCTCACAAAAAACAGGTTTCTGTTTAAGACTCTCACTGCATTCTACAAATCTTTAATTTTCTATTTCCACTTTCACCACCTTTCATTTTACTTTATTTAAACATTTTTTATTTATTGATTTTAGAGAGAGAGAAGGCAGGGGGAAGAGAGAGAGAGAGAAACATTGATTTGTTGTTCCGCCTATTTATGCATTCATTGGTTTTCTTGCATGTGCCCTGACTGGGGATCAAACCCACAATCTTGGCGTATCAGAATGGCACCACTCTAACCAACTGTGCTACCAGCCAGAGCCACCTTTCATTTTATAATCCCAGCTTTGATTCTCATTCTTTTTAACTCACCTATCTTAACTTTTGTAGCAACTACTTTATGACAACTTCTGTAAGAGAAATTAACACAGGATTCATTCTCAAATTCAGTGGTCTTCAACAATCTCCTTAAACTTTGTCACATTATAAAATATTTTTCATGTTCAGAAAGGCATAAAGAGCATTATAACAAGTTTCTGTGTAGCCTCCACCTCAATTAAGAGCTAAAACAGAGTTGAAGCCTTGTTTTTCCCCTTCTACCTTTTCAGGTAACCAAGTCTTCTGAGTTTAAATATTAATATTCCCATGTGTCTTTGTGCTTTTCCTACGTGTATATATCCCTATACAATATACTGCACTGTTTTGCATGTTCTTCTTCCACTTAGTTTTCTCATTCAGCACTGTTTGTAATTGTCCATGTTTACTCATTTCCATTGAATTAGTGAATCACAATTTATTTATCCATTTTCCCATTGACAGACTTTACACTGTTTCTAAATTTGGGGTTACAGAGACGCTACAGTAAATCTTCATGTATATATTCTCTTGTGTACCGATGCAAGTGTTTCTCTGAGATAATGGGTAGAATCAAATTGTTGGGTCGTGGAGTATATGCTTCTTCCTTTTGTGGGTATTACCAAATGGCTCTCAGTTGCACCCATTTGTACTCACATCAGCATCTTTGTCAACATTTGGCATTGACGACTTAAAAATTTTTGTAAATTCAGTGGGTGAATATGGTATATTATTTCTTTCATTTCTCTGATTACTAGTGAGAGGGAACATATTTTTCATGTTTATTGACCACCCAGGATTCCTCTTCTGTTAACTTCTTATATATGTCCTTTCCCAATTGTTTTGTTATTGTTTTTCTTTTTTAATTGATTCATAGAAAAGATATATATTACCCTGTATTTTAAAAAATTTTGCTTTTCATATCTAGGTTCAACTCACTTGGAATTTATTTTATATATAGTGTGAAATGAATATCTAGTTTAATATTTTCCACATGGATAATCAGTCTAGGAATCATTTATAGTTTGTTATAGTTATTAATAGTTATTTATTAATAGTTAATGGCACTCTGCCACCTGTCAAGTTTATAATGCTTGGGTCTATTTCTGGGCTCTCAGGCTGTCTTAATTACCGTATTTCATAGTGAAACTTTATATCTGGTAGAGGTAGTTCTCCCACCTTGTTCTTTAAAATTGTCCTGTCTTTTCTTAGCTTCATGCTTTTCCATACAAATTATATAATGAGTGCATGAAATATATCTATAAATATAGATATAGTTCAATATATGAATATATCTACATATTTAGATACCTATATTCATACATAAATATAGATATATTTTGATATATAAGTATATCTATATATTTAGATATCTATATTTAGATATATATTGATATGTAAATATATATATTTAGATATACACATACATTTTGATATGTAAATATATATATTTAGATATCTGCATTTAGATTTACATATATATTTTGGTATATAAATATATATTTAGATATCTGTATTTAGAGTTACACATATATGTTGACAATATAAATATAACTATATTTAGATATCTGTATTTAGATGTAAATATATAAAACGCATCAAAATTATGTAGCGTGCCTCACACACACTCACAAATACTCTGGCAGTATTTTGATGGAATAGAATTGAATTTCTAGATTAATTTGGGGGGATTAGTATTATGATATTGAGTTCTACTACCCAGGAACATAGTATATTGCTTTGTTTATTAATATTTCCTATTTTTTATTTTTTCTTAGAATTTAGTTTTTTTTAATTTATATTTTAATTTATTGGAGTGACACTGGTTCACAAAACCATACTCTTTCAACCTAATTTTTTTCAGTGAAGTTTTAGGATTTTCCCCATTGTGCATATTCTATCTCTTTTATCAGATTCTTCTAGAAGACCCTATATTTTGTTGCCATTGTAGATGGTATGTTTGTTAAAATTATGTTCTCCGAGAGAGAAACATCAGTTGGCTGCCTCCTGTACACGCCTGCAACCTAGGAATGTGCCCTCACCGGGAGTCAACCCCGCAGACTTTTGGTGTGCGGTACGATGCTCCAACCAACTGAGCCACCCGGCCGGGCTGCTTACTGTCTCTTAATTTCATTTCCCATTACCTCTCCAGGATGCATAACCATATTTAAATATAATTAAAGTCTCATGTACTTCATATGTGTTGCTATCTAATCTCTATCCCATACACACTACAGTAATTGACTCCAAAGCACAAAGAATATGAATTATTTGCATTTTTTCCATTTCTTTCAGACTTGAAGAGTAAAACAGAAACCAGTATGTCAACTGCAAAGACTGATATTTTACAGGAACAGTCATATCAAGGCATCATGACGGAAAGGTTCATGAGGGGTGATGCCATTGATTCCACGTTGAGAAAAGTCTCCAGCTACAAGGATGAGTTAGAAAGGCATCAGGACGCCCAGGGAAGAAATGTAAGACAAGCCATCTTGACCCGCAAGAAGAGAGGCCAGGAAACTAACAAATTTGGGGAAAATATTGTGAGTTCAAATGTTATTATAGAACAGAGTTACCATAAATATGACACACTTCGAAAGAGGAACAAATACAAATTAAATCTGATTAACCATCCAACGAGTTATATAAGAACAAAAACCTATGAATGTAACATATGTGAAAAAATCTTCAAGCAACCCATTCATCTTACGGAACACATGAGAATTCATACCGGTGAGAAGCCTTTCCGATGTAAGGAATGTGGCAGGGCCTTCAGTCAAAGCGCATCTCTTAACACCCACCAGAGAATCCACACCGGTGAGAAACCCTTCGAATGTGAAGAATGTGGCAAAGCTTTCAGACACCGCTCCTCTCTCAACCAGCATCACCGAACTCACACCGGGGAGAAACCCTATGCATGTGATAAATGTCAGAAAGCTTTCAGCCAGAACATTAGTTTGATCCAACATTTGCGAACTCATTCTGGAGAGAAACCCTTTACATGCAATGAGTGTGGGAAGACCTTTCGACAGATTCGACACCTTAGCGAACATGTAAGAATTCATACTGGGGAGAAGCCCTACGCGTGCACTGCCTGTTGTAAAACCTTTAGTCATAGAGCATATCTGACACATCACCAGAGGATCCATACTGGGGAGAGACCCTACACATGTAAAGAATGTGGGAAAGCCTTTAGGCAGAGGATCCACCTCAGCAATCATAAAACTGTTCACACAGGAGTGAAAGCATATGAGTGCAACCGCTGTGGAAAAGCCTATAGGCATGACTCATCCTTTAAGAAACATCAGAGACATCACACTGGAGAGAAACCTTACGAATGTAATGAATGTGGAAAAGCCTTCAGCTATAATTCTTCACTTACTCGGCACCATGAGATACACAGGAGGAATGCCTTCAGAAATAACGTGTAAAAACAGATTATCCCACGTGAGAACAAAAGCCAAGTCTAAATCAGTGATTCTATGCTTTTAAATTTCAGGGCTCTAAATCTGAGTTATTGATACGATACCAACTTCTCGTTTTGCCCATTTTCTATATGAGCACTACACTGATAATTATTATCTACCAACACCTCTATACAAAGCACTTAATCAAGAATAAAGGATGGTTCTTCCAATTACATTGAGCAATATGGAAAATTCACACATTATTATCTTTTTCTGATTTTGTGGTGAATTAATAAATAATTACTCATGGGCCTTCACTGATTTACAGGTCAGCATTTGGGAACTACTGTGTAAACTGTCACCACCTCACATGTTTTAAATTAAAATTTTATTTTTTTAATGGGGAAAACTTTCACGTGGCACAAAGTTCAAAAAGCACAGACCTCCATTCCCACCATCAAATTCTACCTAAAGGTGACCATTTTTTATAACTAAAACTTTTTTTGTGTATCCCTCCAGAGAATTTTCTATTTATATCCTAGAGAATACAGATATACGGTTTTTCTTTTTAAGCATAAATGACAACCTCCTATACAAGTGCATCTGCACATTCCTTTTTTACTTAACCATATGCCAAGGTCATTCCACATCAGTAGGTAAATTGCCAGCTTATTCTTTTTTATAGCTGCATAATATTCCCTGTTTTGAATGTATGTTTATTTAGTTAGTCTACTATGGATGGACTTTTGGATTTCCAATCTTTTGTTTGTATAATGTTGCAACTATTGTCTTACATATTTTCATTTCTCACACATGCAAGTATATATGTAAGGTATATTCTTAAAACTGGAATTTCTGTGCTAGAGGGTGTATGCATCTGTATGATGGATATTGCCAAGTTGACCTTCATAGTGGTTGGACCAATGTATTTTCCACCAGCAAGAGACAAAATTTCATACTTGGTGCTGAAGCATCCCTTAGATCAACACACCTATCGGCCATCAGAGAAGTATCAGCTTGTCTCAGTAACATAGCTTAGAAGTACCAGCTGAGCTGCATCCCCAGAAAGATCAGCACTTGCCATCCCTGGAGCCAGAGAGGAATCTGCATCTTATCTAATAGCAGCGAAGCCCATCAAAGTTTTAGCTGGTGGAAGAGGACATTTTTCCATCGACAACTCTAATGCCTGGGAGACAGAAAAGAGATAGGACACAACCTTCTAATTCATAAACAATGAATGAGAATGAAATTAATCAGTTAACATTGCTCATTATGTTGTGAAAACAGCAAGGTCAGGACTGCAGTGATTTTGTACGTGCTCACTTTTTAATCTGGTAAAATTTTATTAAAGTTTCTATGGTACTCCATTTACTTTTCTCCTTCCCATATGGGCTCTAAGTAAACTAAATATACAGGGGTGGCAAAAGTATGTTTGCAGTTGTACTAGAAACAGTTTATTCTTGTATTTATTGGATTAAAACTATAAACCTCCTTTTGCCCGCCTCTGTATTAGTTGGAACTCTTTAGGGTGCAAATTACTGTAATCAGCTGGCGATATTTAAGTGTCAAAGGGGTGTTATCAGAGAGATACTGAGCTCTCTCTTGTAATTCAGGGGCTGCAACACATCCTAACAGTGGACTGGGACCAGGACCTTTTGGCTCGCAGAACAACACACTGAGCTGCACCAGTCAGGGCTGTGTTCTTTTTCACAGTAAGTCTTCAAAATACGGAGTGTACTTAAAGTGACAGCATTCCTCATTTGGGACTAGCGGCATTTCAAGTGCTTAAGAGCCACATGTAGCTAGTGGCTCCTGTGTTGGATGTTGGAGAATACTGATACAAACAAACACTTCTGTCTTAAAGATAAACATGGTAGGCTGTAATCGGTGTGATGTTAGAGATACAAATTCTATAACTGAGTAAGGAAGGAAAGATGGAAAGAAGAAAACAGACCATTCACATTTAACAGTATTTCCTTTGTGCCCTGGCTGCTGTGGCTCAGTGGATTGAGCGCCGGCCTGAGAACTAAAGGGTTGCTGGTTCTATTACAGGTCAGGGCATGTGCCTGGGTTGCAGGCCAGGTCCTCCTCAGTTGTGGGCCTGTGAGAGGCAACTGATCCATGTTTCTCTTCGTCTCCTTCTCCCTTCCCCTCTCTCTAAAAAAAATAAAAATGAAATCTTAAAAAGAAAACGGTATTTCCTTTGTTACAGATATCCCTGGGGATGGAAACACTAAATCGGTGAGTTTGCCTTAAATGCTCAGACTTCTTAGGGTAGGCTTTTGGAGAAGGGCATCTTTTTTTGAAATTCGGGTCCCACAGTCTTGAGAATGAAAGCTTTTGGGAACATTGTTCGGCTGTCTTGGATCTTTCTTTCCCCCCCAGGTTTCATGATTGCTTCTGAATCTCTTTTGCTTCGCTCTAGCCAGCAGCATTTTCCCCTAACTCCCAACTCCATCTAAAGATAGGTCCATGTGTGAAAGGGTTGAAGAGGGGCTTTCCTGGCACCGGGAGTTACATTCTGGTGAAGCCAAGTTGCACTAGGGAGGAGGCAGAAACCTCCTCCAGCCTCAATCCAGCAATGCCTACTCATATTTCACTTAATCAGAAAGACTTTCCCTAACTCCCACATTTCCAAGGACAAGGCTGTTTTTCTTTAGGACCACAAAGTCTTTATCACACTTGGGATATTTATAATTGATACTATTATATACAATTCATATTTAAGTTTTTTCACCTGACCAAAAATATCTTTTGTAGTTTTTTAAAAACATTTTTGTATTTTTATTTAAGAATTTTTTTTTCTAATCTGAAGTCCAAAAGGTATTTTCCTTGTATTATCTTCTAAGAACTTTATAGTTTAGTGTAAGGGAAGTCAGAAATGAACATGCCTCCAGCAGTAAATGCATCTGGGAAAGATTGGACCCTCTGATTAACCTTCTGTGACTGTTTAACTCTGTAGCCTCAGGCTTGGCTGACTACCCAGAAAGCTGGAATACCACCCGGAGATAAAGACATACCCCCAGGAAGGAGAGTAATGAATGTATACAGTGTGCAGAACTGCCTGATGTTATCTTAGAAATGCATTGTTCTTTCTCCACATGGTTTTACTCTTAACCCCCTATAAAAAAGAGACCCCGTCCTGGGAGGGAGTGAATTTCTTCACAGCTGGCCCCCACTGGGAGCTTTGCCACTGCATGTAAGTTTCTCCTATTAAAGCTCTTATAAATTTGAATCAGAATCTGTCCTGAATTTAGACTTTGGGGCTTTCCCTAACACTTAGCTTTTCATATTTAGGTCTTTAATCTTTCTGAAATTGATTTTTGTGATGAAGTCAGACAGAGGTCTCATTCTGTATACATTTAATAAGGACACCCCATTGTCACAGAACCTCCATTGAAAAGACCATCTTTTCTCCGTTGCTATGCAATTCCACCTTTGTCGTAAAGCACGTTTCCTAATATGTGATAGAACAGTGAAGAACAGTGAAGAAAGTGATTGTCATAAAGGCCAGGCTAGTCGTTTCCTCAGGAAGGAGGCGTGGGAGTGTATTTGGGAAGGACCTGGAACTTTTTTATTTTTGCTCCAATGATAACATGTCTGCTCAATAATTACTTACACTTATCTTGATTTTATATTTCAAAATGTAATTGTGTAATATTTCCCAATAAAAAAAGGTTAATTAAAAAGTAAATAGCCCTGGCTGGTGTGGCTCAGTGGATTGAGCACTAGCCTGTGAACCAAACGGTCACTAGTTTGATTCCCAGTCAGGGCACATGCCTGGGCTGTGGACCAGGTCCCCAATGTAGGGGGGAGGGGGCACCCTGACTGGCAACCACACATTGATGTTTCTCTCTCTTTCTCCCTCCCTTCCCCATATCTAAAAAAATAAATAAAATCTTTTAAAAAAAGATTTAAGAAAGTAAATAGAAAAGAGAAACACATTGATGAGACAAGCATGAAAAGTGAGCTCGTGACTGTTCTCTCCGCTGGGAAAGCTGGTGCGAGGTGCAGAGGGGGATACATCATCTAAGGTGGCAAAGCAAAGACGCAACACTTAACGGACTGAGGGCAGGCGCCCCGGAGAAAGGGACGTGCTCACATCTTTCTCGGATGCTGGCTTGGCACTAACCAGGAAACCCCGCCAGAGTGGGAACTTCCAGGTCAAGTGACAGCGCAGCCCCATTCCCAATTAAACCGCATGCACAGCCAGCGGCGCGCAGACCGCACCTGCAGGCAGCCGAGGACCTCCGCGCCGGTACCCTCCTGTGCACCGCAGCTGGAGGGACTCCTGTCGGCGCCGCAGCATCGCGAACACTAGGCGGCGCCCCGAGGCCTCTGGGAGGGGCGCGTTCCGGGCCTGGTCTCCCCGCAGCTTTCTGCGCACGCCAGAAGCGAAGGGCTCCTGCGTGCGCACTACCGCTGCTCGCGCGTCCAGTCCCGGAGCAGATACGAGGCCGCGGCGGAGCCTGGTGGAGTCCGGGGTTCGCCGGAGTATCCGAGGTAAGGGGAAGGCCGGCGAATGGTGGTAGCGGATTGAGGGGCTGCGTTTTGGAGTTCAGGGGTCTGTCCGCGCTTTTGCCGGGTCCCCCACCTTCCTCCCGGGGTGGCAGCGGCTCCCGTAGAGCGGCTCGTCTCGTCTGCCCGCGCAGGCCAGGCTCCTGTGGGCTCTGGACCTTTCACCCTTCCGGAGGCCAGCGACCCCTTGCTGTCATTCCCGACTCCTCCAGGACACTGCAGGAAGCGCTCAGTAAACTTTAGGGCATGCATGGAACTCCCGGGGAGACCGTGGGTTGGGGCCAGTAGAATGGTACCCCTCGAAAGCAAACGTTTTCGGAGCCCGGAAGTCCGGGCTGCTCCAAACCAGTAGGATGCCGGGGGTGAAGGCAGTGGTAGTTCCTTAAGCAGCAGAACCCATCAGAGAAGAAAACAGCCTCTGTGTGACCTGAGGTCTCTGCCTGAGCTTCTGGACCACGCTTGGGACTGGAAGAGGGAACTGACTGAGGAGCTCCTGGGGTGGGAGTGCGGGGCGGAGGGGGCTCGGTTATTTTTTTATCCTTTTATTTGAAGGGCGCAGAGAATGGATGGAGTAACTGCATCCAGGGTATGGGGAAAATGAGTAAGACATGGAGGATTTCCCCCTGGAGAGAGGCAGGCGTTACCTACGACCTGGGGTGGGCTAGGGTTTGTAAAGTGTGGATCAGAGAGGAGGAAACGCCACAGTGTGAGGGACTGGGCAGCTGAGAAAGGACTAGAAGCCCCCGTTCTGCCACGGCAAAGCCCAGGTTCTAATCTGGATTCTTCAATGCAGACCTGGTCGTTCAGAGCTGCTTTATCCTCCCCCAGCGTTGTCAGTTTGCATTCTGCCTTTCCCTGTGAGGAGGAAAGTCAGCCACGTCTCAGGCGAGTAGTTTTCCTCTCTCCTAAGGTTTGATGTCATTTGTCAGAGGGAATTGACACACCATCTCTTCCTTGGGAAGGGAAGAGGATCCACGTTTGTTGAGTGCTAATAGGTATACTATTTTATCCCCCAGTTGTTTGGGGAACTGAGCACAGTTGGAAGGAATACTCTTAATTTTAAAGAGGTATCAGTAGCCTCAGGAAAACTTGCCCAAGAGTGCTCCTAAGGCGAGTAGCGTACTACCAAGTGCTACTGATTTAGGGTCACGTTCAGAATCAGGATCCGTCAGATCCCCAGATTCTTTGACACTATGCTGGCGTTTCCCACATATCTCAGTCCCTTGCCACCTGATGATTTGTGTCATGTCTATGTACTACTTTGATTGTTATTCTCATATTTTAATTTTTTACTATGTTTATTTAAAACAAACTTGTCCTAAGAAACACTATCTATGAAGTTATCCATTAGATGGATTCTCTGATAGCTCTACATTTATCCTAAGATGCATGTAAAAATGTTGTTGATCAAGATACCGTGTGAAATCATCTCGCATCGAAAAGACTCCAACCGCATTTTGGGGTGCCGTGCACTGCCTCACGCTCTTGCTGAGATTTTTTCTGCATAGGAAAGTCCAGGCAACACAGCGGAGTCTCAATTGTCCATCCGGGATGTGCTGTTTTCTTTTTTTAGATGAGTAATTCCACAGAGAATGCACCTCCCCCGGCCCCCTTTGTGTCTTTGTCACAAAACATTTCACTTGCCTGTTCAGGCCTACCCTGTTCTCAATGTTGTATGAAAAACCAGCAGAAGGTCCATACCTCTCCAGAGCTTACTCTCTCTTTGGAGAGTTAATACATAAACATGAGCTAATCTAAAACAGTACTGTCCAATGGAGCTTTTTGTGATCAGGGAAATGTTCTCCATCTGTGCCTGATAATGTGGTACCCACTAGCCACATGTAGCTACTGAGCATTTGAAATGTGCCTAATGCGAATGAGAAAATGAGTTTTAAGTTTTATTTAAGTCTAAGTTTAGCCACCTGTGGCTGGTAGCTATATATTGAACAGCCCAGGTCTAGATACTTGAAATAAAATATTTTCAAGGTCAGTTAATTTGGACTGAGTGCCCTTTCCCCACGCGGAGGGAACCCCAGAGTATACATAGTTCATTGTCATTTAACTTTAGTTTCTTGGCGGAGGGTAAAGATGCTCTCTCCAACCTTCAGGGATTTCATGCTCCAAATCACATACCTCATTTTGAAACTCTCATCATTTAAGGCCCCTTTACAGTTTAAGACACTTGCACAAATGTCCCGCTTCTGTGTTTTAATACTATTCAAGTGTACCATTTTTAAGGCGTCAGTTCTTAAGCTTTAATCCTGGAGTTGGTGCATTAAACTTATTCATTGCTTAGTAGAATAGCAACGAGGAAACTTGGCTCAGTTACCTCAGTCAGCTTAAATTCTGTGTCAAATTACTCATTGTTCTGGCACCTAAAGTCAGATACCAGTGGACTGGTCATTCCTTGTTTTGTTTTCTCGTTATGCAGGGTTAAATAGGTGAGGTTAGGAGGAAGGCTTAAAAAGAGTATCTTCACCAGATAATCTGCCTAGTTTCTTTCCTTCTTTTTTAAATTTGCCTAGCTTCTTAAGATTAAGAGTACATGAAAGACAAAGCAATTAAACGAGATGTGTGGTCTTTGTTGCTGGTGTAAAGAAAAGCTTTCCAAGACATTTTAGGGCAGTTGGAGAAATTTGAATACAGGCCAGAGTGTTTAGGGAATTATTAATTGTGTGACATGTGATAATGGTATTGTAGTTAATGTGGGAGGATGCACATGTTTGAAAAAGCGGCTGGAGTATTTATGTTTGAAGTGATATGATGGCTGTAGTTTACGTTAACATAGTTCAGCCAAAAACCCCACAAAACCCCACACATGAATGAAGCAGATATAACAACATGTCAACAGTTGTTTATCTAGGTGGTGTGCACATGGGTGTTCATTGCCCTGTTCTTTCTGTTGCCCTGTATGTGTGAAATTTTTCATAGTAAACACTTTTAAAGTGTCTGTCCTATGGTAGAATAGTGAGATACTGTATGTGAAACACTTCTTTCAGTGTCTAGCACACAGTACCTGCCCAATAGATATCATATAGACAGGACTATTTGAATAATGCTTATTGGCAGATATTTTCCATGACTAGCTACTGTCTTGTGGAGGGAGAAAATAAAATGTTAGGAGGATAATTTATAAAGTCAGTAAGAGTAGCCCTGACAGGTGTGACTCAGCTGGTCGGGCATTGTCCTGCAAAGCGAAAGGTTGCCAGTTTGATTCCTGGTCAGGACACATGCCTGGGTTGAGGCTTCGACCCTAGTTGGGGCACATAGAGACGCAACCTATTGGTGTGTCTCTCTCACATTGATGTTTCTCTCCCTCTCTTTTTCCCTCCCTTCCCCTCTCTCTAAAAATAAATAAAATCTTTTAAAATAAATAAATGAATGAATAAAGTCAGTAAAGTGAAAGTAAAAAACCACCAAGAACCTTTCTTCTTGCCATTTCCTTAACATATCTCAAGTATAAAAAGCAACCGATTTCCACATGTCTCTGACCATTTTCTCTCATTACTTCAGGCTGTTACTTTGTGTATGAGTAGATCTGTCTGTATCTATAGTTAGTCTTTACATTTTGTTCCTGCAAACTACATTTAAGAACAGTCATCATAGAGCTGTTTTTTCTCAAGGAACAGTTTGCAGTTGAGATTTATTTTCATAGTCAAGAACTTCGTATCAAAGGAATTGTAGGCATGATCCATGTAAACTGTCAGACATTGTTCCAACATTTACAAAGATCTGTGTTTACTTAAAATAGTGAAATAATGTCCCAAGTCAGTAGGTCTTTGAAGCAGAAAAGGAAAAACTCAAGTCTTTTAAACTAAGAAATTGATGGCAAGGAAGGTGATTTACTTAATCACACATAATATGCTAGTGCTAGACTCAGGAATAAAACTATTTTGCACTTAAAAATTGTTTTCAAAATTTCATTTATTTACTTTTAGAGAGAGGGGAAGGGAGGGAGAAAGAGGGGGAGAGAAATATCAATGTAAGAGAGACACAACGATAGGTTGCCTCTCACCTTCCCCCAACCAGGGACCTGGCCCACAACCCAGGCATGTGCCCTGACTGGGAATCGAACCAGTGACCTTTCAGTTTACAGGCTGGCACTTAATCCACTGAGCTACACCAGCGAGGGCTTAAAAAATTTTTAAGTGTTCATATATGGATGATACAAGGAGCCCTATTATTGTAAATTGTACTTGTAATGAAACTCTTTAGCATTACCAATTAGTTGTAAACAAATAGGCTTAAGGACTATAAATAAATAGTCATAATTCTTTTTACCTCATTGGAATTTG
This sequence comes from Desmodus rotundus, assembly GCF_022682495.2. Classification (NCBI taxonomy): domain Eukaryota; kingdom Metazoa; phylum Chordata; class Mammalia; order Chiroptera; family Phyllostomidae; genus Desmodus; species Desmodus rotundus. The sequence continues at coordinate 26,245,085 of NC_071389.1, forward strand.
CAAGTGTTTTTGAGAATTTTTTTTTTTAATAATGCATTTCTTTAACATGATATGCAGGGCCTGGCCCGGTCCAGAGCTGTGTGCCATGGCAGAGACTGGGGAAGAGGAGACGGTGTCTGCAGAGGCCTCAGGATTCTCAGACATGAGTGACTCGGAGTTTCTGGATCTGGAAGATAGCCCAGAGTTGAGTGCTTCACTAGGCAAGCCTGGCCCTTCTTCTGAACTCCCTGGGAAGGATGGCAAGCTCATAAGCTTACCAAAGTGGGAAAGAGGGTTGGCTCTCTCATCACCCATGGAGCGATTCCACCTTAAATATTTGTGTGTGACTGACTTGTCTGCTCAGAACTGGTGTGAACAGCAAATGGTATATGGCAAGGAGCTTCCTGGTTCCTTGGCACCTGAGAAGGCAGCTGTTTTGGACACTGGTGCCAGCATCCATCTAGCTAGAGAACTGGAAGTTCACGATCTTGTGACTATCCCCATCACCAGTAAAGAAGATACTTGGGCAGTTAAGTTTCTGAATGTGTTATCAATGATTCCTACCCTGCAGTCAGGAGGGCACATCAGAGAGTTTCCAGTGTTTGGAGAAGTGGAGGGTGTGCTTCTCGTTGGAGTGATTGATGAGCTGCACTATACAGCCAAGGGGGAACTAGAACTGGTTGAACTCAAGACACGCCGAGGCCCTATGCTCCCTCTGGAAGCTCAGAAAAAAAAAGACCGTTTTCAAGTCAGCCTGTACAAATATATCTTTGATGCCATGGTACGAGGGAAAGTGACTGCTGCTAGCCTACTTCACCACACAAAATTGCATCCAGAAAAGCCACTGGGACCTTCAGTGCTGAAGCATGCCCAGCAGGGAGGCTTCTCTGTGAGGTCCTTGGGTGACCTCATGGAGCTGGTCTTCTTGTCTCTGACACTGTCTGACCTTCCTGTCATTGACATTCTGAAGATTGAGTATGTCCATCAAGAGACTGCTGCTTTGCTGGGTTCAGAGACTGTGTCCTTTGGAGAGAAGGAGCTGAGAAATAAAGTGCAGCACTATATGGCCTACTGGGTGGGCCGCAGAGAGCCTCAAGGGGTTGATGTGGAGGAGGCTTGGAAATGCAGGACGTGCAACTATGCAGGTATCTGTGAGTGGAGGAAGGGCAGTGGGGTGCGCGGCTCCGTGCTCGTGCCCCAAACCAAACAAGCCACACGAACAGAAGGTATACCTTAACAAACTTTGATCCGTCCTGCTCCTGATGTACTCAGCAGAGTAAAAGAGGACCAGTCTCTGAGCTTAACTTTCATGGAGAGTGTTCTTATTTTGGTTCTTTTCATATTTTCTCAACCTCTAACCACTGAAATCTAGGTCCAAGACTCAGGTGAGTGGGAGACATCTGGGATTACACTGTACCTGGAGCCTCACCGTGGATTGCCACGAAGACAGATGCTCATCATGGCCGGAGCAAAGCAATCATTGCTTTCCTAAGAAGACTCCTTAGTTTCTGTTAAGTCTCTTCCTTATTTTTTCTCAATCAAGGCTTTCTACATTTTATTAATAAAATGAAATGAAACACTGTCCAGGTCAGGTGATTGATACATTTTTCCCCCATAATCTCAGTCCTTTAAAGGTGACCACTACAAATGGTTGTGTGTATGCTATTCTAAGGTTTTAAGTACATATGTAAACGTATTTCTGGATTAGTGGAATTTTAATCATAGTAAATGTGGTCAAAGAAATAAGGGAAAATGAAGCAGGACAGGAAGTCATAAAATGAAAATGTTAGATATGAAAAATATACATGAAGTAACATTTACACTGTGCAATGCAGTATTACCACTCCTAGGCATGTGCTAAGGGAAACTCTTAGAACAAGAATAGATGTTGTAGCACTTTCACAATAGTGAAACCTACACCTAGAAACCACCCAGATGCCCATCATCAGAAGAGTGAATGAAGTGGAACAGCAGCCAAAACAAAGGACATGCAACATGTGGATGAATCTTAGCAGCACAGTATTAAGTGAAAAAGTGAGTCTCAAGAAATTATATATGGTATACACCTTTTTCATAAAATATACAACAGAAATAAAAACGTTAAAGGAAGATGTAAAGACAGTGGAGAGGAGTTTCAGTGTATCTAAGAAGGCAGTAGAGCCCTTAGCTGTAAACATCACCAAAGAGGCTGGAGGAAAGAGTAATATGGGCATCACCTAGAAGGTGAAGGCTTGTTTATGGAGAAACTACTAGAGAATTGGCAGAAGTAGATAGACGGGGGAGGAGTTGGCAGGGGCGGGGTTTCTTTATTAAGTGGAAGGCCAAGAACCCGCAGGACATGGTGAATACTGTTACTGTAACTCCCTGTTATGCACGCACTGGTAAAGCCTGGACATGTATAGGCGATATGACAGGTTACCTCTGGAGGCCTTCTGAGCCACACGTACTCTTTTCTTATGGACAGTGGGAATCTTGTGATAATACTTCCACTTTACTGAGTGAATGTTATGTGCCAGGCACTGTCCTAAGCCCTTTTATGATGAAATCAGTGTATTCATTATTATCCCTGGTGAGGGAAGTGAGGCTTAGTAGGCTTGTAAAACTTGCCCAAGATCCCACGGTTCAAAAGTAATAGACTATAGCCTAGATATGTCTGACTGCAGTGCTTTGCTCTTAACCATTGTGCTGTAAGTTTTCCCTGCTGTCGTTAAGCTTCATGCACTGTATGTTACTCTAGGCCCTAGGAAGTTTGAAATCAAATCGGGGGCATAGTCAACTAGACCTCATGGAATAAACAGTATTAAGCTAGTGGTCTTCAAGAGAAAAACTTGCTCGGGGCTCTGTAGCATCTTATTTATACTAGAAGCTGTAAGAAGAGGAAAAGGACAAAATCACTTGGTTTCAGACAGTGACCCTGTCAGGATTCAGCAGTTCTGTAAATCAGTAATTTGATTTACTCTCAGAAACAGATCAAAACTCCAGAAAAAGAACTAAGGCATGAGGAGATAGCCAACCTATCAGATACAGCGTTCAAAACACTGGTAGTCAGGATGCTCACAGAAATGATTGAGTATGATTGCAAAATAAAGAAGTAAAGGCTATGCAAAGTGAAATAAAAATAATACAGGGAACCAAAAGAGAAGGGAAGGAAACTAGGATTCAAATCAATGCTTTGGAACAAAAGGAAGAAATAATCATTCTTCCTTCGGAACAGAATAAAGAAACAAGAATTCAAAAAAAAAATGAGGAGAGGCTTAGGAACTTCTGGGACAACTTTAAATGTCCTAACATCTGAATCATAGTGGTGTCAGAAGGAGAAGAGGAAGAGCAAGAGATTGAAAACATTTGAAAACATAATGAAGTAGAACTTCCCCAATCTGGCAAAAGAAATAGACTTCCAGGAAGTCCAGAAAGCTCAGAGACTCCAAAAGAGGCTGGATCCAAGGAGAAATACACCAAGGCACATCATAATTGTATTACCCAAGATTAAAGATAAAGAGAGAATATTAAAAGCAGCAAGAGAAAAGGAGACACTTTCAAAGGAGTTCCCATAAGACTGTCAGCTGATTTCTCAAAAGAAACCTTAGAGGCAAGAAGGGGCTGGAAAGAAGTACTCAAAGTCATGAAAAGCAAGGACCTACAACCTAGATTACTCTATCCAGCAAAGCTGCCATTTAGAATGGAAGGGCAGATAAAGTGATTCCCAGATAAGGTCAAGTTAAAGGAGTTCATCACCACCAAGCCCTTATTGTATGAAATATTAAAGGGACTTATCTAAGAAAAAGATCAAAGCTATGAACAGTAAAATGACAACAAACTCACAACTATCAACAACTGAACCTAAAAAACAAAAACAAAACAAAACAAAAAAACTAAGCAAACATCTATAAGAGGAGCAGAATCACAGAAATGGAGATCACATGGAGGGTTATCAGCAGGGAGGGATGAGAAATGGGGGACATGGTACAGGGAATAAGAAGCATAAATGGTAGGTAGAAAATAGGGGGAGGTTAAGAATAGTATAGGAAAAGGAGAAGCCAGAGAACTTATATCTATGACCCATGGACATGAACTGGGGGGGCGGGGGGAGATGCTGGAGTGGGGGGGCAGAGGAGGATAAAGGGGAGGAAAAATGGAAAATAGGATAACTGTTATAGCATATTCAATAAAATATACTTTTAAAAATTGCCAAAATAATAGTGGTTAAACAAACTAGAAGTTCATTTTTTTTTTAAAGATTTTATTCATTTATTTTTAGAGAGAGGGGAAGGGAGGGAGAAAGAGAGGGAGAGAAACATCAATGTGTGGTTGCCTCTTGCACACCCCCTACCTGGGGTGGGGGTACCTGGCTTGCAACCCAGGCATGTGCCCTGACTGGGAATTGAACTGGGAACCCCTTGGTTCGCAGGCCTACACTCAATCCACTGAGCTACACCAGCCAGGGCTCATTTCTTTCTTTTGAGCAAGATAGTCACCCCATGGTGTGACATTCCATGGTGTCAGGAGCCCAGGTTCCTTCTGCATTATTTCTCTATCATCAACAGGTATCTTTATACTTAATAGTCCAAAATGTGAGCCCAACCTCCAGTCGCCCATTACATATTTGGCATAGAGCTGAAATAGGAAAAGGGCATCATTTTAAGGACACCTCCTAAATTTGCATCAGTGCTTCCACTTCCATCCCATGGCCAAATTTGGTTACCTTGTTGTATGAAACTGCAAGGGAAGTTGGCATATGTATTTTTTTTTTTTTTCTGGGAAAGCATATACCCAGACAAGAACTGGAAATTCTATGAACTATAAAAAAGGGAGAGTGGATATTGAGTGACACTTACAATGTCTGCCCCATTGAGAGTTTCAGGAACAGAGCTGGCAATTTTTGCTTTGCTAGGGACCCTAAACTCTTGGGGAAAAGAGGAAGAGATGAACACGACTAGTCCTTAATTGGTCCCCACAACCCATTGTGGCACCAAAATGTGTTAGAACATTTCTAGTTTAAGGCTCATAATTTAAAAAATCTGACGTCATCTGATAGATGGAACCTGGACAACTCTCTGCCTTGCATATTCTGGGGCAAAAGCATCAGGTTGAAAGGGTCGAATTTGATAGAAATCCATTGGAGGCGTGTAGGAGGCGGATCCTTGAGGCCATGATGTTCTGGGAGAAGATGAGAGCAGGTTTGAGAGGACCCAGCCAAGAGATTCAGTTCTGGCCCTTATGCTGTATGTAGTCTAGCAGAGAATACAGTCAAGTAAACAGGCAACGACAGAGCCATGTGACAAGAACTAGTATAGGGTGGTACACGATAGTAGAGATTCACCAAAGGAAGTCTACACCAGACTGGCGAGGTCAGGAAAGCTTTCTGGTAGACTGCTGAGACCTGAACAGAGTGAATAGCTGGGCTGAGAGAGTTTGAGCAATAATTTTTCAGGCAGAGAACGGTTATGTGCCACAGTCTGTCAGATTTAGAATGTGGTGGCTTCAAGGATCAAAAAAGTTTGTCAAATTTAGATAAGGGAAGTGGGAGGAGATGAAGCTAGAGAAGTAAGCAGGGTACAAATTATTTAAGACCTTAAAAATCTTGTTTAATATTTTGGGGTGAGAGTGGCTGAATTCTTGCCTCTTTACCCCTACTTCTCTCTCTTCTTTTCAATTTTCAATATTTAAAAACTTTATTGTAGTAACATACATAACATTTAATCATTTTAACCATTTTAAGTGTACAATTCTGTGTTAAGTACATTCACGCTGTTGCTTGATTAACTGAGTGGATGATGGTATATTTATTGAACTAAGAGAAGTGCTTGTTGGAATGGGTGGGAGGAGGAATTAAGAGTTTAGTTTGGCTGGCATGTGTGGCTCAGTGGACTGAGCACCAGCCTGTAAACCAAAGGGTCTCTGGTTCAATTCCCAGTCAGGGCACATGCCTGGGTTGTGAGCCAGGTCCCCAGTAGGAGGCAGAGGAGAGGCAACCACACATTGATGTTTCCCTCCCTCTCTTTATTCTTCCCTTTCCCTGTCTAAAAACAAATAAACAAACAAACAAATTTTTTTAATAAGAAGACTTTAGTTTGGACATGTGAAGTTGGAGGTGACTTTTAGATATCCAAGGGGGAGATTTAAGGTGGCCATAAGGAATTAGGGGTATGAAGTTCAGGGAAGAGGTGAGGGCTGAAGATAACAATTTGTCAGTCATTGTCAGGTAAATGGTTTTCAAAGCCATGGGACTAAATCAAGTCATTCCATGGAAAACTACAAAAAAGAAAAGGCCCAAGGCCAAACCTTGAGTATCCCAACATTTGGATGTGGAACATGGGAAGGGTATTCAGTAAAAGAAGTAGAGAAATAGTCTTCGTGAGGTGGGAGGAGCTAGTTCTTGTGAGATGTTCCAGCAACCTCACAATGACTTTATTTCAATTTTGTTGAATGCCCCGGAGGTCACATGTGATGAGGACAGGGAGTCTATTTCATTTTCAACCGGAATTTCATCAGTAACTTGACAAGAGCAGTTTCAGGAGAGTTCTTAGGATCAAGAAGTCAATTACAGTGGACTGAGGAGAAAAGTGGAGGTGAGCAAATACAGGCAGCAATTAGAAACAACTTCTTAGAGAAATTTTTCTGTGAAGGAAAGCTAGGAAATGGAGCAATTGCTCAAGTGGGCTATAGGTCAAGAAAGGACTTTTTAAAGATGAGACGTAAAAAACATGTCTTTATGACATTGAAAATGCTAGTCAAGTCCATGGCTACTAGCATCAAATGGGCTCTTAATGCTGTCAGCAACAGAATTACATTTCCTTAATCCATTCACTCTTTCACCTTCCTGAGTAACATTGAAATCTCATGTGTCATTGATGATATATCTTTATTTTACATACTACTGTGAAAGAAAGATACCAGTTAAATGGTGGCATGCCGTCACTTGTAAGACAGCAACTTCACAGATGCTGACATATGGAAAAAATTGTGTTAGAGTCAATGTAATACAGTATTTCTTACGGTTTCTCTCCTCCAGCCTCCAATGCCTTTTTCCCATCTTCACTTTCAGTTCTCTATTTCACTGAGAAAGTAGAAGCACTCAAAAGAGGATATCCTCATCCTCCCACCACCAAATCTGTCCGCCCACCTGCATCTGTACCTATGAACTCTGCCTCCCCTTCTATTTTAAAGGATGGATTGCCCACACTCTGCCAACTGATCCTTCTGACTGTGTACTGGCCTCCATCCCTTCTCTCTGCAAGGACTTTCTTCCTGCCCTGTCCTGTCCCTCTGTATTGGCAGTTTCCCCCTCTACTGTGTCATTTTCCTTCCTTCCTTCCCTCCTTCCTTCCCTCCTCCCTCCCTTCCTTCCTTCCTTCCTTCCTTCCTTCCTTCTTATTTTTTAAGATTTTATTTATTTATTTCTAGAAGAGGGAGAAAGGGAGAGAAACATCAATGCATGGGCGCCTCTCACGCACTCCCCACTGGGGACCAGGCCTGCAACCCAGGCACATGCCCTGACTGGGAATTGAACCTGCGACACTTTGATCTGCAGGCCAGCACTCAATCCACTGAGGTACACCAGCCAGGGCTACTGTGTCATTTTTATTAGGGTACAAATGTACCGTAATTTCTTAATTCCATCTTTAAAAAAATTCTGGACCCATAATTCACATAAAGACAGCTTTATTTTCCTGCTCATCTTAAAGAAGCAAAACTTAAAAGTACTGTCTATACTTGCTTTCCCCACTTCCTCTCCTTCCATCCTTTCATCCCACTTTTTCCAAACTTCTGCCGCTACACCAAAATAGCATTGCTAATTCAACTTTCACATTGCTAATTCAATGATCAATTCTTAGTTCTCACCCTAGCTGATACATCACCATTAACACAGTAGATCATGCCCTTCTTCTTGAAACATTTTCTTCCCTTGATTTTCAAATCCAAACTCTCCTACTTTTCCATCTACCTCACCATTATTTCTTCTGAGTCTCCTCTGCTGGGGCTCCTCTTCATCTCCCTGACTTAAGCTACAATATTGCTGGAAGCAACTGAACTGAGTCAGGGTAAGTTATTCTCTTACATACTGCTGATTTAGATTTTCCAGGGATGTGGACTCCGGCTTGAGGGGACCGTGTACTGTGGCTGCAGCGAACAAATTCACACGGACTGCAGAAGTCCTGTGGAGAAAAGGGACAGCATGGCCGCTCTCTAAGTGAGAGAGAGGACCCCAAACCCTGCCTGGACAGGCTTTTATTGCTTTTCTGGGCACATTACATTGAGGATGGTCCTCATTTACTATGCACAGGTTCACTGTAGGTGATTACCTTTTACAGATAACAAAGGAAAGAATGTTGCTAATCACTTCAAAGAGAAGGATGTTGCAGATCAAGGGGAAAGGTGGTTGAACTGGTTACACTCCATACTTGGGAGGTTTAGCTCACATTTTAGGAAGTTACTTTAAAGATGTGCAGTAAATATTTGCTGCCTCAATCAAGGGTGAGGGAGTTTTAGCAAAAGCAAGACTCAGAGCAGCCTAGGTACAATGCAGGCCTGACTCCCCATGGGAAAACCGATCCATGGGTTTGGCTCCTGTGTGCTGACCCACTCCCCGTAGGTTTTCTGAATTGGGGGTTGGGCTACAACCTCCATACCACGCGGAACAGTTCCCTGTATTCCAGTATTTAAAAATTCTGATGTCTATCTTTTAAAATAAAAATGATATGTACACTGTTGGGTAGGGTAGATAGTAAACAAGGGCAGGGAGTGGAGGGAGATATCTCTCACCCATTTACTCAGCAGTCCTGAGACTGGTGGGATAAGATTGCCAAGTGGTCTGCAAATCACAAGCAAAACTATGATAGTGCAGGAGGAGGGGAGCTCTTGAGATTCTGTTTCCACTAACTGGGAAAGAAAGTCTTTGAAACTATGTATTAATCGTAAGGTCTGGAGAGGGAAGGAGGAGGGGGAACCTAGAGGCTGGCTACAGGCATAACACTCCTGGAGTCCTAATAGTTGGGGCACTCAAATTAGCTGGGTGCCTCTTGCAGATTCGGGCTCAAGTGTGTAAAAAACTTCAACCTTATTTCCAGTATACGTGGGGCACTCAGACTAGCTGAGTGCCTGCTTGCTGCTTTGTGCTCATGTGTATTTCATAAATAAACTTGCTATCTCATTTCCACCATACGTGTTGTCTCTCACTTGAATTCCTCTCTTGCAAGGAAGGCAAGAACTGAGGATGGGAGCCCCCTGACTCAGGTGTTCCTGGTAACATATACCTGCCTTTTTATGGAGAGCAGATCTGATGCCAGGTAGAGAGCACGCACAGTCTGCCCCAAGTGATCAAAACATGTTTAGCAGCATTGAGTGATCAAAAGAGCATGTGTTCCCTGACCAGTGTGGCTCAGTTGGATGGGTGACATCCGGCAAAGAAAAAGGTTGCCGGTTCGATTCCTGGTCAGGGCACATACCTGGCTGGGGTGTGAGTTTGGTACCAGGTTGGGGCACATACAAGAGGCAGCCGATCAATGTTTCTCTCTCATATCAATGTTTCTACCCCTCTTTCTCCCTCCCTTCCCCTCTCTCTAAAAATAAGTAAAAATCTTTTAAAAAACAAACAAAAAGAACATGTGTTTATCAGAGCTGTCCTATAAACAGCATGTGCTTGTCAGAACTAAGCAAAACATGTTTACTATGAACTGACCAAAGCGACATGTGTTTATTGAAACTGAGTGAAACATGGATCAAAACAACATGACGCCTGAGCTTTGAGGAGCATAAAAGCAGAAGACTCCAAGAGCAGCCTGAGATAGCTGATCTCCTGAAGCTGATAGAGATACCCACAGGCTGCCCCTCTCTGAGTTCTGAGGAGTACCGCTGAGACGCTGCTCCTGACTCTGCCCGTGCAAGATGTCGACTGTGTGGCTGTCTCGCGGATCTCACCTCTGATCTGGATTCTTGGAACTCGGGTTTGTTTTCCCCCAGTTCTCCTGTGTGTGTGATATTGTTACTGATTGTTTCTGAGTGTTATCGCTATTGATTGATTGTTATTGATTGAGATTGAGCCTGTACCAATAAAAGCTGAGTGAATAGTATGAGAAGGGAACCACCCTGCAAAAAATCCTGGAATTTATTTGTAAAAATTGTGTATTTATTCTGACATGTTTAAACTTCAGTCACCTTCAGAGTACTCTTCCCCATTTGATACAGTACAACTACTGAGATTTTTCCCCCCACTGCTCAAAACAGTTTTTGAACTTACTAATTTTGATGCCTTTTAGTGCTTCTGCTGGTTTTTGTTTCACCTCTTCCACAACAGCAAAAGGTTTCCATTTGAGGACTTTTTTCATTAGGGGAAACAAAAAAAAATGTCACTCAGGGTGAGATTGGGTGAATAGGGAGGCGGGGCAAGGGTGTCATGCCATTTTGGGTCAAAAACTGTTGAACATTCAGCATGGTGTGGGCAGGTGTGCTCGTAAGTCACCCATCATGAAATGGGCAAATGTGTTAAAAGAGTCTTCAAAAAAATTCACCGATGTGGAACACAGCCTCTCACAACAACACCAGCTGGTACATTGATACAAATGGGTTCCTAGAACACTCACCTGGGGTGGGGGAAGCCTGTACTTGTCATGAATGTATGTTTGTGATATAATCTTTCCTATAAGTCAGCCGGGCAACTGCTCAGCTAGCTGCCTCCTGAGCAGCCCGGCACCAAGGAATAGACAAGAGTCAAACACAGTAACTATGCTACTTACTCAGCTTTTATTGAATGCAGGTTCACTCAAAGTAGAACATCAACATACATTAATATTGTACTCACACTCTGACAATCTAAGAGAAATATAACACACACAGAGCGATCAGTGGGGGATAATGAACCCGAGTCCCAGAGTCTCAGTCTGCAGGTCTGGGAGACAGCCGGTGGGCAAGGGAGTTGTCAGCATTTTGCAAGGAAGGACCGCAGGAGCCAGGTGGGCAGCAGGGCAGGTGAAGTCTTCAATCCAGCAGGGCAGAGACTCTGGCGGCGGATGGATGCCAAGGGAGATCACCATAGCATGGGGCAGCAGTCTGGTGTGTGGAGTTGGGCTGTCTCAGCAGTGGTCCACAACCTGCCTCAGTTATACCTTGAAAGTGGCGTACGCCACCCCTTTGGGTCTTTTCAATAAATGTCGTGGCACCCCTGATGCCAAGAGGGGAGTTTACCCAGGAGCCTGTTTATGGGTGGTCCCACTCCGCAGACATGGCTGTTCTGATCCGTGTGCAGATATCTTAGGTGTGTCTCCTCGGCAGATGTGTCTGCTCTGACTTAGGTAGGTTCCCCCGCGAACCGAGGTGTCACGGCTGACTGACAGCCATCTTGGTTGACATGAGTGACCCCACTTTGCTTTATATACTTTATGCTGTATGGGACCAGTGCCATTTTACTGGTCCTGCTCTCCACAGTACTACAAGGGGCCAGCCCTCCAAAAGATAATTCCGGTTTTTTGGGGGTCCTCCCTCATATAGTCATCCTTGTTGGACCATGTTATTCCTCAGTGCCTGCGTTGTCTGTAGGCACTGGCTGTATAGGCAGCCTCTCACCTCCTGCCCGTGACACAGGCTGTAGGCTGCCTTATAGGAAAGACTACAGTGTGGATACTTGTAAGGGCACAGTATCGCTAGCAACACTTTTAAAAGTGAGCATGGCTCTGAGGCAGCCCCACAGATACCAACCCAGGAATCTCCCGGAAAAGTGGTGGAAGCATCTGACATTTCCCGGAAGTGAGTTCCACGGGTCTTATGGGAAATGCAGTCTCCGATGGACAGCCTGTATCCCGGCGGAGCCTGGGAATTTACTTCCGCACACGCGCAGTGGGGCGGCGGCCAGTGTTCTGTAATCTTTCAACCTGCGCGGTACGCGAGTGTGGGCGTTGCTCCCGAGTCTCTGGGCGGTAGAGCTCTGCAGACCGAGCTGGGACTTTGAGCCAGAGCTGGGAGCGTGGCGGTGAAAGGCTGACAGGTATGACTGCGGGTCTAAGGGGAGGGCAGAGAAAGAGGGGGGTCGGTTTGTTGGCTTAAAAACCGAAGATTAAATTTAACAAACTGCACCTGCAGTGACTTTGTGTTGGGTTGTGGGTCCTTTCCAATTCCGGAGTAGTTCAGAAAGAGCAAGCACGGGGCTCCGACTGCCACTCAGTGGGTTCCTAGTTCCCGGGTGGGTCTGGGGCAGGCTCAGTGTGCATTCCTGCCTTCGGTGATAAAGGTCTCTCTGTGTAGCAGTTTGTGCGTGAAACTGTACCTTTCTGGTTCCGAGAGCACCGTTGGCCCTACCAGAGCCGGCAACGGGAAATGTTAAACCATTTCCAGGGATCTGGGAAGAAAGTATTTCTGAAACTGCCGTGCTGTTTTTTGTTTGTTTGTTTGTTTGTTTTTAAGGTATTCTCAAAACCATCACCTGAAGTAACTGTTAAGATCTTCATTTCATATATGAAATAGCTGAAGCTGAGAGAGGTGAAGTTACTTGGCTGAACTCACAGAGCTTAGTAAGTAGACGAGCTGAGATTCAAATCCAGATGAGTTTTCTCCAAATTTCATTCTTCTTTGGAAGCTAGCACCCTGCAAAAACCAAACAAATAGTTTGATTTATTCTTCTTTTGAAATATTTGAGCAGTGAATTCTGAGTAAATTTAGATTTGTCAGAATATTTTTAAGGGTCAGTAGGTGAATCTTCAGGTCTTCCGGTGAAAATTGTGTAAATAAAGCTGTGAGTCCCTCTTGCACGTTTTCACGTGCAAGTGCTGTTTGGAATTTGGAAAGGATTGAGGCCATAGGAAGACTGCACCCATAGGAGATGGTGAATTTCCGGAGGTAGCGCAGAGTTGGAGTCTAAACTGAGGGCTCCAGCTTAAAAAAAAAAAAGTTCCTGGGTCTCTGGATCTAGACTTTGCAATAAAGCCAACCTAATACGAGGTATCTTACCCCCTTTTCAGAGCAGAGACCAGAGAATCAGAGGAAGGAATGATTTCTAGAGATACTGAGCTTCAAAGACCAGGCTTTTAGTGAGTCTTTTAACTCATTCATTATTATTTTCTTAGGATGAGTTTCTGGGAAAAAAACCTGTCACTGGTTCCAAGATTAACAACATCCTGTAAGATCAGTAGGACAGAAATGTATAACATCCATTTAACAAGCACAAGTAGAGATCAGTGCTTATAAAATTGGGGCTTTTCTGACTTGCTAGAAACATTCTCCCACTAGGTGGGATTCTCTGAGCCTGTAGTCTGGGTGCTTCTGTTGTGAAGAGCAGGGTCCTATATTACAATCCTGTCTTTTCATGTCCTTCTATTCTTTTCCCATCTTTATTGTCAGAGATATCTGTGCAAGAGTTGCAGGAAATGATCAACTTCCAGGTAAGGCATTTATTTGTTCAGTCATTTAAATCTCTCAAAAATCCATATAAAAAGGAAGAGTATAGTCAGAAAATGTAGATTGAATGGATTAGATCTAAAAGGAAATTTAGAATATGGTTAAGTTGATACTCAGGTCATAGGGTCTGCACATAGTTGCAATAAATTTGAGCTGCATTTGTGTGCCCAATATTTCTGGTGGTCTTAGAAAATGGATAACCAGTCAGTTAAAGTATTGGCATTGTCTGTGAGTATAAAGCAAAATAGTTCCCCGGGTTTATCTGTGGTAAATATAACATCAGATTTCCTACGCCTTTATTAGAGTATTCCCTGGAGTAAACAGAGAACACGGTGCCAAGCAGCACTACATAAACCCTTTTAATTCTCTTTATCTGGAAAAAATAAGTAAAAGGTACCTTGTACCTTTTCAGGGTCTCTAGCTATTCTTGAGCATTTTCTCTTCCATGTGCATTTTTAAATTAGGTTGTCAAGGTCGTTAAAGGAGTATGTGAGTGCATTACACTTTTAGATTACTTTGGAGAGAATTAGTGACTTTTCAATAATGAGTCTTTCACTTATTTAATTTTTCTGATAGGTCCTTCATTACAGTTTTATAGTTTTATTATTGTGATTCTTGGACAATTTTTGTAATGTTTATTCTTACATGTGGATAAAGTTGCTATTGAGAATGATATAGATATTTTTTCATTATATTTTCTTATTGGTTATTCTTTTATATAGGAAAGTATGGATTAATGTGTTTGACTTTAGAGTCACATTCTGCTTTACAACTGAGAACTGTGCCAGTAGGCAATTTTATCCTTGTGTGAACATCATATACTATGTACTTACACAAACCTGGATGGTATAGCCTACTACACATGTAGGCTAGGTGATAGAGCTTATGGCTGCTAGGCTGCAAGTCTGTACAGCATATTACTGAATAAAACAACATGAGATTAAACTAAGCACAAGATAAAATGATTCAACCAAGAGACACTGTAAATATGAAATGTATTGGGCTGCTGCTGGCATCACATAGCAACTGTTTACAGAAAACACTTTTTTTAATAAGTACGAAGAGTACACTCCAAAATAACAATAAAAGTATAGTAAATACGTAAACCAGGAACACAGTAGTTTATTATCATATCAAGTGTTATGTACTACATAATTACATGTGCTCTATGTTTATATGACTGGCAGCACAGTTGGTTTGTTTACACCAGCATCATCACACATGCATGAGTGATGTGTTGCACTACGAGGTTGTGACAGCTACAACATCACTAAGTGATAGGAATTTTTTAGCTTTATTATAATCTTATGGGATCACTGTTGTCTATTCTATGTGTCAGTCATTGATGGAAACATCATTATGCAGCACATGACTGTGTGTCAGTTTATGGAACTCCTACTAAGTGCAAGAGGTTTTTAGTGGATTCCTAGATTTTACAGTTAGACAATCATATACTCTTCAAATGGAGTTTGTCTCTGACTTTCAATATATATGTGTCCATTTTTTTCTTGTCTTATTGCAAAGGACAGGGTTTCTAGTAAATATAATTTTGAATGCAATTGCTAGCCAAAATCTTTTTGTTCCATTTTTAATGGAAATGCTTCCAGTGTTTCACTGTTTTCGTCTTATATTCTGATAGATAATTGTTTTTTGTTTTTGTTTTTAATCAAATTAAGGATTTTTAGCTTGTGAAGATTATTTTCATAAATTGGGAACTTTTTTTTATCATATCCTTTTTAAATACCTGTCAGTAAAATTATATATTTTATCTTATCCAATATAGCAATTTAGAGAATTTCTATTAGATTTTCCAATACTGAACTATGTATTTATTCCTAGGATAAACTGTACTGAGTCTCTTAACTTTTTAAAAGACCAGGTAGTAAATATTTTAGGCTTGAAGGCCATATAGCCTCTATGGAAACTATGCACCTCTGCCCTTGTAGCTGAGGTAAATAAATGTGACTATGTTCCAGTAACATTTATTTACAAAAACAGGAGGCCAGCCCATGTGTTGTGGTTTTCTGGCCCCTGCTCTCCTCTTCTCTTTATGGTCTTAACTGTCTCTTTGTGATAGACATGTAGCCACACGCCTTTTTAATTTCAGTTTAAGTTAATTAAACATGACTTTGGCTTTATGGTTGAAAGGATATATTATATCATGTTAACAGAAATCCACATCTTCCTATTTTATTGTCCTTATGTGAGTCCTTACAGCTCCTGCAACATCTTATTGCACTTCCATGTCTACTTTGTATTGTCTAATAGATTGTACGATCTCTGAGGGCAGTAATAATTTTATTCTGTTTTGCATCACTAGTACAGTGTCCGGCCCTCATTAAATATTTTGAGAGTAAAGAATATATAAGCAATATTTTAAAATAATTTTATTGAGACACAATTTGAATATCACAAATTGACCTGTTTTAAAGTACATACAAGTCACTGGTTTTTGTTTACCCATGGAATTGTGAAACCATCACCACTACCTAATTTAAGAACATTTTGTTACCCTCAAAGAAACCTCATACCTATTCCTTCCTTCCCCCAGCCCTAATTTACTTACTGTTTCTATGGATTTGCCTATTCTGAACATTTTATACAAATGGAATCATACAATATGTGATCATTTGTAACCACTTCTTTCACCCAGTACAATAGTTTCATCTATGTTGTAGATACCTTTTATTATTGCTGAGCAATATTGCATCATGTGCAATATTGTTTATCCATCCATTAGTTGATGGATACCCAGCTGATACCCATATTGGTTTCACTTTTTGGCTATTATTAATAATTCTGCTATGAACATTTGTGCACAGGTTTTTGTGTGGGCATGTATTCTCAAATCTCTTGGGTGTATACCTATGAGGAATTAATGGTTGGATCACATGGTAACTCTGTGTTTAACATTTTGAGGGATTGGCAAACTGTTTTCCTTAGTTGCTGCCCGATTGTACAATCCCACCAGCTGTGTATGAGAATTCCAGTTTCTCCACATCCTTGGCAACATTTATCACTGTCTGTCTTTAATTTTGGCCACCCTAGCGAGTTTGAAGTGATACCTCATTGTAGTTTTGATTTGCATTTTACTAATTATTAATGATGTTGAGCATCTTTTTGTGTGCTTATGGACTAGATACGTCTTTGGAGAAGTATCTGTTCAAATCCTTTGGCTATTTTAAAATTTGTCTCTTTATTATGTTATAAGAATTATTCTTATAGTCTAGATACAAATCTCTTATCAGGTATATGATTTGCAAGTATTTCCTCTCATTCTGTGTTGTCTTTTCACTACTTTCTTGATGGTGTCCTTTGAAACACAAAATTTAAAAATTTCAATGAATTCCAATTTACCTATTTTTAATTTTGTCACGTATACTTTTTCTGTTATATTGAAGAAACCACTGGCTAATCCAGGGTCACAAAGGTTTACTCCTGTGTTTTCTTCTAAGAATTTTTAGTTTTAGCTCTTCCATTTAGGTCTTTCACCCATTTTCGTGTATGATGTGAGGTGTGTGTGGGAGGGGAGTCCAACTTCATTCTTTTGCATGTGGATATCTGGTTGTCCCAACACCGTTTGTTAAAAAGACTATACTTGCCCCCATTGAATTGTCCTGGCACTAGCTGAATATTTAAATATGATTTTTGTTTCTATCATAGAGTCTATTTCTGAATCAAACATGCAATAGTTATCATACATAACTTTTTGAAAACAGTGAACATGATATGACCATAAGATGCTGATGTAATTCACACTTTAGTTTGAAGATCAATGTTCTGTTACAGGGATCATTGACATTCCAGGATGTGGCTGTGGACTTCACCTCGGAGGAGTGGCAGCTGCTTGACTGCGATCAGAGAACCTTGTATTGGGATGTGATGTTGGAGAACTTCAGAAACCTCATCTCGTTGGGTAAGGACAATGGGTGATGACTTTTCATTGTAACTCAGAGTGTGTTAATAGTGTCCTTCCTTGAAGACTTGTGAAAGCTGTGAACACTGACACTTTAGTAAGTTTGGCCCTGAATCTTAGTGATCAGAGATTCTTGATCTCCCGTGGGGGTCAGGGAGTCTGTTTATGCTTCTACCTCCCAAATGGAGGAGAAGAGTCTTCCTGTTCTAAACACTTACCCTTCAGGCCCCGAGACTCAAGGAGGCAGACCTGAGTTGTTTGTCCCTAGCACCTCACTCCCAGTTGTGTGTTGTTTCCCTTGAACAGGGGCTCCAGTTGCCAAACCAAAAGCAGTCTTCAAGGTGGAGCAAGGACTGGAGCTGCAGATGGTGGAGGGAGAGAGCCTACACTGGAGCCACCTGGGTGAGTGAGAGAAAACCAGGTAGATGAGAATCTTTGGAATCGGTCAGTGAGGGACAGGCATCTTTGAAATACTTTTCAGGAAGCATCTCTTAAAAGCCACACACCTTTGGAAGTCACTGGGTACCCTTGACATAGATCATCAGATCCCCAAATGACACCTTCACTTTCACTCTCCCCACAGAGCTGCTCTTTCCCGTTGCTCACCTCTGTGTGAAGAAACGTCCTGCTCCTCTGTACTCTGGCTTCTCGCACTGCCTGCTTCATCTAGGTCCTTGCTTTGTTCTCTTAGTTTCTGAAATCCTCATTCCCCTTCCCTCCCCAACATGATCACAGAGCTTTTCCATACATCTGAATCTTAGAGTATAGTCAAATTGTGTGGATTTGAAGCCTTAGTCAACCAATCACTGTCTAACCTAATTACTTTGTAGAACAATTTTACTTTTAAATAGGGATAATATTGATCTTTATCTCAGGTTTCTTTGTAAAGATTATGTGAGTTAATACCTGCAAAGCCCTTCAAATAGTTGGCAGATAGTGAGTGTTCAGCATATGTTAGTTGTTTTTATTTCAGGACTTTTAGTTACATCATGCTCTTTCTAATTATTTTCCTTTACGTCCTAATTATACATCCCACCTCTGTACCCCACCTTGCTCATCTTTAGCCTCACTGATAACTTGAGGTATCTGTCTACCTTAGAGTTCATTTTTCTGCTTCATTTGGTAATTTGATTATCTGTTGGAAATTCTCCTCCAGCTTTGAGTTGGTTCCTTCCTAATCCGCCCTCACCCTTACTGCTTATTCAACTTTTGCTTCTTGCCTTCCCTTTTACCTTCTGAACTTTTCTCCACAGTAACTCCCTCAAAAGCTTTGTCATTAAAGACTGAAGTTATTTGTTTTATGCCTTCTTTAGCATTTTTGCCTCACCAACTTTCTATTCCCCCTAATTTTATCCCACGTGGCCTTATAGTCTCAGTTTTTTCTTAGTCACCAATATCCTTCAACCTTCACCATTGTCTTTATATTACAGTAAAGAATAATGACTGGCCTGCTGCTTTGCCATCTCAAAATCACTCTGGTAGCTTCCGGCCAAGATGGAGGCGTAGGTAGACACACTGTGCCTCCTTGCACAACCAAAAGAAGGACAACAACAATTTAAAAACAACTAGAACTGACAGAAAAATCAAACTGTATGGAAGTCCGACAACCAAGGAGATAAAGAAGAAACATTCATCCAGATGGGTAGGAGGGGCGGAGATGGGCAGCTGGGCGGAGACGACTCGTGGCAAAGCAGCGGCTGGCAGACCCGGCAGATTGTGGAGCGGGGTAGGCAAAGCTGCAGCTGGCAGACCCCACAGGGTGGTGGCTGGCGGACCCTGTGGCCCCACATTCGTGCATAGATAAACTGGTAGGAACGGTGGGGGAGCAAAGCAGACTGTGCACCCTGGGGCTCCAGCGCAGGGAAATAAAGCCTCAAGCCTCTGATTGGGGACACCTGTGGGGGTTGAGGCGGCAGCAGGAGGGGCTCCAGGCCTCACAGGAGAGTTCGTTGGAGAGATCCACAGGGGCCTAGAATGTGCACAGACTCGCCCACCTGGGGAGCAGCACCAGAAGGGCCCAATTTGATTGTGGGTACTGGAGGGAGTGACTGAAATCTGGCAGAGATTAGAGCAAGGGCCATTGCTCCCTCTCGGCCCCTCCCCCACATACAGCGTCACAGTGCAGTGACCAGCGTTACCCCACCCTGGTAGACACCTAAGTCTCCTCCCCTTTATGTAACAGGCACGCCAAGACAAAAAAAAAATGGCCCAAATGAAAGAACAGATCAAAGTTCTAGAAAAAATACAACTAAGCAATGAAGAGATAGCCAACCTATCAGATGCACAGTTCAAAGCACTGGTAATCAGGAAGCTCACAGAATTGGTTGAATTTGGTTGCAAATTAGATGAAAAAATGAAGGCTATGCTAAGAGAAACAAAGGAAAATGTACAGGAACCAAGAATGAAGGGAAGGAAACTGGGACTCAAATCAACAGTGTGGACCAGAAGGAAGAAAGAAATATCCAACCAGAAAGGAATGAGAAACAAGAATTCAGAAAAATGAGGAGAGGCTTAGGAACCTTGAGGACAACTTTAAATGTTCCAACATCCAAATCATAGGGGTGCCAGAAGGAGAACAGGAAGAGCAAGAAATTGAAAACTTATTTGAACAAATAATGAAGGAGAACTTCCTTAAGCTGGCAAAGGAAATAGACTTCCAGGAAGTCCAGGAAGCTCAGAGAGTCCCAAAGAAGCTGGACCCAAGGAGGAACACACCAAGGCACAACATAATTACATTACCCAAGATGAAAGAGAAGGAGAGAATCTTAGAAGCAGCAAGAGAAAAGGACACAGTTACCTACAAAGGAGTTCCCCTAAGACTGTCAGCTGATTTCTCAAAAGAGACCTTCCAGGCAAGAAGGGGCTGGAAAGAAGTATTTGAAGTCATGAAAGGCAAGGACCTACATCCAAAATTACTGTATCCAGCAAAGTTATCTTTTAGAATGGAAGGGCAGATAAAGTGCTTCTCAGATAAGGTCAAGTTAAAGAAGTTCATCATCACCAAGTCCTTATTATATGAAATGTTAAAGGGATTTATCTAAGAAAAAGAAAATAAAAAATATGAACAGTAAAAATGACAGCAAACTCACAGTTATTAACAACCACACCTAAAACAAAAACAAAAGCAAACTAAGCAAACAACTAGAACAGGAACAGAACCACAGAAATGGAGATCACATGGAGGGTTATCAACAGGAGAGTGGGACGGGGAAGAGGGAGGAAAAGTACAGAGAACAAGTAGCATAAATGGTAGGTAGAAAATAGACAGGGGGAGGTTAAGAATAGTATAGGAAATGTAGAAGCCAAAGAACTTATATGTATGACCCATGGACATGAACTATAGGGGGGGGGAATGTGGGAGGGAGGGGGTGTACAGGATGGAGTGGAGTGAAGGGGAAATGGGACAACTGTAATAGCATAATCAATAAATATATTATAAAAATACCAAAACAAAATCACTCTGGTAGGCAATTTGTTTTTTTTCCTCTCAAGAATTTCTTCTTAAGTGCTATTGTGATTTAATTTCCCATGATTTCAACTATTAGTTTATCCAAGACTGATTCAAAATAAAATTTTTCCTTTCCACAGAGTCTGTAAAAGAAGTATGTTTCAAATGATTAAGACACCATTAAATATATTTTAGATTACCTGGGACCTCAACTTCTGACATAAACCAAATGAATTCTAACTCCTGAATGGTGCCTAGGCTGTTTATATTCCTATATTGTGATTTCTTATATATTTCCTGGTTTATCTTAGGTATTCATGCAAGATTTATTCAAATTAATTTTTCTTGTTGCTTTCCTGACATATTTATTCCTTTGTACCCTTCATTGTGATATTTAAATGGATTTTAAAGCCTTCTATAATGTGATCCCATTTTATTTATCCAGAACAGTTCTTCTTTTTCCCTATTCCACAGCAATTGGGTTCTTTAGGATACTCTGTACATAATTTTCTTCTCTGCATCAGTCCTTTTGATTCAGGTGGGCTCTACCTAACTAAAACCTTGGGGCTAAGGATGACTTGCTCTTGAGTGACCTGTCCGGACACCTGTGTTCCTGGGCTCACAAGGAAGTGTGTGGGAGAATGAATGAATCCTAGCCAGAGTAAAGTTAGAGCCCTGTCTGCAGATATGTCTCAGCTGTGGTTTGGATGGGGTTAGAGGACTGGAGATATAAGAATGTTCCTGAAGGGAACTGACATTGTGTCAGGTGATTAAGAGGACAAAGAGATGTGGATGGGGGAAATAGGGAGTGATCCTAAAAAGGTAATCTAGAAATTAGGTAGTGAGGACTCTGATTCTCATCTGCCTCCTCCAAGTCTAGTTTTTCCTCTGATAGTTTCCCTTAACCCCCTGGGTCTTTTGTTACCATTTGCCCTATCCATTGATTAGATCTCTACCATGGGCTCTCTTCACTGTCTGAGCTAACCATGCACGCTTGTTCAGCAACCTTTGACTTCCTTCGTACCCTACTCACTGTACCTTGTGTCTATTTTACAGTTTTTACACAAGTCACAAGTTAAGCCATCTGTTCTCATTATTGTAACTCATCTGCTCCCATTTCTTCTTTAGAGTTTTATTCTTAAAGCTCAGGAGCAAGGCAAATATAGATAGGACTTGTTCCAAAATGAGAGATTAGATTTGAAGTCATATACGTTTCTTCCTGTAACTGTTGATGGAAAAAAATTAACTAGGAATGTCTTATTGTCCTCTTTTTTTAGAAGCTGACTGCCCATTTGTT